>NC_073266.2:50937441-51562441 GCF_029289425.2 Pan paniscus
TGGCTTCTCATGCATGCATTAGGAGTGGCAAGACAAAATGGAGAAAAAGAAATCAGTTGACTGAGAAAAAACCCTTTTGCCAGCAAAACAAGATTCAAGAAAATAAAATATAAAGGCCTTTTAAATATACCTATAACTTGGATATCCACTTTTAATTAGGCTGCGTGCTCTTTAAGAAAATCCTTTTAAATCCCTTGTTACTTGACGTTAGCTGCACCAAGTGGACAATATTTCTGGCTTTACCAAAGGTGACCCCCAGGTGCTCGGAGAAACGAAAATACAAAGTGGTTCATGGAGGGGAAGAGAATAAACAGCAAAAGTTATGCAGATATCAAACCAGAAAGGACTCATTCCCTAAGCCAAGATTGAACTTGGCTACCACTGTAAAATGATGGAGGCTAAAGAAAACATGGCCACGTGGTTACGGGTCACATTCCCAAGAACATAAAACTAGATGGAAGCCTGCAGCAAAGTTTCCTACTGACCATACAGAAAGTCATGCAAAGCACATCAGATTGGCTACAGCTTAAGACCAACCTCACAAATCCGTTTTCATAATTAAAACTTTACAGAGGATATAAACAGTGATTCTTATCTTACCTAGCCTAGTAAAACATCTTCTAAAAAGAAAAAAAACAAACCTCTCTCTTAAAAGTTAACTCCTGGCCGGGCGTGGTGGCTCACACCTGTAATCCTAGCACTTTGGGAGGCTGAGGTGGGAGATCATGAGGTCAGGAGATTGAGACCAGCCTGGCTAACAGAGTGAAACCCCATCTCTACTAAAAATAGAAAAACTAGCCAGGCGTGGTGGCATGCACCTGTAATCCCAGCTATTCGGGAGGCTAAGGCAGGAGAATCATTTGAACCCAGGAGGCGGAGGTTGCAGTGAGCCAAGATTGTGCCACTGCACTCCAGCCTGGTGACAGAGCAAGACTCCCTCTCAAAAGAAAAAAAAAAAAGTTAACTCCTGACCTGATGTAGGAAAAAAGAAAAACTTAAAGTGCAGGACTGTGCTAACTTCTTTCAGGGTTAGAGGAAAGGTAGAAAAAAGTTTAAAGTGCAGTGTTGAGCCTGGGGGCAATACCTCTTATTCTTGTACAAATGGGTCCTAACCCCAGCTGGGAGGTGGGTAGGGGAGCCGCTGGTGCCTGCAGTCATTGGGGTGGGGTGGGGTGGTGCACAGTTTCTTCTACCCTCAGAAGTCAGAGGACAAAAAGGCTCAAAAGCAAAAAAGCAAAAGATATTGTGGTTCACACCTTATTCACCCTTTCTCAAGCCCCACTTTGGGTGCCAAAATGTTGCAAAATTTTGCTCCTTAGTTCAGCTAAAATCAGGTTCTTGTCACATGACCAGTAAATGTAGACACATAGACACATCGAAGGGTGAGTAGAACAGGATTTTATTGGGCAAAAAAAAGAAAAAAATAATAATACCTCAGCAAAGCAAGATGGAATCCTGCTGCTAGGTCCCCCACCTCACAGATTTATTCCAGGCCACCACACAGGAACTAAAGAGGCCAGGCTCCTCTCCCAGCTTGTGGCTCCACCCCAATGGGTGCACTCCACCCCAGTGCACATGTGGGCATGCTCAGACAAGGTCCTGGGCAGGTTCCCTCATGTACACAAAAGCACCTGATGTTAACACATGCAGGGTGGGTTGGAGATTCTCTGGGGACCCCTTTTTATCTGCCAAGGCATTTGGCTGTCTCAGTAGTACATAATTTATAATATTGTTGCAAGTAATAAGTAAATCAAGTACTTGTTACCATGCCAATGGTATAATAAGTGATCAATAAATGTTAGCTAGTGTTATTAATATAATTGGCACATTCCCAAGAAGCGTCTATTTCTACATGTGTATTGTCCTTAACATGAACAAATATTTGACTATTTTGATACATAAAAATGTTAATAAAATTTCTCTAAGTGTAGCATTGTGAATGTGAAAGTCAGAACATTTTATATTGATCATACGAGCATTGAAAGGAAGAGTCCAACTGAATCTCCCCTCTTCTCCTCTCCCTTTACTTCTTTTTCTCTCACTTTTTCCTTTTTCTATCATGATCCTTTTGTATACAGGAGTGACAATGACTTTAAAGAAATACAAGGATAAATGGAGAAGTCATGTTGTAGTGTCCTGGACTGAGATGGTGGGAGGTAATTTGGGAAAGACTGATAATTATATTAATCCAAACTGGTGACATATAATCACTTAATTGTGTCTAACCAAAGATAGTAATATTCAGATACACACTGCCAAAGCAAAATGAGTGAGTAAAACAAATGGTATCTTTATTGCTTGGAAATACATATATTAGTTTATCCAGATAATGGTCAACGAGTCATATGTACTAGGCCCTGGGTTAATCATGGTGTCACAGTGCTGCAATAAAGACATAATTCCTTTTCTTAGAATGTATCTAGTTACTGGGGAGGATGGTGAGGATTAACTACTAAAAAGAAAAGACATTAGAAGAAATAATGTCTGAAACATTTCCAAAGTTGGTGAGAATTATAAATTCACAGATGCAAGAACCTCAATGAACTGCAAGTAAAAGAAGCAGAAAGCAAACTATACCAAAGATTTTAAAATAAAATTGCTCAAAACCACTGATAAATCAAAAATCTTAAAAGCAGCCAGGGAGAAAAAAGGCTTGTTAGGAACAGAGGGCAAAGATGAGGATGACTACAGATATTTCATCATAAATAATGCAAGTGAGAAGATAGTGGAAGGATTTGATACAGATTATATACTAGCAGCTTCACTATCCCCCTTTTTGGGCAGAAATCAATTGGCAAGCTGATTCTGACATTTATGTGAAAAATCAGTGAATCCTAAAAAGCTAAAACAACTTCAAAAAGAATAACAAAGCTCAAGATCTTATACTACCTGATTTCAATATGTATAATAATACCATACTAATTGAAATAATGTGATATTGGCATGAAGTCAAATATAAGAATGTAATCCAATAAACAGTGCCAAAAAACACCCATATAATCATGGTTGATCAAGTTTTTGACAAATGTGCCAAGATAAATCAATCAAGAAAAGGATTTTCTTTTCAACAAATGATTCTGGAATAATTGGATATTCATATGTTAAAACAATAAACTGATACCTTTAGCTCACCGCACACATAAAATCCACACCCTAACTCAAAGTAAGTCATATGTATAAGTTTATGAGCTAAACCTAAAAAATCTCTAGAAGAAAACATGAGAAAAAATATATGACCTTTGGTTAGGTAAAGATTTCTTAGATATGATGCTATAAACATACTCTACACACAAACACATACACACAAATTTGACTAATTGAGTTTCATCAAAATTGAGATCTTCTGCTTTTCAAAAGATACCATTAGGAAAATTAAAGATAAGTCATATACTGGGATAAACTAGCTATAAATCACGTATATGGTAAAATACTTATATGCAATATATATGAAGAAGTCTTGAAAATCAATAACAAGTAGGTGAAAGACACAATTTTAAAATGGATAAAATATTTGAATACACATTTTACCAAAAATATTGTGTCACTTTGGAAACATGTACTTAAAATAAGATGCAGCAATTTGAAAATTTACTCATATATTTACCATAAAATACAACAATTCCATTTGTAGGCATTTACCAAGAAAAATGAAAACATGACCACCAAAAGACTTATACACAAATGTTCATAGCACTATTATTTATTATTGCCAAGAGCTGTAGACCTTCTAAATATACTTCAGTTTGTCAATCGATAAACAAAATGTTGCATATCCATAAAGTAGTGTACTATAAAAAAAAGAGACAAATTACTGATAAATGCAACAAAAATGGATAAATGCAAAATAAGTGAAAGAAACCAAACATAAAAGGCTGCACATTGTGTGACTCCATGTCCTGGAAGTAGAAACTGGATTTGACTTCAAAGGGGCATGAAGGCATTTTTGGGCGGATGGTCAAACAGTTGAAAAATTAAAGTTGTGGTTGCATAAAGGTATATATTTACACAAATAAAAACCTCAAATTATACAATTACACTGGCTAAATGCAAGGTATGCAAGTTGTATAAATTTATAAATTTCAATAAAATTTATGAAACTTTTTTTGTTTTTGAGACGGAGTCTCCCTCTGTCACCCAGGCTGGAGTGCAGTGGCGCGATCTCGGCTCGCTGCAAGCTCCGCCTCCCGGGTTCACGCCATTCTCCTACCTCCGCCTCCCAAGTAGCTGGGACTACAGGTGCCCGCCACCACGCCCAGCTAATTTTTTTTGTACTTTTAGTAGAGACGTGGTTTCACCGTGTTAGCCAGGATGGTCTTGATTTCCTGGCCTCGTGATCCACCTGCCTCGGCCTCCCAAAGTGCTGAGATTACAGGCAAGAGCCACCATGCCTGGCCAAATTTATGAAACTTTAATAAATATAATTCAGAGAAACAAAAGAGAAAATAAATAAATAGCCTATCATACATCATAGAAATTGAATTTGCTGTAAAACCCTTTACATACATACACACACATGATGTACACACACAGTTATAACTTCAGTCCTATGTGGTTTCAGGAATGAATTCTACAAAACATTTAAGGAAGAAATAATACTAACCTAACAACTATTCTTTCAGCATTTTGGCATAAAAGAAGGAACAAACTTTCCAATTTATTTTATGAGTTGACCAATACTATAATAAGATATCTAGATGTTAAAAAATCAATAATAAAGGATTAATATCTTCATGAGCATAAAGACAGACATTATAACAAAATATTAGAAAAATAAATCCAGCAATATATAAAAGTAAACTTAAAAAGAACAAGAGTGGTATATTGTAGAAATATAAGGTGTAACATGAGAAAATGAATCCATGTAACATACTACATCAGCAGAATAAAAATATCTTATGATCATATCAATAAATACAGAAAAGTGCCTATAATCCCAGCACTTTGGGAGTGCGAGGCTGGTGGATCATGAGGTTAGGAGATTGAGAGGATCCTGGCTAACATGGTGAAACCCCATCTCTACTAAAAATGCAAAAACAAAATTAGCCGGGTGTGGTCGTCGGTGGCTGTAGTCCCAGCTACTTGGGAGGCTGAGGCTGGAGAATGGCATGAACCCAGGAGACGGAGCTGAGATCGTGCCACTGCACTGCAGCCTGGGCAACAGAGCGAGACTCCATTAAAAAAAAAAATACAGAAAAGCTTTTGACAAAATTTAAGACCTACTCAGAAAAGAGGGAAGGAACTGTGAGATTTTTAGGAAAGGAAGATAATTTTCTGAATCAGATAAAGTGTATCTGCAAAAGTCATGCAGCTAATATGATACTTAAGTGAAACATGTATCTCTTTTCTCCAACTTTAAGGATGTAAATAGGGTAAGCGTGTTTACTCTCATCACTCGTGTTCAGAATTGTCCCATAAGTCCTAGCCAGTGCAATAAAGCCAGAAAAATAAACAAAATTTATTAAATCAAGAAATATAACTTCCCTTATTCATAGACAACATAATTACTCTACATATACATATAAAAATACTACTTGAATCTATAACACCAAAAGTGAATTTAACATCACAGTGTACAAGATCGACATTCAGATATCAATTTTATTTCTATATATTGTTAGATAATAATCCAAGAATCAAATTTAAATACTATTTTGAATAGCATAGAAAATATCAAAACTTGGGAATAAATGTAACAAACATATCCCAGAGTACTACATTAAACATTTTAAAACATGGCTGACACAAATTCAAGAAGTCCCTCAAAAATGAATTCAACTTTATGGATATACTAATTTTGATATTGTGAATGTCTTTCTAAATTAGTATACAAATTCAATGTCATCCATATAAAAATGGCTGATTCTTTAAATTTATTTTATACAGAAATGCAAGAATCTAGAAAGTCCATAACAACCTTGAAAAAGAACAATAAAATTTTAGGATTTATGTATCTGATTTCAAGATCACTGTAAAGCTACTGAAATCAAAGCAGTTTGTTATTGGTATAAGTGTAACCATACAGGTTAATACGATAAAATATAAAGGCCAGAAATAGGCTCATACATATATGGTCAATTAACATTTGATCACAGTGCCAAGTCAATTCAATTAGTAAGAGTCATAATGATAAACTGTATAGAAACATCTGGATAGCCATATGAAAAACATTAGATCCCTGTCTCATTCTATACACAAAAATTAATTATAGTTAGATCATAGATGTGAATGTAAAACCTAGACCATAAAGCTCCTAGAATAAAAGAAAGGAGAATGGCTTCTTAAATTTGGAGTAGGCAAAGATTTCTCAGGTAACACTCAAAAACCCTAACCATAAAAGAAAAAAAAAATATATATATATATGACTTCATCAAATACACCTGACACCATTACAAAAATAAATAGATGGAGCTATCAATAGGGGAAATTACTATTAACAGGCCAAACTTATCTATGGTGATAGAAGTCTGAGAGTGGTTGTTTCTGAAGGCATGAGGAGTGACTGGAAATGGCATAAGGAAATATTTTGGGGTGATGAAAATGCTCTGTATCCTGTTTTGGATGATAGTTACTAGGGAATACACAATTATTAAAGTCATCAGACCAAATATTTGAGACCTATGCCTTTTATTTTATGTTAATTATACTTCCAGTAAAAAACAAAAGAATAGAAAATTTTCCAAACTTTAGAAATTTTATTAAAGTGAAACACTCCTTGACTACATAGAGAACTTAGCAATAAGCCCACAAACAGAAAGGGGAGATTAGTTTTATAAAATAGAAATTAACTAAATGATTATAGGTTAGGTAGAAAAGTGATCTAGACAATCTACTATGGAGTTAATCGCCTCTTGGCCTAAAAAAGGGGAGGGTCTCCAGAGAAAAGAATTTTCTGCTAAAAAATGCGCATTGATTAAAATTCCTACCAGCAACTCAATCCAGATATTGTTAAAATGCATGATTCATTATTTTGACATCTAAATGTCATAACTATCTTTGATCCTTTTCCTTGGGGATACCTTGCCTAAATGTGATAGAGTGGTAGAAAGTCACGGAGAGTGGGTGAGCAAGAATCTCTTTTTCTGGATCTCTCTATTCCCACACAGAAGATAAATAGGCTTACCTCTGTTCTCACCCCCAGCCTCACTGGGGCTATGAAAATGCTGAACAGATTTCTGCCACTGCAGAGTCATTGTTCTCTTTTTTCTTAAATATAGTCCTACTGCTTTACTCATTAATAGGTGGGCCTCAGTGGGGTTGGCAATTCCTGTGCTCCCCCCTGCCTTTCTTTCTTTCCCCACATAAGCCAATGGACAATTGGATGACATTTCCTTGGCCACAATGGGCTCCTAAGAGATCTTCCAGTTATTCCTGCTATTTAACTAATCAGTCATGTCACCCCATGGTTACTGGAAGTGTGTTGGCTAAAATGATCAGCCGTGTCCCCTGCAATAAAACTCAATGGGAAAGCAATAAGAATTCTTCAGTTACAAAAGGAGCCCTATCTCCCCATCCCTTCAATCCATCCTTTTAAAACTTGCAGAATAGCTTTATATCTTCCTTTGAGCTTTTAGTGCTATGCATAGAAAGGAGAGGACGTTCCAATATCAGGTTACTATCTAAGGGGTATACTTCATATGTTTCACTGTACAACTTATAATAGCAGTTAGGTACAAAATTACTGGAATAAATTACTTGTTAATGATCCCTCTGGAGTTCTTTTTTTGGGGTTTCCATCACAAAATTTACTCTTTTGGTAAACATGAAAACAGAGGGAAACATCGTATCAGTAAATGACCAGGATTCCATTATGTCTGAGACAGTAACTGTAATCAGAATTCTAGTCTTCTTTGTGAACTAAGAAATTCTTTCTACATAAAGATGAATTTAGCAGCATGTAATTTTCCTTCTTATCCACTAAATGTGGGATTGAATTAGAGTTTACCTAGAGAAATCTAATTTGTAGTTTTGAAAATAAGCAAAAAGCTGTTAGACTGCAATGTTGAAATTCTGATCACATTATATATGCATAAGAAGATAGTATCACGCAACGCTTTATTTACATTTGCTAAGTGTTTTTTTTTTTTTTTCATCTTGTATAAACTAATGAGTGGTGCTGTTAGGGAATATGTGTATCCCTCTTTGTGTAATGGATTAAGTGTGAGTCCTGTTAAACGCTGGGCCATAAATCAGACTGTGTTCTCTATGGCTAATTAAGGGTTTAAAGGGGAAAAAGGTAAATTCTTGAATGAAGGGTTCTACTCAGAAGGAGAGTTTGTTATTGCACAAAGAAAGGAGAAAGATAAAGCAGAAAAGAGAGCAACTTAAGAAAGTGAAAAAGAAAACTATGGAAATATTTTTAGTTACTTTATTCTATTTTTCCTCAGATTCAAGAACACTTTAGCTGCTAAGGGTCTCGATATATGATGAAAAATTTTATGTTTCAACTAGTGCACTGAAATGTACAAACAATACAAATTGGCCAGAGATTTAAAAATGAGTCTCAAAATAGCTCTAATTTATCTTTATAATGATATGCTTTGACAATATAAATAAAATCACCTAAAGAAAATTTTTGAAGAAAATGAAAATTTAATTGTCTTTATAGCTACACATATCTTCATAATTAAAATATGCTGAAATCTTAAAGTATTAAACTGTTATAGATTGCAAGTAAAAACAAAATGATCACAGTTATACTACTCATGTCGTAGTGGAAGAATCGTCCCAAGTTTAGATAATCTTACTTTCCGATAATATTTTTAAGGCTTCTATACGTTCCTGAAGTGAAGCTAATTTGTTTATATTCATGGGATAAACTGACTTTAAATAGATATAATGAGGGACTCAAAAAGTTAAGGATATGTAGGAGTAGAATAAAAGAGACAAGGCCAGGCCGGGCGCGGTGGCTCACGCCTGTAATCCCAGCACTTTGGGAGGCTGAGGCAGGCGGATCACGAGGTCAGGAGATCAAGACCATCCTGGCTAACACAGTGAAACCCTGTCTCTACTAAAAATACAAAAAATTAGCCGGGCGTGGTGGCGGGGACCTGTAGTCCCAGCTACTTGGGAGGCTGAGGCGAGAGAATGGCGTGAACCCGGACCCGAAGCTTGCAATGAGCCGAGATCGCGCCACTGCCTCCAACCAGGGCAACAGAGTGAGCCTCCCTCTCAAAAAAAAATAAAAATAAAAAAATAAAAAGACAAGGTCAAAATTCATTTGCCCTTAGGAGCATCACTCAGTAATACTTGACTACACATAATGAATAATAGTGACACTTGGCTGTATTTTACTTCACTTTATATCTCCTAAACTGTTCAGTGGACTATAAATAGGACAGGAAAAAAATGATACTAAGAGTAAAATGATAAAACTATAACTTGATTTGTTGGACGTTTATTGTATTAAAAACAAAAGGGATCATTTTCCTTTATTTCCAATGGTTTATTTTTTATTCAGTAAATATTTATTGCACCTTATAGTATGACAGGGAATTTGCTTACTGCTTGAAATTTAGTGAATTGAGCAGTGCACAAAGGAGACAAGGGGATCACCTTCATGGATTTTCCAGACCAGTCAGATTCTAAATGATCATTAACAAAAGATGTTTAGAAAAACTAAAATTATTAAATGTTATTATTTGAAAATTCAGAGATTCTAAGCTTATGCATAGTAAACAAACTTACTTCAAAAATAAAACCCATGGGGCATGGCCATCAGACCAACAAAGACCTCTTCCATCTCCCCTGCAACCCTGGCTTCCATTCTCTCCCCTCATCTTTTATTACTCCTTCCCCACTCCACCTCCTGTTCTGTGTTGTGCCTGCTGGTGGGATTTTGTTGGAGAGGAATGGAAGATGTTTTTATTTAATCCAGACTTCCTCACACAACATTCAACAGGCACGTGGATGGTAGCCATGCACACAAGGAGTCTGAATCCGAAGGAATCCCAGCCCCCTATCCCTGCCTGAAACACCTAAAGTTTCCCATATTTGGTGAACTCTTTGACCAGGATCCATGGCAAAAGCTTGTATCTCCTGAGGGACCACAGATATGAACAAACAACTTCTGTCCTCAAATCCTTAGGTGTCTCTTCTCTTGCTCTTGGAGCCTCACATTAACTTAGCCCATTTTCCAGTAAACCTCCATTTTGTATGGTAAACCATTTTCCAACACCTCTATTTTGTCATACGTAAATGAATATTTCTTACTCTTTGGATTATATACCTATTTCTATTGATTGTTAAGCATGTTGCAATAAATATTACAGGAAATGAAAAAAATCTGCTGGAATTCTTGAGATATGCACAAATGTTTAAGTTGTTGAATTCAGAACTATTGGTAGGAATGGAAATGAAGAAAGCAGTGGAATGCAGAGAAGGTGCTGTTACATGCCAGTTGAACTCTGGAGGGATCTCCATTACTGTATAATTGGGATGGGGATTCAGAAAAGGGAGGATTTATAGGCAATTCTAACTGGAGCCTGTTCTCTGAGTTACTCCTTTCTACTCATTTAAAAAAAGAGTTCTTGAAATATATGTGATCTGATATGAATTTAATTGAATGTAAGCAGTGCTTGGTAGATGTCATCTATCTAATTTAATATTTTCCTAGTTTTCAATTGTCCTGACTGACCTTTATTGCATTTGTGTTTGAAAAAACTTTTCTCCATTCCTACAAGTGTGAATATTCAAATCCTACCCATTCCTCAAATCCCACCTGAAAACTTCTCTTTACTAAAGCTTTATTTAATCTCCCCAGCAGAGTTATTTCTCCCATTAATTTTCACAGAAATTTACTTGTACATTTCTTATAATGTATTTCACTTTATGTTGAAAAGCTATTCATATAATTTACCAAATTATAAAACATCTGTAATTGATTAATCTATTTCCTGCCCCCTGACACAAAGTAAATGTAGAAGAAAGAAGTCTAACAATGGTCTCTTGGAAATGGTGCTCTGTAAAATATGTTAATTTGACATAGACTATTCACCAAGTCTTTAAACCAGACTTACCTGCTATGGACTATTTATATTCAAGTACCCAAAAGGTGAGGTGCTCTGTAAAATATGTTAATTTGACATAGACTATTCACCAAGTCTTTAAACCAGACTTACCTGCTATGGACTATTTATATTCAAGTACCCAAAAGGTGAGGTGCTCTGTAAAATATGTTAATTTGACATAGACTATTCACCAAGTCTTTAACCAGACTTACCTGCTATGGACTATTTATATTCAAGTACCCAAAAGGCGAGGTAGAATCTAAGAGTGAGTTCATAAGATTGGTTATTTATACTTAGCTCTCTGTCAGAGAATGAATGCATAAACAATAGCTTTTTTTTAAACCATCAATTTACATCTGCTTAAGTAGGACAATATATTTTCTCTTAATAACCAGAAATTGGCCTTCCTGTGAAATAACTGAATATGTATGTTTTCCTTTAGCTGGCTCCAAAACTCCTTATTAAGCACTATTTCACAGAAAATAACAAATTATATGTTATGTCTGATTGCTTAAAATAGGTATTTCTGAGTAGAAGAAAAAACACTAGAATGAAAATACTTTGAAAATATATCAATTACTTTAGCCATAAAGAGAATTCTGGAAAATAAAAGCAGATGTGAACGTGATTCAAATTTAATATATTTGAAATGTAAAGTAAAAATATAATACACCTGGATAGAGTTATGCAAATTGCATGGATAAAATTTTCCCCTAGGGATAACTTCAGCGTGTTCTCTAAATCCATTTTAAAAAAAGAAAAAGTGCAGATAATCTTTTGATATTTTCTAAAACTGATGCATAGTCTTTTCTCAGTCTAATGAATTAATAAAACAAATATTCTAAAAGAATTATCATATGCAGCTCTTTATGATTATGAACTGTCTCTGCTTAATTTTTGGTAATCAAACATTTTTATTACTCCAATCATTTGACAGTGCTCTCAAAGGAATCACCTTACTATAATTGTTCTCATTCTGAGACATAAATCTCTTCATTAGATGTAAGTGTTCATTTTTTAGACAAGACTATTTTTAAACAGGCAGTATAGAATTGAATAAACAACATGAGATTAGGGTCAAAAGACTTGAATTATTAAAAATGATTTAGCAAGATATCTTGGATACATTGTCATGTTTTTGAGTTTCATTTCCTCATTTGTACAGTAGAGGGGAAATATATGTTTAACTGAGCTGTTTTGGGGATCAAACGAGATAATATGTATGAAAAAACACAAAGTACTATTTATATACCATTAATATCCTATTCAGGAAATAACTTCAGAAAAATAATCCAGTAGAAGTGACCTTTTTGTTTTCAGATACTCAAGACAAATACACATAATTACTGTGTGGGTCACAGCGTCATTTTTTTCTTTGCTTAAATAACTCTACTGACCCAAACAATTCACTACAGATGTATGAAGTTGGAAAGATTACCATAAACTTTTAAGTCTTAACATATTTTTTGGTAGTTCGCTAATAAGGATAACAATCCAACACTTCATGTATCCCAGACCTGAAAATTATAATTTAAAAAATACACAAGCGTTAGCTTTTCAGTTTTTTCCATGTGCATCATGTTTTACTCTACAGAATGTTGACTACACGCTGTTTAAATATAATTAGCCCTACGGTATGGCATCGCGTGGATCCACGGTCACGGCTCTTTGGTCCTGCATTGTTTGAGATGCTGTAGGTGGTTCAACATTGTGTTAAGTTGCACGTACATTATTAGTTCTGTATCCGAAGACACTGGCTCTGTACCCTTTCAACAAGGCTCTGGGAGTTCCCCCAGCCAAGCAGAGACAGGGTTAAGGCAGTCCAAAAGAGGAGAGTAGTGCGGTGTGTGTGTGAGTGAGTGTGCACGCGTGAGCGCACAGGACAGAGGCGTCGAGCTGCGGGGCGGACTCCTACACAAGTTCCAAAGGCCACCGTGTCCGCGGCTTTCGGCCTGAGCGGGACAGCGGGAAGCGGGTGGAACGGCCTGCACGGAGTGGGCAGCGCCCCAGGAATTTGGGGGCTGAGTTGGAGGGAGAGGGGTCTCGCGAGGGTTTCAGGGCGTGGCTGGAGTAGGGGGCGCGCGGCGAGTGTGCACGGGTGTGCGCGCGCGAGAGGGCGAGTGTGAGCGCGGCGAGTGTGAGCGCGGTGAGTGTGCGGCCGCGTCGCCATTCCCCGTGACGTCAGAGTGTATTGTTGTGAGCGGGGCCGAGCGGAGCATCCCCGGAGCTGTCACCGCGGCGGCCGCGGCGGTGGCGCAGCGCGAGTCCCGCACGAGCGAGCCCGGCCGGCGCCGCCCCCGCCCCTAGCCCGGGCCCCGCTGCTGCCGCCGCCCCCGCCCCCGGCCCGCCCGCCGCGCGCCGCCGCCGCCGCCGCCGTCGCGCGCCCCCACCCACTCCACCCCACCCCCTCGCTCCATCCCTCCCACCCGCCACCGCCGCCGCCGCCGCCGCCGCCGCCGCCCGCGCGCCTCCCCCCGCGGAGAGAGTGCGGGTCACCGGGTCACTGGGTCATTGTCTCCGCGCCCGAACCCCGAGCACCCCGTGGAATCCCCCACGTCATCATCAGAACCATCAATGAGATGCAAACATGAAAGACAAGAGGAAGAAGAAGGACCGCACCTGGGCCGAGGCTGCCCGCCTGGTACGTACCGCCCCCCACACGCCGCCCGCGCCTCCCGCCGGCCCCGCCGCTCGCCCCGCGCCGGTCCGCGGCGGCGGAGACGGCCACTTCCAGCCCGAGCCGCCGCCCGCTCGCCGGGCTCCTGCTCTTTGTTATTCTGCGGGAGTGGGCTCGCCCGGGGGCCCCTGTGTGTGTGCGTGCGCGCGCGGAGGGGCGCAGCGATTATCTCCGGGAGCCCCGCGTCCGGGACCGCCCGGGACACTTCTCCCCGTACTTCGCTCTCGGTGCTCTGCTGTGCCTTCTCCACGGGTGAATTTCCGAGCGCTCGGCGCGGCTCGACTTCCCTCTCTGCCGCTCCGGAGACCTTTGTGTGGCAATTACCACTCCCTCCCGGCCCCTCCACCCCCCGGAATTTCATCAATAACTCTGTGCACAGTCTGTGTGTATGTTCGGCGTTTGTGAGTTCAAACATTTTACACGTGCATGCATGGTGTGTGTCCGACACGGACTTGTGGGGCGTGTGCATGTGGGCTAGGTGGTTGCGTGTCTGTGTGCCGTGTCGTGTGCATTATGTGTGCACACTGATACGTGCATGTTTTGTGTGGCTCCAGTTCGTTTGTGTTTGTAGGTATTGTGCTCTGCTCGATGTTTGTGTGTACATTCTGTGCACGTGTGTGCAATTTGTGAGTGTGTTTCGGGGTGTGTGTGTGTTTGGTGAAGTTGGGTCAGTGTCATTTGTAGTGGGAGGTTATTAAGAGTGTACAGCTAGGTGTATTTTACTGCTGGCTTCCTGGGCGGTGTTACTTGGCTGCTTTTCCTTTTCTTTAACCTTTCGGAGCTTACGTTTTAATCATCGAAAGAATGTCTCTATAGAAATGCCGGTTGGCAGAGGGGCGTCGGCGTCTTTGGTTTGATGCATGTATATGTGTGGGTTTTTCTTTTCTTTCTTTCTTTTTTCTTCCCATCTTCTTTTAAAGGACAGCTGTAAAAGGATTTTTCAAAAGGATATTTCTGTACAGTGTGTCTCGGGAATGCCAGGCATTACATTTGAAGCTAAGCCTTTCAGGGTTGGCTGCATAAATTAAACATTTATTCGCCAACTTACTATCTGTTATAAATTGGCCAAAAGAAAGCAGACTGCATGCAGCGGGGGTTTTGGGAAGGGGGAGCAGGACGTGTTATTGGGTTGACTTTGTAAAGATTGTTTTACTGTAACTGTAGTCATTTTGAAAAGCATTTGAGTAACTACATTATGCTCAAGGAGAACATTTGTCAAAAGTAATTATCTGAGTTTGGTTGAAGGGCCTTGCTCTGGTATGTATCTGGATTCTAGCAAAGGGTTTTAGATAATTGGCCCTATTGCCCAGCGAAGAAGTGACAAAGTCCTTTTTAATTGCAATCTAGTTATTGGTAGCTGGAGTGCCCAGGTCCCTTTACTTGATCTCTTAATTTTGTAGTGTTGTATGTTATTTCTCCACTTATCTGTGATTGCGTTAATCGCTAAATCTCTCACTCTGTGGATGAATGGGCAGGTGATAGTGATTCTTTAATGAACTGCATCTGGAAGAGGAAACTTAAGTTGTGGGGAATATGTGAGAAGTAAGCAGTAAGTGTTAAAGTAGATGCCAGATTGATGTTATCACTGAGTTTTTGCTGGAGCATAGTACATTACTTATTGTTTGCTCGGCCATTAATTCAGAATTGTGTGGGGATGTGCAAGGCTTCTGAAAATGCATTATTCAGGTTCCGTGGAGTGGCAATCAAGTACTATTAGAGAGCTTTAGTGTATATTTTAAGCAAGTGAACAATGAGTTGATTTATAAATATTTAAAAATAATGAGTCATGAATTAGCCATATCTGCCTGCAGAGAATTATTTAATAAATAACATTACTGTGATGGAATTTAAAGCTAGCCATTTGTATTCAATCAGTATATGTTACTATTCTTGAAGGTACTGTGTTTTATTTGATCTAATAATGATATATCTGTATTGATATAATTTGAAAGAGATTTCTAAGTCACAGGTTTTTGTTAAAAGTTGGATTTTCCTCTCGAAAAGTTCGTTGATGGGAAAAGACACACTAGGAGTCATCAACACAAAAGAACGATAGACCAGATGTCTCTATTTTAACCAGACATATTGAACTAGTAGTTATGGTAATTTTTCAATTTGGTTTAAGTTATTTTTCCCTTGGTAGTTGTATAAATGTGTATGTATTCAAAATGTGACAGTTAAAATCAAATACTGAATAAAATTGCAAGGAATCGTACTGGAAATATAATTTTCAGAAATTTATGATTCGTATAAGTGACTTATCTAATTCTTATTTTGTGAAGAAAGGAGAAATTGATCCATTTGGTTAATGGTGATAACTGGTCACCATTAACCAAATTAATATTTGGTTAATTTTCATATTTTCTTTATGATTACGTGAATGCATATGGACTTGAATTCTCTTCTAAACTTGCATGATAAAATATTTTTACTTTTATAATTGATAGTATTTCTTAACACTCAATTAAAAAAAATTTTTAAGCATTTCTGTGATATAGATACTATCATTTCATATTTCACAATGCTTCTGATGATTTTGCTGTTGTTCTTAGGGACTTTAGCCTTTTCTTCATCAAATATTAAATGAGGTGCCTGATTTTAAAAGTAAAGATTCAGGATGGATAGAAAATATATAACTCAATATGTGGTTTTTGCAATAAATGAACTAAAGAGAGAGTACTCAAATTAACATTAAGAATGATCTTCCAATTCATGCAGAATATGTTATATATATCTTTCTTGCTGGAGTGAGTGTGTGTGTGTGTTTGTGTGTGTGTGTGTGATTTTCTTGAAAGATAGGACATCAGGGGAGAGGAAATGCAAAATAGATATTTTGAACCATGACCAAAAGCTTATGTATAAATGTGGCTTTGCCTTCACTTAAAGAAAAATATATGTGGAAGAAGAATCTTTCTAGTGTAACTAAGACTTTACAGTTCACAACAGAATTTCTATTTTCTTTCTTTGTGAGAAAAAGTATATGGTCTCCAAATTTGTAAACTCTGGAGTGGCAACTTTAGGGATTTTGTTTTAGATACAGATGCAGCTATCAAGCTGTATCATTTTCCTCAAAGAAGTATGTAATGCTTGTATGTGTTAGGCTTGCTTAGTGTATGAAAGAAGGAATGGTGGTACAATTTGCCTGTGTTTTCAGGAATGCAGTGATTATTAACAGGCTGCCATTTTAAAACAGTAATACCACATCTTTTTTTCCCCTTCTTTTTTCTTCTGCCCTGCATCAGTTGCAGAAATTTCAGGCTTTAGTCTCCTCCCCTCCCCCACAGCCTTCTGCAGTTGTAGTTGTGTTACTTTGCGCATTGCCATTTAATATGGAGTCTGCTCCCAAACCAGATGCATTTTCATCTGTTTTATCTGCTCTTCTAAGGTTGTAGAGTCTCAGAGGATCCCACAGTCACATGGAAGTATCTTCTGTCTTAATATTTGTAGACCACAATAAGAATAAAAATCAAAACCATAACTCATGTCGAGCTGGGGCTTTGACTTTAATCCTTTTGACTTTTATCTCAAGTCTTCATTCTGTTACTATAAATACAGTTTAAACCATTGTGAAACGATCTTCATGCTTCTTTGTAAAAAATGGGGATTTGACAGGACTTTGTTTTACAGCACTAAGGGGTTTCTTTGTTACTGGCTTAACACAGAACATACTGTTATTTATATATTTATTCTAGGTTAATTCTTTTTTTGACATGCAAAAATATTGCTTTGAGAAGTGCTTTTTGATATCTTCATCACTTTGTTCTATAGGGAATGCTGCTTTTAAGATAATAGTTCAATGTATTAATTTGTTCCCTGAGTTTCCTTTTATTTGTTTTATTCCTTACAATCTTTGTTTAGTCTCAGTGACACCTGAAAATAAATCTTAACTATTTCAATAGCTTTGTGCTTGGTAACATGGCTGATTTATTTACTTGTAGTTTAGATACATGCACACAGATAATGAACATCAGTTTGTTGGTTGGTTTTTTCTGTGTGTGTGTGTGTGTGTGTGTGTTTTTCTTGGTAGTTCAAGGTGACCTTTGGGTAAAAATTTTTTAATGACAAATTCACCTCATTGTTGGAAGAAAACAGGCACATAACCTTTTACGACACAGCAGGGTTACTGAAGGTTTTAAGTAAATTAAAATTTGGTAAATCATATTGTGTTAAAAATTAATCTACACTGAACAAAAGATTCACACAGATTTCCTTTAATTAATAGAGGAAATATTATGCATTACATTCTAAATAAACTGTTAGGGTTTATTTATGCAATACATTACATTCTAAATAAACTGTTAGGATTTCTATAAAATAAAGCTGAATGGTATTGTAGCTGTTAAAATTTTTAAAAAGCAATTCATAATTGTGTAATTTACTGGTTGCCTTGCCTTTTGTCTTTGTATTTGGGAAATAAATATAATTTTTTAGGAGTGATAAGCATGGTGATAGGGGAGGGCGTGTGTACTGCCTTTGACATTTTCTCACTGTGTTAATGGTACTTTGATTTCAGGTTATAATCAGGTATTCTTAAGAGTTGAAGAATTTTGACGTGTGATTTGGGTCACTCCAAAGGTACACAAGAGCGTAATTGACAATGCAGTTGGATCATGAGCCTGGCTAATATAGTTTTGCAAATGTAGTTTTATTTTTAATCACTAAAATTTCAGTTGGTTTGATTCAGCTCTTTTCTGTGGTCTGCACATAGCATCATTTCTTTATATCTATATCTCATCACCTTTTCTTTCAAACATGGAACCTAAATTTCTGTTTTACAGTTTGAAAGATAAAAAAGAGTTTAATGATCTCTATGCCTATTTAGAAAGAAAATGAGTTTCAAGCTGGATAAAAATGTACTTGAAAGAATGAGTAATGTGAACTTAGACCTGGTGTTTAGGTTGTTAATTTTTTATTTCCTGCCGACATTAAGTTTTTCTATTTTTTTGACAAATTCATGGGTAACAGATGATTTCTTAGATGCCAGAAATGAACTATTTTCTTGGTGTACTGTGGCTTTTAGACTTGTAGAGTTGTACCTGGAAGGGAATTTCACCACAGAAAAGTTAACTGATAGAGGAATTGAATTCAACATTTAATAATGTAATAATTTTTAAACTTCAATGAAATGCACTGGAAAAGTGAAATATGGCCCCTAAACACTTTGTAGGCTCCTACGTATATGATTCAGATGCTGTTGAGGATACAAAGATACATCCTTAAGCCGTATAAAGTTTGGTAGAGGAACAAGAAAAAGTGGAGGATGACTGAGCTGACACCATCTGTAGGTGACACATGAGTGATCAAGCAGGTGCTCATTTACAGATTTACAGAAGGGAAAAGCTATGTGGTATGTGGTGATTGTGGAATGCTCAATGGATTAGGTGAAACTTGGTTTGGCCTTGAAATATGAGTAAGTTTAAGCAGGTGAAGAGAGAGCATTCTAAGAAGAGAGAACAACATGGACAGAGGTGAGGTGCAGGCAAGAGGATAGGTTCAGGGGGTGATGAGTGGAGGAATCTAGAAATACCAGAAGACTTGGCGGGGCATAGGCACTGGGACAGAATTGAAAATGTAATTGCGATCAGATTGGGGAGGGATTTAAAGCCATTTTAATATTCAGTGAGTTTTACTATGGGGCTGTTGTAGTTAGGTGGTAATAGAAAGGGAATTAAAGACTCACCCCCTATTCTCCCCGCACACACAAAGAAGCACAAAACAAAATGAATATCACTTATGTTATAAGTCTTACGATATGTATTTGTACAGTGATGGGGGGTGCACCAGTGAGTGGTCTGAAGCTGTTTCTGAATGTTTTCATTACTTGATACTAAAGAATCTGAAAACAAATGAAATGATACAATTTAATTCTGTCTCATGTTCTTTACCAAATGAGGCAAAGTGAAAAAAAAATCAGTAAATTATATACATTACATTTGTATAAGACTTACATAGAGCACTCTGTTCCCTAAAATACCCTCTTGAGATTAGTCAGTAGCTAGGACTATCCCAGTAACTGTCTCTGAGAGTGGTTTAATGATACACCCAATATCATCATCCTGTCTATAAAAGCAAGGCTGGGACAATATATATATATGTATGTCTGTGCATGCACACACATACACATACACATTTTATATTTATATGTTGTGTATATATGTGTGTGTGTGTATGTGTGTCTGTATGTGTGTGTGTATACTTTTTTTTTTCTATGTAACCTGTCATTTTTTAAAAAAACAATATGGGTGTTTAAAGTGATGTGAATTTAATTGATCTGTTGCATGGAAGCGTAGGGAGGGCCCAAGCCTATGTCATACTTATTCCCTGCCTTTTGGATTGCCTACATATGTATTCTCCTCCCTCAGTCCCTTCCTCTCACTCTGTCTTCCTCCTTCCTTCCCTCTTTTCCTTCTGACATTCTGCTTGAAATTATTATCTTCTTTTACATTTTAAACTTTTCCTTTAAAGCTCATCAGTGGCAGATCCTGGCTCCTTCCTGATAGGGCCAGGAGGAGGGGCATCTGTATACAACCACTTTCAGCTATTTGCCAGCACTGAGTGCCTTGATTGTTCTGCTTTTGTCCCTACACAGTTGGTAGCTGCCAAAATCTAGCCCTGACGGAAACTTTCCCTGAAGAGCCCTTGGGGAACAAATAGAAACATTATATGATTAACCATGTTGTTTTCATTATTAAACAAATCTACATAAAGGGGTAGCAATTAACAGCTTTATCAGTCTGAACTTAGACACCTACCTCTCCTCTTCCCTCAGTATTCCCACTTGAAGTAGTAACAATTAACTGTTGCTGGTTTTAATGTCAGCAACTGACAACACTAAATTGGGAATAGGCACGTCTCCTGGTTGATTGACATATAGCCCTCTGACACATTCTTATGTAGTTTTAAGGCAAATTTATGCCCTGGGGTTAGCGCCAAAGGGCTTGTCAGAACATTGCCTTTAATAGCTGAAATATATAACTTAAATGACATCCAAGACCTTAGCTTTGGAGGAACTTTTAGAATCTGAGGAATTCTCCAAGGCGGTGCAATTTAGACTCAGTGGACAGGCTTAGGAATTGTAAGATTTTCCTAAATAGATGCATGTATAATTTATGATACAATTATTATTGCTTTATTTTGCATATATGTAGCATAAATTAGTCCAGAGAAAACTAGATTATGATTTTTTAAAACAATTGCACAATTGGTATTTTTGGCAAGTACACGTATTCCATTATTCTTTATGCATCTGTTGATTTAAAAAAATCAAAGTCAATCATAATTATTTATGACTTATAGAAGGCAATAGGATGGACCATCCTTTATTCAGAAGGTGAATGGCATTTCTAAGATACTATTAACCATAATGTATTAGAACCTATTTTAATAAATTTCAGTAAATAGAAACTGAAATTGGATCTTTGGGTTTGTTTTCCAGCTCAGTCATAGAGAGTCTTGATACAGTGAGGCTGTTGTTTATTCTCCATTTTTTTAATGTCAAAATAAATTACTACATATGTAATCTTTACATACATCAAATCCTTGTTGACATAGCCCCAGAACTAAGTCACTGTCTGGAACATCAGGACTCTTTGTGACCTTCCACTCCCACCACCACCCCACATGTGCACACAACAAATAAACCCTTATTTTAACAAGTATATATAAGAAAATTGCCTTCCTTTTTTTTTAAAAAAAGTATTATGTCTTCAAAACCTTGCAGTTAGAAATTGTTGTAATATTTTTCTTCTTCATTTCTTGTCTCTCTCATTTGTAAATCTTAGATATTTAATTAATTTTTAAAAATCAGATTTCTTGATAGCTTCATTTCTCTTTCCATCACTTTTAATTCTTTCCTGCTCACTTGAGTGTCCCCTTCTCTCAGTTGCCCCTTTAGTGTTGGTGTATTTCAGGATGTTTCCTCCCCCTCCGCTTTATTCTCATTGCCCCACACCCTTGGCCAGCTTGCCTAGCCCAATGTCAAGTCTTCTCTGATGAGGATGTCAGCCCTGATCTTTCCCCTGAATTTTAGAATTTTGTTAATAATTCCTTTTGTCTGTCTTCATGTATTGTGGATATTTCAAATGAAATTTATCCAGTTCATTTAAACATTTATTGGATACTTTCAACAATTGTGTCGTACATTGGGCAAAGAAGAATGTGACAGTGTGCCTGTCTATTAGGGGGTTATCTATATGTCCCTAAGCACATGGTGTCCAGAGAAAGTGGTAGAGTCTGTCTTCCGAGTATAGCTCACATTTAACTCCTCCTCTATTCATTCACTACATCTTACTTAGTTCTGACCTTCCAAATAGTTGTGTCTCTAACCTCTTTTCCAAATCTTACTGAAGCTGTAGTTATTTTTCAAGAACAGATATAATTTTACTGAATCATTCCTGTTTAAAACGTTTGTGATTACTTTTAACCAAAAGTACCCCAGGCCGTAAGAAGCCCTTTTCAAAACTGACAGCACTGTTTTAAAGTGATATATCATTGAATTTTCTAATAATAAGCAGAATTTAGCATGTTTTATTTGTTATACACCACACAACCCCTGCAATCTTGTAGCAATTTCTACAGCCTTAAATTTATGTTATTTTCTTTTAAAACACATCAAACTAGTTATTTTTAACATTAGTTAATTGATTACATTTATCAGCTTATTTAATCAACTTCTCTGTTCAACTTTCTTATATCACACTCCCTCTTTCTAAATTGCTTTTCACAGCTTTATAATTTTTATGTGAAAGTCTTTGGATAGCAAATATTATTAGTTTTTGTATGGTGAAATGTTTTTGTTTTGCCTTCACCTTTAAAAATATGTTTTAATTAAACTTTTTAACTTTGAGATACAGACTCACATGAAGTTGTAAAAGTTAGAAAATAAAAGGATGAATAGATGGTCACATATCTTCTCCCTGTCATTCTTACTCTCTCCTGAAATCCTTACTATCCTCAAAAAATTGAATCTGAATACAGTCAAGATTGGGTACAAAAATAATTAAAAGCCACCCTTTTGAAGCAGTATCCACTGAATTTGTAGATTACAATTAAAAAAAAAAAAGGAGAAACTTAGTAGGAAAAAACAAAAAGATCACATATTACCCTCACCTTTGAATGATAATTTAGCTAGTTATAAAAGTCGGCTGATTATTTTTTATCCTTAGTACTTTGGAAATGTTCATTTGTCATGTCCATGAGTTAAATTGTTATTCTTAAAGAGGTATAATATACATTTTGTATCTGATAGTTGCTACATGTTCTCTTTATTTTTGAAGTTGTACAGTTTTAATACTCTGTCTTAATGTTTATGGGTGGACTTATCTTTATTCTACTTAGTGTGTATGTGTATATATATATATATATATTTGCTTTAAAATGTGGATCATGCTGTGGTTTATAACCTATTGATTGCATTTGATCACTGTTAGTCTATGAATTATTTGAAGTATTTTAAGATTTCCCTTAACATCTAGCAGATCGTTATCTAGCTTATGGGTTGGGGATGATACAAGAACAATGGGGAAAGGACTCCCTTAATCCTGTACATGATGCAGTGCTGAATGTATTGGTTTTATTATTCAGAATTATGGACTGCAAGCAACAGAACACAACTCCTCCTAATTTAAGTAGAAAAGGAGCAGGTTTTTTTTTTTTTTGGAGGTCATAAAGTATTTCATATAATCAAAAAGGATCTGGAGAATGAGGCCTGATAAATAGGGATCAATAGAGGCTGGGCAGTGAAAACACATAGACAAGGTCATGCTTCAAGAATAGCCTAGTTGGAATATTGCTGTGGGCACTAATATCATCAATAATAGTCACCACCATGACTCCATGCTTATTGCATGAGACACTGCCATTGTTCCCAGTGTGTCATGAATAGTCTCGTAATTTGCTGTCTTTGCACCCCATGTTGAAGATTAAAATACACATTCAGGAGAATCAAATTGGCAGACTCTAGGTCCCATGTCTGTACCTTAGGTGCCAGAGAGCGATGATAAAGTATATATGGCCCCTTCAACTCCTGTAGTGAAATATCTCCATTTGCATTTTCATAGCAACAATGAAGTCCACAACATTAAAGCTGAATGCCCTATCTCTTTCCCACTCCCATCAAGTCTTCCCCTCCTTTCTTTCATTTCCCAGTAAAGCCACCACCATTTCCACATTTGTTCAAGCCACAAACCCTCTTGTCAGTGTTATACATTCTTATATTTTTTTCTTATACCCAGTAAATCACTGACTTCTGCCACCTTCATCTTTTTTCTTCTACTCTTCATATCCTTGTTTTTAAATACTACAGTTATACATCCATTTCCACTGTCATTTACCTTAATTCAGGCTGTTATATGGGTTATGGAGACAGTGTAGATTAATGATGGTCCTAAGAGTCAGGCAGATTTGAGTTTGGGTCCAAAGTCTGCCACTTACTATGTGTTTGACCTTGAGAAAGTTACATAACATCTCTCAATTTTATTTCTATTGTCTAATAAAGGAATAATAATATCTACCTTAAAGAGTGGTTGGAATATTTAAATAAGATAATGTGTGTAGCGTAGTTTTGTGTCTGATGTTATAAGATGCCAGTTAATGTTAGTATTTGGTAGCTTCCATCTTATGAAGTTCCTGCAACAACTTTGTAATTTGTTTCACTGACTCTAGACTTGCCTTCACTGAGAATGATTCTTTTTGCATTTATAATCACTTATTTAAAAGTGAAACTGGTTCATGGTACCCGCTTTGAGTCTAAGTACTGTAGGAAATAGACGGCATTACCTTGAAGGGGTGATTGAAGAAAGGGCACAGTAAAAGAAAAGAACAGGATATAGTGAGAGAAAAAAGGCTTGTTCTGACTTTCAAATCAAGATAACTATTGTCTAGTACATTGATTACAACACAGATTGGAAATGTTTGCAAAGTAAATAATCTCCTTTATATGTGCTAGTAAACTATTCTTAAACTTAGTGTCATAGCCTCCTTTTAAGAGTATAGGAATTTTATATGATGGAATAACCTTAGTATATCAATCATAATAAAATTATTACTAAAGCACAGTAATACCTTTATCACTAATTAATAAAAATAGCAATAAGAACTAATAATGATTGGGTACTTACGTGCTTCATGCTGAACTAAACTTGTTATATGCATTATATTGCTTAATCCTGTGAGTAAACTTAGGAGACATTTTATAATATTATTCACATTTGTCAAATGAAGAAATTGAGATTTAGAGTGTGTATTAGTTGAGTTTCTCCCGGTTACAAGTGAAACAAATTTAACTCAAATTAGTTTAAGGAAAAAGGCTCACATAACTGAGAAATCCAGGAATGAACTTCAGTTCTAGGTGAGGTAGGGACTTAGAGAATGTCGTCAAGGTATTTGCTTTCTATGTTTTTTTTTTTTTTTTTTGCTTTGTCTTTTTCTTGGCTTCATGGTGTAGGCAGGATTCTATTCAGGTATTGGACAAGGTAAGATGGCCACTGGCACAACCTACGTGTGTTGTCCAACCTTAGCCATGACAGCCTAAAGACAATCTCAGTCTCTTTTCTCCTCCCCAGCCCATATCTCTCTCTTATTTTCTAAGTGCCAATGCCAAAGAAGATTTTACTTTATCCTTGCTTGGCTGATATGCCCATTCCTGCACCAACAGCAATTGCCAAGATCAGGTATCACGATTGATTGCTACACAAGGATCATGTAGAGAAGAGGAAAATTACAAAAAAGCACCAATAAAAGGCAGATGGAAAGTATGCTGGAAAAACAAATTATAAATGACATTGCCTTTGCTGTATAGACGGTGAATTAACTTGCTTAGCTAGTAAGTTGTGGAGGACTGTTTCTAGTCTGGGTCTGCCTGACTTTAGACCTTAAGTGTTCTAATGCAGGTACTCTTCATTCATTACTTCTGGTATTATTTTTATAATATTTATTTTACACTAAATATATGTTAAAGCTCAGGCATCCATTACAAAGAACCTAAATATCTCTTTGGTCTGTTTCTACTGAAACCTACTTTCCTGATTTAGAAGCTAGAAGTTACCATGGATGATTTCTGTTCTATTTTCCCCCACAGACTAGTTTCTTTATGGTTATATAGGAATAGTCTATATATAATATTTATAATATAGTTTGACACAATTTAGGATCCAAGTACTATTTAGATCTTAACACACTAGAATATACATTTCTTCGTGAAGCTTCCAGGTACCTTCTGGATGAAAGTAAATATTTTTATTCACTGTCTAAAATGCCCAAGAAGAACCTTTATTGATTATAATCCTTAGATGGTATTAACTTACCGAAGAGAACAAATGTTTCTTCTCCATGGAATGAATCTTCACTCATTTTCTGAATATTGAGATTAGGTCAGCATCAGATAATGATTCCTTATTTCATGTAGGAATTTATGGACATCACAGTCTTATTGCTGCCATTTGCTGTTTATTCATTTGACAACATTTCTCCTTTCCTAGAGCCCAAATGAATCAAATATAGTGTTTCAGAAATTTTTTTTCTCTCCTTCTCCCTCTTTTTTAACGCATTTTACTTAGCTTTGTGGAAATTTATTTCTACTTTTTCAGCTTGGAAAGTGGATGGTTCTGAGAATTGATGTTTTTCATGCTCTGTCCTGGGCAGAGTTGCTACTATTTAAAGAGAATACACATTTAGTCTGGATCCACCAGGATCTTTAGTGAGCGAATGAGAAAAAGAAACATGCTATTGAATATAAACAAAAATATTATCTCCTATTCTCATCCTTTCTCCAATTTTTATTTCTTTGTCATTTTTTGCTAATGCTCTGTTTACAAACCAAGTTCCAGTAACTAAATAGGAATAGATGGACTGTCAGCAGGAAAAAGAAAAATGAATGCATAAATCTAGATATTGCATTTCCTTTCGATCTTCTAATGACACTACTTTTTTTTTTTTCTTTTTTAAACGAAGTCTTTCTCTGTCACCCAGGCTGGAGTGCAGTGGCGCGATCTCGGCTCACTGCAAGCTCTGCCTCCTGGGTTCACACCCTTCTCTTGCCTCAGCCTCCCAAGTAGCTGGGACTACAGGTGCCCACCACCACGCCCAGCTACTTTTTTGTATTTTTAGTAGAGATGGGGTTTCACCATGTTAGCCAGGATGGTCTCGATCTCCTGACCTCGTGATCCGCCTGCCTCAGCCTCCCAAAGTGCTGGGATTACAGGCAACACTACTTTTTTTTTTTTTTGGAATTCACTATTTTCTGAGCTCAACTTCATAGTAGGAAATGAACTCATGAAAGTTAAACACATTTTTCCTTTGGTTAAAATCTTTAGTGGAGAATGAAATCCTTAATTAGGGGAGTCTACCCTCTCCTATCTTTGTATGAAATTTTATCTTTTATCTTCTTGGTGCTAGGTGCTAGTCGTAGGCAGTTCAGATGGGGAAAGCAAATCTAAGCACATGAAAGGTATCATCTAGAGAAATGGGTGATGGGGAAACAAATAATAGGACTTTAATAAAACAGTGTTTGAAGTTTTTTCATGTGTGTTTGTATGTACATGTTTATATTAAATAGAATCTACAAAGAAAAAAGTCTTCTAAGTTATTTAAATAAAAATCTTTCTCTGTCTTTAATACATGAGCAAGTAGATATTACCTCATAAGCATTAGGTTGTTGGACAGTTTTTTCATTTTTCCTCCTTAGGGACATGTGGTGGCATCATACTTCTTTGCTGCCTTGAATTAGGCATAACCGTTTTTGTTTTGTTACCTCTCACTTGCAGCTTTTGAGGGTCACTATTTTATTCACTTTATTTCTTTTCTGGTTGTATTGATCGCAGAAGCCGGTGACAAGATGGAATTTCAGTTAAGTTGGTTCTTGGCTGGAAATGTAGATGTTAGTGAGAAATAAGCATTTGTTTCAATCTGCTGAGATTTTGGGGTTGATTTTTACTGTCGCATATCTCTGCCTATCCTGACAGAGTCAATCTTTGTAAGAAAAACAGGTGTTTTTATTCCAGGCCACCCTTTACTTTTGTTTATGAGGCACTAAAATATATAATTACATGCTTCAGAGATCTGTTAGGAAAACAAGGTTAAGTTCCTTTGTGTTTTTTTCCTTCTCCATTACATTAAATTGATTTGTAAAATCTTCCTTTCCAGTATTTGTATTTTGTTATTTTAAACTTGTAAAACCAGTAAAAAATTTTTCATTACAAGGGAAATCTTTTTGTATTCCGTCTTAAGATAATCTTGTTTATATTTTTGCCTTATAAAATAACTGCCTTTTCTCCCACTTGTCTACTGAGGAGGAAAGTTTTTTAACCAGAGAGAGTAGAACAATCGTTGTAAACAAGGAATTGAATCCCAAGATTGTTGAAAAGATAGAGAAAGGGCACCTGGACATTTTAAATGAGTTCAGGTTCCCAAGTTGAGACAAACTGTGTTTCATTGAAAAGGTATGGCCAGATTTCCACACCACTGAGAAGGGGAAAGCAGACACTGTAACAATACTTCTTTCTTTCTTCGTTTCTTTTCTTTTCTTTCTCCCCCTATGCCCACCTTTTTTTTTTTTTTTTTTTTTTTTTTTTTGGCCTACGGGAGTGCTGGGAGAGAAGTACCCCCACCAGCAGATTATATTTCCCAGCCTGTCTGTCTCAGAGATTCCAGTCTATGTTTCCCATCCATTGAGGGCTCAGTTACCCTCGGGCTGTTTCCCACCAGTTTCCACTCTTCCTTAGATATCCCATGCAGAAACTCCTGGCAGCTCACAGATTCCCCATTGAGCCCAACCCCTTCATGTAGGAAAAGGGGGAAAAATGAAGAAAACGGGTCTTGAAAGCCCGCAGACTTTCATACCACAAGGAATGTGTTGACCACATGCATCTTAAACCAGACGAGCGATGTTTGTCCAGTCCTTCAACTTACTGATATTCAGCCATATCTGTTTCATGCTGTAAATTAAAACCTCAAAACCAGGAGGTTTTTCCCAATCCTTCTCACAAACAGGGATTAAGTTGTAAATACACAGTCGCTTACATATTAAATTGTATTTTGTTTATGGCATAATTTATCTGCAGGAGACATTGATTTTCACAGCAAATTCCTTTATCTTTAAAATTTTCAGCCTATATATGGGTATGCAGCCACTGAAATATTATTATAGGTGAGGCTACCTCTGAATTGCTAAGGTCACAAAACAAAATCTCCCATCTTTTTGTTTTAATTTCCCATAAAATAAAAGATATTTTACATTTATATCCCCTATTACTGGAACACCTACAGATTATCCAGATGTTTGTATTATTATATGTCCTCCATACCTGATGGCAGGCATAGTTATCTTTTAAACCTGAAGGCAGGGGTAATTAACAACACTCTCAAAACTTTTTCTGTAGATAGCTTGCATTGAGAAGACGGATTCCTTGTGGGCTTAAATCCTACTGTCTGCAGTTGACCGAATATAAGAGAACAACATCTGGCCTAATTTATCTTTAGGCAAAATTTAATAATGCTGAATGGCAACCTCTGGGAAAAATCTAAGTAAGACTTGTTGTGAGTCCTAATTTAGGGTTGGCTAAAGGTAACTCTTACTTTGTATTTCTTTTTTCAAAGGGATGGGTATTTTGATCACATGAAAGTTAATAATTTTTCTTCCTTCTGTCATCAAAATGTGATATTACAGTATAATGAGCTCCCAACCTGGTTGTAAGCAGAACTCAGCTTGTAAAATCAGGACTAAGGAAGGCTAGGAAGCAACAGGGACTATCTGATTTCATGCAGAATCTTTTGTTGGCAAAGGCAAGTTTTAATATTCCATTGACTTCTCAAAGAGATCCAACCCCTATTTCATACCAACAAACATTGGCTGATTGAAACCAGTCCTGCTTGCTTATAAATATACCTTAATTCCTCTAGCACATAGTTTAAGAAGCAAGACCAGAAATGAGGAGTAAACTGGGGAGGGTTGGAAAACTGGGGTAATATTAAGGTAGGTAGTACATCAAGAAGCATGTAGAAATATTTGCCCTGAATTCGTTTAGCATAAATCTTTATATATATATATATATATATATATATATATATATATATATATATATATATATAAATGGGGTCTCACTATGTTGACCAGGCTGGTCTCTCATACTCCTGACCTCAAGTGATCCTCCCATCTTGGCCTCCCAAAGTGCTGGGATTACAGGCATGAACCACCATGCCTGGCCTATTTAGCACAAATCTTGATGCAGATATTTTAATTACATCATAATTGAGTATAGTAAATCAGGCTGGGAGTTCTTTGAGTTGGTTTGTAGTATAAACCATTATGGTAAATATTTATGCATGACTCAAATTGGAAACAGGAACACACATTTTGCTTAAGTCTACTGGTCTGTAGAAAGCCTGTGGTCTAAACTCTAAACTCTTAGGATACCTGCTTCATATTTTTAAAATGTTAGTCCTATTTTTGAAGCCTTGGAATCAGGAATTTCTTCACCTATTACTCATCAAAGTTCTAGGTAAATAACTTTTACCGCTAGAATTATGTATAACTTTGCCCGTGGACTCCCATTGTTGTAAAATGTTTATTTTTTTAGATATTACTTCTGGATGGATCAAGTGCATATTTAACAAAGAAATACACCCTGCTTCTCAGAATTTTTGTTTATTAAGAGTTTGCATTGCCAGTGATGAGGTTTTAGAAATTGCTATCTTTCTGTTAATCTAAAGGAAGCAGATAAGTTAGCATCTGACTTAAAAGCATTTATTATATATCCTGTATCTTTTTAAAATATCCTATGAAAGGAATAAACTATAGGCTCAATAATTAGTATAATGAACACATTGGTCATGAAACTTTGGTCATCTAACCAATTTAATGAAAAGGAGAATTTATTGGAAGACTCATAAGTTAGAAGCCATTGCAGCAAAATGGGAGGTTCTAGGTAATACTTGGAAAGTAAGAATGAAAGTAACTAGGACTCTCCCATCCTCTCTCTGCACAGTATGCTTATTTTCTGAGCCTGGCTCACATGCCTACGAACATAGCTTCCAGCAAATCTCAGGCTCTCCTCACATAGTATCATTACCATAAAGTAATCAAGATGTGTTTTCTTGAGTTTTAGGGTTGTACATCCTGGAGAAGATTAATGATTGGCTCTCCCTGTGTCCCCAACTCCAGCCATCCCTCCTTCCCATCCTTAATAGGAAGCTCTTCAGGAATTGCTTCTTCCTGAAGGAATATGACAGGAATATGTCAGCTTCAGGAATGTAACAGCTTCCATTCAAATCAAAATGAGAAAGGGCATTCTTTGGAAGAAGGAAGTAGGGAATAGTAAACTGAGTACATCAATTCTTTCTTGTCAATTCATTGTCTTCTTTTTTTTTTCATTAGGCAAGTATTACACACCTACATGTGCTAGTTACTGGAAATATAGCAGCAAACACATACCAAGATAACAATTCCATAGAATCTGAATTATAAAACCACCACTAGAAACAGGGTAGGCAGCGGTCATTTCTATGTAGAGTAGATTAGCATTTTGAATGAATATGAAAGAAGACATATAGCTTAGTTCCTTCCTTTCATTTTAAATCTATTTCTAAGTAAATTAGATGCTTGCCACCCTCCCTTCCCCCACTGTAGTAAGCCAGAGAGTAAATGTCTCCAGCGATGGTAATGGCAAATTTTATTGTATTTCATTTTAGTGTATGTGTGTGCTTGGTAAATATTTGTTAACTAAATGGATTATTGAGGTGGTGGTGGTGGTGTCCATCTATAGTCAGGAGAAAAGAATTACTATTAACTGTGACAAAATAAACATCATTGTTATTCAACATTTAAGTAGGCAGAATCAAATAATTTCATATAACAAAGTCATTTTATACGATTATCTAAAGATATATTTTACAACTAATTTCTTCTGGCAGATACATCTGGATGCTGTGTCATTTCAGACTAGTTTGTGGGAATAACATTGAATAATTTTTCTGACTCAGATTGAATGATGAGTAATGTTTGCTTTGGAAAAATTTCAGTCTTCCTGTATTTTATTTTCTTCACTATGATTACAGTATAAGGCATGTAACTGTTTCTGTTATTGGTTGAGTATTCATATTTGTTTTGTTTTTGAGCTGACCTTCTTTCTCTCTCTGTTTCATTCATTCATTCATTTACTCATTTTGAGACAGTGTCTGGCTCTGTTACCCAGGCTGGAGTGCAGTGGCATGATCTTGGCTCACTGCAATCTCCACCTCTCAGACTCAAAAGATCCTTCCACCTTAGCCTCCTAAGTAGCTGGGACTAGCACGTGCCACCACGCCTGGCTAATTTTTTTATCTTTTTGTAGAGACCAGGGTTTCACCATGTTGACCAGGCTGATCTCGAACTCCTGAGCTCAAGCGATCTGCCCGCCTTGGCCTCCCAGTGTGCTAGGATTACAGACGTGAGCCACTGCGCCTAGCCTTGAGCTGACTTTTAAATCAGCTGTTAACAACTATATAACTTATATAATACATGCATAAGTCATATAAATTACATAATATGTAGAGTCTCCAGGGTTACAATTATTAACGCTAATATTTTTATATGGCGGGGATGTGGGTGGGACTTTGTGGTGTACATGTATATGTACACCACAGACACTGGAATATATGCATCCTCTCTATGTATTGTTCTTCAACATGTTTATTTTTACTTACCACTTTCTCATGGACATCCTCCCATGTCAGTACATATTTTCTTATTTCTTACCTTATTCTTTCTATTATTTTATGGTATGTATGTACCTTCATTTATTTAACCATCTCCCTCTTAGACTACGTCTCATTATTTTGGAGTCATAATCTCATATAATGCTTCATTGTACATGCAGGATAGGCTGTGGATTTTTGTAAGAAAAATACCTAAAGGTAGATGAAGTTCAGTAAGTGAGACTGCCTACCTTTTACATTTTAATAGTACTGTTAAATTACCCTCCAAGTGAGATTTTACCATTTGATACAAGGCAGTATATTGTGATGGTGAAACACTTGGACAAGGAGGCATGGATTTGAATCCCAGTTCTGCTTCTTACCTGGGAATAACCTGGTATAAGTGAATTAAAAGTGAATTAATGTATTGGTGTCTCAGTTCTCTCATCTACAAAAAAAAAAAAAAAAAAAAAAAAAAAACAACCAAAAAACAAACAAAACAAATCTACCTGAGTGATTGTGAAATTAAATGTCTTAACAGAAGTCAAGTTCTTAGAAAAATGCCTAGCCTATTTTGATTACGAAATGCTTTCTAGCATTATGTATTAGCTGCTCTTATTAACACCAGCATCTTATATGGATTCCCAAGATTTAAAACTTTAGGGTCTTGACTGATTGCTGCTTTTCACGTTATCCTGCAGGGAATGCTGGGTATCCCTGTTGTCTGTTTCCATAAGGACAGGGGTTTAGTATTCATATGTAGGCAAAAATATACACTAAGCACCTTAATTTTCATAATATTGTATTAATCCTACATCTGCAAATATTGTTTTCAGAGTTGTTATATATCTATCTATACTAGTAGTAGTAAAATATAAACCCCAAATTGTTAGAGTATCTAATCTTGATTTAATCATATTAGATCTTGGGAAGATTGTCTACTTTAATTATTTCATCTAATATTCTCATTTATATTTTTGTGTTATGTTTAGATTTTTATGGGAGGTTCTATAACAAAACTTATTATATGTCCCATGTTTGCTTTTACTTAGCCCTCCTTGTAAATATTGTCCATTGCCCCCCAGTGCCTCTGTATAAAAATGTCTATGTGAGACACTTCTCTTAGTTTAGAAATAAGAAAGCGTTTATCTGCTCTGACAAACTCATGTTTCTTTCATTCAGCTAATGAGAGTTAACTAATGTCTGCCTCTACATTTTAACTGCCATAAAATTGGGACAGTGTTCAAGATCAAAGTCACAGCAACTTTATCATCGGGCATGATTTCTCATTTTTGAAGCATTTCACTGGATTAGTCTCTTTTAAACTAGTGCAAGTTTCTTTCAAGGAGATGTGATAAGAAAAGTTACATGAGATAAGTTATCTGGGATAAGAAATGATGACATAGGAACCTCGATGACAAGACACTGTAAGAATCTGCAGGTATGACCAGGAGGTATTGTGGATAACCATGGGAATAATCATGGAGAACAGGAGAGCAGTTGTCCAAAGGCCTGGGTTCAGATCTTCGTTCTCCCACTTTCTAGCTGTGTAACACTGGGCAAATTAAATTAACTCCTTTGTATCTTCATTAATTCATCTGTCATTTATAAAATGAGTGGGACAATAGGCCCTATGTGATAGGGTTGTTAAAAGTATTAAATGAACTCATATGCATGTTAGAATAATGCTTAATGCAGAGTAACTACATTTTAAAAAAGAGAAGAGAAAAATTTTTAATTATAGATTGTTGAGCTTCATCTCAACCTTCAGTACAATACAAGAGTGTATTGTTAAACAGATGACTGTAAGCATATAGAAGCGGAAGATCATATCCCTGGAAGGCATTATGGATTCTCTAATTCATGTCAAACTAAATTAATTTATTTTTGATAGGATTATTAGACTTATACATCAAGAAGATGCATATGTTAGAGCTAAATTTCAGCCAGTCATTTGATATGTCTGTTTATTGTAAAACTCATTCATAAATGATGGACACTTATAAACTGGGTGGTAGTATAATTAAATGAATTTGTAGTGGATTGAACATGTATAGATAGTATATAGATTGAGTAATCAGTATCAGTCTGAAAAGAGATCCCAGTGGCAGCCACAACAGTTTGTTTTCCATTGATTTGTTTAGCTCTGTCATGAATAACTTGGAGGAATAAGTCAAAATCATGCTTGTCAAATAGGTGGCCAATAAAATAAGGGAAACCGAGCAATTGGAAAACAATGGGGATTACAAAAGAACTTTGTAAGCTTGAGAAAATAATATGTAACTAAAAGATAAAATTTACTTGAGATCACAGTGTCCTTTTTTGCAGCAGGTTTTTTTGGGGCATGTAGAAATCCAGTGGAGGAGATTTCTGGGATGAGTTTAGCTGTTACTTTCAATAATCAGCTATTTGGCACTAATAAGATTTCAGAGCCTAAATAACTGGATTAAACAAACACTAGTGCATTAAAACAAAGATATGCTTATGCCTGGCAAGTTTGGAAAACACACCACAGAGCTGTGGGTGCAATTTCAGAAGCAAATATTGAAAGATCTGGAACTTTTAGTTGAGTGACAATGTGAGGTGGCTGCTGAAAAAAAGCACGTCATATTAGGTTAATGTAGTTACTGCAGATAGAAAAAAATGATTTTCCCATATTCTATTTGGATCAAGCTACAGTTAAAATATTTATCAATTTTTAGCTCATTTATTTTAATGAGTGTAATTCTTAAATGTATTTTAAAAGTGACACTGGAAAACTCAAGAATGTTCAGAGAAGGATGATTTGGGTGACTGTGTTTGCAAACTATTTTATATGAAGATTGATGAAGAAACTAAGGATCTATTAGTCTGGAAACAAAGGGAGACTTGGTCTGAATAGTGTTTAAAAATATGTGGCAACGTATTTTGTGTATAACTTATTGAATCCCATAATTGTAAACTTATATAACACAATTGCCTTTTGACCTTACATGATAAAACAGTGTTTGTAATTTAACATTAAATAATTATTGTTATATTCAAAGGCAAAAACTAGGATTACTTGATAGAAATGAAAGGAAAGCATAATGTTTACTTGAAGTACTGAAAAAACTTTTTAATAGTTACTAAGCTCTTAAGAGAATAGACTGCCTGCAAATTTCTGTAGTAGGAAGATTTCTCTGTTTTTTGTTAAGAGAAGTTTTACTTTGTAAAACAAGTTTTACATATCATTATTTAAACAATTATTCTTTTCTTACTTTTTCTTAGAACATTGTGTAAATTCTGAGTGTCTGCCACTTTGTTTTCTTTCTGTGTGAAAAAGGAATGCGAAGTGTTTTAAATGATTAGAAACTTACTGAGATCCAGAAAAGTTGCCAAAATCCTGCAGGAAATTAGAATTCACTTCTCAAGTGCATAGAATTTCATCTGCAAATTCAGGGAATGACCACTTCGTTTGAAACTCCAAAAACCATTTCTTTCAGCTGTGCTCAGGTTTTATGACCCTGGGCAACTGAAGTATGTTGCTATAAAACAGAATTTCCTTCTCATGAATATTCTATGATACCATATATCATAATTGCTTGAAAGTTTCAGTATATGTTGTTGGAAGTAAGTTGTTACTGTTGATATTCTATATTTTTGATTTGTAACAAGCAAAACAAGATAATTGGTCCTTTAGTATGCTCTTCTTCCTAGTCATCTGAACAGTATCTAAAAGCATGCCATGAGGAAACCAGGCACAGTATGGTGCAGGCTTTCCTGTGCCTCATTGGTGGAATACGTTTGGAATTGGTCAGGCAACGAGGGATGAGAATATGTGGCTAGTCTGATTTGTAGTAACTAGTGAAGTTTACTTAGGAAATCTCAGACCACATTTAATTCCTATGATTTTCTGGTAGCGCTCTTCTTTGTATTGAAAAAAATCTGTGTTTCTAGGCTGTGTTCAAAGGGGCCAGCTTTTTTTTTTCAGCCAATAATATTAGCTACTATTTATTAACACTCATTGCTGTAGGCAGTCATTTGGCTCATTGGAATAATAAGTGCTTTATATTCATTATCTCATTTAGTCCTCACAATATTTTTGTGAGTAAGGAAGAGAAGAAATTATGACTCAGAGATTTCTGATGTCTTATCTAACATCAGACATCTAGTGAGTAGGGATTCCTGGTTCATCTGATTCCAGAGCTCACAACCTTCATTATTATTCTATAAAAAGTTCCAAATATAGAATGACTCAAAACATTCCCCCAAATTAACTTGGTCTTTGTTTATTGGAGCCTATTTAGTAGTGCTACAATTTGGAGATATAGATGTGAATGAGGACCAAGGCCCAGGATTACATGAGGTTTACAGTGAGCAGGAAGAATATCATTAAACAAGATAACACTAATTAATGACAATTTTGACAGGTCCTATACCAAGGGAATGTATTGTTTAAACCACTATCTGAGAATTTAAGTAAATATCTGATTGTATATATATATATATATATATATATATATATATATATATATATATAGAGTTTGTTTTGAGACAGGGTGTTGCACTGTCATCCAGGCTGGAGTGCCGTGTTGCAATCACTGCTCACAGCAGCCTCAATTTCCTAGGCTGAAGCAATCCTTCTGCCTCAGCCTACCAAGTAGCTGGGACTATAGGCACACACCACTATGCCTTGCTTATTGTTATTTATTTATTTTTATTTTTTTAGAGACAGGGTCTCACTGTGTTTCCCAGGTTGGTCTCGAACTCCTGGGCTCAAACGATCTGCATACCTGAGCCTCCCAAATTGTTGAGATTACAGGCATGAGCCACCACGTCTGGGCTGATTGTTCTTAAGTGTGAAATTGCTGAACTGGGGTTTGTGAGAGCGATGATACCTTGACTTATGATAATCTAACTAATGCCTGATTATCTGAGGTGGAAGTTTCATCCGGAAACTGTTCCCCCCTGCCATGCTATGGAAAAATTGTCTTCCATGAAACCAGTCCCTGGTGCCAAAAAGGTAGGGGACAGCTATACAATAGCATATAATTTTACCATAAAGTACATTTAAATAGAATAGAAAATTGTTAGTATCATCTTTAACCCTTCATCCAGCAGCCACATATGCTGGGAGTGAAGAACAACCTAATTGAGCTGTGAATACTGGGCATTTGCTGAGGTGCTGTCACTTTTGATGTAATTTATTTTCTCATCTGAAGGCTATCAGTAATCCAAGTTCATGTTTCATCAAAATGACATGGACCTTTGAGGTTTTCAAGAGTAGTAGAAATAAGGAATGTTAAACTCATTAATTCTAAGTCTTTTGTAATAATGGAAAGCCCCCAGAGAGGACTTAGCACATAGGAGTTGTCTAATAAATATTAGCTGCTCTTATTATACTTAAACATTGTCATCAGTATCGTAATGCATACAGGTCCTGTTCATCTAGTCACTAGCCTAATGGCCTTGAGCCAATTCAGCTTTGTACATCTCAGAGAATGTTAATAATACTTCTCTATGCATCTCACTGAGTTGTTTTGAGGATCAAACAAAATAACATATGTTGCGTGAAGCAAATGAAATAAAATATGTTGTATAAAAGTCATCTGTAATTGTAAAGAGGTATATAATGGTTTATTGTTGTTATAACCCCAAAATCGTTTACCTTGGACATGAGGCCCTAAACATCTGAACACTTTAATGAACTGCCAGTATTGATTGAGGGAAGATGACACATTAATGTTAGAAAAAGGGAGAAAGCCTGGTCACTGATACCCACTTAGAATTCCACAAATGTAGACATCTATCATTGAAATGGTACTTAAATTGTAGGGATTATTTTTTATTTTGCCGTCAAATAAGTAAGCTCTCTCAGAAAGTTTTATTTTGGGCCAGAAGGGCGAAAATTTTAACCTTTAAGTGAACACTGGTCTAATGTGTTTATCTTAGAGATACTTAGAATGAGTTTTCTCTTTGAGAGACACCAAGGAATTCTTGAGTAAGCCTTAATATGCTTGAGCCAGTGTTCCTGGGCCAGAAAGGTACTTAAGGACCAAAGCTAACACATAGAAAATTGCATTCTTAACTTGGCCCTAAATGATTTGGCAAATCATCTCTCTTTCCTTTAATTATATTGCAGGTATTACAGGTCCTTTTTTGCATTTTTTTTCTCCCCATACTAGGACGTGTAGTAGTCTAGGGGAGGAAATTTCTGGAATGAGACTATCTTGCCTCAAAACTGTATGAAAGTATATGTCTTTGAGATAGGCCCTGATAGAGTTAGTTAGATAAGAAGGTGGAATGTAATGGTATGTTTGCTAGCTCTGTACATCTGTTTACCTCCTGTGAAAAATAGATCCACCACTAGGAAGGCAGCTAGTTGTGTGTATGCTTTGTGCACCAGCCGTGGAGAGTCCCGTTTGTGGAGAGCAATGTTGAATTTGAAACCTTTCATGGAGTAGAAGTGAAGAAAAAAGAAAGTAGCTGGGAATTGAAACGACTTCAGTACATGAGAGATGCAAGACATCTCAGAGGTTGAGTGAAGTAAGATCACAAATATAGTTTTAACACAAGAGAACAATTTGTTTTACAAAGAAAGAAAGGACATTTTATGTAAAAATTGAGCACTGTTTCAGAATCTGATTTGTGAAGAGACAGTGATATGTGGCCAGTGGTTTGTAATTACAATCTTCCTGGCAGTGCTAGTTCCAATAATTCTAGCTACAGATATTCTTAGCGAAACTCAGCAGTTTTAGGGGACTGTTTTTGAGGAAATGAATTGTAAAGTGCTCAGATTTTCAGCAAAAATTTTTTTGAAATGGACTAAGAAAGATTAATTTTTAGCCAATATAAATAATGTAGGAAAGATAAAGCATACAGTTATTATAAAGGAGAAGCAATTCACAATATTTGTAGAAAACATGATTGTATACTCTGTGCTATTAAAACTATTAACTCAATTAACTATTCATATAGATAATAATTACCCTGATTTAGTGGCTTTTATATGTATTAGCAATAGAACGTGGGACTATTACATGAAAAAAGTATATTCAAAGTTGCAACTGAAAATATAAAATAATAGAAAGCTTATTACAGGTTACAAAATAAATCTTAAGTGGAATGATGTATAAAATTCCTCGGAATTTAATTAGATGTTTCGTTGAATTCCAATCTCAATTTCATCTGGAAAAAATAAAGTGAATAATTAGAAACTTAAGAAGGAGTAATGAGAGCAGTGTCCTGTTCAGAGAGTGAAGTATAATATTACAGCAATTAAAACAGTGTAGTGTTGGCTCAGCAATTGATGGAAAGATCAGTGGAACCTAGTGGGACCCCTGGACAAAGCCCCCCAAGGACAGCGTTATGCAGTTTCTTCTGGAGACTCTTAAAATTCCCAGAAGTGCCGTTAGCCATTAGAGGGAGTAAGTGTGGGGGTCCAAGCTCTCTCATCTCCAGCTCAACATGAACAGCTCTGCATTTGTGTGTTTTATATATTGGGTTCCCACATTTATATTTAGGTTTCACATTTTGAAACGTTTTTATTGCCCTACTACTAACATATGGTAGAGGATGCCTCACTAGCCAATGTGTGGCATATGAAACAAATTATGTTGGGGAAATAAGGCTTACTGTGGGGAGGAGGGGGCAGATGTTAATATTTCACTTTAGCAAAAAATATGAATTCGAGATGAATTAAAAAATAAGTACTTGAAAGACATACTTGTAGGTATTTGCATGCTCTCTGGATAAAAGGAATTTCTAAACATTAAAGAAGTTAATGGAAAAGCCTGATGAATAGTTGCTTGTGTAACAATAAATAAAACAGATCTCCCACCAAAACATCCAAAATGTAAGCAACAAAAAGACCAGGTAGTGCCTTATGGTCAAGAGATTGTTGGGGCAATGGACAGTTAGTCTAAGGTTTGGGTCTGGTAGCTTAAGATGCCTTTGTGCTCTGACTGTGGCTTGCCCCACTCAGTGTATTAGAGTATGGCTGTCTGTGAGTCTGATTCATGTCTCTGCCATGTGTCACATTATTTTGATGGCATCAATGTTTTGTTCTGTGAAGATAATTTCTCCTTATCTTTTGTTCTATTAATGTTTACACAGCTCAATCAATAAAGCTTGTTCATACCCAGGAACCTCTCCTTCTCTCTGTTCTCTGTCTTGCAGGAATTGAGGGTGGCTTCTGGTGTTTTGTGTGGCTTCATCATTTCCTTCCTGCCTCTCATCCACTTCATGATGTAATTCTTGGCACTTTTACTTCCTTTGTAGAGTAGGATGTGATGTCATAGAGAAGGGGACAGGGCTATCCAAATTCTCTCAATTGCTGGGAGGAGCTGCCCAGGTGTGCTGAGGGGCCTGTACTCAGGAAGAGAAACAGGGAATCCTCCACAGTGAGTAACCCCAATTTCCAGTGCGCCCAAATTTCCATTTAAACATTGTCTAGTACACTAGAGTTTCTTCTTTGGCCCTTTCTAGATTTAATCAGTTTGCCTTTAGACATTCCCAGTTCAGCTCAATTTTCCTCCTTTCTCACCCTCCTCCTATCTGTCTCCTCTTTCCCCATCGTATGCCTTTCCCTCCAGTTGCCCTCTTCCTTGCTTGCTTCCTGTGTGTCTGTGTCTATTGACCTCCTGCCCATATCTTTTATGAGAGACCCGTTGCCTTTCATTTGAGGCAGTGCCCACACTATATATAGTCCATGTGAACACAGCATCTCCTTTCAGTAATTCATAATTATGTACTGTTCTACTTACAGTTCTTATTTTAAAACTTCTGTCAGCTTTTTGTTTTCATATCAGCTTCTTCCTCTTTTCCCTGTGCTCTTCTACTCTTTCCTCCTTTACAGCTCTATTATGCAGTTTCCTTATTGCCTTTTTTCCAATATATTTATACTCCTCTTCCCTAAACAACTTTGCCTATGTTTCTGTTTCCCCTTTTCCAGTGTTCAGTTCACCTCTACAATGTCCTCTTCTGCAAGGACCATTTTCCTTCCTTCCCGTTCACATACTCGTTGCCATACCCTTGTTGTAGTGTGGCTCATATTTCTGTATTCTTTTAATAATTTATAACATGAGTAAGGAAGGGGCTGATCAGGATTGGGAAAAAGGAGGAAATTTCCTGGGAACTAGAAAGAGAGAATAGGAAAGTGTCTGAAAGGTTAGGATGGGCAGGCTGTGTGCAACACACTGAAGGACCTTGATGAACAGAGCCTTCACTTGTGAATCAGTTGAAATTTGGTTATTGACAGTATAAGAGATCACAGAGCCATTTTGAACAGATTTGGAAGCCTTTTCAAGTTTACATTTTCAGAATGACCCTGTTAATTCTTAATAATTATGATTCTTCCAATAATCATAGATTAGAACTCTAGTGTCTCTAAGTTACAAGAGGCCATGACTTGAGCATGAAGCTCCTGCATAGCATCTTTAATTAGGTGTCGTCTACCCTTGGAGTAGGTCATTGTGGAGATGTGCGTAACTTGTTTCTTGTACCCAGATGTGGTCCCTGTAGTTCATGTTGGTGCACAATAGGGGCACTGCTGCTTATTGTTTCCACCACATGGGGTTAAGTCCCTGCAAAATAAAGGAACCTGTTTTCCAGGGCTGATGGTCTAAGACCTGTGGAAATAATCAGCTATGTCCCGTGTATTCCACACCCTTTGTTTAAAAGAACCCCTTTCACAAAAGATAAGTAGGGCAGAAGAGGAGAGAAAGAGAATGGGACTGAGTTCATATGACTGAGATAGGCTAAATGGGAAGAGGAAAGGGCTTACTTGAAATTAATTGGAAAAGGCAAAGGAAAGGAAACTGAGCTGAACTGGAAAACACACTGTAATGAGTTACTTGGGTTCCTGTATGCTTCTTTCAACATTTTGGCCATGAATCCAGTGAGGCTGTTTGTGACCAGCACTCCGTTCTCTTCTATTGATAGTATTCAGGCTCCATGTTTCCAAGGACCTGGAATCTTAGGAAACATTTTAACAGCCTGAAAACATGACTTTCACCATAAAATATTAGAAACTTTTTAAATAAAGGAAATTATATACATTTGTTAACTTGTTTTCTTTAGGGTTCACATTCCTTTTTTGGTGTGTATGCCTTTGTGACATGTTTGAAGGATGGCCCCTTTTTGTTGCAGAAATTTCCGATTTAAATGTCCAAAAAAATTACGTTCTTCCTTTGGACACCTGATCTGTATGATGGACTGTTACTCTGATGTAAAAGCCCCTTCCCCTCTAATAAAATAAGCAGAGAATGCATGATTCACATACATTTTCATTTTGTATGCTGCCATGCAATAATCTAGGAATCTTATGTTTATATTTTAGGCACTAGAAAAACACCCCAACTCACCAATGACAGCAAAGCAGATATTGGAAGTCATTCAGAAAGAAGGGTTAAAAGAAACAAGGTCAGTATCCATATTTAAAACATTTTCTGTTTTCATTAAATAATAATTGCCACTCGTTGCTAAGCAATAGGTGTATCTAGATTTTGATATTGTAGTTGATTGTGAATTAACTCCCCACAAATTCTTTTCTAATTGAGAAATCGTTGGATGATTTAAGATTTCCTTGGACTTGCCTGTTACCTTAATACATTACGTTAGATGGATTGATACAGGAGGTACTTTCTTAACAAAGAACAGCACTGTGTGACTTAGCCCCTCATTGAAGTTATTCCTGTTTCTTGTAAGAGGAGATTGTGTTTCTGAAACCAAGTGGTGAAAGAGAAACACCTTTACAGGTTTAATAGGTAGATCCTAGGATATAAAGATGAGCTCACTTTGATAAAATTCAGTGCCAATAAATGTGGTTGAAAATCTAGTCCTCTTATATTTAAGAACTCTACTTGATGCATCCCGTAATAGCTGTTGAGCCTAATATTTATCCTTTTAAAATGTACAGTTTAGTGGGTTATGTTATATTCACAAAGTTCTGCATCATCAACATTATCAAACTTTAGAACATTTTCATCACCCTGAAATGAAACCCTGTACCCATTAGCGGTCACTCTATATCCCAACTACTCTTGCCTCTGGCAACTGCTAGTCCACTTTCTGTCTCTATGGACTTGCTATTCTAGATATTTAATATAAGTGGAATCATCTAATATGTAGCCTTTTGTGAAAGGCTTATTTGACTTAGCATATAATGTTTTCAAGGTTTTCTCATGTTGTAGCATATATCAGGAATTCATTCCTTTTGGTTGCAGGTAATATTTCACTGATGATTCTTTATTCTTGGGTATTAATTTTATGGTTTTGGCTTTAGATAGCAGGTTAGGGCCATATAGATGATACTACTCAAGGAGAAAAAGGTTTACTATAGGATAAAACAACTATGATGTTGTCATATGTGTATGTAATCAGCCATGTTACATAGAATAGATTTGTGTACATGAATTGTCCATCTGTAAGCCATTGAGCGTACAGTAGTTGCAACTTGATGAAATTAAACCTACTTAACTACCTTTTGAATGATTTCATTGATGTGGATATAGAAACTGCTAAGATAAATAAATATCCTTCTGAGGCTGACTTTTTGTGAAAAATAGGTTTCACCTATAACTCCTGTAACTTTAATGTGTGGGTAACATCAGCCTCTAGCTGTTTAAAATGTATTATTTAGCAAGGTAGGTCCATGGACATCTCAATTTACTGGCGTACAGGACACCTATGCTCAAATTTTCATTTTTTATTTTGGAGACTTTTTTTTTTGCCTACTCTGGAGAAATAGCCTAAGATAATATAACCATGCTGTGTTTGTGCTAGTTGTTCCCCCAGAAAGTGGAGGCAGCAGTGGATAGATTAGTTGCTAACAGTACCTAACAACTCTGTTAAAGGAGATCCTATTTTAACCCGGATGTCAGTTTAAGGAGTTAGGGAACAAAATCAGGAAAACAGGAGATTAATTTTCTTCTTGCCACCTGTCAGTAACCCTGGAAATATTTATGACATTTAGAAAGCACTGAAAATATTTGTGCCACAGTCAAAAGAAAAGAGGGGCTAAAAATCTAAGGATGTCTACTGTCTTATGTGGGCTTTGTTGCCAGAGGAATCTGCCAACGTGGACATAAAAAGCACCTCCTAAAAGCAGACATTTGAAATTCATTCATTAAGATATTCTTCTCCACAGGAATGACTCTGCTGTTATCAGTTGTTATGAAGCTAGAGATATAAAAATCCCTGTACCGTGGCTCACAACATTTTAATTACACTTGTTATCATTATATCATTATTTCAATTTTTTCAAAATGCTGGTCCTCCCAGAATGGTATATAAGAGGGCTTTCAGCATGCATAGTTAACAAATACAAACAAATTTTAAAAACCAACTTCTTCAAAGAGTAATTAAAGAACATTGAAATGGGAAACATAACTCCCTAGTCCTCTAAATTGAATCCCTCTCCCCACTTCACCCACTACATCACTATTTTTCCTTCTGTAAGGAAAAAGAGTCCTTTGTTACAAACACTCATGAACCAGTATAGTATTAGTGAAAGTACCTGCACACAATTGCCAGTTTGAATAGGGAAGGGAAAGGCAAAGAAAGAGAACACAGTTAAAGTTTTCTTCTGTAAAATCTGCTCTGCATCAAGTGGCCTCAGACTATGCATTTTGTGCTCCCATTTGTTTTTTTCATTCTATTTCTTTAAATTTCCCCCTTCTTGTCAATGGTAATCCATTACTTGTGGCTCATGCATCTCTGCTCACTGTTCTCTTTCTTTCTAGTTCTAATTTGCTTATTTGAGTCACCTCTAAAATATACATACCTAGCTTTTGAGTAAGTTTAGGACTGTCCTGTATGTATGTATGTTGTTTCAAGGAGCAGATACTGACATTTATTTTGCCTACTTAATGTACTGTTTTGTTACTTTCCAAGTTTTTAAATGTTTTCCAAATATTTAAGGCAGTTGAGTAAATGAAGTGTAACTGTATGTATTTTTCTTAAGTAAAGTTTAGAAATTCCACCTTCATGAAGTCAAACATAAGCTGATTGATTTCTAGGTATTTACTAATGATGTGTTTTAAGAAATGCACATTGGTAATATGCCTGATTAAATACAGGGAAGTGCTTGTGAAGTTACTAATATGGCCATAACCCTCTGGTGATCTCTTCTATGGATGAAAGGTAATGTTTTAATGGTCCTCCCCCAAACAGTCCTCCACTGTACCTAGCATTTCTAGACAGTAGAAAATAAGGTCTTCAGCCATCATCATTCCAATCTGTACTCAAAGCAAGGCCATTTGTTTCAAGTGCTATCGGGGTCCTTCATTCTATGTGTGCCAGGCAGGTCTCCGAGAGCACTTACCTCGCTGTACTGTAATTTTGTCTTTCTATGTCTTCCCTGCCTGTGTGTGAGCTCCTTAAGGGCAGGGTACCTAACACTCCTGGCTCTCGGCAGATACTCAATAAACAGTTTTTTAGTCAATAATCTTCATTCTCAAGACGTTAATTTGCTGGTGCTTAGTAACAACTTCGGCTTGCATTCAGAGTTAGAAGCTTCTTTTTAACATTACATGTTATATTTTTATGATATTTAATAGTAGTTATTTTTAACATCAAAAGAAACTTAACACGTTTGTGGAAATCCCATTAAATATATGTATGCTGATAGTTTCCAGCAGGTTATCTGTGAACAACTAAAGTTATGGTGCTGTTGCTTGTTTTCAAACACTGTGAAAGCCACTGGTTTAAACTTGCAACTTATAATAGAAAAACTACATTATAATTTTGTTAAAACTAATGAGGATATTTGAATGTGTTCGGTATATATGTTACTGTTATTTGACTGAGGTGAAATTTGACATTGTATGCTTTATTTTCCTCTTTACAACTGACACTTTAAATAATATAATTTTCATGTAGACATGATAAAGATAGGACAACTTTTTTACATCATGTTCTGTGTCTCATCTTCATATTATTGATGAAATGTGTAGAGTAGGATTGAATTCTATTTGGAAAAGCCAGAATGAAATAAGTACCTTCCATGTGGGTAAAAAAGAAATATGAATATAATAAATTGGCAGAAGGACGTGGTTTTGTTGAAAAAAATAATAGAATGATTTTTTAAGATCTGGTTTTCTTTCTTATGAAAATATTCTTGGTAATTTTTACTTTCCCTCTGTATAATAGGGTAGAAGATTTTATTAATGTCATTTTCTTCTGGTCCCTCTGTGTGCTTGCTTCACTGATTCTGAGTATTTTTAGGGCTTCTGCCCTTTATGTTTATTGATTGTCAACAGTTGATCAATCAAAGTTATTGGAAGGCTTTTCAGATGATTGGAATCATATAATCAAATGGCCATGCTGCTTCTATAGATGGGATTAAAATGTGAATATTCCAGTCTGCTGCTTTTGTGGATGGATATTTGATATCCCTCTTTGGACTTCTTAGATAAACATCCTCACTTCCTTAGGGAGTTAGGGTGCTGCCATGAATATGTTCTTGTCTGCAGTAAGTGAAAATATTCATTTAGAAGAGAGGAGTACGTCTAGTTACAGTGTTGTTTTGGGTGATTTTGGGGACATCCCAATTCTGATTTTCTGTTTTTGATTTGCTCATTCAGAAGTTATCATTCCTTTACCAAGAGGACTATGGGGTTTTTGATGCCTGAGGATGTGTTTTTTGATGCCATGTCTTACATAATTTTTAAAGTGGTGCTTCCAAAGAAATGTGTGCTCTGTTATAGTAACATATCCAGGGGCTGCAAGGTTATGGAGTAAGGCTTGCATGACTTACATAGTGAGAGCAAAACAACCATTCATCAGTGAGGAATAATTTTTTTATGTGCTGGGCATTATCATTACAAGATACCTGTCATTAATGTAGCATGAACTGTGATTTAGTTTTTATATTATTTGGTAATAGGCAAATAGTTTATAATGAGGGTGAAGTGGTCATAAAATTAAACATATATATATATACACACACACACACACACACACACAAACCACACAAAGCAATTAAGAAAACCTCTGTTGGGTTGAAAGCAAGACAATATTTATGAGGTACATTTTAACAATATTAGAGATGCCATATTTTAGATTTAAAAACTATGTTAAATTTCATCAACTGTTTACAGAGAAGCAGACTATAAATATATATTCCAGTAGGGACATTTTAAAAAGTTTTATAAACAGTATCTATTGTGTTTAGCGTTCCTCAGAATAATGGACATATTTTAGATTTCATGATGTAGAACATGCATTGACATCCCAGATTTTGTCATTATTCTAGTATCAATGAGAATTCTTTATTCCACTGATAACTCTGGAATTTATTTTTACCTCATTTTGTTTAAGACTTTTTATGTTTTCTGTTTTGCAGTCTCTGTTATGATATGCTGAAATTAGAATCTCCACTTTGTACTGTGGTTTATTAAATATGTTGCATTTCTTTAGGGGGATAACATGTCAGAAATTCTATTACCATGTATAGTGACAAACAATAAAATTTCTTGGCATTGCTCTTGGTGAGATTTACGTTGCTAATTAGTGCTTTAGGAGATGATTCTTTCTTGCCGCTGCAATGTTTTGCCTAGAGATAAGAAATAAACGCAAGTAATTTCTACTGCAAAATCAATTCTTATCTGCAGACTCCATGTTGGCGCCCTTCCTTTAATACTGAAATGGTGGTCTAGTTTGTTTGTGTTGGGCATTTTAGAATTACAATGTTAGCTCACAGTGTCATCCCTGCCATTTGTTAACATCTAATTCTCTCATTGTGTAAATGGTGTGCACAGTCAGCTACTTAGAGAGGGATGTATGAGACAATGGTGTTATTAAACAGAAACATAGGGCAATTTGCATATATTTGTGTGTGTACATGTGTACAAGCAAGCTTCGAGAATAATCTAGTTCTTAGTTGACATAAAATTTTACTTGTCATCATTACTTAGATTAGAAATCTCAATCAGTGCCATTCTTAACTCCCTTCTCCTATATCATCATGGCCAGATGGTTCTGGGTAGTGTTAGTTTTATCTTCCTAAACACGTCTTTCTTTCTGTGTACCGTACTTTTTGCAATTCTTCAGATACTTATTTCTTACCTTACCTGGATTATTGCATTATCTTCTTATCTGGTTATCTTATCCCAAGTCTTCCTTCCCCCTTTACAAATCTATTTTTTTCCTCAAAACTGACTGCAGTTTATAGTAGCATTTCTTAATAAGGAATCCATAATCCAGGCATATGTTGAAGATATTGCAGATTTGATTCCAGACCATCCCAATAAGGAGAATATTGCAAAAAAGGGAGTCACACAAATTGTTTGGTTTCCCAGTGCATATAAAAGTTGTATTTGTATACTGTAGTCTGTTGGGTGTGCAGTAGCATTATGTCTGTAAAACACTGTACATACCTTAATTAAAAAAATACTTTATGCTGGACGTGGTGACTCATGCCTATAATCCCAACACTTTGGGAGGCCAAGGAAAGAGGATTACTTGAGCCCAGGAGTTTAAGACCAGCCTGGACAGTAACAGAAACAGACCCTGTTTCTATAAAAAATAAAATATTAGCCAGACTTGGTGGTACATGCCTATAGTTCCAGATATTAATTAGGGAGGCTGAAGCAGGAGGATCACTTGAGCCGATCTGGTCAAGGCTGTAGTGAGCTGAGATGGTGCCGCTCCACTCCAACTTGGGTGACTGAGTGAGACCCTGTCTGAAAACCAATGATAACAATAATCTGAACCTTCAGCAAGTCATAATCACTTTGCTGGTAGAGAGAGTCTTGTCTTGATGTTGATGGCTGCTGACTGATCAGGATAGTGGTTGCTGAAGGATGGAATGGCTGTGGCAATTGCTTAAAGTAAGACAACAATGAAGTGTTCTGTATTGATTGACACTTCCTTTGTTGAAAGATTTTTGTGGCATGCAATGCTATTCGATAACATTTTACCCATAGTAGAACTTAGTTTAACTGGAGTCAGCCCTCCCAAACCATGCTGTTGCTTTTTATCAACTAAGTTAATGTAATATTCTAAATCATTTATTTGTATTTCAACAATGTTCACAGTATCTTCACCAGAAGAGGATTTTATCTCAAGAAACTACCTTCATTACATATCTATAAGAAGCACCTCCTGACCTGTGAAAGTTTTATCATGAGATTGAAACAGTTCAGTCACAACTTTGGGCTCCACTTCGAATTCTAGTTCTCTTGCTGTTTCTACCACATCTGCAGTTAGTTCCTCCACTGAAGTGTTGAAGTGGATCAGAATCCACTTCTTCCATACTCTTGTTAATGTTGCTATTGTGACCAACTCTTGTGAATCATGAATGTTCTCAACGGCATCTAGAAGGGTGAACTCTTCTCTGAAGATTTTCAATTCACTTTCCTCAGATCCATAAGAGGAATTGCTATCTATGGCTTTTACAGCCTTAGGAAATATATTTCTTAAATAAGAAGACTTGAAAATAAAAATTATTCCTTGATTTATGGACTGCAGAATAGATGTTATATTAGCATGTATGAAAGCAACATTAGTCTCTTTGTACATCTCCCTCATCTCTTGGGTGACTAGATGCATTGTCAGTGAACAGTAGTATTTTGAAAGGAATCTTTTTTTTTTTTTTTTCCTGAGCAGTACGTCTTAACAGCTTAAAATATTCAGTAAACCATGTTGCAAACAGATGTGGTGTCATGCATGCTTTGTTTTTCCATTTATAGAGTACAGGTGTAGCAGATATAACATAATGTTTAAGTGCTCTGGGATTTCCGAAATGCTAAATGATGAACTTCAACTTAAAGTCATCAGCTACATTAGCCCCAAACGGGAGAGTGAACCTGTTTTTTGAAGCATTGAAAGCAAACCTTGACTTCACCTCTCTACCTATGAAAGTCCTAGATGGCATTTTCTTTCAATAGAAGGCTGTTTTGTCTACATAGAAAATCTATTTCATATAGCCACGTTTGTCAATGATTTTAGCGAGATATTTTGGATAACTTGCTGGGGCTTCTACATTAGTAATTGCTGCTTCACTTTGCACTTTTATGTTATGGAGATGGCTTCTTTCCTTAAGCCTCATGAACCAAACTTTGCTAGCTTCTAACTTTTCTTCTGTGGCTTTCTTACCTCTCCTAGCCTTCATAGAATTTTGACCAAGTTTACCATTTTATATGGGCACTGTTCATGACACCCCAAACAATTACAGTAGTAACACCAGAAATAACTGATTACAGAACACCATAACAAATATAATAATAATGACAAAGTTTCAAATATTGTGAATTACCAAACTACGACACAGACAGGGAATGAGCACATGCTGTTGGAAAAATGGCACCAATAGACTCGCTTGATGCAGGGTTGCCTCAAACTTGCAATTTGTAAAAAACGCAATATCTGCGAAGCATAATAAAGTGAAACACACAAAACATGGAGTATCCCTAAATTCCAGAGACTGTATCACACATATTAATCACTTAATGTGATTAATCAAAAGCTACAGTCTTTTGTATGTTTGATGATTGTTTGATTAAATTGAATATGGTGCTTTTTCTAGTTAGATGGTATCTGGATAAATCTATTATATAATACTCTGATACTATAGGGCTTATATATGAATGATAAAGCCTACATTACACCTTACATTTAGATAAAATTTTGAATTTCTAATCTGGCCGTTTTTATATACATTTGGTTTTACCCAAAATATGTCACTTAAGATGTTTTGGGGCATTGTATGTCTTCTGTACATATTAGTTTTGAGTTAAATGGTATAACATTGATTAAATAAGTCATAGTCTGCACATGAATATCACTAATTGTTTAAAATAACTGTGTAATCTCTAATAAGTTAAGCTTCTTTTAACTTAAACTATTTTTAAATGTAGGGACAAAATTAAGTAGTTCTTGAGGAGGATGATAAGATTAGATATTACTGTGGTAGCATTTTCTGAGTAGAAAATCATTATGTGAAATGTTACCCAGCAAGAGCAGGTTTCAAGTTTTCAGCACAATCCTAATCGACTTGGGCTTGGGTAACTGTAAAGCCTTTATAGTCAAACATCTGATACTGCAGCCATAGTTGAGTATTTGTGGTTCATTGTGAAATGTCCCCTGTTATTTTTTTCATGATATGAAAAGTAGAAGTCGAGCCCCACAAGAAATTCAAGGACTGTTGTGTGTGCCTGTGTGTGTGTGTGTACACGTTCATGCATAGGCACTCACATTTCTGGTAGTTATCACATTGTTGATGTAAGATTGGATTGCTGAATGGGAAGGAAATACTTTTTATACAGAATGCCTCACAGTAATGCAGTAAGTATGGAAGAGGACTCTTAATTACTATTAAATCCTCCCAGACTTAATTGTGATTGTCTTAGTCAGCTTAAGCTGCTGTAGGAAAATACCATAGAGTGGGTGGCTTAAATAACAGAAATTTTTTTCTCACAGTTCTGGAAGACAGAAAGCCCAGATTAAGGCTGGCAGTGTCCGTTTTTGGTAAGGGCTTTCTTCCTGGCTTGTAGCTGGCTGCCTTCTTGCTGTGTCATCACATTGACCTTTCTTCCATATGTCTGCACAGAGACACAGCAAGCTGTCTACTGTCTCTTCTTATAAGGACACCAATCCTATTGGATCAGGGCCCCATCCTTAGGACCTCATTTATCCTTAGTCACTTCGCTAGAGGGCCCATCTTCAAATGCAGATACACTGAGGGTTAAGGTTTCAATGTATGAATTTTGAAAGTACAAAGCCATTCAGTCCATAACCGTGATTCAGGATTTGGAAGATTTATACAATTCATAGTATAACATAAGACTATTTCTAGAAATTTTTTGTATCTGATTCATTTTGAAAGTTATTTATAACAATATGCTTAACACAGTACCATGGTTCTATTTTTGCTTACTACTCATATGTGTTTTCATATGTTATTCCTAACATATAAACCAATAAAATTAAGAAGTTTTATATTCAAATATTGACTGGGTGCAGTGGCTCACACCTGTAATCCCAGTACTTTGGGAGGCTGGGGCGGGCGTATTGCCTAAGGTCAGGCCTTCAAGACCAGCCTGGCCAACACGGTGAAACCCATCTCTACTAAAAATATAAAAATTTGCATGAAGTGGTGGCCTGCACCTGTAATCCCAGCTACTCGGGAGGCCGAGGCAGGAGAATTGCTTGAACCTGGGAGGCGGAGGTTGCATTGAGCTGAGATGATGCCACCGCACTCCAGCCTGGACAACAGAGCGAGACTCCATCTCAAACAAAACAAAACAAATATAATGTGTATGTTCACATAACATAAACTCACTTGGATTTTATTTGAAACCTTTGGTAAAAATAGCTGTGGTGACTGCATATATATTGATGCCTCAAGGCATCAATAACCACTAAGCTATGCAATTATAGCTACGAAATGACCATTTCTTAATATACCTTTTTATGCTGTCAAGCTTTCTTTCTCCATTCTTCCAAATAATTGAGCAAAAAAAGGTAATTTCAGTGATTTCAGCTTTATCAAGATCTAGGTATAATTTACTCCAGAAACATTGAACACTCTATAAATATTTCAGTGCAGAAATAGGACCCAAAATGGATGTAAAATTACATTGTGTGTGAGTCTTTCCAAGTATCCTATGCAGGTGAAAATCTTTGAGGAGGAATAGGCATTTAACTGGGATGATTTTATTTAACTTTTTTTCTAAGTGGAGCTCTTCTCTTCCTCTCTTATTTCATTGCTTGTGCTCTTAATTGCCACACGCCTAAATGATTTTAGTTTTGCTTCATTGTTTTGAACTTGACAACATAATTCAAATGCAAAACAGTTGATATGCTCACATAGGGACTTCTTTTTATAGTTGATTTGTTTTCAGAAGGAATAAAAATTATATTTTTGTTGAGCCAGGTTTTCTAAAAGCAATAGCACATAATTCTTAAAAATAAGTCTTAGCTCTTTTAGGACAATTAAAAGACTATTTATCCTTTGTCTTCTTACACACCCAAGCAAAAATGAAATTGATAATTGTTTACTGGAACTCAGGTCGTTTTTCTGTTGAGTTTCTTTTTATTAAAAAGTTAAGGCCTGTGCCGGTGTGGTGCAAGATGTCTATATGATCTCTGGATTCTCTGTAGTCTGCTAGTAATCATCTCCTGGGCCTGTTCTTAGTACTCAGGTATATATATGCAGGGTGGTTAGTTGTCAAATTAGAGGAACATCACAGAAATTAGAGGACCTCAGAGAAATTAAGATAAAGTTGTGGAGATGTAGATATTACTGTTGTTAATTAAATACCTACTAAGCGCCTACTCAGTGTTTACTGTGTAAGATCCTGATAACTTTTTGGAAGTTTTAAGGCATATGTTCATTCCATTAACATTTATTCAGCACATTCTGTGTTCTTGAGACTGTAGAAGTTGTGGGGGTTAATAGATGAATAAAATACCATTTCTGCCTTTGAGTATTTCAGACCATTTTCTGTGTTATTTAATGAGGTCTTTCAGCCTCTTCTCTGTGAAGCATATCTTAAGCCTCATACTTGATGTTATTTTTTTATTTTAAAGTTGATAATTTCTAAATTATCTCTTGAATTATTCATGTATATGATATTCCAACATGTTAAAAAGTGTTGTCTTTCCAACACAAATATAAGCTCTTAAAGGTAAGGAACTCATACCTTTGTACCATTAATTTTCTTGGCATAGTGCTGAAATGCTGTGTTTTATATAGTATGTCAAGCAAATTAATAAATAGGGACATGATAATAAAAATAATACCTAACATCTATTGATCCTTTATATTAGGCTTAATGCCAAGGACTTTACATAAATTACCTCGAAACAAAAGATTTGAGATGGGTAGATACTATGTTCCTCATTTTACCAGTAAAGAATCAGAGGCAGATGAGGGTGAGTAATTTGAAAAAGTTCATCAAGCTAGAAAATGATAAACCTGGGATTTGATGTCTGACTTAGAGCCAATTGTTCTTAACCTTTTTAAACATTTGTGGCCTAAGTCTAATAAAACTGTGATTTAAAAAAGTATTGGTTATAAGATTCTATCGAGTAAACACTCCCCTATTGCTGTTGGCAGTTTTTCTGCCTGATTGTTGCTATCCTATATGATTACTCACCAAAATGAAAGTCTGGTTTGTCAAAGACAGGTATGTTGAAACTCTTTCAGTTTATACCCTAGTTGTAAATAGTTTTGAAGAGTGAAAAAAAAAAAAAACATTTCCACAACCCACTTACATTTGGAGGATGCAAAACCTCACACCATTTTGCTTGTCCAACATGAGGATGACCATTTTGGGTAAAGATTTGGGCTTATGGACAGCAGCATGACATATTTTAAATGTAACTTCGTACTGTTTGTTTTTAGAAGATGGTGCTCTGAGGGCAGGAAACATACTGTGGGTAATGGGAGAACTAAAGACTTCATGAAACTCAATTTTTCATTGTTGATCTTGGACTTACAGATTGAAATTCTTGTTTCTTGCTAACCTACTAGTCACATCATAATTGCTAACAAAATGTAGATAATCCAAAAGGTAATTTTAGAAGGTGTCAATTTCTACACTTGTGGAAACAATTGCATGGAAATAGTTGAGATTGTCTACCTCCACCATGTTTAGGTTCACCATATTTAGGTGGAGGTAGAGGGAGGCTAAGTTATTAACATCGTTTTTCCTGTTGAGATTTTCTACCTCCACCATGTTTAGGTTCACCATATTTAGGTGGAGGTAGAGGGAGGCTAAGTTATTAACATCGTTTTTCCTTTTGAGATACGTGTCTAGGCAAAGAAAAGGAGGCCTGAATGAATGCTCTAGTATAGTTTCAGAAGCAGCATGACTGCATCCTTTAGGAAGTGTTCTTAAGCAGAGAATAAGCAGAATCTTTATCATGACCACTTGTTCATCCACTCTCCTATCACCCATTTATTATACTCCCACTGGGAAGTATGAAAACGTCACCCTTTCCTTTTTATTTTTACAAAAGACATATGCATAATTGCCAAGCAGGGCATGTTTCAGGCCACTGTGGCTATCTTAAATTCATAATGTAGTTCTTCTCTAGCATGTCTGCATGAAATACAATTCGTACAATGATTATTCAGTTTGTAGCTTAATTTGTGTTCATTGAAGATGACCTGATGGTTGCTAGAAATAGAAAATTGGCATTAATTAAGATTTGTTGGAACAGATTGTTGTCAGTGAGGTGGTTTAAAGAATAGCTCAGATCTTAATTTCTTAAATGTTAGGATTAGCAAGGCTCACTTTGGAAGCCTTCTCTCCCACTCTCCCCCACTACGAGAAGGAAAGTACTGAACAAGAATACAGGAAGTACTAGTAGGAATTGCCAAAGTTTTTACGGCTTACTCTGTTTTTATTTAACTTTTCAAAATTTTAACTTGATTGCTAAGATGAGAATTATTTATTATTTTTCAATTCCATTCTTTTTTATTGTATTACTAAAAGTCATCCAATTATAACTTAATTCCCAAAGTTTTATAAGTTACTTTTTATAGTACATAGAGTGGTAAAGTCTTCTCTCCTTTTCTCATAAGAAGGTGATGAGGGATTGTGAAATAGTCTCTGAAGCATTTTGAGTAACTTGGAGCAGATAATTATTTAAACTTTTAAATCCAGTCTTCCCTGTACCCAACTTCCAACCACCTAATTTCCCCAACAATTTCTAGTCTTTATTAAAAGGGTACCTTTGTGATAAGAGAGTAGGGGGATACATAATTTTTAATAGCTAAGGAGTTGTTTCCTTTGGTAAAAAGAAGGCCAGGACTAGTTTCCACATGGACCATTTACTGTTGTTTATTACTATCCCAATTGTAAACCATGCTTGTGAGAATTGATCTGAGAGGGAGCTTCCTCTTCAAAACAGATCATTCAAAACAGCCCCTACCACATTAGGATGCAAACTAAGACATGAATGAGGTTTATCTGAGAATTATATTTTGTTTCTGGTAAGGATGTTTTAGATCATATAGTTTTAGACTTTTGTTTCACAAATCAATAAACTAAGGCTTAGGAAAAGTGAGTGAGTTGTCCACAATGATAGTCAATGAATATTTGACTCATCTTTAAGCTTAGAAGAGGCTGATTATTTCAGAATTTAAGAAGAATGTACAAAAGTATATTCAAAAGTAAGTGAAGGCTGAACCCTGTGTAAAGAAAGAAGGATCAATGTTCTGTTCTTAGGTACTATTGAAATGGAACTATTGAAATAATTCTGAGGTACTATTCAGTGGGTTTGGCCATTGAAAGGAATGGCAAAAACCGCAATTACTTTTGCACCTACCTAATAGTAAATAGTTGTAAAACTGTTGGCGGGAGTTAGGGATGCAAGAGAGATTGTACTATAATTTGTACTTCAAATAGTGATCTAAAATTTTTGATTCTGGTCTCATTGGCTTCTTGTTGCCACCAGGACCTCGCCCAAAGGAAAACTGAAAAGAACAAGGAAGGGGCTGTGACTGGCTCAGATTCCCACCATGGGTTGGTGGAGAGAGCCATTGAGCTCAGTAAGGCATGGTGAGCCAATGACGACCTCGCAGAGAGAAATCATTGAATTGAGTATTATTTTCCAGTTTTTGTTTGGAATGCATTTAACTATGGGATATGTGAGGCAAGGGCCAATAGATTTGTCTGTAGACAATTTGATTAAGAGGGTTTGTCCAACAGCTATTCTCTTTTCAGATTTTCCCCATGGACTTAACAACCCACTCTGTTTCTTTATTTACATTATATTTTATGTTTTCTGATTGAATTTTCCTTCTGTTTCTCTATAAAAAATAAAATGGAGAGCAATTAAATATTTAAATATAATCACAGTAAAATATAATGGTCTGAAAAGTCCAATCGGTAAATGAAAACATTGTGAAGTAATGTGAAGAGACAGTAAAAATCAAGTTTTCATTTACTGATTATTTTTTCTGGCATTAGTAACATTTAAATTTTCTTCATGAATGGATCTTTAGTGTATCAAATGCAGTATATAATATATGTAATGATTATTTTACTGATTAAAAGCAGCTAAATCCAATATAATTCAGAGCTATCAAATGCTTTGTGTAATTAATTCATTATGTGTTGTCTTATTCATCACATACAAAATGGTGATATTGATCCCTGACCTTCCTATTGTCTAGGCTTGCTATGTAGACTAAAATTAAAACATGCATTTGATAGCCTGTTACAAGTGTATGCTGCTGATTTTATTAAACCCTTTGCAGTTAATTTAAATATTTTCAGATTGTTTTTCTTAGTTTGGAGAATCAAGATCCAAGAAATTAGCTGTTTACCTTATAGCACAATCTATTCTGTAAGCTGATGTATAAGTTTGCATGGGTATCATGGAGTCCCAAAATTTAAATGACATAATCAAATAGAAGTTCACTTTGCATGTTGCAGTCTGAAGGTGGGTAGTCCTATGAGTTATGAGATAGCTGTGTTACCCCAGGATATCAAGGAAGCTAGGTCCTTCTGTCTTGTTGCTTTGCTGTCTCTAGGATTTTGTTCTTATCCCAGTGGTCTCAGATAGCTTGCAGCTGGAAGAAGGGGCATGCATAGTCCCTTTAAAGACATGCTCTGAAAGTTGAATAAACAGTTCTACTCATGTCCCATTGGTTAGACATACACTTGCACTGAGCTGAAAGGGAGGCTAGAGAATAGATCTTTATTCGAGGAGGCATGTTCCAAGATAAAAAGTGGAGGATCCTAACTGTAGGGAAGGGTCCTTCTTGGAGAACAACCACCAGCCTCTGCCAAATCTGTTTTTTCATTAAATCCCATGTGTGGGCTTGATTTATATTAAAGATGTGTTATCACTTTTTACGTTTGAAAAAAATTACCTATATAGTTTACACAGACACTCCTTATATTTTAGGTCTCTCTGACAATGCTGAGCCTATAATGGCCTTCACCAATTTTTGCTCTCCACCCCCACCTTCAAGGCCTAATTCAAATGTCACATAGCACCTCCTTGTGAAGAATTCTTTCACTCCTTTAGCTTCAATTAATCACGTTATCTTTGCAATTTCATTTTAACATAATATGTATGTTCTTCTGTTGCAGTATCTAATAAACTCTCTCAATTTTTCTTGTAATAGGACTGCAGTTTGCTTAATTGGTAGAGTTCACGTCTCATTGATCCTTCTCTTCCCCATGGTGTCCTTGTTAATACTGGACTTGTGATATTTTCAGATTGAATGAGTGGAAATTTGAATTCTAGCTCTGTTTCTTCTTTGAACGTAATGTGTTATCTTGGATAAGTCACTTAGACTATTTTTCTTGTCTTTCCAGTAAAACAGGGGAAATCATAATTCTTGCATCAAACTATTATAAAAATAAAATAATTTGCAAAAACTTGAAAAATATTCTCTCAGTTGTAAGATATTTAGTTTATGAGATGTCACTGTTTGCTGCCATTGTTAGAAATTTGGAGAAAGATAATCAAGATAGAATGAAATCCAATTTGCATTCTAAGATATTTTACAGCAGTATTTTGGCATACTGGTGCCAAATGCTTCATGTTTCCATAAGAAATATTAAAATATCTGATATTTATTTTTTATCTAAAATTTCATCAGTAGTTAGAAAAGGGAGTCTAGTTAGTGTTCTTTATTCAGATTCCATGACAGGATATAAAACTACTGTTACTTAATGAAGCAGAGCCTCAGTTGTTTTTAATATATATTAACGACTAATGTTGGGGCTGGGTATGCTGGCTTGTGCCTGTAATCCCAGCACATTGGGAGGCCATGGCAGGAGGATGGCTTGAGGCCAGGAGTTTAAGACTATCCTTGGAAATATAGCAAGACCCCTTATGTACAAAATAAAAAAACCCAGCCAGGTGTGATTGTGCATACCTGTGGTTGTAGCTACTTGGGAGACTAAGGTGAGAGGGTTGCTTGAGCAAAGAAGATGCAGGCTGCAGTGAGCTGTGATTGTGCCACTGCACTCCAGCCTAGGTGACAGAGTGAGGCCTTGTCTCAAAAATAAAATTAAAAAGAAAAACTAATTTTGGGACTCCAGTATCAGGGACTGGGATTTTCCTGATGTACACTCTACCTATAAGTAAATTATCCTTTATTAACTGAGATGCTTTATTTGGATCTTATTTGTAACTCAGAGAGCATTTTTTTTTTTACTGTGAAGTTAAAACTTTATGTAGCAAATTATACCTATTGATATTTCCTAATTTGCCATGTTTGGTATAATGACAGTTCATTTACAATAAATCCTAATTCACTTAACATATTAGTGCTCAGGTTTTTTGTTGTTGTTGTATTTTGGTGGGGGCAGTGGTGATATTTCTTTAGCTATTTTCATACTTAGGTCACTTCAACCTTCTGAATGTATGATATTGATGTAGAATTTCCCTTGCTTTCCCACCGTCCATACTCATAAGTGTTAACAGTAGTATCCCGACAGTATTTCTGCCCATTATCTGATGGGTATGTTTTTGGGGAAAAGGGATGTGTCTTAAAGTCCTGTGTCTGCACCGTCATCCAAATTTTGTTTGAAATGTGATTATGAAGCTTCATATACACAAAATGGAAATTTGGAGAAGAGACTTTAGGGAGCAAAACCAATTTGCTGTCTCTTAGGAGGTGCATATGTATGTAGGAAATAATTCTTTGGAAAATCTGTGTCATTATTTGTGCGCTTCTGTCTTTGAGATCCTCAGTTTAATATTTATTGAACATTCATTATATGCTAGGATTTTTCCATTATACTGAAATAGTTTGCTGCCTGTTAAACTAAATACAGCATAGAATATATTTCAATTATGAACAGTAATCTGGTTTCCGAGATTCTTGTAAATTGCACATACATACACTAATGCTTTAGCCTCTGTTGGTTATTAGGATCACTGCCACCTTAATACTCCTTTACCATTTAAGATACAGATGGTTAGTGCTCCTGGGAAACTTCCCCCAAGAAATATGGTTTCTTCTTTTGTATTCCTTGGGGAAATTTCTAGTGTATCATTATCGTTGTTTTTTTAATAACTCTTTCTCTCAACTAAACTATGAATTCCAAGAAAGCTGGTAGCATATCTCACTCGTTTGCACGTCCTGTATGGTTCCTAGATCATAGTGGCCATCACAGCAAATGTTTATTTGACTGAACATATATTACTTAGACATCTTTAGCCAATATTTATATAAGGAATGATTTGAGAAGATTCTTGTACTTGACTGTGATTGGAACCTCAGGTTATGCAACAGGAAGTCCGTATGTCAAACATGAGAATTTAAAATTTTAGGAAGAAAACTACTTCATATTACTAAGCAACCAAGTGAACTCTCTCTTTCAAAATAATGTTTTCTGAGTTTTATGCCTAGGTGAGTCAATTCTTTGCATTATCCTTAGTGAGAGACATGTTATTCTTTATGAGATATAGTGAAGTTAGTGAAGATGTCCAGAAAAACATAATGAATGTTATGTTTGCTATCTCAGGTCCAAATCTATCTAAAAGGTTTCTAGGTATCTGACATCAGCAGAATAATTGACATAGGAACCAAAATATATACCAAGTAGGTAGGGGAGGCAGTACACCAAATGGATATTTCCAAGTTTTCTTTGTTTTAATATAGATAGAAAATAACTGACAAGGATGGAATGGGGTCAAGTAGAGCAAGTTAAGTGGAGATAAGAAGACAGAATTCTGTTAACCTTAAATGCAATTATATATGATGAGCATTTTTATAGATAGCAGCTTGACTCAAAAATAATTTAGGGTAAGTACATAGAAAATAATGCTGCAGTGATTTAACCCACTTAATTTTGTTTTAGATGTATTCTGGAACTAGAGGAAGTTGGTAAAATTTGGCAGTAGGACTAAAAGTTCCAGTTGTCACTATTATGGTAGTTTAGGTGAAAGGGGCAAGCGGAAAGGAAATAGTCCTCAGTCTTTTTATAATAAAGGACTCAATGAAAAAAAAACAGTGAATTCTCTGGTTCAACTTTAAATACTCTATGTAATGTCTATTACTTTGTTTCTAAAAAGCCTATTCATTAAGGAGAAGGAAAACGGAAATTCTTTTACTTGGTTTGAATTCTTTTTTGATTTTTATGTATGATAGCTGTTGGAGCTCCACTGATCATTTAAAAAAAAAACTTACCATTTCAAGTTGTTGTTCCTTCTAAGGTTCCTGGCCCTGCTCCATTATAAGCAAGTGCAATCAATCTAGAGCTCTTTGATCAGGAGGGAGTCGGATAATGCTGTCAAGGTGATGGTAGTTAGAATTATGAAAGTGGTGGGATTCAGGAGGAGTCAAGGCACATTTTATAATATCAAATAGACCTTCAGGGGTTAATCTGGCATTGCAATTCTATCTGCTGGGTCAAGGCTTTTTTTTTTTTCCTCATGCTCTTTTAAATACTGGATTCTGTCCACCCTGTTTAGAAGATTAGCCTTGGAAACCAATATTGTGTTTTCTTTCTTCCCTTCAGGACAAACTATTTTCCATTTGGGATCACCTCAACTACCTTAACAGGCAGCACCAGGTCTTCATATGCTTTTAAGTTTACCTTCTGCTATGGAAAGGATCTTTCCTTGAATGTTCATATTTTCATCTTGAGAAGGCAATATATATATAGGATTGGTTAAGCAGCTGTAAATAAATATGACAAAGTAGAAGAGTGGTTTGTGGGAGTTTTACTATATATACACATATATAATATTTTCCAGTCTGGTTTCAGACCCCGGCATGGCTTGGAGACAGCGTTGGTGTGTATGAAGGATCTTCCTCCAATGAAGGATTTGGGACAACTTTCCATGATGATTATATTAGAGCCTCAGCTGCTTTCGTGTTGGTCATGAGGTGATGCTGAACCGAATGCTTGAACTAGCAGGAGTGGCTGGGATTGCATTGGAGTGGTTCCGTTCATTCCTTCCGGGTAGGTACCAGCTAGTGACGTTGGGTGAAAATGGACATTGAGGGTCTTCCTGTAAGGAACCCCATAAGAGTCACTCATTCCCCTGTCATTTAGTGGGCATGAGAGGACAAATGGACAACTGAAGGCCAGGCAGTGCGATTTGAATGACTGGGTAGAAGGTTATAGAGTGATTCCCAGATTGGTGTCGCTCACATATGTTATTTCTGTTTTGTCAGTGTGACAGTGCAGTCTAGAATGGAAAGTGAGAAAGTGTGAATTGTTGGAAAGTGAAAATTTGAGAGGCTCTGGTGTGCTTTCTAATTTCTCTGTCTGAATTAACAGTTTGTGTAAACTGTGGCCATATTTTAACCACAAATTTATCTAAACATGAAAATCCTATGTAATATTAGATAGAAATGTTTTATTTTCCTTTCTTGTATATTTCCAGAGCCTTTTTCCCTGTGAACATTGACTGCATCTCCATGATCTTTCTTGCTGAAGTTGTAGTCTCCTTGTTCACTCTTTTCCTTGGGACCCTTTTAAGCAAAGTAGCATGATGACATTAATAAATATTCTTGAGGCTGATTTTTCCCGGTGACTGTTTTATCTTCACTGAAAGCACTTCATTATTGTGATTCTGCTTTCCTAAGAATCAAATTGGGTTGTAGTTTTAAGGAATTTGCAGCATAAATACTGCCTCTACTTTGCCTTAAACTGCTCATGCATTTTAAATGTTTACAAGGAATATACTAGAGTTTCTCCAATTTTGAACATGTTGCTTAGAAATGTGGTGCTTGTTCTTGGTTATTTATTTATATAATATGATTTCAGTATTTTCCTTTAGACTAATGAAAAGCTTGCTGAGTGTTGAACATGAAAGAAGTTTATTAGGTCTAAGAGTAGAATACAGGTAAAGAACTGAAAAGAAAAGACAGATGTATGTGTCTGTAAATATCATTAGAACTGTCTGTTCAATGTCATTTTGGCAAAAAGGCAGGAAACTAACATTTATGTAGTAACTGATCAGTGTCAGGCACTGAGCCAAGCAGTTTCTATTTTTTTTAGCTGATTTATTCCTGATGGTAACATTGAGAAGTGGGTGCTGTTTCTTCATTTTACAGATGAGGAAATTGGTGCTGAGAGAAGCTAGGTATCTTGCCTAACTTCACACAATGATAAGTGGAAAGATCTATTATTTGGCCTCGGTCTCGCCCATTCCAAAGCTCAGTATTTCCGTCACTGTGGGCCACAGGCAAGTGTTAGACTTGAAGTGGGGTCCCTAGAGAAAAGATTTTGAAAAGAAGAAGAAAATGATGGTTAGGAGACATGAACAAACCAAGGAGGAAATGAGAGACATAGGAATGTATTAGGATAATGTTGATTTTGAAAATTTCCAGAGTTTTCCTCACACTTAGTTTGAAAAGCCAAGTGATAAAAGGAACAATTTTAAGATTATCAAATGAACAGGTTTAGAATTTTGGATTTTCTGTCTTTGTTCTGACATTTCTTCACACCGTATGCTGAAAATGAAGTAAAGATACCCCACACTGGATCCTAGAAACTTACTCTAAGGATCTGTGCATGGAAGGCAATCAGGTGGTTAGTAATTAATTATCTGAGGAAAGACAGCATTTGAAGACAAATATCAGGTGTTTACTGTTTATAAAAGCTTTTTTTGTTTTTAATGTGTCTGCAAAAATTTTTTTATGTGGACCGTTGGCTTACCACTGCTTTTAAGTATAACATGGTACATATGACAGAGATGTGGTGAATTCTTGTGTTCTACTTGAAGAGTAACTTGTCTGGATTTCAGTAAATGGTTGTTTTCATCTTTGGATGGAGTTTGAATTCATACTAGCAGTTTTCATTTTTATGTTGATGATCGCTGTCTCTCATCATTACAATAGATTTATTTCAGGTGTAGTCAGAGAGGATGTTGTTTCTGTGCTTATAAATGGACGTTGACACTAGAAAGGTTAAAGCTGTTACTGTTATCCTAACGTCATGTTGTCATTACTGATTGTTACTAGTACCTTAGAAAACAATCCCCCCACACGCCAAAAGAAGTAAAGCCCTTTAACTGTAATGATTTTCAATGTCAATGCTATATTTTATCTACTATCAACTCCTGAAGTAACATTTGTAATTGAATTCAGCACCTTAAGATTTCCTGACTTAGCTTTAGTGAAATATTGATTTCATGAAATTAGGTGGCAGGTGTATCCAGAAACTATTTCCTGAAAGCTTTAAGTGGCAATATAAAAGACCAAGAACATTAATTCAAGTTAAATGAGTTGGTTGGAGTTGTGCTTACTTAAATAAGATGCTTGCCAAATGGCCAGAAACTGTGATATCCCAAGTTGTGTTTTTAGGAAGATTGAAAAATGAAGGGAAACAGAAGAATATTTATCCTTTTGTTACGTAAACCTAGGTAGTTCTCTGTAATTTTAGCCATGGTTTAATCAGTTGCCATTTAGTTAGTTGATTAAATAGGGGCCCAGGTTTAAGATAATTTTTTTCTTGAACTATTACCTTGGCTCTCCAATTCTCTTTTCTACCCCGATTACATTTACATATTCTCCTTTTTCGTTATTGGAATTGCTCTCTGGAGAGTCTCTGTGTGTCTGGTTGGAACATTGATATTGCTGTCAAATAATGCACAGGAAATTTTATTTTGTTTATAGATACATTTCTCCTCATGGGTAATCAAAATGCACATTTTTTCCTAAGGAAGATATTTCTGTAAAACAAAAGTAATACTTATATAACAGATTAGTAGCATTGCTTGTGGAATTTATTAATATGTATGTATAATTTTATAAATTTTAAAAACTATTAGCTTGCAACATTGTTATTTATTCTCTTTAAACATTTACATTGATCCTACTCATCTTGACCTTTATTTTACTGGTTTTAATGTACGGAAGAAGAGTATTAATATTGGCTTGTAGCAAGCATAGGCATTTCTGCGACCCCCTGCTCTGAACTTATGTTTCTCATGAATCATATTTCCCTGAGGGTGAAATTAAAACAAGAACTAGGTGTATTGAATTTCTTTTAGGCCTACTACTGGATTCTTAAGATGTATTTTTAAGTGTCGCATACTAAGTTTGGGGAAGGGAAGGGTGCTTAAATTCACTGCTCTTTCTAGTTATACTTCCTTTCCAAAGCCTCTTGTTTCCATAAGAGGACTTACTTTGAAATTCGTCCTTTTGTAAAGTTTGTTTTTACTTCATAATTCTATCTGCATTTTACATATATATATTTCACACCATCCTAAATAACTATGATGTTTGAATTTCACAAAACTTTCAGTTTACTACAGAAACCTATGGCTTTTTTTTTTTTCTAGAAAGCCTATGTTTTAAAAAGTATGTTTATATGGTAGCACTTCTAATCAAAATGGAAACCACCAGTGGACAAAGTACCTTGAGAATATAGGTGGATAAAGAAGGAGGCGGAGAGAGGAGAAAGAAGCTAAATTAAATGGGCACTCGTCTTGTGTTATGAATGCCAGTCTTAACACTAGTGGTTAGGTTAGTTATTTTTAGACATTTCCTTTATCAAACATTTAAAGGTAAAACTTTTCCCATAGCCAGCAAAACGCTGAGCTGAATTCTTTTGACATTCTGCTGATCAAGGAATTTCAGATGAGTAGTATCAGAATTTTCTGGAGAGAAAGGGGTAGGAGGATGAATCAAAAATTAGATAATGAACAAGGGAACTCTGCTGTTTTTCTTTCTGAACCATAGAAAACAATTACAAATGATATTTTTTTCTTCAACATGTAATATGCTTTTCTTCAACATGTAATTTTTTTACATTTTGAAAATAATTTTTTCTTCAACATGTAATATGTGTTTTATGTTGAGAAAGATACAGACACAATAAAAAATGTAAATATGAAAAGTCATACCAATAGAAAAAAATTAGAAAAAATTTAAATGTAACATTTAAATCCACCTTTGACAGGGAAATAACTTTTCACAGTTAGAAGCTGTCAAATAAACCACAAAGGAAAAGATGGAGATAATTGGCTACATAACATTTTATGTATCTGCATATGAAAAACAAAACATTAAGTCATAAACCATGGAGAAAATATTTTTAGTTAATATGCTAGAGGTATTATATGAAGAGATTATTAAAACAACAAGAAAAACCAATGACCCTCTAGCATCATGGTCAAAGGACAGGAACAGCAGAGGAGCTCTAACGCATAAAACTAAGGAATAAACAAATATGTGGATAAGCATTCAGTCTTACTAATAATCCTAAAAATCAGAGTTAAAGCAACCCTTGAGAATTGTTTTTTTAGTTCACCTAATAAATTAATCAGTCTTTGCATCTCATTCTTGACTCCAAGTGATGCGTCTTGCTTATATACTGCTGGTGAGAATGTAAACCAAAACAACACATTGAAAAGTCAGTTGGCATTATTCACAAAGGTCATTAAATAACCCATATCTCATGAATTAATAATGCCACTCTACAAACCTAATATAAAGTATTCTTGATTATATAAGAAAAGAATATAATATGCATTAAGATATTCATAGCAGTGCTATTTTAATTGTAATTAAAGGACAATTTAAATGTTCGCTGCTGATATCAGCGACTCTCAAACTTGGTTGCACATTTGAATCATTTGGAATGATTTAAGAAAACACTGACACCTCAGCCCCATCCAGATATTTTTACTTAATAAGTGTGAAGTTGGCCCTGATATTTGCATTTTTTAAAATTTCCCTAAAATTCGAATATATAGCCAGGTTGAAGACCACTAACTTGAAACAAGTTTACAGAATATTTTAAACCATTTGATGTGATATTTTTGATAGTTTTGTGGTAGTATGTAAAATGATATAAATATTGTTATTCAGCATTTAAATAAATTATAACTTTAAAATGGAAAGAATTAGGCTGGAAGAAAGTTTACAAAGTGCTTAGAGTTATGTTCAGGAGTTGGTATTTTGAGTGATTTTTCTCATCTTTTCTTCAATTTGCATTTAGTAATGTTCTTGTATTACAAAGAAAAAACTGTATTTAAAGGAATGGTTCCTTCTGGCCAGATCCCCTAGATAGCTTCCTACTTACAGGTTATTTCTACCTATGAGTAGAGAGATTTATTCTGGCTTATAAAACAATTATATGCTGATGCTAGGGTATATATCATATTATAATAAAATTCTTATAGGATTTTTTTCCTTTCTTTGATCTTAGTAATATTTTCTCATATAGTTTTCTGAAGTTTGGAATATAAAGAACTCACATCAGTCATTTTTCTCTTATTACTCTACAACCATGACAATCACTTGTCACCATTTTCTAAATACTGTCTGTATACTGGTAGCTGCCCCAGTGTTTATCCTGAACACCACCATTAACTCTCTGATGCATGTACATATCTGAATTTTGGATGCATACTGTTAAATCACTGAGTCCAGAACTAAATTCATCATATTGTCAAACTAATTTCTTCTGTATTGTCCATCTTAATTATACCACCATTCTTCTCTAGTTCCCAGTCCTAAACTCCTTCTTCTCCTTTATCTCACACATTTTGTCAGTGTCTTTGTCCAAAAAACAACAAGAAAAAACCAGCCTACTGTTTTGTTTTGTTTTTTGTCTTTGCATGTATTTCTTGACTTTCTCCACATTGCTGCCTACCATTAGTTCTCTGGCGAAGCTTGCTCCATCTTCCCCGCAGGCCAGTCCTGCAGGCTTCTAACTGGTCTGTCTTCTAGGTGTATCTCAGCTGAAATCTATCTTTGTGCTAATAAATGGACAAGAGCACCTTCCTTGTTAAAGTCCTCTGGGGCTCTCTATCATCTCCTGCATGAAGTATAAGCTCCTTGCCATGGCATTTAAACTGTGGAACTAAATGTCATGAGCCATGAAGTGGTGTGGACCTTCCCTCTGGAATCTGATTCCTATCCTATTCGCTCTTCTACTCCTCGCTCTGGAATCACGTTCCTGCACACCACATTCAGTTCTGTCCGTTTGTGCTTCCCTTGTGCTGCTCCTCCCACGTGGTATGGCCTTTTCATCTCCACCCCTGGAGTGAATTAGCAAAAATTTAAAGATTGATACTATCCGTCATTAACTAGTTACTTTCATTAGAAGGTAATTTGGAAGTAGCTATTAAAATTTACAAAGCACACTTCCAACTGGAAATACAATCTTTTTATTTATTGTAGGAAGATAGTTGTACATAAACAAAGAGAACACTATATAAAACTCTTTATCGTAGCACTTTTTTCATGGATGAAATTAAATGCAAACTAAGTGTTCTGTAATAAGGAAATACTTAAACGAATTATGATACAGTACATATATTTTATAGACTCTTAAGAACATTACGTGGATATTAAAAACATTCAAAATCTTATAATTAAACTAATTTGCATTTTTGATATGTTACTTTTTGGTAATGTCAAATTACATTAATGCCTTATACATCTTATCAATTTTCCACTATTTGTAAGCAGAATATACACTTGTAAAAAATTCACGCATGGCGCGGTGGCTCATGCCTGTAATCCCAGCATTTTGGGAGGCCAAGGGGGGTGGATCATGAGGTCGGGAGATTGAGACCATCCTGGCCAACATGGCAAAACCCTGTCTCCACTAAAATACAAAAAAAAATTAGCTGAGCATGATGGCGCGTGCCTGTAGTCCTGGCTACTCGGGAGGCTGAGGCAGGGGAATCACTTGAACCCGGGAGGCAGAGGTTGCAGTGAGCCAAGATCAGGCCACTGCATTACAGCCTGGCGACACAGCAAGACTCCATCTCAAAAAAAAAAAAAAAAATTCAAGTAACAATTAATAAAGTAAAATGTTAAGGCATTGAAAGAATTCCATAGAATATTAAGAGCAAAAAATGTTTTCATTTGTATTGAAAATAAATGTAAAAATCTAAACCATAAAGTTGAATATATGCATATATATGAATGTAAATACAAAAAGATCTGGAAGAAATCGTGGTTGACCTTTAATAGTTATTCATTCTGAGGCAGTGGATGGGATTGAGGGGAGTTGCGGAGGACTTTTAACTGGGTATAATGATGTACTTTTGCACTTTCCATGTAATTACATTTGCTTGCATGAAAACATTAATTGAATCAAGGCAAGAATCTGACAGAATTAGAGAAAAGTCACATTGTGAGGAAGAAAATAATAAACAATTTTTTTCTGCTTTGAAAATACAGTAGAGTACCCACGTTCCAACAAACAGTAGATGGAATTAACAGTTGTGGATGTGGCATAGTTGCTTCTTTTTTTTTTTTTTTTTAATAAAGTCTAACAAAAAGCTGAAGTTGCTTTGATTTCCTCTTCTTTCTCCTCAGAAGCAGTGTCATAGATTTGCTGGGTATTGTCATAGTTCAGAATTTATACTTTTATTATGAATCTATAGGGGAAATATATCTAAATCTATAGCTATAACCTATTGAACATTTAAGTTATTTACAGTTTATTTTTCCTATAACTAATAATGTCTTTTTGTGAAAGTATGTGTTTTTCTACGGTCTGTACCAAAAAGTGGATTGCTGATCTGTAGAGCATGCACAGTTTTTTTTTAAAAACTGGATCTTGCCAAATGCCTTTCCAAATTGGTTATATCAGTTTATGCTCTCACTGGAGTATTTAATATTTCCCATTTCTGGATGTCCTCAGCCAACACATGGAATTGTCAGGCTTGAAATTTTGTTTTCTGTAAATGGTAAAATGTTAGCTTATCAACAAGCCCCTGAATGTGTTCTGAGCACTCAAACCTGGCAAGGCGCTATGAGGTGAACACCAAGAATCTTTATTAAAGTCAGGGTCCTCAAGGAGCTAGTTGCCATCAAGCAGTGTGGTGGTAGACTGCACAGAACTAAATGCTACAATAGTAGCATAGGCTGTAATGCCTTTGGAAGTGCAGAGAACATCATTGTGGACTGCAGAGGTGATTAGTAGCTTTTAGGAGGTGAAGGTGAGGGGATCTTGACAAATGAGTAGGAAGAAAGGAGAGCAGTGGGCATTGAGGAAGAGAGAAACATGCTGAGAGGCAGCCTGATTGGAATGGACTTTAGAAAGCTAATAGTCAAACTATTACTAATTGCCTTTAAAACCTTAACCAGAAATGGATTAATAGAGCCTCAAAACACGTGTATTTTAAACTCACTATCGCTATGTAAATGAGGCCTAGAAAAATAGTCAGCTTGTACAAGTCATATAAGCTCTCTCTTTGGCATCCAAAATAAAACTAGCTAGAGACTTATTGGCTTATTTAACTTGGACATCCATCAGGTTGATCTTCAACATGACCAGGCAATACGGGAGTTCCCATGATCTTTTCTCCCCTTTTCTTTCCATGCTTTACTCTGCTTTCCTCTGGTTAGCTTTATCCCCTGCAGGCCCTGGCCTTGTGGAGGCAGAGATAGGCACCAGCTATTCTCTTTTGTGTCTTTATAGCTAATGTTATTACTGGAAGATAATTTATACTCTTTCCTTTTATTTCTGTATCTGTTTTTGAAAAGACACTCAAAATTCCACCAGCTTACCAATTTCTGTGACCAAGTAGATAGTTTAATCTGGCCAGCCTTACTGGTGATGAAATCAATCCTATTTTATCGATGCATACACTGGAATCACATTGTTATGAAAGGGAGAGTCCCTAAAAGAAAAGAATGCAGGGTATGCAAATATAAGATGGCCACTGCAGCCTTTTGGTATATAGAGTCCTTCACAGACATGATTGCAGCCATGAATTTAAAAAGAATTTTGGTGATGTTCATTGCATGTATTTTATGTCTACACATCCATGATCGTAACAGCTTTTATTTTAGTGATTAAATGTATTTCAACAAACAACTTTTGAGTACATTGGTATTGCTTGTCAGGCAATATAAAAATAAATATGTCTATCTCCTGTGGAATTTCCAAACTTGTTGGAAGTAGTAAGGGCAGGAAAGTTAAAGGTGTAAACAATTTTCAAAGAAAATAAACCATGAGAGATATGCAAAGTATCGTGATTGTTCTAAAGGAATGGGGCTATCTTAGGTCGTAAAAGGCTTCCCCATACGGATGGTAGCCAGAGCAGACATGGGAAACCATAGAAGCTTGGTGATTTACTGAGTTGGATTGGATTATAGGAGAGTAGTCTGAGAGTTGGAGAAGATGAAGATGAGGTAGATGCCAACTGTGTTGTAGATGACCCTAATGCTGTCCTGAGGACTTTGTGCCTCCTTCGGTGGGCAGTGAAAACCACTGATTCAACAACAACAACAACCACAGTGAATGGCATGGCTAAGAAGCAGTCTGAGCAGTGTTTCTGTTGTTGTTTTTAAATAAGAAAATTATCTGGCACCAGTGTGTAGGCTGAATTGGACCTGGGAGTTGAAGCAGGGAGACCAGTTAGAGATTATAGAATTGTCTTGTGAATGAGGTAAAGATTTTTTGAAATAGAATGTAATGAAGTAAAAATGTAAGGTTTCAGGTGAACGTAGTTGGGGCTTTGTGATGCATCAGTCATGGGTACTGGAGGAGGAAGATTGTGCCCACGGCTGAGTGAGGCTAGTGGGGATCAGGAGGAAGATCTGCTCTGAGGAGATGCATTTCATGTCAGATGTGGCATCTGTTGGATAATATAATGCAGGTTGAGTTTCCCTTATTCAGAATATTTGGGACCAGAAGTGTCTTGGATTTTGGATTTTTAAAAAAATTTTTTGAATATTTGTGTTATACCAGTTGAGCATCCCAAATCTAAAAATCTGAAATCCTAAAAGGTCCTATGAGTGTTTCCTTTGAGCATCATGTCGGTGCTCAAAAAGTTTCAAATTCTGGAGCATTTCAAATTTTCAGATTTGGGCTACTCAACCTGTATTGCAAATACATAGTATTTTTAAGTACATAGAGATACGTTTGTGAATTTTCAATGCTATTTACACTTCCTGAATGTGTTTTTCAATTTTATAAATTTATACAGGGAAAATAATCATCACACTGTATTTTTCACAGAAAAAGAGAGCTTTTGCACATTTTTGAAGTAATCTTTTAACATTTGCTTAATAAAATTAAACATTCCTAGGAGTGCTGACTGCTAGGTGTTTTATTCCTAGTTATCCTAATCATATAAATATGGTATAACATTTCTCTAAGTATATTTTTTGGCATGCCATGATAGGCGTTATTGCTAAATATTATGGTGGAGAGGATTCTTTCATTATATATGATCAGGAAACACAGAGTTAAACAGGATTTTTCAGAGACTTCAATAATACATATTAATGTATTTGGTGAGTGTGCAAAAGGAGAATGCAACATACATTTCTCAAACACATTTGAGAATGTTTTTGAGCAACACTTGGGACAGATATCCCACAGAACAGATTCTGGAAATGGTGAAGTATTGACCATTGCTAATATGATGGGAGAGAATGAGTAGCTACAGGTTGAATATAGAAACTTACATTTTAGTATGAAATTAACTCATACCAGATATAATTACAATGTCTGTTCTTTTAATATATAAAATTTACTATTTTATTTTGTAAGATACAGTTTTTGACCTAATTGGAAATAATTTTTTGAGCTTGCAGGGGTGGGGAAATAGGCTAAAAGTCCTGAAGAGCCACCTATGGCCATGGGTTGACTGCCTCTGCATAGGAGTCAATGACATGATATGTTTGTACGTGATCACATCTCAGTCATCTTGGAATAAACTAAGGATAACATTTAAATTCCAAATGGTTTTCTCTTGTTTGCAGCATGCCTCAAGGCTGCCTTTCTGCTGAGTCCCCTGTCATTTCATATGTATTCAGAAAATTTAGTTCAGCTCAGCCTACATTTCTATTATGTGCAAAACACTGTTGGAGTACAAATTTATTTCAAGATTAGCTTGACATACATAAATAGTGTGCTCAATAAATGTTTGTTCAGTGAAAGGATTGTGTTTTTTCTTAATGATCCAGTTTAATAAAGAGGCATCTCAATTATGGATCTGAATTCTCTACCACATATATATGTATATATGTGCATGTGTATAGTATATATATATATAATACACGCACATAGTGTGTGTATATGTATCTTATGTGTATATATATATCTTATTTATGATATATATATAATCAAATACACAAATATATATATTTGTAGAGATAAGGTCTCACTGTGTTGCCCAGACTAGTCTCGAATTCCTGATCTCAAGCCATTCTTTCGCCTCTGCCGCACAAAATGTTGGGATTACGGGCATCAGCCACCATGCCTGGCCTCTATCATATTTTCTTTAAGTTTCTTCTTCCTTTGTTTTCATTGGTGACATTACCAGAGGAAGATAACCAACAATGTCATCTTCTGCAGCCTAGTTCTTTATATTTGAAATCTACTCTGGGGAAGTCAGAATTGAGAATGAAGCAGGTCACCTTATTTAGCAGCATCTGGCTTTAAAAATGTATTTCCTTGAAGTGCTAAATATTTGCTTAAGTGTTCAAGTTGGATTAAATAGAGGAGGCAGTTCTATGGAGAGAGAATGTGAGATAGTGGAAAGAGCACGGGCTTTGGAATCAGATTAGAATTTAGATTTCATCTGTATCGCTTAGTTGTTATCTGACTTCTGTAAGATTCCTCATCTCTGAATCTCAGTCATGTCTATAAAACTGGGAATCATGCCTACATTTTGGAGTGGCTATGAGGCATATAGATAATAGTTGTGAAAGCCCAGGCACATTATAGATGCTCAATAAATGGTAGCTATAGTAATAGATGTGTTGCCATCATTCTCCCTGTCCCCTTACTACGTTATCAGTTATTTTTAATACTATCCACATGTGACAGACTATGGACGAGCTGTGTACACATGCCCGTGTCTTCACTTATTTTTGATACTGAGATGAAAATGAAATTAGAAATTAAAAACTTTTTAAAAATTAAAATATTACCTGAGCCAATTCTTTAAACAAGCTGTGAAATATTAATTTCTTTCCATTTGTCATTCTTTTTACATTTCGATGTTGGTTACTATGGTTAGTAGTAGTAGTATTAATAAAATAAGTCACAATTTTTGAACATTTACCACGTACCAGACACAGTTCTAAGTGCTTTATATGTTTTAGCGCATTTAATCTTCGGATTAGTTCTCTAGGACATAGTGAGTTTTATTATCCACATTTTAGAGTCGAGGGACCTGTGACCTAGAGAAGTCCAATGTGACACAGCTCCTAAATGGTCCCAACCTTGTTGAACTCAGGCTGACTGGCTCCAGAGCCCACAGTCTTCCTCGTTGTTCGCCACCGCCCTCCCCAGCATAGGGATGGTAATATAGCCTGTCATGGCATGTGTAATTGTAGAGGAACAATTGTCAGTGTCTAGGTGTATATGTGGCATGTTCTTTACTAGATGTCTATAATTAAAGATAACCACCTCACCTCCTATTTTAGTTGAGGGTCTTCGAAAATTATGATACAGATCATATATTTTGGTTTATACTTATGTAGGGCTATTTCTTAATTTCCCTGTAGATCTTGTTTTAAAATAATACTAAGCAAACTTTTGTCCTTGTATTAATGTTTTTGAATTTTTGATTCCTAAAACAATAGGTCCATTTAGTGAGTGTGGCTGTACGAATCGCTATAGTCTATCTAATGATATCTTGGTAGTTTTTAATAGGATAAGAGTTCTAAATTCAAATGTCTGTCTCTACTTGTTGTACAAACAGACATATTCATGCCAACCAGAGATACACATTGAGGTCTGGAGTTCGAAGTTCTTTCTCTAAATTTAAGAATTAAAGTGTACAACATATATTATTTGATAACTATTTTTTGTCTTAATCCCTCCTGATAAAAAGAGTGCCAATACTGCATTTTAACATTACTTTAGAGACATATTGAATATCAAAAACCACATATCCTCACATAGAAAATCACAAAATATCTTCCTTTGAAATGTGACCCATCTCTTATTTGATGGATTATTCCCATTTATGTTTATATTTTCTAAATCTTTCTTATTCCTCTTATGTTACTGCACAATAAAAGCTTTCACTAGTGATTGTAGAGAGACCATGAAGTCTGGGACACTGTTTCTTCACTATCAAATTTGAGGCTTAGTATAGATCATTTTGTATTGGAATTATTCAGATAACTTATATAACTATATACATATATTACAAACATATATATATCATTCAGATAACATATATAAAGGCCTCTAAATTTTAAGATTTTATTTTCAGTCATTTTAGAGAGTTTCTTATTGACAGTAATATCTCCCAAGAGTAATAAGTTCATTTGGCCTTGGTTTTTCTAGGGTGGTTTGTAATCATCTAGGTTACTGAGTTGTCAGTTGATGTACACTGGGTTACTATGTGTGTTTAGGAGCCATCCTCATTCCTCTCCACTAGTAGAGACACGCCCATTAAATAAATAAATCTAAGGGTACATTATTAATTTTTTAACATCCAAAAATCATTTTCGTGAAGTATATACAGAGTTTAGTCCACAAATTCTAAACAATTTTCACAAAGTGAACACAGATACTGTATCAAGAATTAAAATATTACTTGCACCCGAGACCCACCTAACTTACTCTTAAAATATATTCTTTATATTTTCTCAAAGCTAACATTTGAAATGCTTGAAAGAAGCAATTATTAATTTTTTTGAAAGAATGAGCATATAATTGTGTATATTAATTTATATTAATAGCACTAAGCACAGTAACTAATTATGGTGTTTAATAACTGCTTGAATTTGTTCAGTTTTTATGCTTTTGTTGTACAGAATTAATTTTTTTACATTCCCATATTTAAAAAATGAGGCTAAAAGAAATGCTAGCAGGAAATAGATTACATCTGAAATTTTTATTAAGACATAACAATATAATAAAATAGTTTAATATATGTATTACTGAAATATTATAAATCATTATGTTATATATAAAGGAATAGTGGCTCACAATTATATTTTATTTGTCATGCCTGCAAATAGTCTTCCAATTGCATTCCCCAGGTATTCTGTCTGGTTTTTAAAATTATTTAATAGATAGGCCTTTCATTCCTTTCACTAAGTATTCACTATTGGTAAAATTGTGTGTATTCCGTCAGCAATTTGATAATATAAAGCAATAGTTTTTCTGTATTTCACACAGCACTGGGGCTCTGTAAAGCATCTCTAGGGGTTCTTTGATGTCTAGACAGTTTAAATTATGCCTGCTCCCTTGCCTCCAGATTCCACCCCTGTTCTGCTTCAGGGGTTGTGGGAAATGAAAACAAACCAGAAGGGTCCACAGCCTTTCAGTCCAGGGGGAAAAACAAACAAGTAGAATAAGCTGTATATCTACCCTGGCAGGTGTATAGGAAAGGGCCCAATTGTAGGGGATGGGAGAAAGAAAAGAATTGGGGACAAATAGTGTCCTGCTTATTTATTTCTAGTTATATTTATTATATAGAAATACATGGGCTTTCTGAACAAAATGAAAACATCATAGAAGTATTAGGGGAAAAAAATCGAAGCCACCTTTTAGCCCAGTGCCCCAGTTTTTTCTTCCCAGCCTCCCCATAGGCAGCCAGATTTGGCTTTGGTGGGTTTCCTGTGCATTGTCCTATTTGTTGAAATGGTAAGATGAAGAATTGTGTTTTAAGTTGGAAAACTAACTTTGTTTTCTTCCTTTCTTTTTGTTTTCCTTCTATAAATCGGGATATCGTGGTTTTTCCAATTCATCTTGTTAGAAAGTAAGTAAATTTGAAATTTCAGAGACTTTTAAATTAAAACTTGGATGTTTTATTATTTCATATACACGCACATATAGTTACAGGATTTCAAACTTCTAAATTCCGACTGAGGTGATGAGCTTTTGCATTAACTGTGAAGAAAATTTTGTTGAATAAATTAAAAATAAGAACCATTACATAGAAGGCAATCAATTCTATCTAAGAGTACAGACTTTTAAAGCATGTACATCTGCCTCATTTTTTACCCACAGTTAATCATTATGTTTAAGATATATATATGTGTATATACAATATATAGTATACATGCCAATTCTATTTTTTCTGAATATAAAAATAATAAAATTACATGAGACTTCTATTTATTTCTATTCAATAGCAGTTAAGATATTTCTGCAGAAAATGTAGTCTAAGTTTTCTGTAGTTTATGGAATTGATGAGGATAGCAGCAATAAGGAAATGGTGTGAAATGTTTTTGAAATACATTTTCCTGTGTATATTTTACATTGGATGAATCAGTTACCTTTTAATAAGCATTTAGCTCATTTGATGCGTATTTTTCATTGTTTTTTTAAAAAAACAGACCAGAATAACTAGTTTTTCCTCCATAAAGGAATGAAACTCGTGTGCTTAAAACTAAGTGACTAATCAGTGAGTGATTTTAGTTGTAAAATTTGCATTTGATTGCAAATTATTTTCTAATGCAAATGTTGTATAGTTTTGAAATAAAACAAGTTTCTTTTGGGAAAGATTTATAGAAATTGCAATAGTTATTGAGACTTTGGAGATGTTGTGATTGTGAATTACATATTTTTAAATTTTTCCATAGTAAATCTTGTGTTTATTGAGTTACTAAACAGTATAATTTAATAATACATTCATGCTTAATAGAGCTTATTATTTGTAGAAAACTGGGTGCTTATCACATATGTTTGCAGCAAGCACAGCATTAAATTGCTATTTAATAGCCAATTTATCTTCTACAATTATCTTTAGCTTGCTATACCTTAGCAAGGAAATGTAAATTATAGTAATGTTACATTTGTTTAGTACTTAGTCGTTGCCTTTAAATCTATATTGTTATTTAACATGCTGAATCTGAGTTATTGGAATCATGTGCATTAGGGCCTTAGGAATAAAGAGAAGAAACAGCATTGTGAGGTTTCATATTAGGTGAACAATTTTATTAAGTTATATTTTTAAAATTCTACATTGTGTCATTTTTATGTATTGGATTCTATTTTACTTGTCGTGTTAACATCTTCTTGCCAAATCCCTACGGAAAGTCTGTATTTCTGACAGTTCTACTAAATTAAAACTCCAAAAATCTGGCATAATCGTTCTTAGCTTCAAATTTTCTATGCTTTTGTCTGAAGACTATAATGTAAAAATATGTATTTGCAATGTTCAGTATAACATGTATTGCGTAATTTATTTGGAATTTATTCATGGAAAGACATTTCTGGGGAGATGAATATATTTTACTTTATAGGTATGCCTGGGCCCACTCTAAATACGAGAAAAATCTTTTGTGAGAGAAAATAATGAAGTGAGGTCTGCAAACTTGTAGGAGCTTCATGAGGAAAGATATTACCTAAATACAACATTATTTCCATGTGTACTTTAATGTTACAACTGCATTGTTCTGTGACCAAATTTATATTAAGATTCTTGTTTCCTGTCAAACTCAATGGAGTCATATTTATATGTTGGCACAGAGAAGCTGCTTCCTAAAATAATTGTCTTTGTAGGATGATAATACTTATAAATCCTTATGACCATGATGTATATATATGCTGCCTTGCTATTAAGTGTGTTCTGGCAATTCAGCATATTTGACTTTTCCATTTTACTGGTGAGTTTTCATTATAAGTAAGAGATTTGATAGTCTTGATCTTTAGAAAACTTTTAATTAGGAGCAAAATTATGTTTTTATCCTTGAAATTTAAAGTTAGAATTCTGAACTTATGAATTCAAAGTTTGAAAGCTTCATATCCTAAAAGCTGTATTGTCTCAGAATGTGAATTAAATACCCATAATTCCTAAGAAGCATGTGAGTGTAGTGGGGTTAGGGCTTTTAACTAAAATTGGTTTGACCAGATATTGATATTTTGGCATATTAGGAAGTAAAATGTATATGGATGTATAATTTTAAAAGGCAATAATTGTAGCTCTAAATTTTAGCTTCTAAATATTACTTTGCAATCAAAACACAAAATTTGTTCCAAAATCTACTCCAGGAAATATATATGTACTTTATATTTTATAAACATCATTCAAGTATATGAACTCATTCTAATAATGTTTATACATATGTACTTTGATATTTTAAATGTTAGTTTAATGCTGTTTGATTTCTTTAAAAAGTGATCTGATATTCCAATCACTTGCATGTTTACTACAGAATTCTGTTAGCTGGACAGAATTTCCCAACACATATTTCTTTGACATATCTAACTGAGAAAAGGATGTCATTGTAGAGGCGTATCAGAGATAGAAACACATATGTACATTCTTATTTTGCCATGTGAGAAATGCAGTCCTGTGAGTAACTTAAATACTTATAATTTCAAATCAGTTCTTCCCTGGTTTATTATTCTTTTGTTGCTTTTAAACGAATGGGATGGAGCTGCTCTTGAACTTGGTGGGTTTTTTTGTTTTTTTTTTTTTTGATCATTCAAGTGCAACCATCAAGTTGTCTGTAATATTTAAAAGCTAAGGCTTCATGGTGTTATTTGTAAAATAACACCACATGAGTATTTGGGCTTTGGTTTCTGTAAAATATAGTATTGGTTACTCTATGAATAAAAGCATAATTTCAATTCAAGAGACTTTTGCCTGAAGCCTTATAAGACAGATGCATCTGATTAACTTTGGTGAAACTGGACTGGCCCTTTATTGTAATGTAGATATTTTCAGGGTTGAGAGGGTATTTTTAAAAGGCATGCAAAGAGGTCTTTTTATTATTATTTTTTTATTTTTTTTTAAGAGAGAGAGAGCGAGACTCAGAGAACAGTTTTGCAATAGAAGCTGTACCTCAGACTGCTTCATTTTTGCACACTTTTATTTTCTAGTGGAACCTCTCCATTAGCCTGTCTGAATGCAATGCTTCACACTAACACTCGAATAGGGGATGGAACATTCTTCAAAATCCCTGGAAAGTCAGGCCTCTATGCTCTCAAAGTAAGTTGCATTGTTCTGCATATTGTTATTACTATTATCATGCATTTTTTCAGACATGTGAAGGTAAACAAAATTAGATTTGAAGAGTAGAAGAATGACTCCTATGCCTTTAAATGTTTACAGATGTCTTAGAAATGATTTCATATTAAGAATAAACAATGACATTTTTCTTTAAGGAAAGCATATCTGTGGTTTCACTCCGTGACATATGGTAATGCAGAATAGTTGTAGCTTCCTTAAAATTCTTGATTCCTTAAAGTTTATGGGGAGGAGTGTCATGGGTCATTGGCCAGGAGTTTAAGATGATCAGAGTTACCATGAACTCTTTGACTTAATGACCGTCAGTTGATATACAGGCTTCACACCTGTATGCCCTTGTCTTTTATAAAAATAAGACATTTATTCATTCTGCTTGAAAACATTGAATTAAATCTAGTATTCAATTTTAAAACAAATGGTGATCTCAAGGAAGTTTTACTAATGCACACTTGTATGAGAAGAAGAGAGAAAAGCTTCAGATAACTGAGTCTTAATTATTTTAGTATAATTATTTTAAAGGCATTCCCATTTTTATCTAGGGGAAATGCCACCTGAAATGCAACATTCCAGAAGACAAAAGCTTATAATCTACAAATGGTTGTGTAACTTGGAATAAGTACATTCATTGTGTTATTTCTTAGAAATTAAAAAGAAGTCTCTGCTTTAATAAGTCATGGATTATATTTAAAGTTCATTAACTACATGTGAGTTTTTTTTTTAATGTCAAAAGTTAGACAACAAAGCAGGGATTCTTCTTTAGCTACTAAGCATCAGGCTGTGGTCTACTGTGTGTGTTTCAGAAAATAACCCAGGTTAATCAGAAAGACTTGCAATTTTTCCATTGCTTTTTGTAGCAAGTTGGGTATTTAAGTAACTGATTAAAATTCTGAGTTGGTAAGCCATTTCTTTACATGAGGAAAAATGTAGAATTGAAAAAAGATGGAAACAACATATGTCAAAAGGAAACTTTTTTTGGGTATAGATTTTAAAAGTTTATCCAAAAAAAAAAAAATCAACAGTAGCAATGGGCTTTACCCAGTTTTTTTTTTTAACGGAAGAATGATTTTACATTAAAAAGTAAATCATTATTGAAATGTTAAGTCACAAATAACTGATCATACTGTAGGATTCTGCAAGTATTTTGAATGTTTTTAGTTGCTAATACATCTTCTCCATAAATCATCACTTTTCAAAATAATATAGAAAGAGGAGTCATCATGCCCAGCAGATGGCACGTTGGATTTAGTCTGTGAATCTGAATTGGATGGTACAGATATGGCCGAGGCAAATGCCCATGGAGAAGAAAATGGAGGTAAGTGTGATGAATTCCAAAATATAATCCCTTGTTCTCTTAAAAGTTATATAGAATGCCAGTGATTCATTGATTGAATTTCCCACCATTATCAATACAGTTTTCTTCTAAATTTTTACCGCTGAGATTTATCATCAAGGTGTTTTGATTCAAAAAGGATAAAATCTAAAAGAAGTATATAGTTCTTTGCTTTTGTTGTTTTTTAACAGTACATATTTCCCTGAATAATTTTCTTAAATACTTCTTTAAGTATCAATATATTTCTCCTGCAAAGTGAGAGGGTTACTGGGGGCATCTAGTGGTTTCATTCTTATGGAAGGACTGAGAATGCTAACGTTTTATTTCTGATTGTGCTGATTTTTCCTGTAATCACAAGTAGTTTTATAACAGCTTTGTTCCTTGGTTTGTCTTTTGCAAATGAAGCTCAGTGTTATCATTCCTCACAGTGAAAAGAGGGCCAAATAAGATATTTTCTTGTTAGACGCTTTTGAGAAGTGAGTGAACCTTCCAGAATTTTAAGGGGGAGCGGGGGGTGGGGCATTTTTCACCTCTGAATTTTATATGTGAACTTATTTTTGTCTTCCTTAAGACAATTATATTGTGATCCTTTCGGTGTATGTAATTCTGCACTGCAATTTTGGCAAATCTTTGTCCCACAATAGCTGCAGTGCTTTCTTCTACTCTACCCACTGGTTCCACAAAGGGACCCAGATCATGATTTGAGAGAAAACTGTGTAGTTAAAGTCTCTGTCAGTAGACTCATAGGAATCAGTAAATTACCTTTAAACAGACAAACCTTAAAGGATGTTTGCAGAAATATTGTATTTCAGTAATAACCCAAAGTCATTCATTTTATTAATGGCCATAGAGTCCCTTTGTTTGTCCTCTGCATGCTCACTGAATGCTCTCTTTAAACTTGTGTGCTGATAGACCCTGTAAGACTGTTACTGCTTCCGTTCCTCTCTGATCTGTAGCAAAGGTTGTGAATTTAATGTAGGAAAAACACAGTTTATTGCCCTAAGGAAATTACAAGAATGGCTGCAGACTGCTTTATGGGTGTTTTACTTTTCATATGACTTGTTGTCCCTATTCCCAGGCTTTTTGAGCATCCCCCCAATTGTTGTGGTAATGGTGTGAACCCTGGCTGGTCTTTGTGATTAGAGAGGGGAAAAGGCAGAGAATCACAGTAATTTCTGGCTTTCTAAAAGGGGAGGTGAGTGGGGCATACTTTTCCCTTTCAGGAGGGTGAAGGAGAATCTTAACTGCAGTTGCTCCTAGTGTGGTACTCTTGCCTGGGTGAGCGCTCATGTGCTCTCTCAACATATATACTGAGCTTCTTTCATGTGCCAAGTACTATTCTTGACATTGCAGTTACAGCAGTGAAAAACAAAAGCAAATCTCTCATGAAGCTTATTTTCTTTGAGAGACAGAAAATAAGCAAAATAAATATCTAAAATGTATAGGTTATTCAGTGGTGACAAGTGATATGGGGCAAAATACATAAGGGAGTGGGGAAGTAGGGGAGAGGGTTATGTTTAGAAAAGACCTGAGGAGCATGAGAGAACAGGCATTCAGGGGAGAGAACTCCAGGTAGAGGGAACAGCAGTTACAAAGGCATTGAGGCAGGAGAGTGCCTGGAATATTCCAGAGATAGCAAGAGGCTGGTGTGGCTGCGAGGCCAAAGTGAACAAGGGAGAGTATGTTAAGAAACAAAGCCAGGGAAGTTATGGGGGCCAGGTTATATGGTGCCTTGATGCTGGCTTCTGTTTTGAGTGAGATATTAAGCCATTGTAGAGTTTTGAGCTAGAAAGGCAATGGCCACATGTAGGTTTTAGCAGGATCACTAACTACGAAAAAGATACGAGAACAAGGAAAAAAGCAGGGAGACCCATTAGACAGCTATTGTCGTAATCTAGAGGAGAGGTGTTGTTGATTTGAAGGAAAGTACTAGCAGTGGATGGGATGAAAAGTGATTGGATTCTGGTAGATCCAGCAGAAGCTGCTGGCAGATAAATGTGAGTGTGAGATGGAGAAAGGAGTTGGGGATAACTCCAGAGTTTGAGTATGTGAGCAAGTTGAACAATAGCATTGTCCTTAGTTTAGATGGAAGAATCTTCAAGGGAACCAGTTAAGGGGAGGGGCGTTGTTGATCAGGAGCTCAGTTCTGGACATGAGATTCTTTTTCAATATCTAGGTGGACGTGTTAAATAACTGATTTTATCTGTCTGAAAATTATGGGAAAGATCCTTCTTGGAGATACTGAATTGGAAGTGGCCAGTTTATAGATGGTAGTTAAAGACAGGAAACTGGATGACATTACCAAGGAACTGAAGGTAAATAGAAAAGAAAAAAGACCCAAAGACTGAGCTCAGGGGCACTTGAATTTTGAGAGCTTGGAGAGAGTATAGAAAACAGTGAGACTGAAAGTAAATGGACACGGTAAGATTTTCTGTCCTGGAAACCATATGAAGAAAGTATTTTGGAGGGTGAAGTGACTCAAATGTGTCAATGCTTTTGAAATGTGAATTCATGATGAAGATTAGGAAATTACCACTGGATTTACCTTTATGAGTGTATTGATGAATTTGGCAATGGTAATTTTTGTGGAATGGTAAGACCATAGTTTGAATAAGGTGGGTTCAAGATAATGAGAGGAGAGGAATTAGAGACCACAAGTGTAGACAATTCTTTCAAGGAATTTTGAGGTCAGGGGAAGGAGTGGAATGGGAAAATGGCTGGAAAGGAAAGAATCAAGAGACAGTTTAAAAAAATGGGAAACAATTGTTAGCAAATTATTCACTAACGGGAACATTTCAGTTAAGGAAAACTGATAATGTGGCAGGGGTGTTCTGTTATGCTTTGGTTAGATGAGGGAGAATGGGACCTATTCAGCAAATGGAGAGATTGGTCTTAGCAAGAGATGTAGACAGGTGCTCTAAAGGAGGCAGTAGGAAAAGCGAGGGTGTTTCAGTAGAAGTGAAGGTAGGCCAGTACTTGTGTAAGGGGCTCATAGAAGTTTGCTTCTGTGTATGTTATTTTTCTCAGCAAAATAGAAAAGTAGTCCATCAGTTAAGGGTGAGAATAGGGGAGGTAGTTTTGTAGACTTAAGGAGAAGATAGAAAATATTTGTCTGAGAGAGTCTGACAGCATTAAGGACATTCTTAAGGTTAGTCATCCTGAATTTACTAGGAGACCAACCTACATGGTTGTCCATTTTTCTCCAGTCATGTTCGGGACCACTCTACAAGTACAGAAGATGTGTATAGTGACTGAAGCTGGGGTTTTGCCAAATGTAAATGATGAAGCAAGAGAGGAAGAAAGGAGTTAAGGGTATATGAAGTGGAGTAATGAAGGCAAATGTCCATAGAATTTAAGCTGATGTGGAGGTGAGTAAAGGATAGCGTGAAGAAGGAAGTCTCATTGGTGTGAAAAGGTTATTTGATTTGGTGTTCTGAAGGAAATGAGTTGGAAGTATAAGTGATATGAGAGTGGAATGCATGGATTGAATTTAGGATACTATTATGCGATGTATTTTCAGAGCTGATAAGAAAGAAGGGGGCTAGGTTTCAGGCTATCAAGAGTGCTTAGGCCATGTGTGCACTCAAGAGTTGCCTGGATGAGGTGGCATCAGCGGCTGAAATTCAGCACCCCTCCATTTGCCCAACCTAGTGCTGTGGGATGGGACTGGGTCCACCTGGAAAAAAGATTGCCTTTTCTTTTTTGCACAAAGATGTTTTAAAGGCTGGTGGTGGCCCTTGCATAAGATATTAGAGAATCATCAGCATGGATATTGAAACAGACAATTATAATATAACTAACATTGACAAGATGTCATATTAGCAGCTAACATATTCAAAAAATCAAGGAGAGTAACCAAGAGTTGGCAGATAAGTACAGTAGGTTGAATAGTTAGTAATATAGTCTGATGGCATGAGATACAATGCTGGAGGCATCATAGGAACCAGGGAGGGAGAATGGTTTGGAGGGAATAGTGAGGGGAATATAGGTCACTTATTCCATTTCCAGGCCCAGTGGTATAAGAGGTGTAGAAAAGAAAAAGGCTACCACCTGAGAGCATTCCAGAGGAACCAGTGTCCTGGCTGGGAAGACAGCCAGATTTTGTATATTAAGAAGTAAAGGGAGTTTTCAGAGAAAATATGGAGGCTGCAGGAGATTTTGATAATGACATCCTAAATTCCAGAGGAAACCTTGGGAGTTTAGTAGCTGAGAAAGGGTGACAGATAGCATGAGAGCACTCAGCCAATAGTGAAACCAAAACAGGGATAAGCAAACTTCCCTAATGTAAAATGTGAATAGGCACTTCACCGAATAACACATACCCAAACATATCCAGCTAATGTGACAAAAATTAGATTTCCTGACCTCTCCTTTGAAGTTGCATTCGGGAAATTACTTTGGGAAATCAGTGAAAGAATAGTAAATAGCTTATTTCCTTGAGTATTCCTTGACTTGCTCACTTTTGCATCTTATTGCAAACCACAATTGCATCTCCATGTAGGCACCCTGTGCTTCTATGTATAGCTTATTAATCTAGCCTCAGGACACATTTTCAAACCTAGATATTGAAAATGTATTGAGTACTTTTTTATTTTGTTTTATTTTTACCTCTGAGGGAACAAACTTAGGTTAAATGTCCCATCCAAATTGCAAGCCCAGGTGTGACACCAAAGGCCAGACTCTCATTATTCTGATACCTTGCCTGGAACCACAGGGAACACTTATTAGCCAGTCATCATTGGTATGGTTTGCCTTTCCAATGTTAGTTCACATCCATTATGATCCTAAACTTAAGACTTTGACAAAGAGGAACCCTTGGCTTATCCCAATAAAATAGTGGGATACCACATGATTTCTTAAAATTCAATAATAGATTTCAGGAAACTGAACTGCTTTAGGTGATTTCCTTGCTTACTCTGTTTCTAATATATATTTGAACCAAAAGTTAGAATGGATATACTTTCCACACTTCCTACAGCTGTACAAATATACTTTGAAAATGTGATCAGAGAGAGAAGGTTGGGTATATGAGTGGATGTGTGTGTGCGAGGGAGCAAGAGAGAGGGGTGTGGGAGAGAAAAGTTGGAAAGGAGGGAGAGAGGGAGTGGGAGATGAGTACACCATCTGTTTTGCTATTTTATTCATCTTTCCTTCTTATATTCATCCTTTGGGATGAAAGACTGGGGAGTATTGAGAAGAATATTAACCATCAATTTGTAACATACCCTTGATGCGTTGAAAGAATAAGCCGCTGCTACCATAGTGTTATATTGGATTGACAACTATTTATTGACATTTGCTGTACCATTTAGGGGATAAGCAGAGAAGTATTTGAGAAGAAAGTATTTTGTAAAAACTGATAAGAAATCTTAGTTTGATTCCAGTCATTAACACTTGAGTCCTTAGGCAGAGTTAAGATAATGATTATAATACTTTAGTCCTCTTCTTGGGATCAACTGGGCAGGGAAACATTCTTTTAAAATGGGAGATGTGTTGCCAAGGTACTTTGTTATAAAGTTTTGTTGAAAAATTTTACAATGTAGGAAAAGTGGTATATTTTTAATTGTGGAATTTACAAGACACAGAACTATGGTTATGTGTTTCTTTGACTTCTGAAGAGTTTCTCAAGTTAATAATAATTAGACTTGAGAATGTAAACTTCACATTTTACAAGCTAAGCTTTAGAGATCAAAGAATGATTTAGGTGAATTACTTGATATATCTGTGTTGACAACCCATGACCATTTATGCCTATATAAGTATAAATCTGTGCCACCCAAGTAAAATATTATAAATTTTATGGTCTATTTTAGTCAGAGATTTATGGGTATGTTTGTGTCTGAGTTGTTTTCTGAGCATAATACATTGATATATCGTGAGTTTCCTAACACATATTAGGTTGACTCACAATGTGTTGCTGGTCTGCAGAACTCATACATATTTTATATGAGATGATACCATCAGTAGACAGTCTTCGCTCTCTTCATCCTGTATCTATAAATTGTTATTAACAAGAAAAATTAAGTTTCTCCTTTTGTGGCCCTAATATAGTTCATGCTTAAAATCAACAGCAACCATCCTATATATTTCTTTTAAATGAGGAAACTAGAGATTGTACACATTTTATCCACAGAGATCAAAAAAGGTTCTGCTTGCTATTAACCCTAATGGCTTTCAGGGAGGAAGCAGCACTCTAGCAAGGGAATTAGTATTTTAAAAGTTTCTGTTGGGGCAAAAAAAAAAAGAACATGAATCTTATGTTTTAGACCTTAGATCCCAGGGCAAATAATGATTCCAACATTTGAAGAATTTTATGGAGTCCTTTTTCATTATTCTTTATGGCCAGTTTTATAAGTGGGTTTCTGATTGTGTGATTCTTGGCAGAGTTGTGTTAACTTAATGAAACGTTACTCAGCTCACTCTTTGTTTTCATTGGCTCAGAGGCTACAGTTTGAGGGGTCTTTTATCAAAAGTGAAAAGTGTGTTAAGGAGGCCTGAAGTGTGTGAATATAATCTCAATTGAGACATCAGTTACATGCAGATGAGAAGCTTCATGGAGAAATTGGGGCATACATTTAAAAGGTCCAGACACCCTGGGGAGTAGTCACACTGACAGCTCATGAGGCAATTTTATACAAGGCTACAAAAAAGGAAAATGAGGGTGACTGTGGAGTTGTGAAGGGAGTGTTTTCAGTAACTTTGGAAGATGTTGCCCACCTACCCAGTGTCAGTTGGTATTCTGGTCTTGTTTTGCTGGAGGTTTTACAGTAACTTGCCTGTGAATGCTCCAGTGTAGTTTTACATTGGATGTTCTGTGTCTGCATCTTTGTGTTCAGGAGGGTGGGGGTAGGAGAGTGTCAACAGGCTTCTACATGATCGTGGAGAAAGACGACACAGTGTGACCAACTACCTGGCAGCCATTCCTAAGAATCTTGCAGGGGACAGGAAGGATATTCCTTCTATGCCTGAACCAGGTCCCCTAATTTTGGGAGATTAAGCTAATTTGTCTTTCATCCAACAGCTCTGCATTTTAGGCACAGCTTTGTTTGCTCATGGAGACACCTGCTCTACATTGGTGGCCTAGAGAAACTTAAGTATGTGAAAATTATGTTGTTTTAGTTACACATTGAAGAAAACACAGAGGAAAGCGAATACTCTTCACAGTCAGAAATGACCATTGGCAGGATATAGAACTTCCATTGCCCACTCTTTCTCCTTCTCCTTTCTTTTATTCCAGCCCCCAGATTATACAGTTCACAAGAAGTGTGAGGAATTTCAAAAGATCATGAAGCCCCGGTTCCTCTCTCCTGCCAGTGTTTTTCTTAAACCACTCAACTGAAGCAGACAATATTCTAATAGTATATGATCCGGGGGATAGAAATCGCACAGTCCCCCTTATACTTCTCCCTGTGTTCTTGATAACTTTTATAGAGAATATTTTTTTCTTTATGTTGAAATCTTTTGTGCTTTTAATTAAGCTAATTTGCTCCTTTTTTTTTTCTGTGCTCTGATGATAAACAACAGATGGTCACCCCTTCATCTTAACTTCTCCAAATGACTTATCCCAACTCTTTCAAACATTACTTACAGACACTTTTCATTTCTTTTATCTTTTAGAGACCTCTTTTTCTTACATATTTCCTCTTGAACTGTGAACTTCATTCTTGTCTAGATGGATTTTGGTCAATTTTAACAGTCCAGAGTCATGTAGGAAAACGTTTTCTTTTTAAATGGGATGAAGTGACCCATTTAAGCATACTTTCATCTCTCTTCTTGAATTGTGAGATAAATATTTCATAATATAAAGATCAAGAACAGAATATGATCTCATAAAACTAAAGATTGAGAACAGAATATGATCTCATAATAAAACAACAAACTACTTCTCAAAAACAGAATTGAAGGTATTCCCTCAATTACACATCTTAAGTAGCCAATTTTCTGTTTGATTTATGTAATCTGTGACTGTAGATATGAACAAAACACTCATGTTCTTTAAAAAAAGTACTTTTTCATTGATGCCAGATAATTCGTTCTCACTTTTCTTTAGTTGTATTGTATAAGCATTTCTCAAACTGCCATCTGGATAGCTAACCTGATTCCCCTTTATCAGAGTTTATAGTTTATATGATAAAGTATGAAATAATTAGTAGTGATGCCCATGAATGAAACACTTAACCTTGACCTGTGCCAAACTTTTGCTGATCTCCTTCCTGTCCACTTTTTTCGGTTTCTCATTTTCTAGGCTGATTGCTTTATTTCTGTGCAGATGTTTCAGGAACTTGACGCAGTGTAGATCACAGGGGTTATACCAGTATAAAATAAATAAGCCTCTGATGTCATTTTTCCCACACAAACAGCATATAGTATTATTACTCTCCATTACCCTGTGAGCGAAACCCTTGTTGGTTCTATGGTAGGAGGAGGTTAGGTGGCTAAAGGCTGGTAACTACAATATATGCTTTTCCTACTAAATATATTTATTTTTGGTTTGAGTTTTCTCTCTTCTGTGTTTAAGGAGATATTTTTATGAATATCCAGAGATAATAGTATAACTAAATTGGCCTGGCTGATAAATTGAGTACTTGTAGGAGAGATTCTTATAGCTACGTCTTGTGTATACAATGGTCTTCCTAGTTACCTTTGGAGCTTCAGTGTTCTAACCAAAATGTTTGTGAACCATTTGTAGCCATTGTAATGAGGTGGTGGCATATCCATTTCTGTGGCAGGTGAACGACATTTGCATCATATGATATCAGCCACCCAAATCACTAAGGTCTCTGGCATGATGACATTTTGCAGCAGCATTTTCTCACTCATATATGGTTGGTATAATTATTATCTGATTCAACATTCCTCTTGGTTTATTTTGCGTTTTTTCTGAAAATCTCTTCTGAATAAGAAGAGGCTTAATTGGGCGAATGAAGCAGGTTATAAAATATAGTAATCATTCCAGTTACATTAGGTATGTTTCATTATAGAAGATATTGTTCTAAACGTTATCAAGAGAATCAGTGCTTATAATTTTTAGACTCCATGTCCTTTGAAAGGGTCTTAGGAAAAAATTGCTGTTTCCATTATTTTATTGCTAGTATTACTAGCAATTTATTAATCTATTTACTGACTTTTCTTGGCAACTTATATCCTTTGGATTTTCTTTTAATGTAATAAGGAAATTTGCTTAAACCCAAATACCTATACCTATCTTGAAACAAATGTTTTTAGAAAAGGCAGTTCTGCTTAGGCTGAATGCAAAAAGGATTTTAAAAATAGAGTTCAGGAATGATTTAATTGGGGTCAGATGGTTTTCCCTGTTCAAGTCTTTTTAACAATTTGTAGCATGTATTTTCTGGCTGTATATATCCAAAATATCTGATATACACAATTTCAAATGTAAATACTGTACATAAAACAAATTATAACCCAAACATAAACTGTTGTGTTTATTTGCCATTTGGGGATACTTCTGAATTGTCTGCTTGTTGATCTTTCGAAACAAATTTATTATTGTTAAGTTTTCATCGGTAGTTCTCCTCAGGTAGAATTAATGGTCTATATCTAGACCATTGTTCTTTGAAAACATTTTTTAAAAATTCTTATGGCCTCCAACTCAGGTATTCGATCTTTTTCACTGTTTTTCCCCCAGCATCTTATACAGTGATTGGCATGAGGGAAAGTACTCAATAAAAGTTGTGCAACTGAATGATTAATCAGTAAACCAATAAACTTCCTCTAAGACCCAGCCCTCTATTCAGATTTTATTGACTTCTAACAATGTACCACAGTGTTATTCCTAATACACTATGTATCCTTTGAGTTAAATTTTTTATTCATATAACTTTTTAAAATTACATTAGGAGGGAATACCAACCTATAATATATGTCAAGATCATTCATACAGAAAACTGTTGTGATTTGAGCAAATCTAGTCTGATTATTCAGAAGAATGAAAGGGAGTGTTTGGAAAGAGAACTTACAGAAATGAAATTGGTAAAAGGCTGTTCCCCTCCTTGTCTTTATTAGGTCTTTGAGCACCAGTTTCCTCAGATAGCTTGTTACTTATTGGGTGGCTCAGTGGGACAGAGAGCAATTAATAGTACACAATATTGGTGTTGCAGAGACTATATAATGTACAGATCCTGGTCTGTGTTGTGGTTCTGCACCCACACAGCTTCTGCCATTTTATGTAAGCATTGTGATTTCTAATTTTGACTTTTAAATTTTATTTTTATTTCCCCATGCAAAAGCACAAAACTGACTTTACTCGTTAAATAAGACAATGAGTAAAGATGGCAAAGAGAAATCTATCTATAATTAGTGGCAGGTCGTGCAACTTCCTACTGTCTTGCAAAGGAAATTCTGTCATTTGGCTTTCATATTATCCCTAATTGACTTTAGAATAATTTGAGAAAATAATTTAAGAAGGCTTCTATTTTCAAGTTTACAACAATTCATTTTATACATACTTTTTCATAAAAAATAGCTTTGCTGACCTCCACTTTCATGAATTCTTATTAAAAATCATAGTTGAAAGTTAACTTCAAAAATACTTTAAACAAAATTTTTGAATTTGATACTTTAAAATTTGATTTTTAAAAAATTCAATGAACATTAATAGATCGACTGCTCTGTGCCCATCTTCGCATGTAAGTCCCTGAGTTTCCAAGCCTGTGGCTGCTGAGGCAGATGACAGCACCAGAATTGCAGGGACTGTTATGAATTTGTACACTAAATTCCAAGAAAGCATGGCTAGGGGAGGAGCAAGTCTACCTCAGAAGCTGGGACAGTCAGAGAAGCTTTGGGGGAAGCTGTTCAGAATTTGGACTGCCAAGATGAGTTTGCCAGGCAGAGTGCTGGGAAAGGATATTTGGAGGAGGGACAATCAGACCAAGTACAACAAACACAGCAAGTAGATGTGTTCAGAAGACACTGAAGAGTCTCCAGATTGGCTGGATTATAGAGGCTGAGAATTGGGAGGCTGGCAGGATGTGAGACAAGAGAGATAGATCAAGTTTGTATTCTGATTGCTCCTTTCTGTATATCCTGGGTTGTAAGTCACAGTTACAATTGTGGATGTCCTCTTGTACACCTGTCAGTGGATTAGTAATTACATTAGGAGGGAATACCAACCATATCCCCTCCCTAGCATGCAGCTTTAAAAATAGGTACTCTAATTTACATTTTCTAGTTCCATAGTATTTTCAAGTTGAATGGTAAATTAAAAGGAGAGACAGACAACTTGGAGACACTGAAGCCTGCAGTTTTGCTGGAGCAGTCACCAGTTCTCTAGCCTTCAAGGCTGTCTCATGGTTACCTATAATCTCCCACCTCCTTTTGCTCCCTGATCTTCTAAATAGAGTATTTTGAGGGAGGGTTCAGGGAGTGCGAGTAGAGGTATTGAGAGGCAAATTTAAAATCAGCAGATTAGCTTTTAACTATGCTTTTGGCTTGCCTATTTTTGGCAGGCAAGCAAAATGTAGACAGAAATAGTATTTTTATACCTTTTTAAAAATGTGGAATGATAAAAATTCTAGGGAGAACTAGTCTCATTTTGTTTCCTCATCTTCAGTTTGAAAAGGACAGGCTGTATTGTGGGATTTCAAAGTATAAGGTCCTGGCATTAGTTTTGTGATCATGCCAGTACATAGTTAGAAAAGATAGCTCCTGTTCTGTTCTGAATGCCAAGAAGATATCACTTTCTAAGCTGCATGTCAGTCTTTGATATTTATTGGATAAAACATCTGTCCTAATTCTTCAGTTTCCTGGCTCCTGTTGTAATTTTACATGCAAGGGATTTTCCCTGATCCTTTCTTTAACATTAATTTTCCTTTGGCTTGTATTTCAGAGGCCAAAGTCAGTCTCTTAGATAAATATTCAGGCAACTGTTTAAAATGAGTCCTTCATTATTTATTTATCACATCTATTATTAAGAAAGCTGCAAGAATAAGTAAAAGTGAAAACCTTGCATTTTGTCAGAATATGAATCTGCACGAACCTGCACAGCCAACTGTACTCAGTGAAATAGTGTTTTTAGATTCAGCTATTCTCACGTCATACGCATGGAAAAAGAATGAATAAAGCAAGTCAAATGCCCATGAAAAAAGGTCTGTATTTGTCAGTAATTTAAAAATGTGTATGAGCACACTGATTGAAGCCTATGGGTGAATTGCAAATATGTCCTACCCATTTTTTCTTTCCTGATTTTTTGTTCTTAAAAATAAGTTATTTAACCCAAAGGAACAATCACATACTTTTTTTCTGTTACATTTTGCTTTTCTTTAAAGTTCTATAGTTATTGTATCAGTAAATAATTAGGGAAATATGGTTTGATCCAGAGAAATAAAGTAAGGAACAACTTCCAGAAAGAGGGATTAGGGAGAAAATTGACTACCTAGGACAGGTATTCTTGATGTTTTTCTTGGGTCTAGAATGGAGTGTAAAATAAAGCAAATAAAGTTGGGTTAAGGAAAATGAATCATTTTTAGAACAAACTGTGTGGTATTCCTTCGTGCAGTTTCAACTGTTGTCCTGCCCTCCCTCTGAAGTTCTGGGCTCTAAATTGAATAGAATCTTTCTTTTGGATACAACATATATAAATAGATGTCAATCACTATCAACATAGTGCCATAATAAATTTAACCCAAAATGTACAGTGTATATGCTGATACTGAAATAGGTATCCCAATGTCTGATGGTTTCCTAGGTCAGAAATAGAGCAACTGGTAAGCTATGTAGCAGTTACCCTCAGGAAGGACAGATGATTGCATAATGCTTATTTTCTTATTCAGAAAATAGGAGGGATGCGAGGCCTCAATTACATGTACACTGGGTCAGAATTTGTTATTATTTAATCCTGCTGAAGTGGAGTTTGCCTTTGAAAGACAGAGGAATAATAGCATTTTCTAAACAAATTGGAAGTACATTTAGACGCCCAGTATGCAGAAGCATTCTCATATTTTCCCTAAGTTCCTTAATATCTATGGACTGCATTTAGTTCTCCTTTAAACGAACTAACCTGTAAGTTTCCAATTTTCTAGGTATAAATGCCATTATAAGAATGTGAAAGTAATAAAACATATTTGCTAATGCACACTTTACTTTTGGCTGGGCATACATGAGATCTGTTCATTTGGGATCATATATTTTATCTGCCATCTCTCTGTCACCTCCTCAGTTGGTCACATTTCATAGAGACTTCAGAACATTGAAAAGGCTATCTGTATTATCAGTAAATACCATAAATTTATGTTTAGACTATAAACTGATTATTATTTCTAGTATTTCTTGATAAATAAGCTTTGGCAAGGTGTTAAAAATTATTCTAGTGATTATTTAAAGGAGAGAAGCCTAGGAAGCATAGTTTATGTGATCAATGTAATAAACTGTTTCTTAGCTAGAACATTTAGACTGTCTTAAGCAAAAAAATCATATTAAGTACAAAAAGTCATATGATCTTTAATTCAATGACTTTTCTCACTATATTCATCCGCAAATCTTTTTGCTACTTCAACCATAGTATTTCCTAGACCCATCACTTACAATTCTAAGTTTTTCCTTGTCGGGGGCTGGGTGACTTGTTTCCCCCTGCCTTTGTTAACTTCTAGTTTCAGTATCATGCAACTAAATTATGCTTCTTTAGATATGATATTTTCTGTATCAGATCTTGACTTCTGAAACCAAATATTGTAAGTGGAAAAATCATGGGTTCTGGAGCTAGACTAGGCTGGCCTTGAATCCCATCTCTGCAGTTTCATTGGCCCTATGACCATGGGCAAGTTATTTCACCTTTTTGAGCTCTAGTTTTCTTCCTCCATTATAGAAATATATACCTTATTGTGTTACAAGAAAGCTGCAAGGATTAAATCAGATCAAATGTTGGAAGTGTCTGGCATTAATAACTGTTATTTTATTTTCCTAAATTTGTTCATTTGTCTTTCTGATTACTTTCTGTATTAACAAAAAACTTATTTTTTTCCCAGAATTGCCTCTCACGGGCCGCATGGTTATTTCTAGGCAAGGTGTGCTTGAGTCTATCAGAAGCCACTTGAGTGTTCTCAAGGTGCATATGCCTGTGCTTCCTTTGTTACTACAATAATTTTTACTTCTTCACCTTCTTTTAAAACTCAGGTCAGAACCCTCTCAAGTTACCATCACTTGGAAAGTTTTCTTGAATTAGCATTAACCCCGGTGCCCTTAAAAAGTCATGTTTTGAGTTTTTTTACAATATGTTCTCAAGTTATTTTCTTCTGACTTCCTCTTGCCTCCTGCCTTTGACATATGCCTCCATTCTGTCGCTAATCATAGTACTTCCTCGTTTTAATTTTCCAAACTCCTTCTCCCCCAGTGTATACAGAGAAGGGCCTGCATCTGTGCTCCTACTCAAACCATTTCAGTGTTAAAGTCTCTCAGTTTGAGAAGGAGTCAAGTAAGGACTCAGAAGTCTGTCCGTTTGAGGAGAACTAAAGGTAGAGTTCTGGCTCAAACATAGGTTTCAGAGAGCAGACACTGCCTGTGGGCTCTACTTGGTCACCCAAGTCAGTGAGACATTGATTCTCCTAAAAAGCGGTCTTTTGGAAGAAAATGTCTTCTGTAGAATAGACAACATGCAAGCTTGACTCTGATAAAAATGAGCAGTTGTACTGTAATCTGTGAGAGCACCATTTTCCTCAAAATAATTATCTTGAATTGATAACAAGCATCTCAGATTTCTTTTTTCCTTATCCATGCTTTATGACTCAGCCCATAAGAGAAAATAAACATGTCCCATAGGTCACAGATTCTATAGTAGTAAGGCTGTTAAGTAGAAGCATCATAATATCTGTGAGGCTGGGTAGATTTAAAACAATTGCATTAATTTATATTGTTTTTTTGTTTGTTTTCAGAATACTATGCATTGCCTAATCTCCATATTCAAATTCAAATAGTACCTACTGACTCCCAACTTCTGAGGCAGATATTGTCTATTTTTTATGTCCATACAATAGCTCAATGACATAGAAATTATCAATTTGCGGGTTAGGACAGGAAAGCTTAAAAAGGTTAAATGGAATTGCGGCCACACAGTTATTAAATGATTCCTTTTCTTCATATGTAGATACTATTCTTTTTACTGTGCTATTTTGCTTTATTTTAGGTATCCATTTTCAATTGGAGAAAAGCTCCAAGTGTGTAATTACAGTGGATATAAAAAAAGGAATTCAAATTAGTAATATCATTATCTCTCTCTGTTTCTAGTTTGTTCGAAGCAGGTAACTGATGAAGCATCTTCCACTAGAGATTCAAGCCTTACTAACACAGCAGTGCAAAGCAAGTTAGTGTCTTCCTTCCAGCAGCACACCAAAAAGGCTCTTAAACAGGTAAGATAGCTGCCATTTATTCTTTGTCCTTCAGTTCTGCATACTTAAGGTAATGTGTGTTTTGCTGATCAAGTAAATAATAACCTAGCAATCAGAAAGCAGAATCTTCCTGAATTCAACCCCATCCATGATATTCAGTTCAATAATTTTAATCTGTGATAAAAAAAAAACTAGGAGAGGCTTGACTGAGAACTTTGATGTAAAATAGAAGAAGGAATATGCACCCACTGAAAATATGTAAAAATTTGTATTAACATTTTGTGTGTTTATTTATGATTTATAGTAGTAAATCTGTTGGGTTCATAAATGCATTGCATATTTAAAAAATAACATCTCTATGTTTTTTGTGCTTATCTGATAGTATAAAAATAAATGATAATTTATTTCTTGTTACTGAGATACCTTAAGTTACAAATAAGAAAAATAGTGAGTGTTGCTTACTTATATCTGGAATATTCATTTATGAGTGTCGTTTGGTGCTGAATGGCAGTTAAAGTTGCCATATTATTCTGCCGTCACAGAGGCAGTACGGGCCTTTGTGGCCTTGCACTGAGATGGTGCAGGGATAGACACAAGGTTGGGCTCTGGGCACGGACATGCCCTGGTTTGAATTCTTGCTACTCACCTGCTGTCTCTAGCAAGCCACTTCTCCTCTATGAATCTTAAATTCATTATCTAGAAAATGTGGGAAATAATAGTATCTTGCTCCTGGGATTGATCCGAGAATTAGCTGAGGTAATAGGATGAAAGCACATGGTAGAGTGAGTGGCTCATAGAAATAATAGTGACTTCTGTCATACTGGCAAATGCTAAATTGTGCAGAGAAGAAAAGGAGGAGATGTTATGGTTAGATGGAGCCATCGTATGATGATAACACAAAGAGTGTCAGTAAATGGAAGGTTCACATATTTAATTCTGAATTCATAGTTTCCCCTTGTTTAAGTGCTTTTCTCTGATACAATCATCTATTTTGATCCTTCTATAACAATTCCCCCTTCAGCCACCCATTGATGACCTTTACCAGATCCAGGATTAGAGGTATCATTCTAGCGATATATTTATCACAAGGAAAAGAAAAATTATGTTTTCTAAAATAGAGTTTTTTTAAGTTCCACCAACCACTGAAGCTTCTTAATATGCACATCCAAACTTCTAGACTTAGACATCTCTACCTATCTTCTCCTGTACCTCAGACAAGAAAACATAGGAAAGAAACTTAACATGGTTATGCTGAATTATGTTACCTTCCTATTTCATATTATTGACATTGCAGCATTTATATTGAAGGTAGTAACAGTATTTCACCCTGCATAGGTCAAGTACCCTTTGGAAAGCTTGCCACTTACTGCATTTGAAATGTTTTAGATGCCAGAGAACAAAACTGAAATTGGTGTTGAGATCCCTTTTTAATTGATGAAATAAAAAACAGCTGTAGGTAGCAAAGCCTGGGCTACTCATTCAGACAGCAAATAAGATGCAGGTAATAAAATACTAACCAGAATAGAACAAAAGATACAAAAATGGACACTTGTGGCTGTGGCATTTAAGAAACATAAATGGGATCATAAATGAAACTCATACTTCTGAGGTTCAGTGACTTGGAAAATGTGCACACCATGAAATCTTCCTGTATATGAATGGAAATATAAAGGTACAACTCTCTGTATTGTTCTATATCATTAATTTGTACTTTCATCATTTTGGTTTTGTATTATTTGAACATTTTTTACGATTACTAAAACATTACAAAATTTTAAGTGTTTTTTTGTTTTTGTGTTTTTTGTGGAGCATATATTCATGGGAACTGCCACTGCTTGCTTAGAGTCTAAGCTTTGTTTTAAGAATCCTGTCCTGAAAGCTTCTTAATGTCCTGAAAGAGTTAATTCATTTCTTAAAACTTCTGTTTTCTAACCTATAGCAAATTAGTAACCAGGAGAATATGGCTCAATATGTAGCAAATATGCTAATATTTGATTAATAATCAAATTCAGATTGGAAATATATTTAGAAGAAAAGCTATTCTTGCAGAATTTTGCCCAGATTCCATGTAATTGCTGAATTTCTTAAGACAGCATTGCAAAAATTGACTGAACATGCAGCATTTTAAACTGTAGCAACCTCAGCAAATCTACAGCTTTCTTTTCTTTTGGATAGCTGAATGGCTATGACCATGTAGAATTTTTGTAAGTGTATTAAATACATATATATATATTTCCATATACATATGATCTGTGTTTGTGAATATATGTTTCTTGTGTATGTATACATGCACAATCATAATCATATGAACCTAGGGCCAGCAGAATGATCTTAAAAATAATTACATTAGCTGATAATTAGCTGTTATGGTTTCTAGACACTGTACTCTCCATTTTACGTGGGATATATTATTTAATTCTCATTCAAATGCTTTGAAGTATGTACTTATATCCCCATTTTTCAAAGGAAAAAACTAAGACCCAAGTCAGGTAACTTGCCCAAGATCACCCAGCAAGTAAATCTTAGAGATGACGTTTGAATCCAGAACCGTAGTTTCAGATTCTGCCCTCTTCACAAATACTGCCTTTCAGCATGTGCTATGTAATAGTATAGACGAATTTTTGATACTATCCAAGAAAATCTACATACTTCAGTTGTTATATAGCATATGGAAAGCAATACAGCATAGTTATTAAAAATAGCATTTCTGAACACAGGCTGCTTATGTTCAGTACCAGCCCATACTGATAACACACACTCAAATATATGTCATTGTTATTTTATTAGAAATATGTTGTGATTCAGTAGGACTTTAGTAGTCTATACATTAACCAGCGTAGACTCTTAGAAATAAGTAGATTTAAAAAATTCCTAAAACCAAATAGCTTTATAATCATAAGTGGAGTAAAAAAAATAATTTACAACAAACTGTCTTACAAAATATGCCAGGCATAATTTCTCAAGTCTGAAGGCCTGTACTTTCTACCCCTGCCTAAAGCATGTTGCTACAGAGAGGGCTACATGTTTACAGGGCTCTTTGATGTCATAGCACTGTTGATTGCAGTGTAATTGTAAGCTGGACAATCTGGAAGCTATAATGTCCCTTGACGATTGACATGGAATATTTTTATTGCTCCCAAATATTTGAGTCCCTTTTACTTTCTAATCCTCAAAACGTTAGTTAACATCATATGTTGGGCATAATTGCATGAATAACATATTGTTATTTCAGTAGTTGTCTTTTTTTTCTGCATAAGCATATTCAGAAGCCTCTGGAGAGCAGCAGATTGCTGATTATTACCTTGTTCCCTGTCTTCTTTCTGCGTGGGTATTTTAGTTATGATCCTAAAAAGTGTAAAAAGATTAGATTTTGAATTTTAAAATATAATTCAGAAAGATTAAATTTTGGAAATTTTAAACCGGCACAAGATAATTAAAGGTTAAAGAAGGATGAGTTCTGTTACAGCAAGTGACATGGTAGTGAACATAACCTTTCTATGTTGTTTCTGTTGGTTTATTTGACTTCCTTCATTATTTATTTAGGGTGGTAGAGTTTATTCATAAAGTTGCAGATGCATTTTCTTTTTGATATTGCAAAGCAGATCTATTCTTGGTATTTTGCTTTAGCTTTATATGTTTGACCAATACTGTGAAATTCCAAAGGTTATATTGCATGATAGTAGTTTCTGAACATGGGCATTGACATTTATCACACTAGCGGCAATGCAAGTTGTTGGTGCCTGAAACAGCCCGCTGTTTTCTATGTGTATTTCTAATCATTTGACTTTTAGCATTCACAGCATGTGATATTTTCAGATTTTCAGTGGAAGAGTTACTGCATTCGATGCATTCTTAAGCTACATTGCTTGTGTTTTTTTGTTGTTAAAATAAAGCAGGCATTACTTGCTTAAAATTCCAAGTTAACACAAAAGCCTCTGATTTGAAGTTTTATTTTATTTTTTCCATTAGGATAGGAATGAAACCAATCCATATTTTTAGAACTATCTAACAGGCTTTCTGTCTGAAAAATCAAATGTTTATTTAAAGGTTTTTTTTTTCTCTTTTTGGAAGAAAGTATTGCAATATGTCACTGGAGAAAAGCATGCACAGTCAGCATCTTTTGATTTCTTTCCTTGCACTTAGAGCCAGAATTGAATTGATGTGAGTGTGATATGATCTTTACTTTTCCTAGACTGGGTTAGCTATGTTGTGTGTGTTTCCTTTAAAAAGTGCATTTATTTCTAGGGTTAAGCTTGTAAATTTCTTTCATATTGAATAATACCTGGAAGCATTAAACTTGAAATCCAATTATACTCCTTCTCATAACACCATCGATATTGAAATTGTACTCTGTGTGGTTTGGACAGTGGAACATTATACATATGACCGGCTTGAAGGTACATTCCTTCATAGTAGACTGCATTTACAGTCACCATCTGCTTGTTTATTTTGATTCTGATATTGCTTCTTTCTGGATTTGAAATGACAGAATTTAAAGTTGTTCTACAAGATAGTCCATTAGCATTCCACAGTACAGCTAAGGCTTGAGACAGTTGGAGGTGTCTCATTTATATCCCCCCCCTGAAGTGAATCTAGACTAAAATAGACTGATTATGTAATATCTGTCAAAATAAATCACATTATAGACAAATCAACAGGGCCACCACTAGCTAATTAAGACTCTGATGTGTAATAGAAAAAGCTGCCCCTTCCAAGTTGTCACAACAAAATATAACATCCCCTCTTTTAGGGTACCCCTGTGCAGGACACAGCATCCATGACTATCTAAAGTGATCTTCTTAATCCTATTTTCTTAATCTATTCCATGAATTTATAATATCCAGGCTGTGAGATACCCAAATATAGATAATCACAAGTTAATTTGCAGATGATTTCTATTATATATGTAGCATAAAGTAAAATAGGAATTTTCTTGTTTTCTTAGAATTTCAGCAAAAGCTCAAAGCTGCAGACAGTATGATACCAGTAACCCTGTTTGGAAGAGAGGTGTTAGACATAGCCTCACAGGACTAAGAGAAGGCCAGATGGTCGATTGAACAACCCCCAACAGATGTAAAAAAAAATAACTCAAGATTTGGGGTGTGTGTGTTCCAAACCTTGTATTTTGAAGGATTATGAGATTTGTTAAATCAGAGGGCTGACCATAATGGCTAGGCTACACGTCGTACAGTGGGACAAGGATGCTGACTGTGCTTGCGGCCTGAGCAGGTGCTGAACAGCTAGTCAAGCATGGGGAATTTGTAAAGACCTTGCCTAGGAAAGCTGCCTACTTAGGTGAGAGGAGCCCTGTGTATAGAGCCTGCACTGAGGGGAAGTGCGGAGGTCAGCTAGAGAGAGCGTGGTTTATGTCAGTGTTGAATGTAGTTTCAGAGGCCTCCCAGCAAAAGCCTCTTATGTATCCACTAATGCAGGCCATAAAAATCTAGCAGTTGGCCTTCTGCCTCCCAGAAGGTTATGATGTCATGGCTATGACAACACTGGTTAAGATAACTTTGCTCTAGTCTTCTCACTCCTATTCTGAATCCTAATCCTGGGGATCTCAGAAAAAAAGAAAGAGGAAACAAAGGAATAACAAAATCAGGAAACCCTTTCCCAGTGAAATTTCTGATTTGAGACATAGGCATGGTCTGGGGAGGCTAGAAGGGAAGCTTTATATTTGACCTCATGTTTTTAATCCTGAGTATAAGTCCTCCGAACTAATTTATAAAACCTTGGCAACCATTTTGGAGTTCTTTGCTTTCTCTGTAAACTCCCTTCTCCTTTTTTCCATCTACTCCGTTCTTTTTTTGTTTTTTGTTTTTTAATTTCTGGAATAATGAAAAGTTATCCCTGCTAGTGGATGTGATACTATTTTTTTACTTATTGGAGACTCCACAGTTTTCACACAACCACTTTCTTCTTGTCATTTATGTCTCACTTCCTTTGCTGCCTCCAGAGAGGCCATATCTGACATCCCACTCTAAATTGGTTCTCCCCGCCCAAGTTACCCTACTTCATCTTTCTGGCATAATTTTCTTAGCACTTGTATGTGAGTGAAACACTTATATTATTTCATGTATTTCCTTGTCAATCCTTCACTAAAATGTGGAATAATTAAAACTACTATCATATTCACCATTATAAATCAGCAGCACTTATGCTACCATAGAACTGAATAAGGTCTCAAAAATGCATTGGTTGCAGAAAGGATAAGTTATATAAATAACAAAAAATGATATTTGTTGAGTATTTACTATGTAAGGTAAACTCTGCTAACCACTGTTGTGCAGATTTTCTGTTTAAAGCATCTTGCCTGCACTACTGCCTCTGTTTTGTAGGACATTGACCCAAGTCATTTACCCAGCAGCTAGTTAGTTAAATCTTTCTCTACAACTCCTTAACCACTGCATCACACTGCCAATTTTTCAGAAAATTCTGAAATTCTATAAAATTCTTCTGTAATCCAAGTACTTTGGGAGGCTGAGGCAGGGAGATCACTTGAGGTCAGGAGTTCAAGACTTGTCTGACCAACATAGTGAAACCCTGTCTCTATTAAAAACAAAAAAATATTAGCCAGGGGTGGTGGTGCACACCTGTTATCCTAGCTACTTAGGAGGATGAGGTGGGAGGATTGCTTGAAACCCAGGAGGCGGAGCTTGCAGTGAGCCGAGATTGCACCACTGCACTCCAGCCTGGGCATCAGAGCGAGACTCCATCTCAAAAAAAAAAAAAAAAGGAAAAAGAAAATCTTTTTATATAGTAGGCATTTAGTTTTGTTTGCCTACAGACACATAATGTGTGTCAGTGCTTTTAAAAATATTGTACTAAGAAATAGTCAGGTTGTCTGATCAGGAGACATATATTCAAAAAACATCATACAAACAGGCTCAATATTGGTCACCTTCCTTTATCCTTGCCTTGACTATACCTTGTCTTTTTAAAATTAAAAATTGCTATGGGTTTTTATTCTTATATTATTTTTATTATGGTTTTCTTCTGTCTGATTACTATTTTTTCTATAGCAGAGTCCTCTCAGCTCTAGAAATTGAGGTCAAAATTTTCGTTGCTTTAATTATTATTTACCACAAATGCTCTAAAAAGACATGCCAGCTTTGACTTTATGATTCCAGCTTCTAGTTAGTTCATCTTTTTTTCCCTAAATATTTTCTAAAATAAACTCTAACCACACACACACACACACACCACACACACACACACACACAGACTATTTTTAAAATGTCTATTTTTTTTTTCCATGAGAAGTAGTTTAAATATATGCTATAAAGACTCCTAAAAATTGATCACTCTTTATGCAGGTTTAATTGTTTTGTGAAGTCTTACATAATGGGCAAAGATGGACTTAATTGTAATTTAAATTGCTATGCTATGTTGCTGTATTCTGTTTTATTATTGGATTGATAGGTTAATTTCTATAAAGTACTTTGAATTCTTATACAATGCTAGACAGATTGATTCAATTATGTGCAAAATTTATGTGCAATTATGTATACACCTTGAAGAAAGTAAATGTCTTAAATATTTTATAACACATATGTCCTCATTAAATATATTAATAACAGCAGGCTAAAGGTGAGAAGGATGGCATCTTATTAATCTTTGTATTTTTTGCCCCTCTCCCATATATAGTACCAGGGTACTTTATGAAAACTTAATAAATGTAAGAATCAAAGAAAATATGTCTTATGTTATCATTAGCAACCATATCATTTGTAATGGATTTCCCAAGCCTTTACTTTCTCATCAGGCTTTAAATCTTATCTGAATAAGTTGTCTGCATAATTTAAATGCTTTCTCTCATTTAAATGGTATTTAATTTTCACTTGTATAATTATTTGATTGCTAAATCTTATGGTTGACAAGTTGGACATCAGCTAATACCCTTTGCAAATAAAAGGACATCGTTTTTTGATAGCAAGGGGAAATACAGTCAAGGCAGTCTTTCAGGAGATTCTGACAACTCTCAGTCGAAGAACATTAATCAAGTAACTGGGATGTTGTAAAATTGGTAGAAATTACACAGAAACTAGGAATAAAAAGGATTGAGGCAGTATGAAGCCAGCCTTTTAACCTTTTGAGGAGTTTTAGCATTCCTGTGGCTGTGAATTTAATGGCTCTTCAGTTTCGTGTGCTTGAGACCCTTTTTATTACAGGTAATTTTCTGTATAAAGTGATCAGCTAGATAAGCTGTATTTCAAAACTTTTAAATGTCTTTTATTACATTACCATCACCGTGGTCGATTCATTTATGAAACACAAAGTGCTCCCATTTGGACAGATTTATTCTTATATTCATTTTTTCCTGGATTTGCTAGAATCTGTCATGTTCGTGTTCTGAAGGTTAATGCCCAAAGTCAAGCAGACAGAAGCCAAGTGCTGCAAGGTTTCCAAGATTAGGACTGATTCCCTTCACAGAAATAAATGATTCCTGCCATGTTCAGTGATTTTGTGCAGTGCTCCCCACGGCTGAGTGAGTGCATCAATACTGTAGTCCTTACATGCTGTACATACTGATGACACTCAGTGTTAACTTGATTGACTGAGCGGTGCGCTGGAGAGGACGCACCTGCGAGAGAAGTGCAGACACATATATTTTTATCCTGGTTTCGAAACATTTATTTTACATTCATTTGACTTGGGAGTCATAGTTTCAAATTCCATGGACTCTCAAGCCACAGTGCTAAGGTAGAAGAAACCATTAAGTGCTGCTTTGTTGTTAGAATTATACCGAAAATGGTCTCGGGCTTATACCCTTTGCCAAAGCCTGATTTTATGCTTTTGAGGGAAAATGACATGAAGGTAACTATTAAGAATCCTGAGAAATTAGGGGCTCTGTGGAATTTAAGTCTCTTAAGAGGTTCTATGTAATGATGGACAAATGAGTCACTTAATTCAATTATGAGAAATTATTTTGGCTATATTTTTATGTTATATCTTTTTATTATGTTTTGTAGGCTTTGAGGCAGCAGCAAAAAAGAAGAAATGGAGTCTCAATGATGGTAAACAAGACTGTTCCTCGTGTTGTTTTGACACCATTAAAGGTGTCTGATGAGCAGTCGGATTCGCCTTCAGGTAAAGAGCTGAAATATCATATGCTTGGCCAGTTTCTTCCTGGAGGAGACTTCCTCACTGAAAGAGATGTCATGATTTTTTTTCTGAAACTGAATAATACTTCCACTTGAGGTTTGGTTTAATTTCTTTATACCTTTGACTCAGTGATTCAAAAATATAGACTATTTCCAGTTTAGAAAAGAAAAAGGTACCAGCTTGCTTGCCTCATCATCAGCAAATGTCTTCATTTGCTAATGACAGTAGGTGTAAGAAAATGTGTAGGTGAATTTTGTTGTTGTTGTTGCTTTGGCTTTTGTTTGAATGTTGAACTTTAAGGGTGGACCACATGCTGATGTGTAATACCATCAAGAGCAGTTCTCTGTGAGTGTGAATTTGTTTTTCAGTCCTGTGCTGCAAAGTCAGAAATCCTTTTATTAGTTTTTGTGTTCTGGCAGCATTCTTCTCACCCCAGTGCAGCCCTGACCTTTTCTTCTAATTTACCTTGTGTCACTTTATCGGCTATGTACTATTCTATTTATTGTAGATTAACGTTTGTATTTTCTGTTCATACTTCAACATAAAGCTATTTATAAAGGTATAATCTCTCCCTCTCTACAAGATTCCTTTCTTTTTCATCTTTCCGTGTCTGTCTTGTGTTGTCTCAGAATGGCATAGTATTGTTCAAGCTTATTCGTGTATTTTACAAAAGACCTGACTCTATTTCTTTTAAAAGCTATCAGATCAATGAACGTAGTTTTGACTCCACTATTAGGCCATCTGTTCTTGCTTTTTGTTCTGTTTGATTGATTTATTGGGCTTCTCTTTTTATATCCAGTAGGGGAATCAGATTGTGGCCAAAGGTAGTGTATTAACTCTAGAAAAGGAGATTATATCTACAGTTCCTCAAACAATTTTAGATTTTTCTTTTCAAGGACAGCTAGAGAAGATAATGACATAATAACTATTTCCTTTTTTAGGATCTGAATCTAAAAATGGTGAAGCGGACAGTTCAGATAAAGAAATGAAACATGGGCAAAAATCTCCCACTGGAAAACAAACAAGTCAGCACTTAAAACGATTAAAAAAGTCTGGTTTAGGTGAGTGTTTAATAGACTATGCCATTTCACATTTTAGAAATTTGTGTTTTTTCAGATAAATTATCTAAAATTTTCAGAACATTTTTTAATGATTAAACAAGGAAATAAAAATTTCCCTCCATTTATCAAAACCAAAAAGAATGCTAAATAAGGAAACATTCTAGTTACAACTGAATGGTCTTAAGCCTATTACTAAATTTGTGAATGATAATATTGGATGAAGCAGAGGGTAAAGATGAGACTTAAAATGATACATGTAAAATAATTATCTGCCGGGTCATGATACTATCTAATGTGCGGTGTTTTGTCTGTGCAACTAGGTTTCACTTTATTGGAATATGCTGTCTTGGAAGAAAAAAATGCAATCTTTATAAAGGGTTCACTGAACTGGAGAGTACATTGTCAGTGGGGTCTGCTGCAGTAAAATTGCTCTTCCTTGCTTTTTGTCTATGCTTCTTAAAATATTTAGTAGTGCCTGTCTGAAAAAATGTAAAATTGCTGAGAAATGTTGGAGACACAGGCCACGGGTCTTTCAAATCAGCACCAGGTTTTCTTCAACATACTTCTTTCCTGATAACTTTTCATCAGGAACCCCCAACAGCATTCAGGGAGAAAAGAGCATGAGAATTAGAAAGACAAAAATAAACATATCCTGGTTTGAACATTAGAATTCTCAACTGCCACTGGCTTGTTGCTGTACCTAGATCCTGATGGCTTCATTTCTCTGAGTTGTTTTACCTGTGAATAGGATCATGATAATAACCTGGATCGTTATAATATTTTGTAAAATGTTTGGCAGAAACTGCAAATTTATTGATGTGAACTTTATTACCTGTTCTGCCACTTACTTTCTTGGCAACTTGAGATAATTCTTATTTGCAGAGTGTATTTGTTTATAAAATTCAAGATTTTATCTGATTTTTTTTTAGTAAAGTTTTGTCAGTTGCTACTATATGACAGACATTTTGCTAAATCTTGGGACATACTTCTAATAAAAAGACTTTAAATAGGATTTATTTATATTTAAATAAGAGACCTTTAGGAAAGCCAAATCTCTTTTTTATTTAAAGTCTTTAAATATAGCATACTTCTTTGTTTTGCATTATTTTAAGGCCAAATAATTTTAGTTATTCTCTATCCCAAAAGGTATGTTTGTGTATAACCATACTTACCTATACATGGACATATTCTTTCCTAATACTCTGGGTGTTGTAAGTATTTTAATATAAGTAGCTTCTGAAATAGAAAACTATAGTGGGAGAATGATAGATAAAGAATATACTAAAAATCCAAAACAGTACCACATTATCATACACTAAGGGATTTAAACATCTGCGACCTTTAGTTAAAAACAGCTACCAACCTCTGTAAAGTTAGTGCCATGTAATGAGTGTACGAAAATTTAAGGCGCAGGGGCATCCCCATTTATTTCCTTAGTAATTTCAGGAGCGAAAGTTACTAAGGTATACCCTTATCAGTATCCTCTCAGGGGCTGAGATCTTCAGTCTTTTTTTTTTTTTTTTTTTTTTTTGAGACAGGGTTTCGCTCTTGTTGCCCAGGCTGGAGTACAGTGGTGCCATCTCAGCTCACTGCAACCTCTGCCCCCAGGTTCAAGTGATTCTCCTGCCTCAGTCTCCTGAGTAGCTGAGGCACTGCCACCATGCCCAGCTAATTTTTGTATTTTTAGTAGAGACAGGGTTTTACCATGTTGGCCAGGCTGGTCTCAAACTCCTGACCTCAGGTGATCCGCCTGCCTTTGCCTCCCAAAGTGCTGGGATTGCAGTGGGCCACCATGCCTGGCCCAGGATTTCTTGTATTCTGATTTTTGTACCTTGAAGTCCATGCTCAATGAATTAGAGAATCAGAATTTGTTTTAATACTGAGAGTCAACTGAAAGATATAAAGACTGATATACAAGCCTGCTTTTAGGAAATCCTGCATGCCACTAAATACCTTATGTGTTAAATATCGTGTTGCTGAAGTATTTCCGCTGACTTGTTAGCAAATTAAAAGATAATGAAAGAGCGCCCCCGATCTTTCAAACCTGCTTTGTTCTAGACTACAAAGTAATGGAGATAATGAAACTACTTTAATGGAGGAATGGAGAAGTGAAGTCACATTCACTGGCCATATATAATGGAATGGTCTAGGTATTTTGACATAAGTTATGTCTTTTAATTTTACTTCAATTTTGTACAGTAGAATGACGTCTGTTTTACAGCTGAAGGAGCTGAGATCCTGAAGGGTTAAGGAGGTTACATGAAGATGACACAGCTAAGTGATACAAACCAAGGCATATCTAACTCCAAAGTCTAAGCCATTCATTTTGGATAGAATCTGAATGTCAAATCATCTAACCTATATTTTAGACCTGTAGGTGCCACTGAGGGAAATACAAGAAATGACATGGTGAGACTACCATAGGTGTTAAAGTGCAGGTCTAACTACACATGGAAGGAGAGCTAGCAATTGTAAGATTTCTCACCCTATCCTGTATCAAACACAAGGAGGAAGAAGGTGAGATTTAAAATAAGCCAGTTGAAGTACAATTCTGTCAAAAATAAACTGCAAGTGTTTACTGGGTAGGAACTGTGACTGGCTGACTAACCTATCAAGCAGCTGAATGGAATGGCTTATTTTGTGCAAATGAAGTCAGTAGTACTTTCAAAGTTTCCAATATATGCCCAGCAGTAGAAAATGAAAAAACATGGAATGAAAGGATGGGCCTTAAATGTAACCATCTCCAGAAAGTAACCCATGTCTTTTTTTTTTTTTTTTTTTTGAGACGGAGTCTCGCTCTGTCACTCCAGACTGGAGTGCAGTGGTGCGATCTCGGCCCACTGCAAGCTCTGCCTCTCAGGTTCACCCCATTCTCCTGCCTCAACCCCCCGAGTAGCTGGGACTACAGGCGCCCACCACCACACCCGGCTAATTTTTTGTATTTTTAGTAGAGACGGGGTTTCACCATGTTAGCCAGGATGGTCTCGATCTCCTGACCTCATGATCCACCTGCCTCAGCTTCCCAAAGTGCTGGGATTACAGGCGTGAGCCACCGCACCCAGCCACCCATGTCTTTTTTAGACAATGATGTTTTTAATGCCCTGTTAGAATCAGACTGATATTTAATACTCTGTAAGGGTTATTTACATACATTCTGCTCTTTTCCATTAAGTTGTTAACTCCTTGGAACAGTGGCCTTTCTGTCTACATCTGTAGTCCTTACTACAACCATCATAGCCCTTCTGTTTAGTAGGTTCTCAATGAGTTCGGAATGAATGACTGATTCTAATTAACTGAATGGCCTAGAAGTTTGGATGAATGAATGACACATCCTAGGGTGTCCATAGTGAAGCTCCTCCTATCTTCTTGAATAAAAATGATCCTGTGTTTGTGGAGAAGGTCATTCTTTGCATACCAGCATGTAGCAGAATCAGTGCAAAGGAGTGATCCCACCTCATATCCTTTAGCCAGCCAGATAGAGACAGCCTGTATTCCCTCTTCTATTTTTTCCACCTGAGTTAGACATCTAATTCATATGGTCTTGGAAATGAGGTTTTTTTTACTGTCCTTGCCTTCTCTAGGTAGTGGTAGGTATGTATAAGTCCTAACCTGTTGAAACCATGCTGAATTAAAACAAATGCTGTAAGTCTGTTCTAATTTAAGTTAATAACTCTGAAACAAAATCCAGTGAAAACCAGAGTTCAGGGTGTTAGTCTACAATTTTTTTCTCATTGTGATATTTTCCTAAAAGGATAGAAAATTCTTCTGATTGTCCCCTAAGTGCTTCCTCTTGATTTCTAGCAATTAGTTGCTTTATCAGATTGCAAGATATTCACCCTGTGCAAGGCCTGAGTTTCACTTGGGCCTTAGCATCTAAGGAGTGTAGCCTAAGAGACAATGGACCCCAGTATGTTCTCTCAACACTCTTCAGTACAGGAGGCACCATGGACCCCCTCAGACCCTTTCATGCTCAGCTTCCCTAGAGAGGGTTAAAGCGCACAATAAAACAACAATAAGAAGAAGAAGCTTCAAAATTCCTCAATCTCAATTTTAAATCTTAAGTTGAAAATAAAAGAAAAAAATTCCTCGGTTGGCTGGGTGCAGTGGCTCACGCCTGTAATCCAGCACTTTGGGAGGCCGAGGCGGGCGGATCACGAGGTCAGGAGATCGAGACCATCCTGGCTAACACAGTGAAACCCCGTCTCTACTAAAACTACAAAAAATTAGCTGGGTATGGTGGCGGGCACCTGTAGTCCCAGCTACTCGGGAGGGTGAGGAAGGAGAATGGCGTGAACCCGGGAGGCGGAGCTTGCAGTGATCTGAGATGGCACCACTGCACTCCAGCCTGGGTGACGAGCGAGACTCCGTCTCAAAAAAAAAAAAAAAAAAAATTATTCAGTCATTCTAATTCTGATGGTAACCTCGAAGTTCTCCTGAGAAATATACCACCCAGCTTGGGAAGCTACGACTGTTGATGTAGGTTTTTTCTTTTGTTCTGTTTGTTTGCCCATGGCCAGGGTTATGTATGAAAACTATGATGATATTTCTCTGAGTAGCCCACTGATTGAATAGACTTGGTCACGGGGTGAGTGCAGTTGAAAAATATAGTGCTTCTAAAATGGTATGTATTTCTCTGATGAGGTTATAATGAAACAAAACAAAACTTTGGTGGTCCCTTTCCTATTTCTTAATCAAGTACAATAGAAAACACTGTTCTGATATGCATAAAACAAATGCTAACAATGTCTACAAGGACTCCTTTATTATAGACCTTGAAAATTATTTTAACAGTAAATGTTAGACTACCAAATAACCAGGCAGTAGAAACTTTATCTGCTGGGATGAAGGGTAGGTGCCTGCTGCAAATGCGGTTTGAAGCATATGTTTTTCTTGCCTAATCAGTTGTTTTAATAATACCCTCTCTCCTTGTCTTAGCAAAGGATAAACCACTTAAAACCCTCCCCCATGAAGTTTTCTGAGACAACCCTAATACATTATCATCTCACTGTTTTCATGGCACTTAGAACATAGATTTGTGAATGCTTTAAAAGTTCTTTAGTAATATACTCTTACCATTTGTTTTCTACATCTTGATATCTTACAATTTTCTCTAACTAAAATGTAAGTTCCTTGAATTCAAGGTCATTGACCTAAACTAGTTTTAATTATAATTCTTCCTACCCAGTCACATAGTAAGAGTTTAAAAAGTGCTTGCTAAACAAATCTAAGCTTCTAATGGATGTCTCCGAGGGGGTTTTAATAAATGTCCTTGGTGGGCTTAACTTCTGGGATTCATTCCAATGTATTTTATTTGGTTTAATGTTTTTGGAGTGAAGAATTATAGCTTTGTTGGTTTTATAAAATGGTACATACTCTTTAAATAAATCAAAGCGTAAATATAAAAATAAAGTTTGAATAATAACCCCACATCTTTTCATACAAAATAATTATCTCCAGTGCATTATAAACATTATTTGACATTTCTTACTGTGTATCTATAGCCAGGGATATTAGAAAACCTGTATTATACCATTTTTATTAAAAGTACAAAATTTAATTAATTTTAGATTAAATAAAAAAGTAAAACTAAAAAACAAAATTGTTAAATATTGCCACAAGATATATTTATATCTAAAAGTTTTCTCCAGAGTTATTACAAATATGAGAAACTGAAATAAGAGTGATTACCTTTTTAACTACTCATTTCAACTTTGGACAATGTATTATAAAAAGATAGAGACATAATGACACTACAGACCTTCCTACCTGCATGTTTTCGTTACAATACTTTTTGAATATCGAAGTTGATAACATTCGTGTTCTGTTTGTTTAACCATAATTCCTATAGTTCATTAACCCTGGTACTATATTTTAATGGACTCAGTGCTCCATGTAGACTTTTTACACAATTTCTTCATTTGTGAAGACTACGTGGATTCATGTTGTGTATTGATTAGATTTTGCCTTCTGATAGATATTTTTCCCATTAGTCTTTATTCTTTGAAAGCCGATTTTTCTTCTCTGAGCGCCATTTAATTTAATTTCATTTTAGAGACATAGTCTCGCTCTTTTGTGTAAGCTGAAGTGCAGTGATACCATCATAGCTCACTGCAGCCTCAAACTCGTGAGCTCAGGAAACCCTTCTGCCCCATCTTCCCAAGTAACTGGGACTACAGGCATGCGCCATTATGCCAATGTTAATTTTATTATTTATGTATTTATTATTTATTTATTTATTTTGGATACAGGATCTTGCTGTTTTCCAGGCTAGTCTGGATCTCCTGGCCTCAAACAGTCCTCCCACCTCAGACTTTTGAGTAGCTGAGATTACAGGAATGAGCCACTACACCTAGCAGAGCTGTTTCTCAGAATCATTCCTCTCTAATTCCTTGAGATCATGAAGAACTCTTTGGTTTTGAACTCTGTGTTTGTTTGAGCATGCCTCTTGTCTGCCTGGTCTGTCTTTTGTGTTTGCTTCTCTATGTGAGTGTGTCTGCATCTCTGTGTGTGCACACTTCATGCATAATCCTTGTGTGGGTTCCCTTCTGGGAAATGTGAGTCCTGAAGCCAGCAGACTACCCAGTGATCAATAAGTGTTCTGGAGCCTGCAACTTTCACAAATTGTGGTCTTCAAATTCCCTGTGGCCAAGATAATAGAGAATTTCCCTGACCCTAATGGAACACATTCCCCATGATTTTTATCATGAGATCAGTCAGGTGTCTTCTTGTATAGCATAGACTGTGGCAACGTAGCAATTGTTGGTTCTTTTCCCCTTTGCCCTACCTCAGACCCTCTAGGCTAAGTGTCTGGGAATTAAACGCTAAAATGACTACATCTTTTTTCCTTCTCTGGGTACTATAGGGAGATATGAGGTACCAACTTTAATGAGATAAGACAATCATATATAATTGGATTATTCTTAAGCCAATTAAGAGTACACGTGTAAGGATAATTAAAATGGAATTAAACATCCTCTGTGGCAACAAATTTAGTTCATCTTCTCTGTCTTTGTTCCAAAATCATAAAACACATTTTTGCTTAGGTGGACATCTTCGAAATAGATCTTCTTTTGACTTTGTCATAAAAGACTGTGTGCCTCTCTGAAGTGTCTTTATTCTATGATATTCTTAAACATTTTGAACCATGCTAAATAATAGCAGTGTAAGTTCCTATTTCTCACATTGCTCATAACATGTTTCGGAAGTAGAAAATAAAACGTTTTACATTTTTCTCAGTTTTCTAACATTTCCTCCAATCAGAGTTACTCTCAATAAATGACCTCAGCTCTGTTACATGAGAATATTTATGCCATATAATAAGAAGCAAATTTTTTTCTCTCTATATATATTTTTTAACATTTTTGCCTCTAGGTTTGGCCTTTGCCTCTACTTCTGAGAAAAGAAGCTTCTTCCTAATTCTGGTCTAAGTTTTTTATTGTGAAACATTTCAAACATATGGAAAAATACAGATGCTAGTAGAACAGACACCTACATACCCAACATCTCAACTCAACAAATATTAGATTTTTTTAATGGAAACAACTTGTAAAATTTTATGTATTTATAAGTAAGATTGGCTAATACAGTCTCTCTCATATTGTCTTGTTGCTCTTTCTTTTGTAATAAAGATTGTGTTATTTTTATAAAGTCAATTGAAGAAGTTTTTTCTTTTTTTCTGAAATATGTGTATAATGAAATAGGGTGTTCCGGAGACTAGGTCAAGAAAGTAAGTCTCCCACCTCACATAAAGTTTATCTTTAGAGCCATTTATAATTTGTGCTTTGTGTGTATGTGGGAAAGAGGGCGTTGCATACTGATTCATTTTTTAAAAAGTTTTTACACATTTATCATTCTCTTTTCAGGTTAAATTTGGAAATGTATAAAGCTTAAAATATTTGTATTCAATGACATTGCAAAGAGTCATAATATTATGCTTTTTAAAATCTACTTTTAATTACATCTGCCTTTAGATATGTACTCTGTCAAGTATTGTGTCCTTACCTTTCATTCCTCTTCACATTTGTTTATACCATCTCAGGCCAGAGATGTCTTTTAATAGCTTAATAAAAAATACTTTTTTATTGTTGATGGTTTTCATTATTCTTTTCTGTTTAACGAATGTCTGCTTTTTTCTTCTCATCTTTCCTTCTTTCTTATTATTCTTTAGTTCATTTATTAATTTCATTATTTTTACATGTAAGCCTTTAATTTTCAATTTTTTTCTACCCTCTAATATATGCAGTTTACCTTTAAAACCAATTGAGTGGCATTTCAAAAATTTCGGTATCCTTAAAAATTCAAATACTTTATAATTTCCGTTACAATTTTTTTTTCTGTAACGTGTAAAGCACATGCAAGTGTGCTTTTGAACATCTAAACATATAATGGATATGTAGAGTATTAGATAATCGATACCTTTCTAATATGGTACTGTATTTAATTTGGGACAGAAAGATTAGGCTGTATATTATTCTTCAGTATCTGTTGAGACTCACTGGACAGTTGTGTTGTGTTTTGTTTTCTTGCTGCTTTTGAATCCTGGGGGAAAAACATGCTTTCTCTAATGGTTCAGTACAATGCCCTGTGTTAAAGTCATTGGTTCAAGATTGATCATTGAGTTGTAAAAGTTCTCTGTAGCCTTAAGACAATTATTTTGATCCAATCTATCAGGTTTTGGTAATGTATGTTAAGACTTTCTGGTAACATTATGTGATGTCAGTTTCTTTTTTATTACCTGAATTTGACATTTTGAGGCTGTGCTATTTAAATGAATGTAGGTTCAAGGTCACTATATATTCCCAGTAAATTATTCCTTATACACTTAAGGAATGATCTTTCTCATCCCTAATAATATATTTTTTTACCTTTGTTTATCTGGTCTGATGTTAATATTGCAGTATGACTTTTTTGTTGTTTTGAATTTCTGATTAGTAGTTTTTAGTTTATTGTTCATTTTCTAAATTTTTATTCTTTCCATATAATTTTTATTTTATGTGTATTTCTTCTAAGCAGCAAGTAAATGGTTGTTGTTACTTTTTAAATCTAATGTGAAAATCCAGTTACCTTTATTGTGATTGTTTTGTGCTTAATTTTATTCAAATTTTTTTCCTCCTTTTGTGCCTTCCTTTTGATTGAGTTTTTCCATCTATCCATTTATTTGGAAATTAGAATTCTTTTTTTTCTTCCAATAGCTACTTAACAGAGTTTTAATGAAATAAAGAACTAGTTCATATTTCTCTTGTTCCCAGAGCATACCAGAGTTTTATAGTGTTCTCATTTCAATTACATCTTACCATGTTGCATACAGTTATTGTGAATTATTTTATTTCCACTTTGATTCCTCCGTAGGTCATTAGTATTATTTTTTACAATGAATGTTTGTTTGGATTTACTCATGTCTATTATTAGTCACTTTGCTTATCATTGCCTCTGCAATTTATTGCATTTCTTCTTTGATATAATTGCTTTATTTGTTAAGAACATACACTAGTGGTTATTTCAGCAAGATTCTCTAAGGGATAGAGTTTCGATTTAGGATACCAAAAACATTCTTATAATTGCTATAAGTGTCATTTTTTAGAGACATTGTTACAAATGAAATTCTAAATTGACAGAGTTTCTCTTGCCCTTTTGAAGAGATGTCACTGTCTTTATTAATTTATTGATAATATTTCTATCCATCACATTGTAATTTCTTGGAAATAATCAATTTTTTGTTAAAAATGGTTTTAAGATACTCCTTTTATTATTGGTGTTTGGAGATTTCAACACACTAGATGGAGGAATGGGTATCTTTCTTGAGATTTGGTATGTAGCTTTATTTAAGAACTTTAATCATTATTTCAGTTCTGAAAAATATTTCAGTCATTAGCTATTCAAATATTGCCTCTCTGCAATCTGTGTTTTTTTTTTAAAATTCAGAAACTTCTATAAATATGCATTTTGACTTATTGCATTCTTTGTATTTATTCCCTATCACATTTTGACTCATCATTTTTATACTGCCCTCTATATATTTTCCTTAAGTTTGTATCTTAATTACTCAATAATTTTTTCCCCTGCTATGTCCACTGAAAAAATTTTAAATTTCTTAACTTAATTTGTATTTCTAGAAGTATTATCTGGTTCTCCTTAAAATTTGACTGTTCTTTTATCATGGTATCTTATATTTTCATAATTTAAAAAAGTCACTCTTTTGTCTTTAGTTATTTAAAACAAGGATTGGCAAACTGTTTCTGTCAAGGGCCAGCGAGTAAATACTATAGGCTTTACAGGCCAGGTGATTTCTGTGACAACTCTTCAGCTCCCCATCGTAGTGCAAAAGCAGACATACGCAACATATAAACAATTGGACATGATGGTGTTCTAGTAAAACTTTATTTGCTAAAACAGGCATTGGACCAGATATAAATCATGAGCCATAATTTTCTGACCTCTGATTTAAAACATACTCTTTATATAAAATCACATTCAAGTCATTATCGTAGCTCAAGTAACAGAATGGTAATTCTTCTGTCTGTGTTTGATGCATCAGTTGACTGTCCCTTATGATATGTTATTTTCTTGGGTCTCATGATTTTGAGATGTGAACTCTACATACAGCCTTCTGTTGGAGGTCAGTGTGCCTTGAGTTGTGGAATCATCCTGCAGAGCATATTTGCATTTCAGACCTAGTGGCTAATTTATTTGTATTTTTATTTTTTGAGAGAGTTTCACTCTGTCGCTGAGGCTGAGTGCAGTGGCGCAGTCATGGCTCGCTGCACCCCTACCTCCAGGGCTTAAGTGATCGTCCCACCTCAGACTCTGGGGTAGCTGGGAACACAGGTGCATGCCACCACACCTACCTAATTAAAAAAAAATTTTTTTTGTGCAGATGTGGTCTCACCATATTGCCCAAACGGGCCTTAAACTCCTGAGGTCAAGCAGTCCTTCTGCCTCAGCCTCCAAAAGTGATGGGATTACAAGCATGAGCCACTGTGCCGAACCTAAGGTTTTTTTAAAACAATGCTTTTTAAATTATCACCCCCAGAAATGCCCTGAATAGGAACCTTCTGAAATAATCCAGTGCTTAGTGCACTGCCTGACACATGAGGAACACACAGCTATTTTTGCTATCAGTATCTCTATTAAAATTAACAGTACTGTTGTTTCTGTTATCATTAGCCTTAGGTCTTATAGAACTTACATAAATTGTAGTTGTTACTATTCAGGCATTCAGAGTTTTTGAAAATGCTGATTAATTGGAAGCTCACAATTAAAATTTTTTTATTGGAACCTGGTGCTACTTTGAGCTAAAAGTAGAGAAGATATTGAGTAAAGTATACATTATGAAAACTAAAGATAACTGAAGACAGACAGACACATAATGGAAGAAGCTTTGGGAATTTCTTTTCTGAAATACCATTTGTAAAATGGGTAGAAGTAAACATATAATTGAATATACATGTTCACTAGATATATGTGGCTGTGTTTGTGTGTACATACGTACACATTTCCCTCTACCTGTAGTAAATTCATGCCTCTTGCTTGTTCATCACAGGGCACTTGAAATGGACCAAAGCTGAGGACATTGACATAGAAACCCCAGGATCTATTCTTGTCAACACTAACTTGAGGGCATTAATAAATAAACATACGTTTGCTTCCTTACCTCAGCATTTTCAACAATACCTCCTGCTTTTGCTCCCAGAAGTGGATAGGCAGGTAAGTAGAAGTTTTAGACATTTGATACCAGCCACTAGTTATATTATGATGAAGTGGAAGGTCTATTATCAAAGATGACTTATATATGGATATAGTAATTTCTGTAATTTATGCGTATCTATTTATTGCTGTCATTAGCCTATTTAATCTTCTAAAACAGAACCATTTTTATTCTTAATAGTGAGCCAATTCAAATTTTAAAATACGGTACATTGTGGCAGAGTGAAAACTATAAACTTACATTGGAAAGGGAAAACAAAGAAATCAAACATTCCATTATCAAATAAATCTTTAGAGTAGCTGCTCCTTTGCCCAGAGGGAATACTGAAATGCAGCAATAAAAAGCTAGGGTTTCTAAAAAATTATGTAAATGTTTTCATCCTCAACTATTTCCAAAAGGCATTTAAAATTTATGTTTGCAATTGCTCTCTGAGAGTCTATCAGTATGAATATGATTGCCTATAAATAATCACCTTTTACCATTTTTAAAATATAACTGGAAATGCTTTAAGTGTATTTTTATATTTTTGAAAAGCTTCTAAAATGAGGAAATACAAATATAGACCCATAATGGCAGCCATCAATCATCTTTTAAAGCTGTTTGCTTAGGAAAGAAAAGGAAAAAAATTTTATCACATAAACTTTTATTAAATTTCACAAAATTTATTAAGTGCTGTCTAGGAAACCTTCCCTTATGATTCTTATTTCAGTAAATTCTGAAACTGTGCATCATTTTCAATTGATGGACTTAATGCATGTATATTTATGAATTTGTGTCTTGAGATGATAGGTACATCCATGAATTGAAGTGGACAAAATTCATTCAATATTTCCATATTACTTTGAATAAGTTTTCTTAGCTTTTTATTTGCTTCTGTTTTCTATTGACTTACCCATCTTCTTTCATACATATTTAAATATGATAAGCAACAGTTTGCTACAATTTATATGTATCTCTTTGGTGGTGATTATTGTTCATATTTAGAAAGAGATTATTTTGATTTTGGGTACGTTTTCATTTCAATAGGAGTTTTTTCTCTTTCAATAACATTTACTTAATATTTACCCTGAATATGATATGTTCTGGGTGCTTTGGAGTAATAGCAAGACAGTGAATGCTTATTGAATGAGTGATTAAATGCACTGTAGTTGGATACATAAACTGTATTTGTAAATAACCAAAATATGAGTTAGAAACAGGTAAGCTTGAGGGGAAAAGTACAAAGTATATTGTACTTTTATATGCAGAATGGAAATATCAGAGTCAAATTTAAAATTCTTGAATTGGGCCTTGAGATATAGAGGTAGAATTTGAATAAAATGAATGGAAAAGTGCCAAGTGAGAGTCCAGGGGTACAAAATCAAAAGCTAATTTGGTGGAAGTCTGGATTGTAGGAAGAATGGTGCAAATGATTTTGGAAGGACAGATTGGAAGTTGACTTTGGAAGATTCCTTGAATATGAAGCTGAGGAGTCTGAATGGTGTTCTCCCTGTGTCTGTAATACAAAGCCATTGAGGGATTTTGAATGGAGCTGTGATGTAATAAGACCATTACTTTTTAAGGAAATTATTCTGACAGTACTGAAAGAGAATGATAGGCATGGGAAACATGAAAGTAGAAAGAATAGTTAGAAAGGAATTTTAGTTTTTCCCTAAAGGCATAATGAGGGTTTGATTTTAGAGGATCGAATTGAAATTAAAGAGGAGAAGAAAAATGCAGCCGTCATCATCCTTATCCTCATTCTCCTTCACCACCTTGTTCTCCAGTAGTCGCAATTTTACATTTTGTCAAATAACACTTGAAGCAGGTATAGGGAGGAGCCGCTGATGATTCTTCAGTTATAAGCTTGTGTGACTTAGAATTTAGGTGTTAGAAACTTTTAGGGGAAAGATCTGATTTATTAGCTTATACAACAATTTCTTCCACTCCAACACAGGTGTAGTTTATCTTGTTTACAAATCTGTCTCCAGCTTCAGAAATAAGGTTTGGCATCTACAGCTGCATTAGTCCATTTGCATTGCTATAAAGAAATGCCTGAGGCTGGGTAATTTATGAAGAGATTTATTTGGCTCATGGTTTTTCAGGCTATACACAAAGCATACTGTTGGCATTTGCTTCTGATGAGGGCCTCAGGAAGCTTATACTCTTGGTAGAAGGTGAAGTCATGTCACATGGCAGGGGAGGGAGCAAGAGAGAGAGGAAGGAAGTGCCAGATTCTTGTAAACAACCAGATCTGTCTTGAACTCACAGAGGGAGAACTCACTTACTGCTATGAGAACAGCACCAAGACATTCATGAGAGATCTGCCCCCATGAGCCAAACACCTCCCACTAGGCCCACCCCCAGTATTGGAGGTCACATTTCAACATGAGGTTTGGAGGGGACAAAACCCCCAAAACATATCAACAATGTACTCAATAAATATTTTTGTAATGAAGAAATAACAGATTGTCTTAGTTTTAGTCAAATATTGATGGCCAGAATCTAAGCCCAATATTTTCTTCAACCTCTAGCAGTTTGTGTTACTCAGTTTTCTGTAGTCACTGTGAGAAATATAATTGAATAAGGCACAGTGCTCATCCTTGAATAACACTTAGTCCATTGAGAAACTTTTTTTATTCAGAAATATTTACTGAGCATGTGTTGTGTACTATACGCAAGAATGGATCTTGTGGAGGATACAAGAATGAATCTTGTGGAAGAATAACAGAAGGGAGAAAAACAACTTCATACGCAAGTGTAATACTCTGTGCTCACTACTAGAAAACAAGTTTAATAAATGGATAAGTGTTTTACCAAGTTTAGTATAAAACCAGTTAGAATCACATAAATGTCATAATAGAAGTATGAAGAAAGTCTTTTGAAGATGTAGAGGATGAAGAAGTTTAATCTGAATGTAGTATTGGAGAAGATTTTTATAGTAGAGAGGATGCTTAAGTTGAACCTTAAAGGACTGGTAGGTGTTTCTTGAGTAGAGCCAAAGAAAAGTGAATTTTACAAAGGAAAGGTATGCCATTTACAAAGACATATTGCTTATATGTTCCAGAAGACTTAGTATCTCTGTATGACTGGAGCCACCTAAAGGAGAAAATGGTGGGCTATTCTGCTGAGGGGGAATATGGTCTACAACCTTGATGGCCTGATTGTAGGCTAAACTCTTTGAACTTTTTCTGAAACCAGTAGGTACCATCAAAAACTTGACGGATGGGAAATGACATGCAAGAAATAGTTTAAACACATGTTTTCGTGCCTGGGCATAGAAGAAGGGAAGAGAATCCAAAGGATAAATAAAATGCAGTCCTTAATTTCTTTTTTGGGAGCAGGTATCTCTGTGAATGATGGATTGGACAGCAGAAAGATAAGACACAGAGAGGCTGGTTAGGAGACAGTTGCAGTAGTTGAGATATGAGATAAATGTTTGACCTTGGTATTGGAGTTGGAAATGGAAGGAATGAATTCCAGACATATTTTCTACCCAGGATGAATAGGAATAAATGACAGCTATGAAATGGGATTGTTAAAGGTCTAGAAGGCAACTAGAGATTTTTTCTAGAGTAACTTAAGAAAGAGAAGCTTTGTGGGCCTGTCAGCATTTTATAGCAAGAAATTTAGAGCTAGTATGCTCTGTTTCTGCTCAAGGTGGGCTCAACCCTCTTTTCTAGCAGAAAGGGACGGGTGACTTGGTGCAACAAACAAGCAAAACTGCTGCTGTTTTAGTCTAGCTTATTGCAAATGTCCAAATGAAGATGAGCACCACTATTTCATGGCCATAATGAGTGGAGATGGCATGGAAATGTGAATTTGATTACATAGATTTATTTGAGCCAGTGGAAGATCCTACAATTATGTGAAATACCTAAAATTTCAATTACGTCTTCACATATTTTACAAAATCTGAAACTCCTCTCTTTCTTGTTTTCCTCCTTTGACTACCCCAAGTTTCTGCTCTTTCTAGTATGAAGTAGTCCTAAAAGGGCCTCCTACTCTGGACCCAAATGAAACGGGTTCATTCCAGTATTACATCCTCAAAATATGGGAGCTGAGTTTCGCATTTATCTTGACAATGCCAGCTGTTAAGGCAATCTTTCTGGGTGTATTGTTTTCCTATATTTGTACTTCTCATTCTGTTTTTTAGAGTTCTGTTTATCTTAGATTATATTTTTAATTTACCCCTAGTTGTTTTATCACATTGCTGCATCTAGTTTTATACTTAAGTTTATTCTTCACACATACTGCAAGTAAAAGAAAGTCCAACTCAAAGATTTTTAAGTCATAAAAGGACATTTATTGGCTCAGTTAATTAGAAGACAGAAGTTTGGGTGGGCTTCTTGTTCTTGGTCCTAGGTCTCAGTTATTATTGAAGGACCATTTCATTATTTAAATAAATAATTCATAAAATCTTCTGCCTTGTTGACATTTTCTAAACCCTAATCCCTTTGTGTAGGATGGCTACCCGAATCAAGATGTGAGCACTTGCCTCAGTGCATGGGGAGAATACTAGTATTTCATGCAAAAGACCTAAGATTCACACTAATAGTACCGTTTAGATCACATGAGCATTTCTTAAACAATGACTGTAGCCAAGGGAATGGAATATACAAATTGGCCTAAACCCAATACGCCTGTCCTTGGAGCTCAGAGAGTGTGTTCATCATCTCCTGAAGTAAAATGGTGCACTTGTGGTAGAGGTCAGAGATACTGTAAAAATCTGTTTTTTAGAAGTTTTATCAGGGGATACACAGGTTGGAGTAGATGCTTCGTAGGCAATTAACAGCGCCTGTTGAAGACAAGTCGAAATTGAGTTTTATTTTTAACATATTGGATTGAAATTCTCCCATTATTTGAAATGTCCAGACAATCATTATGTGTGCAGGATTTAAGACAGTAGAAGATGGAGTTAACGATAACATATACATAGATTACTGTGTCTGCTATGGGATTTGATGAGATTGGGAGATAGCATAGTCATCACAGAGAAGTACATGCATTTGTGGAGAGTGTGGATAAAAAAGAGTATGGGAAAGAGCCAGAAAATAGATAGAAAATAACAAATCCATGAGAGATCATCAATGTGCCGATCATATATAGGCAATAGTGTCAAATGTACAATGTGCCAATCATATATAGGCAATAGTGTCAAATGTACAATAGGAAGTCACTGGAGACTAAGTAAGATATCTTTCATTTATCCCTTCACATCCACACTTCAGTCTTCTTTGTGCTGCTTTTCTCCAGAAGGCTAGCCTGTATGTGGACTACTGTATCAGGAGGGCCTGTGCCCTCCGTCGTCTTTTGAAAAAAGTGTTGAAATAATCATAAACTTTTAGAAAATGTGAAGGCATATTTGAGAATAAGTTTGCAGCCAGATGATCCAGTGTCACTTTCTCCCCCAATATATGATGACTTGAAAGGTGTATTTTCTTTTTATCTTTTTTTTTTGATGGAGTCTTACCCTTTCACCCAGGCTGGAGTGCAGTGGCGTGATCTCCGCTCACAGCAACATCCGCCTCCCGGGTTCAAGCGATTCTCCTGCCTCAGCCTCCCGAGTAGCTAGACTATGGCTGCCTGCCACCATACCTGGCTAATTTTTTATATTTTTAGTAGAGATGGGGTTTCGCCATGTTGGCCAGACTAGTTTTGAACTCCTGACCTCAGGTGATCCACCCGCCTCGGCCTCCCAAAGTGCTGGGATTACAGGCATTAGCCACCGCGCTCAGCCAAAAGGTGTATTTTCTATAAACAAGGATGTGTTGTCTTACATAAGCACAGTGTAACCAGTGAAAATCAGGAAATTAACAGTGATGATTATCATGTAATTCTTAGATTCTCTCCAAATTTAGCCAGTTGTCCCAGTAATGTCACGTTTAGCAACAGCATCCAGTACTAAATCTGTCACTGCATTGGGTTGTCATGTCTCTGTAGTCTCCTTCATTTGGATCAGTTCTTTAGTCTTTCCATGATGTTCATGACCTTGACACTTTTGAATGTTATAAACCAATTTGAGTTTTCATAATGTCTCCTACTCAGATTCAGATTATGTACCTTTGGGAGAAATACAGTAAATGATGTTGCGTTCTTCTTGCATCCTGTTAGGTGGCACACAACTTTGATTTGACTCAGTACTGATGCTGTTAACTTGATCATTGTATTAAAGTGTTTTGTCAAGCTTTTCCAGTGTAAACTTGATCCTTTCCCTTTTGTGATTAAATAGTATTTTGTGAGGAAGTTCTTTTAAACTGTGTAAATATCCTGTTCGTCTTCATTTTCAATGTATTAATTCATGTACAAACACACACAGACACACGTGTGTGTGCATCTATATGTATGCCTTCATTATTTCCTTCTTTTCACTAGGCTATTATGCTTAAATTGTCCCACATTTGGTCCACAAGAGCCCACTAAAGCTGGCTGCTGTGCCCTCTGACATGTCTCCATTATTATTTATTTATTTATTTATTTATTTTTTAAGAGAGAGGGTCTCACTGTGTTGCCCAGGGTGGTCTTGAACTCCTGTCCTCATGTGGTCCCCACCCCCCCCCCCCCGCCAACTTCACCTCCCAAAGCACTGGGATTACAGGGGTGAGCCACCATGCTCAACCTCAGTCATTCTTTGATCACTTCCTTATTTTGAAGCACGTTAAAGTGTTCTGATCTTATAGTATACTTTCTCTGCCCCAGTCCAGGAATGAACCCTTTCTTCAAGAAGCCATGGTTCCCATTAGTGGAGGATGTCATGAAATCAAGATGTCATGAAAGGTGTGCTCTTTTTTTCTTAGGATGTTGCTGTTCCTAGATCTAAGAGAGATCTCAGAAAACTACACTTATGTATAGGTATGAATACCCATGTACATGCACCTGTATATGTGTGTGTGAATGCTTCCTTAACTTCTCTGTCTTGGAGACAAGGAACGTCATGTAGAAGAAAGTGTGTGAGCCTATTTACGTAATATATAAACATAACACAATTTATATCTACATTTATTTCCAGATAGCTCTGTCTTGTAAGCCATGAGTTCACACTGATACCTCCAATCCTAATCTACTAACCCCAATGCTAATCTAATACCCCATGGTCCATTCTAGTTTTCTGTCTTTCCATAGATGTCTCTTACTTCTCTGACAGTGAGAAACCAGCTCCTCTTACTCTTAATATATCTAGATATTTGATTATTGCCTTGTAGGTAGCCAGTCTTCCATCTTGGCCACCATACCTCTGCCATGTGGATGGTCTCCTCATCACACACAGGCTGTGACTCTTGATGACAGGCCACCCACCTTGCATTTTCCTCTTCCTGTTAGACTTCTAACACTGCACATCAGGCTACTCCTCAGTGCAGGTGCCCTCCTCACCATGGTTGGACTCTAAAACTCCTCTCCAGGCCACCTCTCTGTGCTACCTCACCCCACTTGGCTCTGTGATTCCCTCCTGGACTGTCATGATCATGGCTGTACCCCTCTCCCCTTCTCTACACGCTTACAATGCTTTAAGCCTCATACCTAAATGTTCAGAAGAGGGAAGAGAAGGCTGTCTGGATTCTGATTAGGTTCAGCTGTTGGGTAGTCACAGCAATGGATTGAATGGAGAAAGAAAAGTGAGATTGAGCATCATATCCTCCCTGCAATGACAGCACAGTCTTCATTCATTGGCCAGCTCCTATCAGGATGTCCTCTCCATACAGTCCCCTCTCTGCCCGTGGTCTGATAAGCCCTGCGTCCCTTCACACTTCAGGTCACACACTAACTCCCATTGTTAATTCTAGTTTACTTCACTGTTCTCTGTGGTGTTGCAGCACCTAGGCCATACCTTTTTAAGTCATCACTTTACTCTCCTCAAATGATCCTAACTTGAAGGAGCTGTTGTGGCTGCTAAGACTCTTGACTGGCAGACCTTGTGAGGAAGTTGAGTAATAGAGGTGTAAGAAAATTATACTGGTTTGGGGTAGGAATGGAATGTATATTTCATTCATTTATTCAACCAAAACATATTTAATGCCTACAATTCACCAGACTCTGCTAGCTCTGATGATGTAACTGCTAATAAGTTACAGTTCCTATCCTGAAAGAGAGAATTGTTCTAGAGGAGAGAGAGAGATGTAAAAGCCTGTAATTACAGAACAGTGCTCTGATTGTAGTTTATATATCATGCTATGGGAACATAGAGGAGATAATTACATTGTCTGTAAGATTTAGAGAAGGCTTGAAAGGGGAGGTGTCATTTGGGCCGGGTCTGGAAAGATACAGGAAGGTTATCAGGTAAAGAAATGTGGAGGGCATTCCAATAGAGGAAACAATATGTGCCAGTAATAATGATTATGTATACTGCTAGGTCTTCTACATATATTATCAGCAATTCTTACCATAATGCTCTGAACGGTATTATCAACCCCACTTTCTATATGTAGAAGCTGAGGGTCAGGGAGGAAAAAGGACTAACCCAACTTTTTCCAAGTAAAACCATGGGAGTGAGAATGGAAACACAGGTTTGTCCAACTCCAAGCTTATGCTTTTTCTCCACATGATGTTCCTTGTCCCCAAGATGCAAAGGCAGAAAAGTACATTTTGTCTGTCAACACATAATTTGAAATGGCTGGGATATAATGTGAGTAAATTGAGGCCACAAAGGTAGCTTAGAACAAGCATTTTTTAAAAAGGCTTCAAATGTCAGTAAGCTATGTAGAGCATGCGAGGATTTTGCATTGGAGCAGGACATACGTATAATTATGTTTTTTTAAAAAAAGAGCTGTGATGAGGGACTGAAGCATAGAACAGAGGAGGAGGAGTCCCAGACTCTCCACCTTGCTGGGAGTTAGCCATACCCTCCTTTCTGTTCCTCAAACCCAAGCCTTTTCTGTGTCTCAGCTTCTGTGCTTCCTACTAGCTCTGCAGGGATGCTTTTGGCAAGACCAGCTCCTTCTCATCCACCAGGGCTCAAAGTCCTCCTCACAAAAGCTTTTCTTGCCTCCCCTCCCATCTAAAACACCTTCTTTAGTTGTTTCTTGTCTTATTTTTCTGTTCATTTCCTTCCTGGCACTCACTATAGTCTCTGATTAACTCATTCATGTATTTGTTTTCCTCATTGGAATAATGGCCTCAGGACAGTCCTTTGTTTCTCCTCCTCATTTTGCCTAGCACATAGTAGGTGCTCAGTAAAGGTTTTCCGAATGAGTGATTGAGTGAATATAGACTGGGAAATGACTTAGCAAGGTAATTTAACTTGTCTAATAAATGTAAAAGCCTTAGCCACAGATATTAGAGAATGGAAAAGAACTTTGCATTAGTCTACTCATGCTGCCATTGCAAAATTCTGCAGCCCGGGTGGCTTACAGCAGAAGTTTATTTTCTCACAGTTCTTGAGGCTTGAAGTTTAAGATAAAGGTGCCAGCATGGTGGGATTCTCCTGAGGCCTCTCTCCTTGGCCTGTTGGTCTAGGGCCTTGCTGTTATGACCTCATTTAACCTTAATTACCCCTTATCTCCGAAGAAAATCATGTTGGGGTTGAGGCTTCAATATGTGAATTTTGTGGAGGCGCAATTCAGTCCATATTGAACATTTTGGAAGTAGTCATCCGAACTTGGTAGTTGGATTTAGGGGAGAAGGAGGTGCTGAATACATGTTTTTGGTATTATGTTTATTGTGCATTTGAGAATAGCAAAAGATTGGTAAGTTTTTAAAGCTAGGGTAGACTTAAACATGCTTTTGGCTTAAAATTGAGGCAGTTAATTGGAGAAATTTAAGATGGAAGAGAGAGGATTTGATTTACTGACAAAAGTTTTAGAATACATAAGAAAGAATTGACTTAAATTGGAGACAAAGCTTATTTAGAAAAACAAAGAAAAAAAGTATTGATTTCTGAGATCATAGGGAAGCAGGAAAGAAAGAGTAAAAAATAAGTAAATTTGAAAAATGCAGTAGAAAGTGAGAGTTTTCCCCTGGATGGTAGTGTATGTAACTGTCTGCTAAGAGACTAGAGGATCAGGGATTTCAGGAGAGTAAAAAGGTCGTGAAAAGCGGCTTGGTGTATTTTCAGAGATTCATCCTGCAGAAAAAAGTAGTTGCTGAGAATCATTGAAGGCACATTTGAGAAGAGATGGCAGTGGACACAGTTGGTCTATTTATGTGTTTTTCACCCCAGCAATGCTAAATATTTATGCATTTATCTTGGTAACACATGTGCCAGAAGTTAGATTTTGCAAAAGTCAGAGATTTACAAAGGCTCAAATTTGAAGGAGTTGATGGATTTTAGGAGACTTGTAAGGTTCTTGTTGACTGATTAGATGTGGTTGATTATGAGGTTCAGGCAGCATAGGAAGGAAAGTAAGGTTGGAGGAGCTGGGCTGATTGAGCTGAGAGGAAAATGTAGGTTGGAAGGAAGCAAAGTATGTTGATAAATGAAGTGTTATGGGGTCCTAGAGTAACACACTTTGGATATGATCAGGTTTAGGCAAACACATGGGTCAAAGTCATCTTCTTGACCACAGCATTTTGGCTCAGAGATGAAATACAGAGAAACCAAGAAGTCAGAGCAGGATTGGTCAGTGGTAGCAGATAGGTAGAATTATAACTAGTTCTTCCCTCAATCCCTCTTATGGGAATATTGGCTTAATAAATTCACTGCTTGGGTTTGTAGCCAGACATGCCTTTGTGCATAGCGTTCTGCAAGATGTGCTTGGAGAATTTTTAGAACCTCCTTGATTATACATAGCGGATCTCTCCTTTCTTTAAGAATTTGTACTTTATAAAATGTGTCTACATAGAACAATTTTGTGACCTTTTAAAAATATATGGCAGCTGGTGGAATAAATGTCAACTAAAGTGGAGTCCTATTAAAGTTTTTATTACACTTTCAAATTGAACCTCACTGATGAGTAGGTTGTTGTCATTTCTGTCATCGATATCATTTTTACTTGATGTTCTTCTCTGACTCCCTCTATTTGGTGCTATCAGGGCTAACGGGGCTATCTTTGCAAATATTTATAAGACCATCCCCCAACTGCTTCTAAATAAGTTGTGCCTACTTTTTTTTTGTCCAAATGGTAATTGCAGCATTTTAGTCAATTTTTACTAAACTCTCAATTCTTTTGCATTTATATCTGTGTTGTCTATGGTCTGTTAAATAACTAGTCACTGAAGAGTAGGTACTGTGTAGGCTCTTTAAAATCCTATCTGTCTTTGTGTTCCTCCGGTTCTGCACTCACTGGCAATAATGCACATAATTTTAACTGTGGAGAATGTCATTAAACTAAAATGGAACATTTACACAGTCCCTTTTGCAGAGAATTTTGGACTAGGAAAATGGATGTGTCTGTCAGACATTTTACAGCACAGGAGAATGTGATTTATTGATTTCTGATGGCTCTGTTGGCATCAGTGTATATATTTAAAGAAGTCACGCAGCCTTTATAAATGCAAATGCGAAAGGGCTTTCCGTCTTTTCCCTCCGTGGAAATAGCTCATACATTTTCGATAACTCAGGCTCCTCTTAGAGATTGCTCTATGTACTGAATATATTGATTTAAAAATTATACTGTTATTTTATTCTACAAATAGTGTATATAATGAAATGTCAATTTACTTAAAAGATTATAAAATTCAAAAGTATTAAATATATGAAAAATACTAGTATCTTAAGCCTTTAGGTAAAAGTAAGTGTGTGTTTGAAATGTAATTATTTTAATGGAACTGACACTTTGGCTTTTTCGCTGAGTCTGAAAGCGTATCTAAAAGTACTTAGAAGATCCATTATTTCTTCTTGCCTAAGTCACTTACTGGTGATAGTAAATCATACATAGCCAGAGATATTCTGGCCAATCATGCTTGGATATTTTCATTCTCACCATTTGGGCTTTATGGTGGGTATGGAGGTATATATAATTTATTTAATAAGATGGAAATTCTTTATGGAGGAAAGTAATTTTACCTATATATTATTCATTTCTTAGCTAACTGATATTTAACGTCAAATCCTGTTCATCGGTATCTGCTTCAGTGTATGTAAAATAACTATAGACTCAATTAAATTACAGATTTTCAAGTAATTGCACATAATAGGCAATCTAACTTACAGAGCTGATTCTAGTCCATGCATAAGGCAGTTAATAGAGAAACACAAAATCACTTAACCTGAATAACATACTATTCTGTGCATTAAGCCACTTTCTTTCTCTTTTGTACAGGCTACTAAGTGGCAGCTTCATAGCCTGGAAGGGTATCTTTGTCCATGTATAATCCACTACCACTAGCATATTGGATTACTAAATACTTAGTATTGCCCTCTAATATTTACATAATTCTCTTTTTGTTCTCTTACATAATTTACTTAATAATATATGTATGTGTAATTCTTAGCTGCCAGTTTATGCAGGAATGGTAAATGACTTAACATTAGCTTTGTCCTAAATATGAAAAAGAGACAGTTTGAGGGGGAGAATCATGCATGTGGTAGATTACACATTAGTGCCTGTTCTTTTAGTAAGGAGCATTCTAAGGCCAAGGTCACCACTGACCATTATGAACAGGTGTCATACAGTGAGTCTCCCCTAAATTAGGGTCAAAGTTAGAGAGAAGAAAACTGATTTCACTTATGAAGTCATTTTTACAACTCCTAGTAGTTATTATACCCTATAAAAAAATATAGTTGCCCAAGAAAATACTTTGATTCCAGTTGTAAAATTTGTTAAAGTTCATTGTAAAGGGATAAAGGAATCAATTCTAAGCAGGAAATCAACAGTGTAATGACGTTTGAACTTCTGGATTAAAGTGTTAGTATAAATATGCGTATTTAATTCCCCTCACCACTTCTAATTCCTCATTAAAGTGACATTGGCTTTTCCCCATTAATGTATTTCCTTATCAGTCATGGAACCTAGGGGAAGAACGCCATCCAGATGCCAAAAGCTGTGAGGAGTTTCTGCAGGAGATAATGAAAGTGAGATTAGATTAACCAGAGGGATAATGGGTGGGAGTGACTGCCTCAGGGGGAAACTCTGTGGGATGTGACTGGAAGAGACTGCTGATGTGCCCTGTCCAGAACTAGCTCTGAGTGAGGGGGGCTGGAGGCAAGGGTGGAGCAGTCAGGAGGAGCACATCTCAATATCATTCTTGCTTTCTTGGAGTGTTCATCAGGACTTATGCTCTATAACAGCAAGATCCGATTGCAGAAAATGTTTCCAGGCTGTGCTTGCTATGGAGTTCTCCTGTGTTCTATCCAAAGCCTAACTGACCTGCTAGCCAAAGGAAGGCTCAGCCTCAATGATGTATCACCAAACATATGGGTAAAATGTTATTTGTTAAAGAATCAATCTCTGCTCCTCACAAGTGCCAAACCTCAACTTGGACAAACATCAGCTAAAGTAAACATAAAAATGTACTTTTTCCTGATTGTTTATTTGCGGATGAAATATTTGTACAGGGTCAACAGAGTTTCTGATGGAAACCATCTCAATATCTATGACTGATCTAACACCTACTGACCTCACCCTCTTAGAAGGAAAGGACAGAAATCAATAACTAGGCATAGAAAAGATTTGGCAGTTTAAATAAAGAGACCCTCTGTGTGACAATTCAGAGAACAAGACCCTTTATGTGTTACTGAAATAGGATGAAAATGGTCTGAACAGTATCTGTTAATAAAGTTGAATTGATTCAAAAGAATATACTTATTTTACAAATATCAATTGAAATTTTATGGTGGGCTATGCAAGGTTCTAGACATTGGAAATACTGTGTTGCATGAGATTGTCATGAGTCCTGCCTTCATTGAGCTTATAGTCTAGCAAGAGAAACAACATTAGAAGTAGTGAACATGCACTAAGCTCCCTGGAAATACAAATTTGAAGAACAGAAAAGAGAGCTTCTGAGCTGGCACATGAGTGAATTTGATGCAGTTGAATTTTTGGAAACGGTTTGATACTTTGGAATCTTATGATATCTTAGGCAGAACCAGATTTGTGCTCAGTTTATAGTGAAGTCTTCCCCACTACTAAGGCATATGATTTTCCAATCTGACTAGTGAGAACAAGCACTGTTCCTGGCCCTGTATGAGCACAGGACACTGTTACCTCTATACATTTCAGGTGGTTGTTGCCCAGCCTCTGGGCAATTTTCTCACACAGCTGATCAACATTCAGCTGATGGCCCAGCACAGTGACTCATGCCTGTAATCCTAGCACTTTAGGAGGCCAAGGGGAAAGGATGACTTGAGCCCCATAGTTTGAGACCAGCCTGGGCAACATAATGAGACTCTGTCTCTCAAAAAAATCATAATAATTTTAGAAAACATTCAGCTGAAGAACTCCAGAATTTTCTTTCTATGATACTCTATCTTCTCCTGTTCTCTTCCTGTGACCTATAACTACATTGTTTTCCCTGACTCAGCTTCAGTGTATTGCTAGCCCAGTAGATGGATAGTGGTGCCATTAACTGAGATAGGTAAAGATGGAAGAATATGTACTATGGTATGAATGTAGGTATCCCTCCTGGATTTAAATGTTGGAACTTGAACTCCAAGCTGATGTTATCAAGAGATGTGGGGCCTTTTGAGAAGTGATTAAGTCAGGAGGACTTTGCCCTTGTGAATGGGATTAAACCCTTATAAAAGAGATTTCAGAGGCCTGCCTGGACTTTCTTTCTCTTATGCCAAGTGAGGACACAGCAACGTGGTGCCATTTTGGAAGCATAGAATATCCTTTACCAGATATCACCTCTACTGGTGCCTTGATCTTGGATCTCACAGCCCCTAGAACTGTGAGAAAATACATTTCTGTTCTCTATAAATTACCCAGTCTTGAGTGTTTTGTTTTAGCAGCACAAATGAAAAAGACAGCATGTTTTCCATTTTGGACGTGTTGGATCTGAGGTGCATTTGAGAAATCTGTGTGGAAGCAGTGAATAACTAATTGGCTATACAGGTCTGGAGGTTAAACTTCCAAGGTGGAGTTAAAAGGAATTGGGAACCATTGATGTATGCCTGTTAATTAAAACCATGAATATAAACACAAAGGGCTATAGAATAGATTTAGAAGAGGGCTTAAGATGAAAGTCTGAAATTTCCAAATGTTAATGGCTGAATAAAAGAGAATGAGCTTACAGAGGAGACAGAAAAGTAATCATCAGTGAAGTGGGGTAGCATAAAACCAGAATTCTATCATTGAATACACTTCCAATGATATTTAGAAAGTGAATATTTAGGAAGGAGGCCATGATTTATTTTTTCGGAGGGGAAAGGAACACTGTCTCTGGGGAAAATATGTGTTAAGTAGTTACTTCATTTCACTTAGCTATTCATAATAGTTTAACAGAGGGATCAGGGAAAAGGGGCGTTCCAGGGTGACTGTGCTCATGGCCAAGGCTGTGCCCCTTCGTGCTATAGGGAAAGTTGCTTCACTAAAATAATACAGCCAAATCTCTAACCAAGTTAATAAAAAGACAACAATAAAACTAAGACTTGAAGAAGGCAGGGGAGGGTAACAGTATATAGAAATGCTACAAAATATAGTCTAAGATATCCACTTTTCAAAAGAGAGACACAGAGAGGGAGAGATACATATATAGGCCAAGAAATAAGAAACAATGACTCAAGAGTCTAGAAAACCAGCAAGAAAATCTTCTATGAAATGCTCTGATGTTAGATTGAACAGAAAAAGGCTTGAAAGCAGGCATTGTAAATATCTTCAGATATCTAAAGGAAACCATGCTTACATAAATTAAGGAATGTATAATGACAGTGTCACACCAAATACACATCATCAATAAAGAAATAGTGACAATGAGAAATAATGAAATTATTAGTTGAAGAGTAGAATAAAATGAAAATTTCATTAGAGGGGCACAGTAATAAATTTGAACTGGCAAATGAAAGAATAGGCAAATTTGAAGATGGAGTGATAGAGATTATTGAGTATTACTCATGTATTGAGTAAGATGATGATTGAGAGTTTACCATGCATTTCACCGATGTGGTTCACTGGTGATCTTAACAGACACAATTTTAGTAGCATTCTTGGGATGAAAAACTAGTTTGGAGTGGTTTCAGAAGAGACTGGAAGGAGAATGTTTGCATAGAACTCTTTCATGTTCCCCTACAAAGAATATGAAAATGGAACGTGTGAAATGGAACAACAAAATGGAGCATTAGATCTTCGAATTTCTTGCTGAGTATTTTGAGGCCACTGTTCTTTTTAAAATTGCTGTAATACATGGGGTATTTTATTTCATAATATAGTTGTGTTTTGTGTATGTGAAAGCTATTTTTTTCTTAGACCATTTTACTCAATTTTTGATAATTATACATTATTTTTTATTTATATTATTGAGTTTTTCAGATAAATATATCACTTATAAGAATGATAATTTTATCTCCTTTATAATTAGCATACTTTTTGAGAACCATTTCATTTATTTGTTCAGGAGAAATCCAGATTGGAGTTAAATAAGATGTAAGTTAGAGAAGAAAGAAGTTCAGAATGCAGACTTGTCTTTTAGTAAATTTGCCTGAAAGTGGAGCAGGCATAGGGGTAACTGGAACAGCATGTTAAGGAGAGAGATGGGGTTTTGTTTGGTTTATTTTTTCATGTGGCAGAGGATTTAATATGTTTAGAGATCAAAGTGATAGAGTTCCCTTTGAGAGGGAGCAATTAAGTAATCAAGATAAAAATAGAAATCGGTGGCTTACTGTAACGATCCCTGAAGGCAGGGGTGGAATAGGTGGTTATTGAGGCACTGGTGGAGATATTTTTTCATAGAAAGGAGACAGAGGACTGCTTCCAGAAAAACTGGAAGAGAGGAAGATGGTGGGTAAATACAATGTATTTGAAGTTTCCTAGTGGAAAATCTAGGGCATTCCTGCCTGATCACCACAGGTTCGTTTTTTTTTTTTTCCCCAGGAAAGTAGATATCAGGATCATGTACTGGTAGTGATAGGTAGGATGAGGGTAGGGAGGAAGGTAAGAAGCTTGAGCAGAAGAGAATGAAGTTTGAAATAGCAACTGAAAGAGAATGAAATTTGAAATAGCAACTGAAAAGTGAGAAAGTGAGTTCACTGAAAGCAGCACATCAGGCTACCTTAGAGAGCGATAAGGGCCCTGAATTTGAAGGCTTTATTAACAAACCTCTCTGCTTAAATTTTTCCAAAAGTGTTGGCTATAGAATGGAACCATCCACTATAGATTGAGCTTTAGCCATATGGGTGTATCCAAAAGACAGGAAGGGCAAGAATCTTGTTGACATGATGGACCAGAAAAGCTGAACTTGAAAACTAGGGGAATGAAGAAAGAACAATGAACTGGGTAAAAGTAAAGGGATGAGTCGACACAGTGGGTCACAAGTTCAAGAATGGTCATGGTAGGAGGAAGTTAACATGCTAGCGAGGTCAGAGAGAAGAGCACGATAGGGGTTAAAACTTACAGTAATAAAGCAGTTTGGGGCATTTTACCCAGTATTTTCCAAAAGATCTGTTGTTTTTTGTCTTTTTTTAAAAGTTATTAGCAGCTATACAAAAAATTGTGAGCTTTTTCTTTACGATTTGGGTTTTTCAGTCTAGTTAAAGAATATATTCCCTACATTAATAATATATGAATATCCTCCAAAGTATTCTAATCTTTTTATATTTAAAATTTTTTCCCTTTAGATTTTTAGAAGTGTGAGTTCTGCAATTTTGCTTTTCTTTTTCAAGATGGTTTTGTCTATTCTGGGTCCCTGAATTTCCATAAGAATTTTAAGATAAGTGTGCCAATTTCTATGAAGAAGCCAGATGGAATTTTGATAGGAATTGCCTTGAATCTATAAATCATTTTAGGGAGTGTTGTCATTGCTTAACAATACCAAGTCCTCTGATCTGTCCACAGAGGATGAATTTCCATTTATTTAGATCTTTAACTTCTTTCAACAATGCTTTATAGTTTTCAGAGTATAAGTGTTACATTTTTATTAAATTTATTCCTTACTATTTTGTTCTTTTAGTGTTATTGTATATGGGTTTTTTTCTTCACTGATTTTTGGGTTGATGAGAAGCCAGCTGTTAATATTATTCTAGTTCTCTTGTACATGACAAGTCCTTTTTCTCTTGCTGTTTTCAGAATTTTATCCTTGGCTTTCAGCATTTTTACCAGAATGTGTCTGGGTATGAATCACGTTGCATTTATCCTACTTAACGTTTGTTGAACTTCTTCAATTTGTAGGCTGTTTTTCATCAAATATAGAAAATTAAACATTTTTTTTTTATTATTTTCTTCTCCTTTTCCTCTCTCACCACTTCTACTAACCATAGTAGTACTTGTGCGCCACATATCTATGATGTCTGTTCCTTATTTAAGTTATTTCCTGTCTTCTTTAGAGTGCATAATCTCTATCACTGTATCTTCAAGTTTGCTGACACGTTCATCTGCTAGTTCAAATTTACTATTGTGCCCCTCTTAATGAAATTTTCATTTTCATTATTTTACCTTTCAACCCAGAATTTCCATCTCACTTTTTTCATTGTTGCTCTCTCTTTATTGATGTTCCGTATTTGGTGAGACACTGTCATTATACCTTCCTTAATTTATGTAAACATGGTTAACTTTAGATATTTAAAGATATTTAAAATGCCTACTTCGAAAACCTTTTCTGTTAAATCCAACATCAAGCATTTCATAGAAGATTTTCTTGTCTGATTGTTTTCTAGACTGTCATTCTTTCCAGTTTCTTTGCATACCTGCATCTCTCTCTCTCTCACTCTTTTTTTTTTTGCAAGTGGATATTGTAGGTTATATCTTATAGCATCCATATATACTACTCCTCTCTTCCTTCAGGAATTGTTTTTATTGTTGTATTTTTAGTAACTTGGTTAGAGATTTGACTGTATTATTTTAGTGAAGCTACTTTCTCTGCAGCATGAAGGGGCACAGCCCTGGCCATGAGCACAGTCACCATGGAACTCCCCTTTTCCCTGATCCCTCTGTTAAACTATTATGAATGGCTAAGTGAAATGTAGTAATTACTTAAAGTATATTTTCCTCAGAGACGGAGAGTATTTCTTTTAATTGTACTTTTATTTTATCATTATATACCATAATTTTTAGGAGTTTGTTTATATTTGGTTTGGGGAATGGGATAATTAATTTATGTTAGGTTTTCAGTGGTCACTGTAAAATTACATTTGCCATTCATAAATTATATTAGGTTTTCAATGGTCACAGCAAAATTACATTTGCCATTCACAGTAAAATTACATTTGCCATTGTGAACCTGTTTCTAAGTATACTATTTCCTTGATAAGCAATGGGGATAAAATTATTAGGGAGATAATAATCACTGCTCAAGATTTTATAATCTGCTTTGATATCACACCCAGACCTTAGTTCCATTAATTGCTGCCTGATTGCTTTATTGTTTTCAACAATGCGCTGGGCATAAATTGCTCCATAGTCTGATAAAATTAAATTTCAGCTCCTTTGCAGAGTATTTTTTAGGCCAGTTTTTGAGGTGGTTCAGGTCCCAAGGGAGCTCTTCGTAGTTATCTCTTTCCCTGGTTCTCTCTGGTACATTAGTTGATTTACTTTTTAGCTTGTTACATTCATAAAGCTACCAGTCTCCTCTTAATTGCTCAAGACCAAAATCTCCATTGGTTTCAAGATCACTCTTAGGCACAAACTTCCCTATACCTGTACTCTATATTAAATAGTTGCTTTAGGGAGACCGTAGAAATCTGTTCTTATGGTTTTCCTCTCTACCTGGACAAAATCTAGAGTCTCTGCTTCGGATGGGGACAGAAGTAACATTTTTGCTTTAGTAGCAGAGCATTGGGTGGGGGTGCTCAGCTTACCTCTTCTGGAATGAAACATCCACCCTATGAATGAGCTGGGGCAAAGGCCCTAGTATTCTTGGCCTGTCACTCATGCGGTGGAGCCACCACCCTAGAGTGGCCCACTGCCCAAAAGAAAAGAGCCCTTGACCTCTTGGTTGTACTTGCCAGGTATTTAACCTTTGGAACTCAAAGTTGGAAGGGATGAGAAATGCTGCGGACCTGCCTCTGCCTCTCCCATTGAATTACTGTGTCAACTGACTGGGAATTGAGGGAGGATAAATCACTCCCCCCCAACCCCCACCCCCATCCCTCTCCTCACTTTTTGGCCAAAATTGCCTGGAGAGGAGCTTCCCTCACATGAATCTATTGGGTGGAATGGATGGGTCAGAACTTAAGTGACACAGATTCTTGCAGTAGTTTCCAAGATTTAGCAGAATTTTTGAATAACTGTTTCTTCATTTGTTATATGCTCTTAGGGCAAATTCCAGATACTCTAACTGGGTAATTTTAAAAATATTTTTTACCATTATGATGGATTCTCCGGGGAACAGTTCCACAGAGCTTCCCACACCACCATTCTGGAAGAATAACTCTACTACCTTTAGATTTTTTATGTAACTTTTTTATATGGTAATAAATTTTGGTTTCAATTTGTTTTCCTGTGCTAGATTTCCAAGTATGCCAAAGGCATTTGTTAAATAAACTGCTCTTTTCCAAAAAGTGACATATTAGTAGTGTATGCATATTTCAATATGTGCTATAATGTAGTAGGTACTCAATAACTATTTTTTAATGAAATTCATATTAACGTCTTATTTCTATGACTAAAAACACCTCACAAAAACTCCTTTATATTCTTTCCTATTAAGTTACATTTCACATTCAAGAAAAGTTGCAGTTTGTCAAGCTTTTTGATATTACAGATGCCTCTGAAAAAAGAATTATATTAAAGTATAGATTGTCATTAACACAGGGAGGTTGACAGTTTCCATTATAAATACCTATTTTAATAAGTAATTGTTTAAAGTACTGTTTCCTCAAAGAGGACCATTTCTTTTGATTTTTACCTTTATTTTATCATTATGTATTATGGTAGGTTTTAAGTGATCACAATAATATAAATGCATTTTGCTACTCATAAGTGTCCCATTTCTTTGACAGCCATTGGGGATTAAAATTAATGAGTAGATATAGTGCCTGTGCTCAACGTTTTATAATCTAGAAGCAGTCAGATATGCAAACTTAGAAAATGGTACAGTATTTTAAAACACAAGCATTGCCATTGATAATGTGTGAAGTCAAAGATGTTAATGATATTTAGAATATGATTTTCTTGCCTAGAGTAATGTTGTGTTAAGCCTGTACAGATTCGTTTTTATTCATTAATATTTTAGTACCAAGATCCTGATTATTTAAATATTGTGTTTTATACGTTAGAAGTATCATTAAATAAATGGTGAGTATAGAAAGGCTGTTTTGATGGAAGGTTGAGGAAATGTTTTAAGTGGTTCAGTTTACCCAGTTTCTTTAATCTCCTTTTGGGATAGTTTCCAGAGTGTTACTTTCTGTCATTTGTGTTCTTAGTTAAATTTTTCTTTTAATGTTTTATCCATTCAGAAATTCTATTGACAGGAAAGGAAAGAAGCCAAGAAAAATTGGTTAAACAAGATTGAATAAGCTATTATTAATATTCAGATATTATTTGACATGTTTAATAGCTTAGGTATATTTATATTAATATATTTTAATACTTCAATATACAGTTGATTCTTAAGAGATGAATATTTTTGTTTTCTGGATATCTTAAAATATGCATGCATAAAATTTATAATACAGAAGATAACATAAGATAACAATGAAGCTACCATTTATTATGTTTTTAATGTCTACTACATATTTATTTCACTGGGGAAGAATCAGTATTGGGATACCATCCCACCAACTTTATATAGACCCATTTCCCAAACGAGTGTTTGGAAAATGTGTTGTTGTTTTTTTTAATTTAACTGAAAATATTTTCCTTATATCAAACGTGTGTGACAATTTACTAAATTTTAAAGCATGATCAGTTAACTGCTACAAACTTCTAATTTATATAAAATGAGCCATTTTCAGCAGCAAAATCAAGTATGAACTCTATATATTTTTTATTTTTAATATATGCCAAACTACAGGTAATTGCAGAAAAATATAAGACCCACATTATATTCAACAAGCTCCAAATTTTCCCTGTCCGTTTCTGATATTATGAATGCCAAATGTTCCTCAACTACTGTATTTATCTTTGTTGTTCTACAGATCAGTTATTCATGAAAGTGAAGAAATTATGGAAGGAAAAAATAATCATTCATTTATTTTTGTGTGAAAGTTTTATTGGAATGCAGCATGCATACAGATAAGTGCCCACCTGATAGCTGTACAGCTTAATGATTTTTTCTAAAATGGTAGCATATCCTTATAACTGGCATCCAGATTTTTTAAAAAGAGAGAACATACCCTAGCATTTTGGAAACTCCCGTTGCCGTTTTAGTTAAGAACCCACACAAAAGAACCTACTATCCTGACTTTTTTCACCATCAACTACTTTTGTCTGTTTTTGAACTTTATATACTGGAATCATTCAGTATGTACTCTGTTGTATTTAGATAATTTTGTTGTGTGTAGCAACAGTTCTCATTGCTGTGTAGTATTTCCATTGAGTGACATAATAATTCCTTATTCTCTTGATGCACTTTTTTTTTTTTTTCATTTTGGAGTACTTTTAGTAGCTGTACTTTTAGGAACATTGATATTATTATTCTAAAATTTCTGTGAAAATACAAAGGGCTTCTAATAACCAACATTGATATTATTATTCTAAAATTTCTGTGAAAATACAAAGGGCTTCTAATAACCAAGGAAAAAGATCAAAGAGCTACCTCAACAAGATATCAGGCTACCAATAATCAAGATAACATGGACATTTTGGTATTTATGGTTTTGCTTCCATGGACATTTCAGTAGCTATGATTTTGGTCCACCTAAATACAAAATTTTTTGAGATACATGCCTACAAGTCTAATTGTTGGGTCATAGAGTATGCATAGATTCAGCTTTTGAAGATAGTATTAAACTATCTTAAATACTTTCTCAAAATAATTACACCAGTTCATATTGCCACCAGTGATATGTGAACATTTATGGTATTCAGCATCCTTACGAGGACTGGATATTATCAAACTTTACAATTGTTCATAGTGGTTTTAGTTTGCATTTATCTGATGACCAGTGAGGTTAAGCAACACTTGACACATTTTTGGATACTTGGATATCCCCATTTGTATATTACCAGTTCCAGTCTTTAGTGTATTTTTTTTATTGGGTCATCTTTTTCTTGTTGATTTGTGTCAGATCTTATAAATTCAGAGTATAAGTCCTTTGTCAAATATATTGTTGGTATCTTCTTACGTTGTGGTTTGTCTTTTGATTCTCTAAGTGTTGTCATTTGATGAAGAGAAGTTCTTAATTTTAATGTACTCCAATTTGCTTATTTGTCTTAATATATTGTCTATTTGCATCATGTAAAGAGATGTACTTATGCTACATTTAGATTTATATCTACAAACCACCTAACATGAGTATGACATGAGATAGAGATTAATTTGTTTTAGATGCATATCCAGTTGACCAAACATATCTTATTTAAAAGGCCATTCTTCCCCCCACCCCCACAGTGTAATGTTACATTTGTTATAACAATTGACCTTATATGTGAGCATCTATTTATAGACACTGTTCCTTTGCATTGGTCTTTTTGTCTATCCTTACATCAAAACCATGTTATCTTGATTATTGGTAGCTTGATATCTTGTAGAGGTAGCTCACTATCTTTGTTCTTTTTCTTTGATTAGAAGCCCTTTGTATTTTCATAGAAATTTTAGAATAATAATATCAATGTTCCTAAAAGCACAGGAATTTTGGTTATGGATTGCATCTAATATATAGAACAACTTAGGGAAGAATTGAAACTTTTGCCACATTGAATCTTCCAATCCGTGACCATAACTTGTCTTTCCATTTATTTAGGTCTTCCTTAATTTCTTTCAATATTTCATAGTTCCCTTAGGAAAGGTAGTACATCATTTGATCAGTTTGTTCCTGTGTCTTTGCTGATTTTTGCTGGTATTATAAATTGTTGCTATTTTTGTTGATATACAAATCAATTTTTATATATTGATTTTTTCCAGTGAATGTGCTAATTCACTTATTAATTTTAATAGTGTATGGTTTTTTATCCTCTCAGTCAATACACAGAGTTATATTGTTTATAATAATTACAGTTGTATGTATTATTTTTAAATGCTTATACCTTTCTTGCCTTATTTCACTGGATAATATCTTTGGTATAGTGTTGAAGACAAGTGGTGATAGGTGGCATCTATATTTTGTTTTTAAACTTCGGTTTAAAGATTTTATTATTTCATCTTTATGCAGGATGCTTAAAGCAGATATATTTTATAGATGCTTTTTGTCATATTAAGGAAATTTCCTTCCATTCCTTGTTTTCTCAGTTTTAATCACAAACAGTGCTTTCTGTATCTATTAAGATGATTTCTTCTTTATTATATTAATGTGATAAATGACCAATTGTTTTAGATATTAAATGATCCTTTTATTCCTAGAATGAACTTACATACACATGCCCATGCATGCACATGTAAATGCAGTTTGCTAATATTTTGTTGTAAATTTTTACAGTTTTGATCAAGTGGAGATTGGCCTGTAATATTTGTTTTTTAAAATGTCTTTGATGGTTTTTGGTAATACAAGTAATGATGCTTTCTTAAAATTAGCTAGTAAATATTCTATCTGATGCCAAAGTTTGTGTAAGATTTATATCTTTTCAACATGTTAGGAAAACTATACTTGTAAAGTTAGCTAGACTAGAGATCTTTTTGGGAAAACTTTTAATTACCGACTCAATTTCTTTAATAGTTGTAGAACTTCTCTATCGTCTCAGTTTTCATAAATTGTTTCTGGGAATAAAAAAATTAACAGCTCTATTGATTTAAAACAGCATGCATATTGAATGTGTACATGTTGATAAACTTTGACATATAAACACACTCAATGGAACCATTATCAAAATCAAAATAAAGAACACATCTTTCACTCCAGAGAGTTTCTTTGTACACTCTGACATGTATACAATATTGAGTCTTCCAGTCCATAAGTACTATATAACACCCTCTCCCATCTTCTGATTTTGTACTGGATAATCCTCTGTGGTGGGAGATGGACTTGGGGATGGCTACCTGTCCTTATAGGATATTTACCAGCATACCTGGCCTCTACCTACTAGACATAACTAGCATCCCCTGCCTCCAGTCCCTAACAATCAAAAGTATTCTCTAGAAATTGCCAAATGGTTCCAGGAGGAAAAATTCCCCAAGGCTAAGAGATTGAAGAACCACTTACGTAGAGATCTCACACATCTTTCGTTTGAATTTATTTATTCCAAGGTATTTTTCATGTGGTTATATATAATTTTCCAAAATTTAATTTTATATTTGGTGCTAACATTTAGCAATGACATTGACTTTAATCAATCAGTTATATTATGATTGAACAATTTTGCTACAGTCACTCATTAATGCTAATAATTTCTATCAATTGGGAAAACATACATGAGGTAGCTCTTGATATAATATCTAAATGGCCGATAAACATATGAAAATTTGCTCAGCTTCATTAGTCATCAAGTAAACATAAATGAAACCACAGTGTAATACAACTGCTTGACCAGGAGGATGAAAAACAAACATACATAAATATAAAAAGCAAATATTGGCAATAACAAATGTTGGTGAAGAAGTGAAGCAAATAGAACTCTATTGGTGGGAGTGAACTGCTTCTTTGAAAAATGGTTTGACAGTATTTATTAAAGTTGACCTAGCATTTAAACTCTTCCCTAGGTTTATACCTAATGGAAATCATTGATATGTTTACCAAAAAAAAAAAAAAAACAAAAACATGAGCAGAAAAATTATAGCTATAGTGTTCACAATGGCCAAAACTTGGAAACTACCAAAATACCTATCAACAGCATAATGGATAAATAAATTGCTGTATAGTATTCCAGTGTTTGAATTTACAATGAGAATGAACAAACGACATCTACATGCAACACCATGGATGAATCTCACAAATACAATGTTGAGCATAACTGCCCCAATACAAAAGTGTATGTACTGTGTAATTCCATTTTTATAAAGGTCAAAAAAAGCAAAACTAATCTGTGGTGTTAGATTACTCTTAGGGATTAGTACCTTGGAGGGAGCACTTCCAAGTGCTGTTAATGTTCTGTTTCTTAATCTTGTTGCTGATAACAAAAAAGTATTCATTTTGTAAAAGTGATTCGAGCCATGCTTATGATTCATTCACTTTCTATATATGTTACACTTCAAGGAAAATATGTCACATGTGCAAAAATTAAAGAAAATGACTATTCTCCCACCCTAACTTGTTTGGCTCTGCAATGAACAGTCTGTTCTGTCACACATGCAACTGGAGTTATGTTTCTCCCCACTCTGACCACTGCTTCCTAATCACTTCCACTCCCACCATGACCCCTAGCTCCTTGTCAGGATGTACAGTAAGTCTGACTTAAAAGCTGACTGATGGGCTGGGTGCGGTGGCTCATGCCTATAATCCCAGCACTTTGGGAGGCTGAGGCGGGTGGATCACCTAAGGTTAGGAGTTTGAGACCAGCCTGACCAACGTGGAGAAACCCAGACTCTACTAAAAATACAAAAATTAGTCAGGCGTGGTGGCACATGCCTGTAATCCCAGCTACTCAGGAGGCTGAGGCAGGAGAATTGCTTGAACCCAGGATTTGGAGGTTGCAGTGAGCCAAGATCAGATCGCACCACTGCACTCCAGCCTAGGCAACAAGAGCAAAACTCCGTCTCAAAAAAACAAAACAAAACAAAACTGACTGGTGGTCATTGATCAATGTGTTATTTTCCCCCCACTTGTACCTTGTATCTTTGGCACTTCACTAAGGCTAGCTAGGAAACTGTTATTGGCAATCGTTTTAGTGTAAGAAACTATGACAGCAGAATGTATGTGCTAGAAAGAATTGTCCATAATTAACTTCATTTTTCCATTTGAGTTTTCTCTTTCAGTGGGTCATAGTTCACGTAAAGGAATGCTTTCTGAACTTGTTCTTCTGAATGTGTGCTTCTGAATATGCTCAAAGACATAAAAATTAGACCATTTCTTTTTATCTTATTAAAGACATTATCTTTCTAGGCACTCTTAAATAGGATCAATTCCAACCAATATCAATTTTTTCTTGAATTTTTGTCCTTAATGATCTAATTTAGAATTTCCTACTTATTTAGATGTAGATCTATTGGTGAAGGTTAACCGTTTTCACTTTCTCTTTTACTTCTTCCAAACAAGAAAGAAGTGTACATCAAGCTATCATCTTTAAACATATAGTTAAAATATATGCACTTTCATTTCACTTGATCATATTAAACTTCTAATTTTATTTCTTTACTGAATTTTTTATGGGTTTTTGTTTGGGGGGGAACAAAGCCTTTATTTTATAAAATGCTTGAAAAATGTTATGATAAAATAAATTTGCATACAAAATGCTGTTGCCTTATGAATATAATTGTACTCTTTTCTCTAAGGTTGATTTTAAAATGTTCTCACTTTTTTATTTTGCCAGATAAATTATTTCGTTTAGATTTTCCATTTAATTTCCTATATTTTAGCCCCAGAGTCCAATTTTGTCATTTTAGAATGAATGTAGAGATCATGGTTATTCTTGCATTGATTTCTAAATAACCAAATTACATCTTCCGTTGTAAACAGATGTTTGTATTTGTTTTATTGTCATAATTTCTCTCTTCCTTTTGGGGAAACAGACAATTTTTTATTTTTAATGTCCATGGAATTCACATTTGCTTTCTCTTTTTTATGCGTTTGTATGCAAATTTGATGAATATTCTTCTCATTTAATTTTGTATTTGATTTTGTGCAGTATGCCTTAAAGTTGCTTTCAAAATATATGTGATCTTCTTCCAAAATTTGGTTGGACTCCTCTTGTCCAGAGTTTTACAACATTTATATTAACTGCATTTTATTTCTTTTTATGAGGTAAGAATCATATTATGGAAAATCTGAATTCCCAAATGACTAATTGTTAACTTGTCAGTCTATGGTTATTATTTAATTAAATGGAAACATTTTTCAGTTATGATAATGAATTGTGTCACTGGTAACTGATTTTTAAACAGCTTGGAATTTTAAAAGCCATTCCTCCCCTTTATCATTTGAATAAATTAGATGGTTGGTTGTTTGCGCACAGATCCTATGAGTCCTGTGGGTGAGACCATATGGTGTGATTAGATCACTCTGTGTCTGGGAAAGGCTATGGGGATCCCTTGCAGAGCTAGGGCTGTATTGTCATAGCAGTTGCCTCCCTGCTAATTTATCTCAGGGCTCACACTCTTACATTTTTGGTCTAATCACTTATATATCACTCAGCAATAAAAAACTGTGTCAAAAAGATTAAAATTTTAGACATTCCTGCAGTTGCTGGAAAAAATGGTGATAATGTCATAAAATATGCAATCTTTATTTCTTAAATGTTCATGCTATATGAAAACAGTTCCATGTACTCCTCCAATTTCTGGTTTACAGACAATATATTATATTTTAGGTGTTATTTGTTTAAGATGAGATACAGGATTAAAGGGAAACTAGATAATGTATTGGCAAAAATTTGAGAACTGTTGTTGATCCTCCAGTTGCTATTATTTTGGAAAAATTCTTTTGTATTTGTTTATAGTAGTTAATCATAAAGTATGATTTTGGCTGTTTGTTTTCCACCTGATATATTTATTTATTTATTGTAGAATATATTGTTTTAAAATTTCAGCTTTGATTACTGACAGAGAATATAATGATGGTATTTTAATGCTTTCTGTCGTTTAAAAAAGAATTGTATTATACTTTTAGAGTCTAAGTGATTGTTGCTCCTGGCATTAACATTGACACACTTAAATAGATTTTGACATTCATTGAGATTACTTGCTTGCAGGCCTGAAAATAAAGATGAGATATGAAAGAATTTAGGTTATTGGGGAAGGAGCCAGTCATTTAATCTGTTTCGTATTTCAGACTGCTCTCTTATTTCGCCTGTAGTTTACAATACTAGCTGACGAGTGTTCTTGTGATTGTTCTGAAACAAAAGCTCCTCTGATGATTTTGAAGCTAGTTTTCCTGATACTTTTTAGCTACCCCAATTTCTATAAAATATTTAGCTCAGAATACCAAGAAAGACTTCAAGGATCCAGGATACTCCTGAAACTTTCTGCAGTATTTTGCATGTATGTATGTCTATATGTTTGTGTGTATGTGTGCATTTGTTAGTTGGTTTTCAAGGTGTCTTAGTCAAGGTAGAAGCTATGTTGCTGTAAGAAAGAGTCCCAGAAAATGGTAGCTTAGACATGATAGTGGTTTTTCTCTCTAATAACAGTCTGCAAGTAGCCAGTGCATCCATGGGAGTTTGGCAGTTTTGCTCCTTCAAGTTGTGCAGTACTTCTATTTCTTCTTTTTGTCCCATCTGCTGCCAGGCTATTGCACTCCTTCCCAGTGGTTGAAGCTGGCTTATCCACGTTCTAGCTAAATGACTGGCTATACACTAGGAGTGCACAAGTTATATACATCACATGTGCTCACATTCCTTTGTTGAGAAGTTGGACACAGCCACCAGTAACCTCAAGGGAGTCTGGGAAAGATCATCTCTAGTGTGGCTCAAAATCAGGGTTTGTTACTATACAAAATCAGGGTTTGTTACAATACAAGAATGAGGGGGAGAATACAGAGAGGCAGTTAGCAATCTACCACAAGAAGGTGTTTTTTTTTGTTTGTTTGTTTGTTTGTTTGTTTGTTTTTTGAGACAGGGTCTTACCGTCACCCAGGCTGGAGTGCAGTGGCACAATCTTGGCTCACTGCAACCTCCATCCCCCCGGGTTCAAGCGATTCTCCTGCCTCAGCCTCCTCAGTAGCTGAGATGACAGGCACCTGCCACCACGCCTGGCTAATTTTTTGTATTCTTCATGGAGATGGACCATGTTGGCCAGGCTGCTCTTGAACTCCTGACCTCAAGTGGTCCACCCCCGCCTTAGCCTCCCAAAGTGTTGGGATTACAGGCGTGAGCCACCGTGCCCGGCCTGAGCTTTCATTCATTGTCTTCATCAAATATATGTCATATATTATGTAAAAGGAAATGTTTAATATTCAAACCTTACATGTTCTAGGATGTCAGCAGTCAGGCCTGAGCATCCATGTTGACATAACGGGGCGTAGGCCATCTGGATAACTGCATGTATACATCACCTGACCATGATTGCAAGAGCTGCAGTTAGAGACTGATACACATATGGTAGAATATTGATGGAAATACCATAAGTGGTAACTTCCATAACATAATTTTCAGTGAACAACAGTTATAAAAGTTCTAACACAGCAAAGTGCAGTGTTCTCCCAAAATTCAGGTTAGGTACATTCCTAGAAAGAAAATTTTGTATGTGTTAAAACCCATGCAAAACTTCAGTGTTACATGCTGGTCTCAAGTCATCATAGTGGGTGTTTGACTTGCATGTGTGTCCATGGAGTCATTTGTATGGCATAAGAGGTGCTGGCAATTCCTGCTGGTGGGTGAGTGTGTGCACATGACAAGGCCTCTGTATCTTTCCTTTTTGCCCACAAAAGGCCAGCAATCCACCTTAATTGTGGAAACTGCCCTCCCTCTCAGACACATTTCAAGTGGTATTTCTTATTTTTATAAAGTTTTTCTCCTGGATGTCATCACTGCTTTTTCTTTTTCTGTAGTGAAGAAAACATTTAAACTGTGTGTTCATACTTTGTGTTGCTTTGCGTCTCAACAATGTCTCTCTGTTACATTTCAGCACAGCACATTGCCAAGGGCTCAAATTGAATTCAATATAGGCAGGTCCCGGGATCATGGAATCACCACTCATCCAGCAGCACTTAGGTCCTTCCTAACTCCGTTTCACCCTCTTTCCATTAACTGCTGCTTCTTTGAACCTAGTTATTGTCATTTTTTCCTTTGCTCTACCTATGCCATAGAACTTTAGATCTTGAAGGAACATTAAGAGATCTTCTATTTTAATCAATCACTTTCACATTAACAGTAACTTGCCCCAAAACACATGGTTCGTTCTAACTCTAAAACAGGCCACGGGTATTTCTTATTGCTCTCGTATTTCCCATAAGAAGCAAGCTCCCTTTTCGTTCTGTCCAGGTTTTCCCCAACTCAGCTTTAGACCACCACTCCTTTCTTGAGTTGATGGCATTCTCTGGACCTGTGGGGTACATGTTCCACCAGGCCCCCAACTCTTCCCCCATTCTCCTCCCCTGGTCTTTCTCTCCATCTGACACACATGAATTCATACTAGGGGAAGGACCTGTGCCTGCTCTCCTCTATTTATTTTTGCTTAAATTGGCTTATTAGTGTTATCTTGAATCCATTTTGGGTTTAGGAACCTTTTCATACCCCTTGTCCACTTTTTCTTGTGGACTGGTTTAATTCAATTTGTAATTGGTAAAGTTACCTAACAAGGACAGCTGATTGCAAAGCTTCAAATCACAGTGAGAGTGAACAAAGGTGTAGGGTTCTTCTAGCTGGTAGAAGGCCCTGCTCCTCCCTCAGTACACCCCCTTCAGTAACTGACTCAGGACAATGGACATGAAGGTCACGTGAGGCCTCTGCATTTTACTTTATAGTTTACTTTATTATTGCTTCTCAAAGTGTCATTGTGTCCACACTCTGGGGCTGAATATTATGACTAGGTTGTGCATGTGTGGATGTGTTAATTTATCTTGAGTCTACTTGACCTTGTTGAAACTTCCCAAATTCCCTGTTCCTTCGAGAATCTTGTTCATTTACCTGCTTCCAAACTAGCAAGTTCTCCAAAAATTCAGCAAATTCATTCTTTACACTCTAAAGCCAATCTGGCATATACAGATCTACTATATATGTTAGCATATTAAAAAATAGTAGGCTACACATTCTGCCCCATATTATCACTTTGCTTTTCACATTAGACTTTTAAAATGTCACTTACACATTATACACATTCAGCTTAGCCTTCTGTTATCCGTCAAGCCACAGTAACTGGAAGGAAGGGTGATTTTGCTGTAGAAATGGGCCCAGTGCTGATTTGTAATTATTGGAAAACTCAATGTGATTACTCTCTAAAACATCATATTTGTGTGACTAATATTTTTGTTACTAACAATAACGTTTCTAATTTTTATCTTTAGTTTTGGGAAGGATAATGTTTTAAATCAAATATCTACAGAAAACCTGAGGGTATTAAAATTTGCTTTTATTACTTATGATCTCTTTACATTTAAAAATTGAGGGGGTACATATCAAAAAATAAAATCTTTGAGACATAGGTAAAGAGACGAGTGGTAGGTAATAAAGAGAAGGGGATAGAATGTAGCCATTATGTCAGAAATGCTCTTGAGTGAGGGGCCTGGATGTGAACACACACTTATTTCAGAGATTGCAGACAGCAAAGGCAAAAGACAAACACAGTAAGTCACACCGACCTCATTTTTTAGTAAAAGGAATCATTGGTTTGAGTGTCAGTCATGTCAAGCAGCATTTGAATAAAGTCTCAATGGCAATTTTGTTAAAAGGGCAAAGACCTTGTTCATAAAGGCCAATTTTTATTCTGGCCTTTAATGGTAAGTTGAGAGTTCATTAAACTGAAGTTTAGCAAGATGTGTCAATTCAGGGATAGAGTGCAGAAGTAGATTCTAGGTTTATAATTCTCCAGTGCTCTGACTTACAGATACTGTACAGCAACATTTCTTACGGTGAACACAATCTGTAGAAAAGCAGACCCGTGGAATATAGAGAGCAGTGTTGTGAGCTTTCATGTGTTTGGGAAATGCTACATTCATTTGCATAGTAAAAGTCCCAGAGCTCTGCAGTGAAGAAAACATTTAAACTTTGTATAAATAGTGTTTCCCAAACTTCATTGATCTTAAAATCCTTTATTTCCTTAGGAACTTCTCATCAGTTGCTATAATAGAATCTATTTTGGGAAACAAGGAAGTAAAAGCATGAAGGTTTGACATGTTGCTAATTGTGGCATAGGTGTTTCGAAAGTCAGATGACAGGCTTTCTCTATTACTAATGAAATAGGAGAGTTGTATGTTTTAGGATTTTTGTGTAGGTGTTTGGGATTGGTGTAATTTAGGTGGCATGTTTGGCATTTTGTTAGGAAAATTTAAAGGTTGGTTTGCAGTCTTTATGAAACCCTACCCTTATAGTGTTCTATAAAGTGAACTGTTGGCTTGTAATTACTTTGCAGTCCAACTTTTTTCATGGTCTTAGGCTTTCTTTGCAAATGGAATTTCTTTCTTCAATGAACTGTATACTGTCTTCAAGGTGGAAAATGTATAATAGATTACTCAGTGTAATACTTTCTGGTTGTGTTACTTTGGCCTTGCTCAGATTGCAAGAAATGGAGATTTGCTGATTAAAAAAAAAAAAGTAATTGAGTGGGGAGGTGATGTTAAACATACATTTATATTTACCTCTGTTCTTTTGTTATATATTTCTAGGGTATCTGTTCATCTCACAGTGTCTCTTCTGGTATCCCAGATTCTCGTTCCCTATACATCAAGGAGGTGATTAATTAATTAAGTCATGTAATATGTCTCTGGTACAGCTTTGGCTCCGACACTGATCTCTAGGTCAATCAGCTATAGCCTGAGTAATAGGACTGATTTTGCTCAAGGCTAAAGAGCTGATTTCTCAGTAGAATAATAGTGACAGTAGAGGTCGGGTGACCAGCCAGCACTAGAGCAACAAAACATTAAACTCTGCAGTTGTGATACCTAGTTTCAAAGTAGAGAGTCACTTCTGATTGTTGCTTCTTAAATATCATGATATCTGTGTTCCATTTTAAGGGCATATTTGAGAATGCTATGATTTAAAGGATCACAAGCTAAGCACTTAGTATTATTATATATTAATTTTTTAAATGTTTACTCCTCATAGGTAGCATATTAAGTTATTTGCATTTATTATTTCTAGTTCATATAACAGCATTGCAAGTATGCTTACTTCCTCATTTGAATAATGAGACAAACCGCCACTCAAAGCTGTTGAGAAATTGGAGCATCTTCAGACAGCTGTGAAGATAACAGAGCTGGGCTTAGTAGACCAATTTTCTAACTTGAAATCAAGCTCTCTTTCCACTGTGACTTGTTGGGTTACTTAAGGAGACGACCATGGAATGTCTTGAATACATCAGAAGGATGCTTTGTGGGTTGGGAGAGGCTGGGCGTTGGTTTATTGTTTTTGTTTTGGTTTGGTTTAGTTTTTTTGGCCTTAGAGGATGATAGAGGAACCAGGATATACAGAAATTAAAATAATACCAAATTAAATGGAAGGAATTTACCTCCCGTTTTCTGGTTTGTGCACAGCTAATTCATTTAATAAGAAGCCATAAATTGTCTGCACTTTGGAAGGTTGTGTAACAGTAACATAACTGTAGTATTGATAACCCCTAGGCAAAAGCTAAAATCTATTGTCTTCTTTCTGTATCTCTTTGTTACTTCACATCAAAGATTAAAAGTAGCTCCTACTACCTGTATGTTCCTTATAAAATCTGTTGTTTATACTCCCTAACAAAAGTGTCACAAAACTGGGTAGGGTTAAGTAGAGGCATCAAATACAACTAAATCATGGCAAAACGAGTTCCTTCAACATTAATTAAGTTCCTACTCTGTCATGCTATGCAAATCCCTGCCTTCACGGAGATTATAGTCTGCTCTTTCTAATCCGTCATCTTTAGCATTTAGTACTGTGGGAAGTCCCTTATTATGTATCCCATAGACCCATATCCCACACACTCAAACATACCCAGCTCATGTACACATATAATTTTGTCTCTCAACTGATAAAGAAAGGAGCAGCACCCAAATGAGTTGTTCTCACCTTCCCTGTATTAGTTTTCTGTGCTGTGTAACAAATTACCACATATCTATCAGCTTAAAGTAGCATGCAGTTATTATCTCCATCGGTTGGGAGTGAGTGAGGTTAGTTTTCATGGTCAGGAGTCTGGGCACAGCTTTGCTGATTCTTCTGCTCTGGATCTTAACATGGTGAAATCAGCGCACTGACATCTCTATTCTTAACTGCAGCATGGGGTCCTCTTCCTAGCTCATGCAAGTTGCTGGCAGAATTCATTTTCTTGCAGTGGTGGGGCTGAAGACCGCAGCTCTTAAAGGTTATCCCCTTAGGCAGTTTACAATCTTTTTCTTTTTTTTTTTTTTTCCTTCAAGGCCAGCAGGAGAATATTTCTGCCCCTTTTGGCTAAGATGACATTTTATGTAACATAAAAAAATCAAGGGAGTAATAGCCCATTACCTCCTACATTTTCTATTGGCTATAAGCAAGTCATAGGTCCTTCCCATAATCAATGAAAGAGAATTCTACAAGTGTGTGACTCATCAGGGGTTCCTAGAGTATGTCTGCTACACCTCCTACCAAATAATAAATATTATATCTCAGCTTGTTGAGAACTTTGTGTAAGCCAGCACTATTCAAAATATTTCATATATATTTATTCATTTAATCCTCACAAAAAACTCTAGGAAGTAGTTTGTTTTTCATAGTTTAGAAATTAAACTGAACCATGGAGAGTGGATTCTTGTTAGCTAAGAATATCCATCCAAAAAATAAACAGGAGAAAACAACAGCAACAATCTTGATGCCACACAGTGCTTCAGCTACCACACTCTTGCATCATTTCCCTTCATAACAAGGTTCCTTACCTCCCTTTTCAGAGCTGTGGTTGCTTTTCCTTCTGCCCTTACTCTAGGGGCTCTTTCCTGCCCTTCCTTCACATACATCTCTGCTTAGAAATAAATGCCTCGGAGAGTCCTACCTCCACACGCATGCACCCAGAATTTTCCCTTCTTGTACTTCTGTTTTCTTCAGAGGCCTTAACACCATTTATAGTTACAACTTGATAAAACGGGGACCATGCCTTTCTTTGTTCATTGTTGTATTTCCAGCATCTAGCATATAAACTTTTTCAGTGGAAGAATGAATGCCTGCATGTTAACTAAAGAAAGTCATGTGGTATAATGGAAAAGGTATCATTTTAGGGAGTCAAATCCTACTTTGCTGCTTACCTACTGCTAGAGTCTGAAGGTTTGTGTTTCCTCATAATTTATATGTTGAAATCCTAACTCCCATAGTGATGTTACTAGAAGGTGGAGCTTTGGGAGATGATTAGATCATGAGGACAGAGTCTTCATGAATGGGATTAGTTCTCTTATAAGAAACCCCAGAAATCTAGCTAGTCCCTTCCACCATGGAGGCAACAGCAAGAAGACATCATCTGTGAACCAAGAAACAGGCCCTCCCCAGACACTGAATCTGCTGGTACCTTAATCTTGGATTTTCTGGCCTCCGGAGGAGTGAGGAATAAATTTTTGTTGTTTATAAGCTGCCCAGTCTTTGGTACTTTGTTATTGCAGACCAGACAGACTAAGGCACCCATCTTCAGGGTTGTTGAAAGCACTCAGTTAGTCTATTATTATTGTTGTTAGTTATCGTTTTTATGGAAGAAGAAGTAGATCAGGGCCATTGTTAAAGGGGAGGAGAGGCTAAGACAGTTACCTTTGGGCATAGATATTACCAGGCTACAAGGGGGAATTAAAGATATGTTAGATACCCAGACTTGGGGGCTCTCCTAGCATCCTTTCCTTCTCAGGCACGCCCCATGCTATTAAAAAAGACATTTTACCCTTTACCACTCTAGGTGCGAGGCTCTTGGATCAGCAGAAGCTGTCTATCTGTTTCACAGTTCCTGGCACATAGTAGATGCTGTGAAATGTTTGTTAAAGAAAGGAATGACTAATAGATAGTCACTTAAACACAGCTGTTCAGTGTATTACAAATGGAAACAGTGATTCATTGATTCCCACTACATTATAACATAACCTTATTTTATCTATACAAGAACATGAGCTTGAGTTTCACTAAATAAAACATTAGTATTCATGGTTGGGTACATTGGAAGTTTTTCCCCCCCTTCCCCCTCTGCTACACACAGAGGGAACATTAAAGAAAATACAATTATAAAACGTTGTCTTTTAAAACATACACATTCTCATATTTGCTACAACTTGTTCCAGTTTTGAAAACATCACTTCTCATCGAGGCCCAGCAGAATGTCCCAAGATGTGGCCAAAGGTCCTCCACAAGTTTGTCATGAAGTTGATATACTGTGAACATCAAACCCTTCTCTAATTGTGGAGAAGCTGGTGAAAGTGTGATCTGTCAAAGGCTTTATTTTTGCCTTTAGATGTCTTTATTTCAGTTGTTTTTACTGATTTTGCCACAGGCTACATCTCTTCTGAGCAATTCCTGTTTTTGGAATTTGAAAACGGATTGATTCTTAGAAAAGGTGTCAGAATTTTAAACTGTAGAATAATATCATTGGAAAATAATTATTGTTTTAACTAATATTGAATAAAAGCTTAAGGGAAATCCCATGTAAGCACAATAGTTGAAACTGAATACCTGAAACCTTTCAATAATCAATATTAATATTCTCGTTTCATTTGCTTTTAACATTGCATACATCCCTGAAATATGGCTTTCCTGATTATATATTCTGAAATCCTTAGCAGCAATTATAAGGAAACTTTTTTCTCTTAGAACAAGAGAATTGTTTTCTTTCGTTAATTGGAGCCTAAGAAATTGCTTTCCTACAGTCTTATTCTAAGGAATAGCCTCCCCAACATCTGATTATCTCCTCTGCTGATTTGGAAATTTAGACAGGTCATGTGGTGGGATCAGGAGGATAGTTCTCTTTCTCTTGATAACAGCAAAAGGTTCCATTTAAAAGGAGACCATTATTTTGGCCAAGTGGTCGGATTGGCTAAAAATTCTATTTGCAAAGGAAAAAGAAAAAATTATATGTACACACATATATATATGTATGTGTGTATATAGATAATTGCATAAATGTGTATGCATGTTCCATGTATGTGTATATTAAAGTACGTGTGTATATATGTTTAGATGGATATAGAGATGTACATATATACACATATCACAAAAGCAGTAAGTAGTAGAAAAAGACAGCTCAGAAGAAGAGAGGCTTTTATTATGACATCTACTTTAAAACTCCATCATAACAATAATGACAAAAAGCCTTCCACATTTCCATCTAAGTGCTGCTTTGTTCGGTAATATTTCTCTCTAAAATTTACTTTGTGTTCACTTTTGCTTGATTCCATGCATACTTTTAAAACTTATTTGGAGGAAGGATGAAAGCTATACAGGCTTACCTTGTTTTAATTTACTTTGCTTTATTGCACTTCACAAATACTGTTTTTTTATAAATTGAAAGTTGGAGGCAACCCTGCACTGAGCAAGTCTATGGGCATCATTCCATTTTTCCAACAGCATGTGTTCATTTTGTGTGTCTGTGTCACATTTTGGTAATTCTCATAATATTTCAAGCATTTTTATTATAATTATATATTTCATTATTAAAATACGATAATGTATTATTATATATGGTGATATATGACCAATGATATTTTTACTATTGCATTTGTTTTGGGGTACCACAAACCATGCCCTCATAAGACAGTGAACTTAATCCATAAATGTGTTCCGACTGTTTACTGACCAGCTGTCTCCCATTTCTCTCCCTTTCTTCAGGCCTCCCTAAGACAGATCAGCATTAAAATTAGGCCAATTAATAACCCTACAATGGCCTCTAAGAGTTAAAGTGAAAGAAAAAGTTGCATAAGTCTCACTTTTCAATCAAAAACTAGAAATGATTACATTTAGTGAGGAAGGCATGTTGAAAGCTGAGATAGGCCAAAAGCTAGGCCTCTTGCACCAAATAATTAGCCAAGTTGTGAATGGAAAGGAAAAGTTCTTGAGGGTAATTAAAAGTGCTACTGCACTGAACACACAAATGATGAGAAAGTGAAACACCTTTATTGTTGATATGGAGGAAGTTTTAGTGGTCTGGATAGAAGATCAAATCAGCCACAATATTCCTTTAAGCCAGAGCCTACTATAGAGCAAGCCCCTAACTCTTTTTTATTCTCTGAAAGCTTGGAGAGTTGAAGATGTGCTAGAAGGGAACTTGGAAGCTAACAGAGATTAGCTCATGAGGTTTAAGGAAAGAAGCCATCTCTATAACCTAAAAGTGCAAGGTAAAATGGCAGTGGCTGATGTAGAAGCCACAGCAAGTTATTCAGAAGACCTAGCTAAGATTATTGATGAAGGTGGCTATGTTAAACAACAGATTTTCAATGTAGATGAAATTGGAAAAAGATGCCATCGGGCTTTTATAGCTAGAGAGGAGAAGTCAATGCCTGGCTTGAAAGGATAGGCTTACCCTTCTGTTAGGTGCTAATGCAGCTGGTGGCTTTAAGTGGAAACCAGTGCTCATTTGCCATTCCAAAAATCCTACAGCCCTTAAGAATTATGCTAACTCTATTCTGCCTTTGCTCTGTAAATGGAACAGTAAAGCCTGAGTGACAGCACATCTGTTTTCAACATGGCTTACTGAATATTTTAAGTCCGCTGTTGAGACTTACTGCTCAGAAAAAATATTCTTTTCAAAATATTACTGCTCATTGACAATGCAGTGGGTCACTGAAGAAGCTGACAGAGATGTAAAAAGAGAATAATGTTGTTTTCATATTACTAATGCAATACCTATTCTGCAGCATATGGATCAAGGAGTAATTTTGACTTTCAAGTCTTATTATTTAAGAAATGCATTTTCTAAGGCTGTGGCTGCCATAGGTAGTGATTCCTCTGATGGTTCTGAGCAAGGTGAATTGAAAGTCTTTTGGAAAGAATTCACCATTCTGGATGCCATTAAGAACATTTGTGATTCGTGGGAGGAGGTCAAAATAGCAACATTAACAGGACTTTGAAAGAAGTTGATTCTGATACTTATAGATGACTTTGAGGAGTTCAAGACTTCAGTGGAGGAAGTCACTGCAGATGTGGTGCAAATAGCAAGAGAACTAGAATTAGAGGTAGAGCCTGAAGATGTGACTGAGTTGTTGCCATCTTAGGATGAAACTTTCACAAGTGAGGGGTTGCTTCTTATGTGCAAAGAAAGTGGTTTCTTGAGATGAAATTGACTCTGGGTTAAGATAGCTGTGAACATCATTGAAGTAAAAACAAAGGACTTCGAATATTCCATAAGCTTAGTTGATAAAGCAGCGGCAGGGTTTAAGAGAATTGACTCCAATTTTGAAAGACGTTCTGCTATGGGCAAAATGCTATCAAACAGCATCACATGCTACAGATAAGTTTTTTGGGAAAGGAAGAGTCAACTAATGCAGCAAATTTTATTGTCAGCTTATTTTAAGCAATTGTCATAGCCATTCCAGCCTTCAGCAGCCACCAGCCACCCTGATCAGTCAGCAGCCAGCAACATCCATGCAAGACTCTCCGTCAGCAAACAGATTATGACTCATTTAAAGCTCAGATTACTGTTATCATTTTAAGTAATAACGTATTTTTAATTAAGGTATGTAAATTGATTTTTAGCATAATGCTATTGTACAGTTAATAGACTACAGTATAGTGATAGCTTTTATATGTACTGGGAAACCAAAACGTTTATGTGACTTACTTTTTTGCAACATTCACTTTATTGTCGTAGTTTGGAACTGAATTTGCAATGTCTTTGTGATATGCCTGTATAACATTTTTTATTGAGTCCTCATATGACTAGATAGAGTCTTGATTACAGCATTATAATCACAATATTTAAAAAATTATTATATATATTAGGACTTTTTTGACAGTGGTTGCAAAGAATTGTTTCCTTCAGTGGCTTTGAACTTGAGGTTGTTCAAGCTTGTAGGTGAAAGTTTATTACATCATCTTTAATATTTTTTCACTATTTATTCTGAATACTTGGTTCTCACAATATTCTTAAAATTGTCCCATTTTCAGATCTTAGAAACTTATATTCATTTGTTAAAGAGGGATATAGTCTCTAGCATGGGGAAATTCATTGTCTCATGCTTATCACATGTGGCTGTTTCTGTCAGTGATACTTTTACAACTCTTAATGCATCAGTTCCCAAACTATTCTGGGGAATAGTTGTTCTATGAGATACTGATGGTTGTTCTGTGAGAGGATTATAAAGTATAAAAGTTTGGGAAATACTGTATAATTTATTCTTCAGAATTTAAAATAAATTTTAGCATATTAGATAATACAGTAAATGAAACTACTTAACCATATTTAATACAGTCAGGCTATATTTATTGTATGGAAGATGCATTTCTTTTAGATGGATTTACCTATTAAAATACCTATTTTCCAAAACACAATTTTGGTAATATTGTCTTACTGCAATTTTGGAAATAGCTTTGAAAAGTTATTTGCAAAATTGTCTTTGGCATATTGCTGATCTATCTCCTTTAGGGAATCCGTCCCTCTTAACAGCCTTCTTTCATTTTTATGCCTATCTTTATGTTATTCTAAAGAATAATATTTTCCCTTGTGGATAAATCTTGAGCATGTCTATAGAGTCTCCAGGGCCATCTGAATTATACTTAGTGGTAAGGAAAAAATTAAAATTTACCTTTTAAAGAGAGTCAATACTCTGGCTTTTATTCGTACTGGGATGTAGACTACAAGGGCACTGGGTGCTTGATCATGCAGGGTATGAGTGGCTCAATGATAACAGCATATGATGGTTCATATGCTCATTACTCTTTTGTATTGTATTAGACTCCTGATTAGTGTCTCACTGTCTGGGTTGTCTTTGCTCTAAAGATCCTATTGATTTTTGTATTGGACACAACAGCTAATGTACTGTACTGCACACACTGTTTACCTTAGTAATGCTAAAAGGCTTGATAGATATTAGCACATCCACAATACAGATCACCTTCTGCAAACACATTCTTCCCTTACACCTATCAATATGATGCCACTTGCTCCGATTTTCTTCCTACCTCTTTCTACTTTTGCTTAGTCTTCCTAACAGGATCTACTTTACCTCCTCATTCCTGTTACATTAGTATTCCTCAGGACTCTGCTTTAAGCCACCTTCTCTTTTGGTAAATATTCTTCCAATGTTCTCATCTATACCCATGTTTCCAGCTACACTTTATTTGCTAATCATTCCTATTTGAAAACAATATTTACCATTGAGCATCTTGCCCTATTCTCAGTTACTGACTAGACATCTTTATTTGGATGCCATCAAGATATCCTTACATCAACATATCCAAAGCCTTCATTTCTTGTTTCTAAATACTGTTTCCCCCTTGTGCCTTTTCCTGTCCTGATGTTTGGTGCCAGCATGTACCCAGTTAGCAAGCCTTATTCCTGGGAAGCATCTTCCACATCTTTGTCTCATCTTTCTCAGCCCCAGTGATCACTCAGTGCCGTCAATTCTGGTTTGTATACTTATCTTGAATATTCTCCTTCCTCTCTGTTTCCTCTACCTGAACAATCTTAAGACTTTACATCATTGGTTCCACTTGCTCTTGATGCTAGTTAACAGAAATCCCTGTCTTAGTCTTGCCTTTGTCCAGGGCATCCTCTACACTGCAGTAGGAGTAACATATGGAAGACATCTACTGGGAATTATAATCAGCATCTCAACCTGATGTAGTGCTAAAACAAACCTCCTCTGCCTATAGTCTTGTCTTTTAAAAACTAATTAGCAGTTTTCTACGTTTCATTCCTAAGTCCAAAAATTTTTGATATCAGCCTTGCCTGCCCTCTTTCATACCACACATTTAATCTATCATCAAATTATGCTGGCTCAACCTTCAGGATGTAATCAGAACCTAACCATTTCACGCTGCCTCCAGTGCTGTTATCCCAGTCCAAGCTACTATCATTTTTTTCCTGGATTATTATAAACCCTATATACTAGTGTTCCTGGTAGATCTTTATCTGCTAAAGCTATGCTGTCTAGTACAATAGCCACTAGCCACTTGAGGCTTTTGAGAACTAGAAATACGGCTCACTAGAATATGAAATGAGATGTGCTATTAAAAAGATCCACTGGATATTGAAGAATTCATATTCAAAGAGAATGTAAAATATCTCATTAACAATATTTTATATTGAATATATGTTGAAATAATATTTTCGATGGTTTGGATTAAGAAAATGCATTATTGAAATTAATTACATGTTTCTTTTATTTTTTCCAGCATGATTAGTAGAAAAATTGAAATCACATATGTGACTCACCTTTATACTATTAGACAGCAGTACTCTAAATATTTTTCTAAACACAGCAGTCAGAGCTACCCTTTGGAAATGTCAGCTCTTATCATTCTTTGGACCAACACCCTCCAAAGGCTTTCCAGCCCCCTCAAGGGAGAAGGCAGTCTGTATAGTGGGTGACAAGGCCCAGTGTGATCCTGTCCCCTCCGCTCCTCTTGTTTCCACTTTCTTCTCTCTAGCTCCAAGGGCCTCCGTGCAAGCCCCACCTGAGGGCCTTTGCATTTATATTCTCTTCGCTTGGCTAACTGTTTCCCAGCTAGCTGTGTGGCTTGCTTTTGCATTTCTTTCTGCTCAAATGTCTCTTATTAATTCTATTAGAGAGGCTCATCCTGATACCCTATTTAGAGCCGCAATAATCTTCCCTGCACATACTCAATGTGAATATTTTCTTCATGTTTTGGCTTTACTTTGAATGACTCCTCGTTGTCTGTAGAATGAAATCTAGATTGCTTAGTATTTCTCGGTGCACCGTTATTATTTAGCCACTTTCTAACTCCAGCACTCACTGTTCTCAGCAACTCTCATACCATGCAGTTAGAATCACTTGTAAGAAACACAAAATAAGAAAAAAGTGGTTTAGAAAATAGAGGTTTAAAGGATTATTATTAAATGTAAATATATTCTTGCACTGAATTAACATTCATTCTTCTTCAAACATTGTATGATATGCAAGGAGGAAAGTTTATTTAACCCTTTGAATTCCTGTTGGCACCCATTCCTTAAAATGCATGTTAATAGTATCCATACCAAAGACAAATGATATACTTACCAAGAAAGGGTATAAACCTTTATAAAAGTATCTCTATGTGAGTAAGTTTTGTTTATTAGTGTTTATTTTCCTTTGGAACAAAGATTATGATCAGAGTTTTTCTCCTCCTAATGAAATAGGAACTATAACTTATCAATAGTTAGATACTTCATTATAAGACAGGTGATTTGGGGAATGAACATTTCTATTTTGGCTAACCAGGAAAACACATTGTAACTTAGGAATAAATAAATCTTTCAGAAATGTTTATTGTTCCAGTTCATTCAAATATATCTTTTGTACAGTATTTCTTAAAACCCATAAAATTAATCGTGTATTTAAAACACTTTATTGGCATTTATTTCCTAAATCAAATTCAGCACTAGTATTTAATTTTACTGTCTGTTACAGCCTGGGGATCTGGCAGTTAAAATTATTTTTCTGTTTTAAAATAAAAATATTTTCCTCCAGGGCTAGCTTTCATATTCTTGAATGTGTTTATGTCACACTGCCTTGCATTTCCATGTGCTGAGATCTTGAGAATCTGTCAGAGCTAATCTGGATCTGGTATTTGTTTGTGTCTTAAAATTATGCTGAAATTTTAATTACTAACTAATCATGCCCCTGGCTTGGTAGGATATATGGAACTACTGTATATCAGCTACTGGAGTTAAATTTTAAATCCTTCACTACTCAAAGAAAGGGCAGTACGATAAACTTTTATTTACCATCTGCAAGATGCTAAGTGTTACACCAACTATAAAAGTTTATAAGACAAAATCTAAGTCCTCAAATGCAGAATAATTCTAATCCACTGTGTCTTCTATACATGTACTCCACAATGAGTAACTCTTTCTACCTCTTCAGAGAACTTGCCTTCCACCTATTAGTCCTAATTGAAATCTATCTGTACAATATGAATACCTTTTCCCTTTTAATCTTTCTAAATTGAGTTGCCATTTTCTCAAGGCTGCTGGAATCACAAGGACATATATTCAAAGTTAATATTTGTAGAAAAATTTCAGATTTCATAGAGGCATATCATTTATATGACTATCTTGTCCTCATCCTTATTGTCTTTACCAAAACTCCTTAATAACATTTCTTGAAGACTTATACTCAAGGTTGGCCATCATTTCATCCACCCCCATCTCCCAGAATCATCCTGAGCAACTTTAATGTCTCCTGAAATGTTCTCCCAATGACTTTACCTTCTTAATCCTGAAGACCTTCACCCAGTCATAAATATATCTCAGATTTGTCTTTCTTTTGTTGACTTTTACTGAAATACTCCGATACCCTTTCTAGCAATGTCTCAGTTTCATTTTTCCTTCTCTCTTCTGTTACACAGCTACCAAAGTCATCTTTTTAAGCACATACCTTTTAGGTTTTTTCCTTGGCTTCAAAAATTTGATACGTTTCCCACTACCTAGAGTGGTGCTTCACAACTTTCCACCATCGTGGCTTATATTGAAAAAGGTAATACATATGCATGAGTAAACTGAGGGGGAAACTTGGACCTGGAGGCCACTAACCTGGGGCCTATGGTACATTTACTGGGCTGCTCCCATGTAGAGCATGAAGCCCAAGCTCTTTAGGTTTGGTGTCTTACTTAAGGAACCTCCTCAGCTCTTTCCTCCCGAAACAGGGCCTGGAACAAGAACTGGAGGACAGGTCATTTTAAAGCCAAAGCCAGGGGTTAAATAGGGTGAGACAGGGAGGAGAGAAGCCCTTTGGACAACTGTCGCTCATTTATTGGAGAAAATGTGTAGAATGAGCCACAGAACTGTTCCACAGGAGGACAGCAGGAGAGTGAAGCATTTTTCTACAGTCTGTTGTCTCTCATGAACTGGGAGTTGCGCCCAGAGACAAACTCTGCATCTCCAGGCTGTACCTGCAGGGGAACTTGAAGCTCTTTTTGCTTCAGAGAAAGTCTTAGAGTGTTATAGACTTATGTTGGAACTAAGTGGATTCAACTGTTTACCCTGTTTGCTCTGTACTCATGTAGCCAAGATGATATAAAGTGGAGTATCAGAAATGTTTGGTGTAGACTTCCTCTTGTACCACTCAGATCTTGTGCTTCACGTTAAGCTCCCTCTGTCTTTAACTCTTTAAAAAGTAACTGGTCATAATATTAATGTATTGGAAAGAAGAAAAAAATGAAAATAACAAGACTTATGACCAGAAGCTTAGTGGATCAGCTATAGGCTGTGCCAGTCTCAAGCTGGTTTTAAGGATGTTGTAGCTCATCGTCTCCCTCCTTCATTACTCATTTCTGATTTTCTCACTCTTAGTCGGCACTTCTACTAGAAGTGGCCCAGACCGCCATCCCTGAGGAGTTTGAGCCATTGGTTGTCTTGCCCTGTCAGGATGTCAATCACCAGGCATGAATAACACCAAGAGATGTCCCAGGGAATCCCCAGCGTTCCCAACACCCTTCTGTCCATCCCTTCCCTATTGCAGCAGTCTTATTTCCTCATGATGGTTAGGGCTGATTGATTATCCTATCTGTCTCCTTTCTTTGCCTACTGGTCCAACAGAATGAATAATACAAAGTAACCAGACAAAGCTTTGGCTACAATGGGGCCCTTACATTGTCCACTAGTGCAGTTGTTCTCAACTAGGGATGATTTTGCCCCCACAGGGCATTTGGCCATGTTTGGAGATGTTTTTTGTTGTCAAATTGATAGGGAGTTGCTCCTGGGATCTACTGGGTAGAGTTCAGGGATGGTGCCAAACATCCGACATTACACAGGACATGCCCCCACTAAAAAGAATTATCTGGCCCCAAATGACAAGAGTGCCAATCTTGAGAAACCCTGCTCTAATGGAAGTGATTCACCGCTGGGAACCTGGACTTCTAATCCCACAGAGACTAGAGCTATGGGGACAGAATGCATGCAGTCTGCAAGTGGTTGTTTGGGAATGATAGTGCAAAGGTTCTTTCACTCTGCCCCTTAGTTCCCAGATCCATGTAGTCTAGCCATTGGGAACATAGCACCAAACAGCATCCATTTGGTTGAGTGCGTAAACCAAACTGCAGAGGATAGTGTCCTAGAGTTATCCAGTCAAAGGATAGGGAAGCTGAGACATTCATATATCAGGGCTTTGGTAAACCTATGAGGTGGGACATTGGCATGGTGATGTAACTGTACATCAGTCATGCTGAACCCAGGCGGGTGAAAAGCACGTACAAGGACCAAAAGTATCTGTTCTATGTAGAATATATTCAGAATATAAATACAGAGGATTTTTCTTTATTGCCAGTGAATTTCCAGCACCCATACAAGTGCCCTGCACATAGGTTCATATGAGTGGCTTAACAAGTATCTGTTGAATAAGATGAAATAATTGAGCATGAGTAAACAATAAATCAATTAATAAATGAAATCCTGCCTGAAAATTTTCAAATGTATTGAATATTTTAGTGTGGTTACCAGTGCCATCTTAAATGAAGACCCTCATGATCTCGAATCTGTGGCCTCCCTATAGATGTCACAGCGTCAACAATAAGCGTATCTTGCATTTGTTCTCAGTGTCTCTCTTTGCTGGCTTTGATTAGACATTATCCAGCTTAAGATAATATACTTGCTTTTTATGTTCAATATTCTCCTTTGCTCCTGAATGATGATTGAACTGAAACATTCATGAAGGCATTATTTGAGTTAAATTTTAGAAGAGTGATAGTATTTCAATAGGTGAAAATGGAGTGTAGAGAAGATCAAAAACAAACAAAAAAATGAGGATAAGAAATCTCTAAAAGTGTGTTTTCAGGTAATTATAATTAGTGCTTAGGATATATGAATTCTATATGTGGAAGTAACAGGAAATCTTTGAAGATCTAGTTGGGGTTACAGTTTGCCAGGCCTTTTAGTACCAGGTGAAAGCATCTTCACACCTTCATAAATGCCCCAGTTACTGATAGTTCATTATGTTCTGCTTCTACAGTAATGCTCATGCTCGTTGACAGTATACCTTATGCTTTTATCTCTAACCATTCTGTCTGGATCCTCTTAGACTCTCATGAGGCTGCATCAGGTTCTTCCTACACTCTCATGTCCACATACATATATTCTCCGAGCTTTTACATTTTGAACTTCTTAATTCTCACTCACCTAATGCTTGACATTGTTTAACTTGTTATATGTTTTAAATTCACTCACCAACTACATAAGAAGCCAGCCAAGGAGAACACTAATTATTTCTGTCTCCTACACATCAGCAAGCAGAATGCATACATCTAATCTCCTAGTATTCATCCCAGACCAGTCTTTTGTTGGGTCCCTTTCCTCTCCGCCTCCTACCCTGCACATGCTCTTGCTGGAGCTCCTGCTCTCTCTCTCCCTTCTCCTTTCTCTGTCTCCTTCCCCCTTCCTCCTCCTCACACATACACTGCCCAACACCACTCAATTTTTGCTTCTTTCCTGCATACTTTTGCTTTGACTTATTCCTGATGGAACCTTGTTTTTGTCGGCTTATTTTCCTAGATGGGAAGTGATGGAATTTTACGCCTCAGTACTTCAGCTCTAAATAATGAATTCTTTGCATATGCAGCACAAGGGTGGAAACAGCGACTGGCAGAAGGTAAATTTGTATTTTCTATTATTATGTGACATATTGGAGTACACATACTGTACTGAGCTTGTACCTTTCTCTGATTTCTCAGTCTTTTCCCCGACACAGTACACTTTAATTTAGTAAAAACTCATATCCCTTTCCAAATGAGTTCACTGATTCTTTTGTTATACTTGACATTATTGATGTCAGATATTTTTGAAGAAAGCATAATTTTATCTTGGACATCATAAAATTTTTGATGCAGCAACGTTTTCTTGCGGATGGTAATTTTAATGACATTGTTTGATCCATTATGCATTCTCTTAAGCATCCTGGCACCTAAAGAAACTTCTTTTAACGCTCTCTTCCCCGGAAGTTACTTCTTCACCTTACCCTTCCTTTAATCACCAAGTTTCTTGAAAGACTACAAAATGCCCAATGCTACTGTATTTTTCCTCTTTACGCACTCAAACTTTATAGTCAGGGATGGGCCCACTCTACACAACTGAAATATTCCTCCTAGAGAAGAATACTAGCCAGGCATGGTGGCTCACTGAGCCTGTTATCCCAGGACTCTGGGAGGCCTAGGCAGGCAGATCGCTTGAGCTGAGGAGTGAAGACCAGCCTAAGCAACATGGTGAAACTCCATGTCTACAAAAAATACAAAAATCAGCCAGGCATGGTGGTGCATACCTATAGTCTTCAGCAACTAGGGAGTCTAAAGTGGATGGATCACCTGGGCTCAGGAGGTCAAGGCTGCAGTGATCGACCTACTGATCATGCTACTGCACTCTAGCCAAGGCAACAGAGTGACACCCTGCCTCAAAAAAAAAAAAAAAAAAAATTACTGATGGCAAATTCCAATTTTCTCTTCTCAGCCCTTACATTTCAAGTTCCTTCACCAATATCTCATTTGTTTTTTCACCCCATCCGACTTGAAACCATCTACTTTAGATTTTAAAAACAGATTATAAATTATTTTTCTGGGGCTACGTTTCTGCCAGCCCTTGCTCAGCTTTCATCAGGATCTCCTATTCTTCCATCTGATGCCTCCGGCATTTTCTTTTCTAATCATAGTATTCCCTAAGCTGCCTCATTCACCACCTTGGTTTTAGCTATTGCCAGCGTGCCAAGAATTTTCAAATCTGGCTTTCACCCCTTTGCCTAATCTCCCTACTCCTTCCCCAGTGTTTTATTTTCAAATGCTTAGCAGATCTCACTAGCTAATAACAGGCACTTTAAACCAAAATGCCCAATATTAAATTCACGAGCTTCTCTTCCCTCTCAACTCCTTCTTCTGTTTCCTCTATTTCTGTAATGTCACAACTGTCCTCATAGTTCCTCAGTTTAAAACCTTACTGATGTCTTTGACCCTCCTCCTTGTCTCCACACCTATCTGGTCATGAACTGTTACTTGTACTTGACCCCTCTTCAGCATTCCTGTTGCTACTGGCCCAGCTGTAATCTCCACCTTTCCTGTGTGGTATTCAGTAGTCCTGTAGCTGCAGTCCTCCAATTTCTTCACTCTGTTGTCAGACCTGTTTTTCTACGCAGCTTATTTGGCCATATTCCCTCCACACTGAATGCCACCAGAACCTCCCTCTGTCTCTCATAGAAAAATGAAGAAGTTTCTTTAGAACATCTATTGGGTAATTGGCCTCAGCTTTTATTGCCCATTTTATTTCTTGCTATGTTTTACTCACAATTGGCCACTCAAAAGATCATAAACATATGGATTTGTATCTCTGTGCCTTGTGATTTAATTACTTTATAAAAGCCTGAGCAACCTTCAAAATCTAACTCAAGAATCAGCTCCTATATGTGGTCCTCCTTAATTGACCTAGGCAGAATTAAGCACTTTACTTTCTATATTTCACTACATTTATTATTATGGCCTATACAGGGCTTCATACATTGTATTATAGTCTATTTCCAGCAGACTGATTTCCTTAAGGACAGTGAATATATGCTCTTTTATTTGTAGCCCCTAGCAGGTAATACATTTGCTAAATGCTTTAGCGTTCTTCTAAAGCATTTAGCTTTAGCATTTTTATGAACATCTTGAGTGATGTTCATAAAAAGAGAAGATGTAGAAATGTTATCATTATTTGTCCTTGTACTTTTCAAGATCCATAAAAGTTTACTCAAATGAATTACATGTTTTCTTTATTAATTGGCAAAAGATGTGACCACATTTATTCAATACATTAGCATTTTCTTTTTAGGAGAGTTTACCCCAGAAATGCAGTTGCGGATAAGGCAAGAAATTGAGAAGGAAAAGAAAACAGAACCTTGGAAAGAAAAATTCTTTGAGAGGTTTTATGGAGAAAAGTAAGTACTAGAGTATTTTTTCTCATTTCTCTGAGAAAGAAATGAAAATGTAATTCTCTGCTTCACATAGCACACTCATATGCTGTAAAACTTAATAAACCTGTGATAAAAGGCAATAGTCCCTCAGTGTAAGAAATTGCAGATGAAATTATAGTGGGATATCAGCACTGACATTTTTAAAAAATGCATTTTCAAGGGTTTATAACTTGTTCATGAAATTTTATTTTGGGCCGAAAATAGCACATGAAATCTTAAAGTAGTCACTTTTGAATTTCTTAATAGATTTGAGTAAAATTATCCTGTTTTCAAGTATGTTCATGAATTAATGCTTTATAGATAAATAATTTTAGTCATGTATTTAATTCTCACACTTTTCTAAAAATATTGACTGTGTCTAATGCATTTTAATCTTTGTTTAGTCCTTCTTTTGGGGAGAGCCTGAGATGTTATCTTTTGCTTTATGTTCCTCTTCAAATGTCATCTGTCTTTATTATCTGTATGTGTGCTTCTTTTTTTAAGTAACATGAGCGTTTACATCATAGCGTGGTAGCAAATGAACTAACCCTGAAAGCAGTTTCACCTTTGCCTCAGGTTTAACAGAGACACATTCTGCTTTGGCAATATTAGTGTCTTAGACAATCAGATCCCTAAAAAAAGAGGGGTTTAAGAACTTACTATTGACGGTCACTTCAGATCCCCCTTAGAGGAACTTATGCTCCAACTCCCACATACAAACCAATACTTGAAAGTTGTTATTTTGTGTAAAGGACACAGATGGTTGCAGGTAACAAGACCTATGTCATGTGATCTCATTTCACAAAATTACACTTGTAAATGGGGAAAAGAAAGACATGCCAGAAGGAGTCTCACGTGAGAGCTCTTCATGTAAAGAAATTAGATAATTAACAGACTGCTTGGAATAGGGTGCTCAGAGTATGCTACCCTTCATGAATTGTCCTAAATGGCAGTCCTTTTGAGTAGGAAGGCCTGTTTTTAATTGCTGTGCCAGGATATATATATTTTTAAGCAAAACCAAATAAAGATAATTAATGTCTTTTCTCAAAGATTAAAAATGTGACAAGCTAGTTATATGTCTTCACATGAAGTCACCAACAATATCACTCAAGCCTGGCTCCATCAAAATCTAGGAGTTGAGCCCAGGAGTCTGTGTTTTGGAAGCTTTCCAGGTCATGCTGATGCCCAGCAGGATTAAGAACCCTGGAGGATAAGATTAAAGACCACTTAGGAGCCTTCTTCCCTCTGCTTTTGCCTATGAAAGAAAATGCGGGGAGCTCTCTTTTTAGTAATGGCAGAAGCATAACTGAGATAGTACCTCCAAAGCATTGGTTCTTAATTTTTTAGTAATAGACCCATTCTTTTATTAATTTAATGTATTTATCTAACATCTCCTCTGTGCCAGACACTCTCTTGGATGCCAGGGATGCAACTGTTTGTAGGACTACCTAAGCTCTGCTCCCAGAGAGCCTCAGTTCAAGGGACCTACATTACAGAGAGCTTTCTTTCATGCAAAAAATAATCATTGAGTATACACTGGCTCTGATATGTTTCTAAGAGCTTTGCAAATATTTCATTTAATCCTCCCAACAATTCCATAAGATGGATACCATTATTCATAATTTTTTTAACTTAGGAAGCTGACGGAAAGTGAAGCTAAGTAATTTCCCCAGGTTTATAACAGTGAGGTTATTAAATAACTTGCTTGGGGTCTTAATCCTGCAAATCCTTCTCAGAAAAATTCACATACATGCACAATTTTTGCATGAAATTTAGGGGCTTTCCAGATTCCCTTGGATATCAGATCTAGGGCCCCTTCCCTAGAAGATGACAGCTATGATATTATAAATAAACATGACCCCCTCATTGCCGTCACCAAGCTCTGAATACAAAGCATGCTTCTACTTAGCCCTTTTTTTTTTTGCTGTAGTTTATCAGTAGCTTTTGTCCTCTCACATCACTGGACTTTTCTCTTGATCTTTTTTATCTTTCATTACATATTGCATGGCAGATATATTTTGAACATTTCATTGACTGCCCTTCTTTGTTGCCCCCAGGTTGCCTTTATTCCCCCACCACCAGACAGTTTTTAGTTGACCGACACCACGTGCCTTTTCATTGCTGTAAGCTGTGTAAGACATTCAAAAATGTGTCTGAACATTCATACTAGTGTCCAGTTAAGATCTGTCTGATTTAGTTTTCAACTTTTTTAGATATTTATTATGATTCTCACTTACCTAATCTCTTTGTAATATATTATTGTATATTTGGTTTACATCACTTGTATAAATGCTAAGTATTACAGGGCTTGGCTTGTGAACTTGTGTCTAGATTTCTGGAGGCCAGGGTTTTCCTTTGCGTAGTATGGGGAACTGTGAACATCTTCCTCCTATGCCTTATGCAATCTTAAATCTATTTTTCCGTGAAAATAAGAAAATGTTGACATGGGTATATTTTATACAGTGCTGTTGTACATATACACTTACCTATATGTATATTTAATAATATTATTAACCAACTAGCAGAAATTTGGCTGCCAGTGGATAGATTTCTGAATGTTACATACTTATTCTAGTATCAGTGGTACCTCTGCTTGACCTAGTCCCAAGGAACCTTATTTCTTGCAGATTATTCTGCTTTAAATTTATCTGTAATGTTGTTTTTCTGATACTCTCAGTATAGTATAGTTATAAATTGTAGCTTAGTTTGAATTCATCTTAGAGAACATTGAAAGGAAAGAGAATATGTATGAAGGCAGTATTTTCTACCTTTTCAGAGATTTCTGAATTTAAATAAAGAAGGCTATGGCCAAATACCCAAAAACTGTATTCAACGTTATTTCCCTTTCACACTGAGGATTTTTAAAAAGCAAAGGTTAAAGTGGTTTTCACTGAGGTATTGTTTGCATCAATGTTACCATGACTATATTTCTTCACTTAAATGTTCTTTTTCCTCTAGAAATGTTCTCTCTCCTGCTTATCTTTCTCATTGCCTTTACGCTAATTTAACTTCATTTAGAGCAGCATATTTCTCTACCATCTGATGCTGACAGTGTAAATTATATGATAGAAAACAGTGATTTACAGTACCCTTGATTGTAACTCTGATTAGATTTGCCTTAAGACCTGAACATCATGCTCAATTATTTCTTGATTTTCTGTACCTATCATGTATGGAATATCTTTACAGTAAGAGATCTGCATAAAATAATTTAAAAGTCTTGCTTCACACAAATGTAAGCTGGAAGAATAACTTTGATAACCCCAAATATGTTCTGTTATTCTTTAATGAAATTTGCATGTTGTCTTAGGTTAGACAGTTAGATGCCAAAATAAGGTGATTGAGTAATACTTCTTAGATTAGTTTAAGAAAACCAATCTTTGGAACTCATTTCAATTTCAGAATTTGATGAATTTCATTCATCTTCCGTTGATCTTAATTTCTTGGTTTTCTTACATCCTCTGAAAACTATATAATTTTCTATTATAAGAGCATCTTTCTACTTGCAGATTTAAAAAATATATATTTTATACGTTATTTTGCTTTTCTGCTCATATTTTCTAATACTTTGTTGTATGTAATTTTCTTATTCCTTTATTAACACTTGGTAAGGCTCATATCTCCTTACTTTACAAAATAAAAATCTAGACTGTTCTTAACCAACAGTGGAGTTTTAGTTGAGATTATAAAAGCAGCAAAGAAGCATCATCATTATAAACTGGTTTACATAAATTAAGCATGTTAGTGATTATAAATATTTTCTAATACTTTGTTGTATGTAATTTTCATATTCCTTTACTAACACTTGGTAAGGCTCCTATCTCCTTGCTTTACAAAATAAAAATCTAGACTGTTCTTAACCAAAAGCAGAGTATTAGTTGAGATTATAAAAGCAGCAAAGAAACATCATCATTATAAACTGGTTTACATAAATTAAGCATGTTAATGATTATAAATGTAATTTGATGCATTTACTTCTATTGAATACTACATTCATGAGAGATCCCAGTTGTACCTTTTATGTTTTGTGGTTGAGCAATAATTTATTTCTAATTTCTGTACAGGCTGGGCATGTCAAGAGAGGAATCTGTGAAGCTCACTGCTGGACCAAACAATGCTGGAGCTCAAAGTAGTTCTTCATGTGGGACTTCTGGCCTTCCAGTTTCTGCACAGACAGCCTTGGCAGAACAACAGCCAAAAAGCATGAAAAGCCCAGCTTCTCCAGAGCCTGGTTTCTGTGCTACTCTTTGCCCTATGGTAGAAATTCCACCTAAAGATATAATGGCAGAATTGGAGTCAGAGGATATCTTGATCCCTGAAGAATCTGTAATTCAGGAGGAAATTGCAGAAGAGGTAGAGACTAGTATCTGTGAATGCCAGGATGAAAATCATAAAACAATACCTGAATTTTCTGAGGAGGCCGAAAGTCTAACCAATTCTCATGAAGAACCCCAAATAGCACCTCCTGAAGATAACTTGGAATCCTGTGTTATGATGAATGATGTTCTAGAAACTTTGCCTCATATTGAAATTAAGATAGAAGAGAAGTCAGAATCACCCCAGGAAGAAATGACAGTTGTTATCGATCAGTTAGAAGTCTGTGACTCTCTTATTCCTTCCACTTCATCTATGACTCATGTCAGTGACACAGAACATAAGGAGTCAGAAACTGCAGTAGAGACCAGTACCCCCAAAATAAAAACAGGGTCATCTTCTCTAGAAGGCCAGTTTCCAAATGAAGGAATTGCTATAGATATGGAGCTACAGAGTGACCCTGAAGAACAGCTTTCAGAAAATGCCTGCATCTCTGAAACGTCCTTTTCTTCTGAGAGCCCAGAGGGAGCCTGTACCAGCCTGCCTTCTCCAGGAGGGGAAACACAGTCCACATCAGAAGAATCATGTACTCCAGCCTCCCTTGAGACAACATTTTGTTCTGAGGTATCTAGCACTGAAAATACAGACAAATACAACCAGAGAAATTCCACTGATGAAAACTTTCATGCATCTTTGATGTCAGAAATATCTCCAATATCCACTTCACCTGAAATATCAGAAGCATCTCTTATGTCCAACTTACCATTAACATCTGAAGCATCACCAGTATCCAACTTACCTTTAACATCAGAAACCTCACCGATGTCTGACTTACCTTTAACATCAGAAACTTCTTCAGTGTCTTCCATGCTTCTCACCTCTGAGACCACTTTTGTAACCAGTTTGCCACTTCCTTCAGAAATATCTCCAATTTCCAACTCTTCCATAAATGAGAGAATGGCACATCAGCAAAGAAAGTCACCTTCTGTATCTGAAGAGCCGCTCTCCCCACAGAAAGATGAGTCTTCCGCCACTGCCAAACCTCTGGGAGAGAACCTTACCTCCCAGCAGAAGAATCTGTCTAATACTCCCGAACCCATCATAATGAGTTCTTCTTCCATTGCTCCTGAAGCATTTCCGTCTGAAGATTTGCACAATAAGACCCTGAGTCAGCAAACTTGTAAATCACATGTTGACACTGAGAAGCCCTACCCTACTTCAATTCCAGAACTTGCTTCTACTGAAATGATAAAAGTTAAAAATCATAGCGTCCTGCAAAGAACAGAAAAAAAAGTGTTACCTTCACCATTGGAATTATCTGTCTTTTCTGAAGGGACAGATAATAAGGGAAATGAGCTTCCATCTGCTAAATTACAGGACAAGCAATATATCTCATCAGTGGATAAGGCTCCATTTTCAGAAGGCTCTAGAAATAAAACACATAAGCAAGGGAGTACACAGAGTCGGTTAGAAACCTCGCATACTTCCAAGTCGTCAGAGCCCTCCAAGTCACCTGATGGGATAAGAAATGAAAGTAGAGATTCAGAGATATCAAAGAGAAAAACTGCAGAGCAACACAGCTTTGGAATCTGTAAAGAAAAGAGAGCTAGGATAGAAGATGATCAGTCAACCCGGAACATATCATCTAGCAGCCCACCTGAGAAAGAACAGCCTCCAAGAGAGGAACCAAGGGTTCCCCCTCTCAAGGTATGGTATTAAATAAACAAAAGGCAATTCCGTAGATAGGCTTTTCCTATTTAGAAGCCTAATTTTTCAAGAGTAATTAGATTTTCTTCCTTCTAGGTTTTATGCAGCAGTTTATAATCTAATCCTCTAATAGTAAATGATCCTCTTTATGACTATGTACTGAATTCATAAAAGCAGTTTAGATACATGCATATGTTTAGACCCAGCATTAAAGGAAAAAGAATTGAGAGAGAATAGGGCCTGGAAATGTCTCCAGGCCACTGAGACACCTGGGTTTATGGGGATTTCAAGGTGTAGGACAGAGACCTATGTAAACCTGGGAAAATGTGAAAGATAATTTAGTTTTCTATAAAAGTTCTTTAGAGAACTTACACCATAAACCCAGTGTAATTTTTTCTAAGTTTCTGCTCTCTGTCATTTATACTGACTTGATGCTTTTATCTAAGTGCATTTATACTGTTGTACAGTAAAGTGGATTATTCCATCATAGCATTGGTCTAGAATTATAAACATCTCAAGCTTTTTAAATTAAAAATATTATGCTCTATATGTAGATATAAAATCTACAAAATTTTCATTTTATGTATGACTCATGTTCTCCACAGGCTGACTTTAAAATTATGGTTGTACTTACTCTTTTTAATAAAGCAGTCTCTAGTAAGCAAGATTCTAGAGGTGTAAAAGGTGAGCATTAAGTTCAATTAAAAACTTACTATGCATTTTAATTTCCGAAGCAATAGAACTAATAATATAAACTTTCCATAGGAGATATTTTTAAACATGCCAGTCTGTCAAAAGCTTATTTTCAAAGTCATATGGACTTTATGTAAAGATAGATAGATAACAACATGAGGGAAATTTGTAGTCATGGAAATGTTCTGTATCTTAATTGCATCAATGTCAGTATCCTGGTTGTGATATGTTAAAATCTTGCAAGATGTTACTATCTTGCCATATTATTGAGCACATTAATTAATAAATTAAGCACTGATGTGAAAAAAAGGTAAATACTACAAGAATATTTGATGTTTGGTCTTAAGAGCTCTTGCTTAAGGATATTTAAGTTTATTTAAAATATGTTTAATTTTTTACATAGAAATATTAAAAGAGCAAATTGAATCTTCTCCTCAAAACTATCTTTTCTTTTTTTTGACCTTTGGAATAGAACAGAGACTTCACAAGCAGTTTGAAAATGAGAAACAAGATAGCTCAGGAAGACAATTTCATCCATCAAAGTTCCAAAGCATAATTCTAAATTGATATGTATAATCTGGAGAAAAAGGAAACAGAATACATGGAAACACCACCAAATGGGAAGTCCAAAGGCTCTAGTCACTCACTAGTTATATAATCCCAAGGCAAACTACTTTACCTGCACAGCCTCAGTTTCCTCAACTGTGAAATGAGGGACGTCAACTAGAGTCTTTCCAGCTCTACACAGCCATGACTAAGAATGCTTTTAGTGACTAGAGCAACACAGCCTTGCTATGGAATGCTGGCTGTTAGACCTTGTGCCTCATGAATTTGGTGATGACTCTGTGAGTCTCTTAATTACCAAGAATTGGTAAACAGTATGGGTTGGGACGTTTACAAAATTCAGCAGATTGTGGATTACCAATATCAAAAGAAGCTGCCCAATGCATAAATCCTTTAGAGACAGAAAATCAGAGTTTCCCTTGCTTTTATGCAAATGTAATGATAATACAATCCCTTTGGAAAACAGAACACGCTGACAAATGTAGTCTCATTCCATCTTTAAAACAGCTCTTTGAAGGAAATAGATCAGAAATAACTAGTCTCATTTTACAACTGAGTTTACAAACTTCTCTTGTGTTCTTATATGTATAAAGCAGCATGCAAGGTAGCATGGGAGTGCATAAAAATCATAGAGTTCTTGGCTCAGAGAGATTATTGGAGAAACTGAGGTACACAATGATTAGCCTAGGATCACAAAGTTCCTTTGTGTAAAGTCAAAATGAGAATTCTAGTTGTCAATATCTCAGTCAGGGCTTTTTTCTTTGGGTCAAATTAAGACAGACAAACTCAAATAGAGTTGAAGTTCCACTTTTTTATGCCACTAAAAAAGATATTTCAAAATTAAATATCTCGAAGTCTTTTTAGCCTACCACACTTCTAGAAGCATGAATTTTGTATCCATTTGTATGATGCATTAAGAAGATGCTTCATTTCCATGCCAAATGAAGTTACAATGGATGTTTTTGTAGATTAAAAAACAGATTAAAAACTTAATTTTTTCCATTAATACTACGTTTCTTGTTGCTTTATGCCCTAAAGGTGCATCCAGGGATTTAGGTGTAGTTCATGGCATATTATGAGAGAATGCAGCTAGTCTTTTCCCTTGCATTATCACATTCTACATGCCTCCTCTGTGATCATGTATGAAGCACATTATATTTTTTTTCTGTCCTCCTTTTAGATTCAGCTTTCCAAAATTGGGCCACCTTTTATAATCAAGAGCCAACCAGTCTCCAAACCTGAGTCTCGAGCATCCACTAGCACATCTGTCAGTGGTGGGAGGAACACAGGAGCCAGGACCCTCGCAGATATCAAGGCCCGGGCCCAACAAGCTCGGGCCCAGCGAGAGGCTGCTGCAGCTGCTGCTGTGGCTGCTGCAGCGAGCATTGTCTCTGGAGCCATGGGAAGTCCAGGAGAGGGTGGAAAGACGAGAACTCTGGCACACATCAAAGAGCAGACAAAGGCTAAGCTCTTTGCAAAGCATCAAGCTCGAGCCCATCTCTTCCAGACCTCTAAAGAGACCCGGTTGCCTCCTCCGCTCAGCTCAAAGGAAGGGCCTCCAAACTTAGAAGTCTCTTCTACCCCTGAAACAAAAATGGAAGGTTCGACTGGTGTCATTATTGTCAATCCAAACTGTAGATCTCCTAGCAACAAGTCTGCCCACCTCCGGGAGACCACCACTGTACTACAGCAGTCTCTTAACCCAAGTAAACTTCCAGAAACTGCCACTGACTTATCTGTGCATAGTTCTGATGAAAACATACCTGTGTCACATTTATCTGAGAAAATTGTTTCATCTACCTCTTCTGAAAATAGCAGTGTGCCCATGCTTTTTAATAAAAATTCTGTCCCTGTATCTGTTTGCAGCACTGCTATATCGGGAGCAATTAAAGAACATCCCTTTGTGAGTTCTGTTGATAAATCCTCTGTCCTAATGTCTGTTGACAGTGCAAACACTACAATTTCTGCTTGTAATATAAGCATGTTAAAAACCATCCAGGGAACTGACACTCCATGCATAGCCATTATACCAAAATGTATTGAAAGCACTCCCATTTCAGCCACTACAGAGGGCTCCAGCATATCAAGCTCCATGGATGATAAGCAGTTACTAATATCAAGCAGCAGTGCTAGTAACTTAGTCTCCACTCAGTACACCTCTGTGCCAACTCCCTCCATCGGAAACAATTTGCCAAACCACCTCTCCACTAGCTCTGTCTTGATTCCCCCAATGGGAATTAACAACAGATTTCCTTCTGAGAAGATAGCCATGCCTGGGAGTGAAGAACAGGCCACTGTATCCATGGGTACCACTGTGAGAGCAGCCCTCAGCTGCAGTGATTCCGTAGCGGTCACAGACTCTCTGGTTGCACACCCGACCGTCGCAATGTTTACTGGAAACACGCTGACAATAAACTCTTATGATAGTCCTCCCAAGTTAAGTGCTGAAAGCTTGGACAAAAATTCAGGGCCTCGAAACAGGGCAGATAATTCTGGAAAACCTCAGCAACCACCAGGGGGCTTTGCACCAGCAGCCATAAACCGATCAATTCCGTGTAAAGTCATAGTTGACCACAGCACCACGCTGACCTCCAGTTTGTCTCTGACTGTCTCCGTTGAAAGCTCAGAAGCCAGCTTGGACCTGCAGGGCAGACCAGTGAGGACAGAGTCATCCGTACAGCCCGTGGCGTGTCCTCAGGTGTCTGTGATTAGCAGGCCTGAGCCAGTTGCCAATGAAGGTATAGATCACAGTTCCACTTTCATTGCTGCTTCGGCAGCAAAACAAGACAGTAAAACATTGCCGGCCACCTGCACAAGTCTCCGAGAATTACCCCTTGTTCCAGATAAATTAAATGAGCCGACTGCTCCCAGTCATACCTTTGCTGAGCAGGCACGTGGCCCAGCTCCTTTCAAAAGTGAAGCAGACACAACCTGTAGCAATCAGTATAACCCAAGTAACCGGATTTGCTGGAATGATGATGGGATGAGGAGCACAGGACAGCCTTTGGTTACTCACTCGGGTTCAAGTAAACAAAAAGAATATCTAGAGCAAAGCTGTCCAAAGGCTATCAAAACTGAACATGCCAACTACTTGAACGTGTCAGAACTTCATCCTAGGAATCTTGTAACAAATGTTGCTCTTCCTGTGAAATCTGAACTTCACGAAGCAGACAAGGGCTTTAGAATGGACACTGAAGACTTCCCTGGCCCTGAGCTGCCTCCTCCGGCTGCAGAGGGAGCCTCTAGTGTACAACAAACACAGAACGTGAAAGCTTCCACCTCAAGTCCCATGGAAGAGGCTATTTCCTTGGCTACCGACACCCTGAAGAGAGTCCCTGGTGCAGGGAGCTCAGGCTGTCGTCTGTCCTCTGTGGAGGCTAACAATCCGCTGGTGACGCAGTTACTACAGGGCAACCTGCCTTTGGAAAAAGTGTTGCCACAGCCCAGATTGGGAGCCAAGCTTGAAATCAACAGGCTTCCATTGCCTCTTCAAACTACCTCAGTGGGTAAAACAGCACCAGAGAGAAACGTTGAAATTCCGCCCAGCTCTCCAAATCCAGATGGTAAGGGCTACTTGGCAGGGACTCTGGCACCACTCCAAATGAGAAAGCGAGAAAACCACCCCAAAAAGAGAGTAGCTAGGACTGTAGGAGAACACACTCAAGTTAAATGTGAACCAGGAAAATTATTGGTGGAGCCAGATGTTAAAGGGGTGCCTTGTGTCATCAGTTCCGGCATCAGTCAGCTAGGACACAGCCAGCCATTTAAGCAAGAATGGCTAAACAAGCACTCCATGCAGAACAGAATTGTTCACAGCCCTGAGGTCAAACAGCAAAAGCGGCTGCTCCCCTCGTGTAGCTTCCAGCAGAACCTATTTCATGTTGACAAGAATGGTGGCTTCCACACTGATGCTGGTACCTCACACAGACAGCAGTTTTACCAAATGCCTATGGCTGCCAGGGGCCCCATTCCTACTGCAGCTCTGTTACAGGCCTCTTCCAAGACCCCAGTGGGGTGTAATGCATTTGCCTTCAACAGGCATCTTGAACAGAAGGGATTGGGAGAGGTTAGTCTTTCCTCAGCACCTCACCAGCTAAGGTTAGCCAACATGTTATCCCCCAATATGCCCATGAAAGAAGGTGATGAGGTGGGAGGCACTGCACACACAATGCCAAACAAAGCACTAGTACATCCGCCGCCGCCACCGCCTCCCCCTCCCCCTCCACCCTTGGCTTTGCCCCCACCTCCCCCCCCACCACCACCACTACCTCCACCTCTCCCTAATGCAGAAGTCCCATCCGATCAAAAACAACCTCCAGTTACCATGGAAACCACTAAGAGACTTAGTTGGCCACAGTCCACGGGCATATGTAGCAATATAAAATCGGAACCTCTTTCTTTTGAGGAAGGTTTAAGCAGCAGCTGTGAACTGGGCATGAAACAAGTTTCCTATGACCAGAATGAAATGAAAGAACAGTTAAAAGCATTCGCGCTAAAAAATGCAGATTTCTCTTCCTATTTGCTTTCTGAGCCACAAAAGCCTTTTACCCAATTAGCTGCTCAGAAAATGCAGGTGCAGCAACAACAGCAGCTCTGTGGAAATTATCCAACAATACACTTTGGTAGCACGAGTTTCAAAAGGGCAGCATCTGCAATTGAAAAGTCCATTGGGATTTTGGGAAGTGGCTCCAATCCTGCCACAGGCTTGTCTGGTCAGAACGCTCAGATGCCCGTTCAGAACTTTGCCGACAGCAGCAATGCAGATGAATTGGAACTGAAATGCTCTTGCCGGCTGAAAGCCATGATTGTGTGCAAAGGCTGTGGGGCCTTCTGCCATGACGACTGCATAGGTCCTTCAAAACTTTGTGTAGCATGCCTGGTTGTACGATAAGAGCTGAGTGAAAGATGCAGTATCCCTTTTCCACACGGAAAAGCCAAATAGCATCAGCAACAACAAATAGAATAATGCAGTGGTTTCTATCATGCTAATTTATTTTGCTTTGGAGCAGGTACCTTTTCTCTATGGCATTATTTTCTTGCATTTCTCATAAAGGGGAGGATGCATCCCAACTGAATGGCTCACTGGCATGTCTTTTATGTGTTCAGTTGCCATTCCTAGCTTTGGAAAGTTTCTATCTGTCCATGTGTATACAAGTCAATGCCCCATTTTTGTTTTTCTTTTAACCGAGGTGTAGATAGGAAAAGGACATTTTTAATTACTTAATAACCGGAAATGCAGATGTGTAAGGAGAATGAGAGGAATGAGTTAAAGTGGTTATGCATTTTTCTATAGATGAGCCATTACAGCAAGGAATTTTACAGTTGACTTTTCTGAACCTAGCTTTACCACAGTGATTAAATCCTATTTAGAAAGGGGAATCTGATTTAAATGTGTGATTCCTTGTATTTGCTCCTATCACAAAAGATGTATTAAAGGAGGTATGCCATTAATGAAATCCACTGTCCTGAGTATTATCTTTCCTCCCGTTGTACTTTCTCAGAGACTATAGCAGAATATCTGGATCTTCCTTGGATTTTGTACACATATTGTAGTGAAATGTGTCCTACATCTGAAATTGCATGGGACTCATGCCCAGCAATCTGGTTCTAGGCCTTTGACACCTGATCATATGAGAGCAATTGGCCAGCCAATAGCCATAAGCCCAGAGGATTTTAGAGCTTCATGTGTGGCTTTTAAGAGCAGGTTTGAAAAAAAAAAAAAGACCCTAAACTTCAAAGCAAGGAAATAAGATGCTGTATATGCACACATAAATGCGTTGATAATGTAAATATCCTATTCACGCTAATGAATTACTAGATATTAAAAGTGGGGGGTGGAAATCATTGTAGCCCTTTATTGATGACACCCATTCATTCTGGCTTCAGACCTTGCAGAGGTTGGCCATATCTTTTTAAAAGTGTCATTGATGATAAAAGGGACTACCCAAGGCTAAAGCGTCAACATTTTTCAGAACAATTGCTTTTCTCATTATTTACAACCTATATAATTCAACTTTGAAATAACCCTTATTTTGAAAAAAACTGTTCTAGGTATGGCATGTTTTGTTTTTTCCCTCAGGTATATTCAATACATTCTTCATATTTGGGGGAACTGCTTTTGAAAAAGGGATACTGCATCTTAACAGTTATCTTCAGTGTGCATCCAGTAAAGTCTGCGTGTTGAGTATTTGAGCTACATTCCATATATTTTGGCCACCCTCATACCAGAGGACAGCCGTAGTTCAGGAGGCTCTGTTTTCAAAAGCAAGTTCAAAAGCACATGCACATTGAGGGAAGATGAAAGAAAACAAAAACCAACCATGCCCATTTAACTTCAGATTACAGAGCACAAAATGTGGAGTGCCATTAACCCATTGATTGATTGTGGCTGTAGAATTTAAAAAGCAAACATGGGGGGGTGGGGAATCATCTGTATCCAGGGTAAGAATGACCAATATTTTCACATGGGATCATCCTAATCACTGTAAACTTTTTGACATTCCTGTAAAACACGTCTTAAAAGTTGACTGGAATGAGCAGAAATTACATTCCTGAAAACAAGAACACTTGTGATTTTTTTATAACCAACTATATAATATGTTTTTTTCTCCGTATTTATTGTGATGTTGCCAAATTTCTTTCTTTAGGTGATAGAGACATCATTTCGAATAACAAATTGCTGATAGTGAGAGGTACTTTACTTTATCTTAGAAAGAAAGAAAAGGCCTGCTGCTGTAGCCATGATTTTGGTGCTTCAGTACTGTCATTTCTGTTTTTCACAGTAAAATTGGCAAAACTAATGACTGAGAAAGTTAGCAATGCACTTAACCAGCCTTACCCGAGGAAAGCATCATAAGTTCCAGTGGATCCTTAGTTTTCTCTTCACTGCACGCCAGGTTGTGTTGGGGTGGCATCCTTATCAGTGGTGTCTTTGTCTGCCTGGCTCTGATATCATCCTGATTTCGAAGATCATGCTGTTAGTCTCACAGCGGGGCACCCCTATAATATAGACACTTGCATGCCAACTCCTTCCAAATTCAGTCACTGCTATACCAGTGTCAGATACTGTCTACACCAGCAAATTGAAACCCATCACATCAGTAACTGACATGGTGTCGGAAGAAACTCCAGTCTACAGAACCTTTGCACTCAGTATGTGAGGTACAATTGAGGCTGATGAGATACTGAGCTCATTATCAGTTCCTTCATTGTTGAATACTGCCTGCAAGTTGCTTATTGGGAATAAGAAAAAGTGTCCTTCTGTATGTTTTGATTTTTCACATAACAGGCTTGGAGAATCAATTGTTGATAGTGCATGGATTCTATCATCCAGGTCCGATTAGCATAATTTTTCTGCACCCTTTTTTTTTTTTTTTTTGCTCCAGTTCAAATTCCTAGTGTTCTCATATGGTTTATATTACTGAAAAATTAATATCTTTAAGCTAAAATATAAGGGAAAGGAAGAAGAGAAATTTAGATGTAAAATGTGGGTCAGATATTTTGTAGGTTTCCATTTAATATATATATACACACAAAATCCAGTATATTCTGAGTAGGTTCTTAGTTTTCTGATTTCTACATGTGTCTGCTATGTGCAAATGTAGTATATTATTTACTACATGGTTATTGTGGTGTAGTGTGCAAATGTTAGCATGTGCATTATCCTGATTACTGGACACAGTTTTATTCTTATCAGGAATAGAACTTGCACATGTACCATACAATTTTTTTTTTTTTTTAATCACAAAGGATGTATTTCCCTAAGTAGCACTTTTGGAGCAGGGGAAGGAAGAAAACTGCTATTCCCTAATCCTCCTCCTATAAGATATGCATATGCCTGAGGTGTATAAAGACATTTAGGTTAGTTAATGGGCATGTTAATAAGAGCATTGTGATGCAAATTCATTTTCAAAATGAAAATAATTTTTTCTTCCCCAAAGTGAGAATAGCAGAAATTTTGGTGAACTGAGCACCATAGTTATATAATATTTCCCTGCGAAGGTCTAGTTTGAAGAAAAAAAAAACTTGAAAACAAACCTATGAGGTTGAGCCTGGTTGCTATAAAGACTTTGGGGTGGTATGTGTTTCTGGGATGAGCTATATAGAAAGTTTAGTTGACTGCTGGACCTTGGATATTCTTACTCGGTTCAAAATACACAAAAACAAGCTGGTGCATATGGTGCTTTATAATGCAGTCGAGAGTAAGAATACACGTTGCTGTAGCCCCATTTCCTTTACAAACCCCCGCACAATTTCAAAAGTGGAAGTTACCGTGGCCTCTGGTTTCCCAGTTCCTCCGTGGTGTAATGAAGTCCCAGGTTTTAGAAGCTGAAGCCAAGCCTAGGGTAGCATCGTCTGTACGGTGGTGAGGCCCAGCGCAGCGGTAGCTGCCTAGTGGGAATGACCCCCTGAGCATGCAGAGCCCAGAGTCACTGTCCATCTGCGTTCCCAGAGAACAATTGTGAAGAGTCCTAGAACAGGAACTCTGAATCAGACTGTCAGGGGCCTATGTAGCCAAAATGTTACTAAATATAAAATTCCTGTTGTCTTCAGTCTTCATGCTTTGTCACTGTAAAGAGAACAAAAAGCATTTTTACTATAATTTAAAGGAGCTGCTTTTTTATAGCACATACTATTTCGCTTTGTACTATATTTGATAGTTGCAGAATAATTTAGACTGTAGAAAAACTTTGTTGTATTTGTACTGTTCTTGAATGTTTCAAAGAAAGTGCTTTACTTGGTTGCCATAATTTTCTCGTACTGCTGTATTCCCCTCCTTCCCCTGCTTCATGGAAACCTGATATGATACGTATTTTCAGTAGTTTTTTTTTTTTTAATGTGTGTTCGTTTGTACAATTTTTTTTTTTTTTGGTCAGTATTCTGAATGTTTACATCTGTTTGACATTAGCCATTTAATGCCTTTTTTAAAGGCGGTATTACTCCTACAGTGTAACAGCAAAATGTGAAATCAACCCAAACATAACATGCATGACAAACACAGATTGGGGGCGAAGGCCCTGAACCTACATAGACATTTTATATCAGCATACAGAAAAGTAAAATCCTCCTTCAGTCCTCTACCAAAGAATATATTATTCCCACAGGAAAAACTCAGAAAAGGTGTGTAAAATCCTCAGAAGGGGGAGCAGTTGATTCAGTAAGACTGCGACAATTTAATACTGTTACGCTTGCTTTGATACCTGACTAAATGTGACTGAGTGCGACAAGCATTTAAGAAAATTTTTAGACAGTGTTTTGTTTAGAATTCAGGGATCATGCATTCTTTAATGGTGCTGTTTGTTTTTTATTTCTTTTCTACAAAGAAAACAAGTGTTGCCTACAAAAGTGACTGCTCACAATACCATAAGTTAAATGAAATGAAATGTTTGTCTCTTCATGTTTCTCTGTCTTTCCCTTTCTCAAAGTAACAACTTGGGTTTCAATATTAAGATATTCTGGAGAAAATAAAGAAATTAAACATGAAATAATTGTCATTTTTAATTTTTTAATGAAATGAAGTAATTTATATATGTTAAATGTACTAATAATTGGAAATTCTATTTAAAATTTATAGGGACAACTTAAACCATATACTCTTAAATTACCCACGCTTCTTTTTGGTAATGGTGACTTGTCAACATATGGTTATAACTATGGTTAAAACAGGAAAAGCTAAAACTGAAACTTCAGAAATTGTAGCTGTTACTCTTATCATTTAAGACTATATTTGGACTTTCTGTTTTCATTAAGATCTGAATTTTTTATACCAAAAAGCATTCAGGTAAACAAATTGTTACTATCACATGTACTTTTAACTTTCAAAATGAATAATTCAGAAAATGATCCCTTAGAAGAATTGCTTTGGTTAATTTTTAAAAATCCTACATGAAATATTGTAACTAGAGTTACTTGAATGAAATGCTGTGAGCCATTAAAACAAAATTGCTTCAGTTATATTTACATAGGTTAAAGAAATATGCATATCTTTTCAGTAAGATGGATCAAAGCATTAAACAGTTGGCTGTTAAATCTCCTGTTTTTCATCTACACAGAAGATGTTGTGTTTAGCCACCAGATGGCGAAAGAGGATATTTACTTTTGTAGGAAAAAAGAAAATACTTTTTCTTCCTCCAAAAACCAAATTTAATAATATTAAAAGTCAAATTTATTCAGGTAAGCCAGTAGAGGATGGATATTTCTACATTAATTACATTATTTTCACGACAATGATGATGCTTTTTTGTTCCACTGTTTTTTCTACTAACATATTTACAAAATGCTTTCTTAATTTTATTTAGAATTGCAGTTTGTTTTAAAATTTTTTTCTCATTGCATTACCCCACAGGCATTATCTAGTCCAAAACCTATTAGGATAAAACTGAACAGCTCAGCATTCTCTAAGCTGTCGCTTAGTGAAACTTATCTGAATGCTTGTGTGTTTTTATTTTCATAAAAGTACAATGACACAATTCTTGTATAAATGTGCCATTATTTTTAATACAATAATGTAGCCTAATTTGAATAATAATTTATGTTAGGATCTAAAGTATTTATTTGTATCCATCATAGCACTTATCAAAGAACAAGTGATTTATCCAGTATTTATTCACATAAATACTTCATTGTAATCAAACATAATTATGTTATTTACAAGGAACCCAGCTAGCAGTGTAGTTGATAGAACAGTTTTGGGCTTCTTGCTAGAGAAGAGAATTGAACAGAAATCCTAGAAAGTGTTTCACATCCCATAAAATTATTTGAAGTCTTTAACTGTAGATCGCCTAGACTGAATATTTCAAGTGAAGATCACACACAGTGCTTCACAGTGATCTGCAAAAATGAAAAGTTGAAATAATCAAATGTCACAACTAATTTAGAAGTCTAAATTGAGTGATGAACCCAGTACTTATCCCTATAGAAACTTTTAACCAAGTTGCCAATGTAACTACCATAGACTGACTACTTAGAGGAAAATCACCTGAGTTAACAAAACAAAGGTTGAAGTTTTGACCATTTTATTTAACCAGTTTTACGTTTTGCAACGATAGTAAATATCCCATTGTGCTACCTGAATATAAGTAAAGCATGTATTAAAAATATTTAGCAATCTTGTAAGGGTCAACCAACCAATCTAAACACATGCTACACAAAAGAAGTGGCCCTATAAAAACAAATCAGTGAAGACTGGCTGAATGTCAGTTCTGTTGAATGAAGGAGCCCCCTGAGTCTGCTTTTATCGGTAGTTTGGATTTTTACGTAGTACCTTCATTGCATTTATGGGAAAGTCTGTTTCGGAGGTACTTTCTTTTTTAAGCTAAAATTACCAGCTAAAGTCTCATTTAAAAATTTTTATTCATTGTAATTCACAAATTATAGTTGTACATATTTATGGGGTAAAAAGTGATGTTACAATTTATGAATACAATATGGAGTAGTTAAGCTAGTGAACGTATTCATCTCAAATACTTGTTTTTGTGGTGAGAATATTTGAAATGTACTGAGCAGTTTTGAAGTGTACAGGTCCTTATTTACTATACTCACCATGCTGTGCAAATGGACACAACTCATAAGTAACAACTTGGCCCGAGAGTGGGGGCACCAGCTACTTTAAAACAAGGTCTCTCGGACACTTGAAGTTATACACATTCCATCTCATTTTCTATAGGGTCATCACAAAGTCTTTATTTGTCAAAAGTTCGTAAATGGACAATAGATTTCACTTTTGATTCAACCTGTATCTGTAGTTTCATATTGTGATTTTATTTCAGGAAAACACTCTGCCCAGAATCTTCATTCTTCAGTGAAGAAGGAACACAGAGGGACCTCAAAGGAGTGCAGAACTATGGTTCTGTTTTCTTTGATTGATTTCAATGTACAATTCTGGGATGTTATAGCGTCGCCTAGATATAGCAACGTGTGACTGACCTCAGTAACTGTAGAAAATGTGAGCTTTTCCTGGGTTTTTCTCTCCTCCAATAGGTGACAACATTTATGTGTGTCCATTTATATAGAAATGAAACATTTCCTACCGTAATATAAACATCATTTGCAAATCAGTTTGTCTTAAATTGAGGATTTGAAAGGGTTGGCGTAGGAGTAGGGACAGTGTTCTATAATGGCTTCTAAGTGGAAGCCACTAACACATTTCATACCCCTTCTTCCCTTAACCCGTAAGCTCAGTGTAGATTTCGTTTTTTCTTTCAGTGCATATTTTTGATAAAATCTTTACATCTCCAGGAAGAAAAGTAAAAGCAATGAAAAATTAGCTGGTAGCTTAGAAAACCTCAACAAATTTTAAAGCTTTTAAAAACTATATTCAGAGTAGGACTCTATGGATAATCTGTTACCTCTCCTCGATAAATACTCACCGAACGTCCTCACCTTTTGTCCATCAGAAAGACTGTGAGATCGGTAACAGCCAGTTTCTTTCTTCTTCTTCATATGTTGATACTGGAAAGGTCTTTGGTAGAAACATTCCTGTCCAAAAAGATTTGCTTGGCAACAACTGGGAATAATCAAAGCTACCAGTCCTTACAATTCCAGTTTTATAATTGTGACTTTCAGTAATATTATTACCTTAAAAAATAAACCTAAAGAAGACGTCACGATCTGAATATGGAGGAGATTTTACAAGTTCCCTTCATATCGATAAACTTTGAAGAGTTTTAAGTGTATACTACAGCGATTTTCCAGAGCTGTTCCAAAAAGGCTTTATTAAAAAATACTCATTTAGAAATAATTGATAACTTTAAAAATAATTTATTAAATTATTTAAAATAACAGTTAACATTATTTTAAAGTTTCTATTAAAAAAGATTAAAAAGTAATAGTTGATAACATTGAAGGTATTAACAAATAATTTAAAAATAATTGATAATATTAGTGAAATGCGGTGTAACAAGTGCCACAAAGCATTTTACAGGTATTATCACATTTATTCTTAAAAACAAACTATAAAGGAAGCACCATTATTATATCTATGTAATAAATAAGGAATCTGAGGCTTAGAGAGCTTAAAGTTAAGAACACTCAGCTAAGATTTGGGGTATAAAGATTTATCAGAAACAAAAGCCCATCCTCTTACTTGCTAGAAGATGCAATGGCTGCTGCACAGATTTTGCTAACTCCTGGGGATTCCAAGAAAAATCAGAGGGTCTCAGACCTTGAAAAAAATATAGGTTAGTGGGAAAAACAATAAAATAATGTGACAAAAATATAACCAAGACATGTGCGAGGTTCAATAAGGAAGGAAGCAACCAAGTGGGTGAAACTAGGGTTGCCAGTGGCTGAGAATGAGACCTCTAGAAGGGCACATATTTCCCCTCATCTGCCATGGTTTAAGGGCAGTACCACGGGGCAGGAGAGCAAGTTCTTCCCCATCAGTATACCAATTACTTTCCTGGAACAGGGTTCATCAATAATGAGACTCTTTTTTTTCTGATAATGATCTTTTTGAGTTTTATGACCGTCCGCTAGAGAAAAAAAAATCAAGCTTGTAAAGAATTAGTTTTATTCAGAAGTCTTACTGGGGACTGTAGACTGAGGACTATAGCCCTGGAGAGATCTTTCAGAGAGGTTCCATCAGACTATTCCAAAACTGTTTTGGCTCATCGCTTATATACAGGCAGTGAAGGTTCAGTACGTGCAAAATCATATCAAATTTTGGGTGCAAGAGTACATCTGGTTATAGACTGTAGAGGCATAATCACTGACCCTGTCAGACATTATCTTATTATAGGAAAAGGCAAGGTCTAGGGTCATTTATCCTTTAAGGAATATGGTGACTCATTCAAGAGATGTGGGAACCGTGTGCTCTATCCAGTTTTGTCTTCAAAGCATTCTTCCAGAGAACTGCATCTTGTCACAGAGTCAGGGGCTTTGTGAAATTATGCTGGCAGGCAGAAATGAGCAAACATGGCTTTCTATATTTACTACTTTGTCTCACAGATCCTTTACATAGTTCAGAGCTCTGTCCCCAAAGCCTTCTTTCATGAATCTAGGAATTTGTTCAGATGTTGGTAATGTTAATAATTGACGTTTTAAAAGTTAACATATTGAAACAATATTTACGGTGCCTGATGTCCTTGGTGGTCGTTGACTCTTTAATACTTTTTAAAAAATATAAAACATATTCCTGTATGTAAAAGTTAACTAGTGTTACAGAGACTATTACCGAAACCAATGCCAAAAAATGGAGTATCTTGATATAAATTGCAATGTGAGCAATTAATTTTTTTAAAGGAGAAGAAATTGCTTCTGACTATTCATATTAATAGGTTTCAAATAAGAAAACAAAGAGTTACACATGCAAGCTGCAAGTTTGGATTGAAGTCAGGGAACTTATAAATGTGTCATGCAGTACTTTTGAGAAATAAAAGCTCCCCACTCTGCTGGTGATCACAGAAGGAAAATATTTTGATCATTGCAGAAAATGAAAAAGCATACAAGAGTCATCCAGCTGATAACACCAAGATATATATAGTGCCAGAGATTAGCTTCACCTGTATCAGTATTTTTCCAAGAAATGCTCGCCTGTTTAAGTGAATCCTACCACTCTCTTAATTCCACACTGGTGACTAAGGACATAAGCGATGACTGTCACTCCATAGAGAAGCCTCGTCTGTAGCACCAAGTGGTCCACGCTGCATTGTCATCCTGCCCCAGCTGTGAGAGCATGACGTTGGGTGATTCACATTCCTGCTCCGTGTCTGACTCATCATCTTGCCCACAGGCCAACCCCATCTTTTATCACCCCTTGCTTGCAAATATTTATCTTAAAGCCATCTGGCAACCTAATGTTTTAAGTATCTTGATAAGTATTTATTTGAAGATATTGTGAAACTAAGAAATTTTAAGTTTAGATTTAGTGAGAAATTGCATTTTCCTATTTTCAAAAAGAGATATTTTAACTTCCCTTTCTACTTAAGTAAAACATGTCATCTCACTGAATATAAAAAGACCTCACTCCTTGACCTTTAATACTTGTCAAGGGATTCTAAAGATGAAGGCACTTTCAGTGCCAAAATTCATCCAACGTTCAAAAGCAAAAATTTTTTTCATCACCATCTCTATGCTAGGCCCTGAATTACAGGGAATACATGGTTTTTCTCATGACTTGATTTTTCAAGAAAATTTGTACCATAAAACATTATCATAAGGTGGAAGAAATTTATCAGAAATGCCATTCAAATGTACCTTTCTGGGCCATCCTATTTCCCAGAACAGCTTGCATATGGATGGAGAGAATAATTGAGGAATGCAAGTTCTGAAAAGATGTCTCTTTTGAAGTTATATTTAATTTCCAGACTGCTTTATCCAGGCTCAGAGTCAAAATATTTAGCAATATAGTAGAAGAGGCAAAATAGTTTTCTGCATCTTCTATTGGGGAAACTATACTTTCTAATATAAAATGGAGAGAAAGAAAGAAAAACTCCTATATATGGAGAATGGTTTGTCATCAAATTTGGCTCATCTGGAGAAAACAGCACAGATGGTCTAGCTTGCTTCAGGATTGCAGTTTCGTGCTATGCATGATTCACCAGAGAAGGTAAATCAGCATCTGCTCATTTCATTTTGTGTTCACTGTTGTAGTAATAGGTAGTAATGTGCATTAACATTCTTTTGTTGCTAGACCTTAGAAAGCAAATGAGTGTTATTTTCTAGCTAAATTAGAGACTATTTTTTCTATAGTTTTACATTCAGATTAATGAAGCAATGCTGAAAAAAATAAAACCACCTTTGCCCGCTTACTAAGATTTGGGACCTCTTCACTTGGAACACCCTTTGGTCAAGACCTAAAAGTAATTTCCTTCTTTTTTTTTTTTTTTTTTTTTTTTTTAAGAAAAAGACTATCAAAGTAATTTCTCAGAAAGGAAAAACTGGGCTCTGTAATCAGTTATTCTAACACATGGTTGTTTATTAAAATATGGTCATGGGACATTTCTGTTTGTGACTGTGAAGGTGGATTTTAAAACATCCTTCCACACACGGATTTGACCTGTTTTTATGTTTCATAGTTGGCTCATATAAATATTACAAAAAATGAATGTTAACTTTAATAATGGAAAAATCTGATTTCCTGACTCATAGTTTAGCAAATAGATTTATGCAAATCTGATGAAGTTAGTTTCTGTGTGGAAAGCAAATGTCTTTCTGGACTGTGCACGATACAGATCCCTATATTCCTTTTTGGTCATTCCCTGAGTTATATCTTATGGTTACAGGGAGCTACAATTCATTTATGGTGAGCCTTATCTATCTCTGGACTAAAAGTTACTGAAGAGAAGTTGTAGTATCTCTTCTACTTTGGTATCTGTAGTAGCTTCCATCGTGCATAACATAGGGATAGTTCATTAATACACACAAGAAATGTTTGTATCATAGATTCCTCTTTGCTAGGGCATGACAGAGATACTATGGGTACCACAATGAACAAATTGTCATCATTCTTGAGCTTTTATTCCAGTGGATGGAGACAGGTAACAAAGAGAGAAATACAAAACATGTATAGTATATTTGAAAGTGATAAGTGCTATAAAGGAAAACAAAGCATTGTAAGTACATAAAAAAAAATCAAAGTATGGAGGTTGTAATGTATAAAGGGTTCCCAGAGAAGGCCTGGCTGAAAAGGTGCTATGAACTGAAATGTGGCCCCCCTACCAAATTCATAAGTTGAACCTCTATACCCAATGTAACTGTATGTGGATATAAGACCTATAATGAGGTAATTAAACTTAAATAAGGTCATAATGGTGGGGCTGTAATCCAAGAAAATTGGTGTCCTTATAAGAAGAGTGAGACACCAGATATCTCTCTGTCCATGTGAGCACAGAGGAAAGACCATGTGAGGACACAGAAAGAAGGCTGCCATCTGCAAGCCAGAAAGAGAGACCTCTCCAGAAACCAACCCTGCTGGCACTTTGATTTTGGACTTCCAGCATCCAGAACTGTGAGAAAATAAATTTCTATTGTTGAAGCCGCCAGTCCATGGTATTCTGTTGTGCAGCCCAAGATAATTGAGAGGGAAAGAATATTTGCATAGAGAATGGAAGAAAGTGTGAAGGTGTGGGACCATGTCAAGTGGACAACAAGTGGAGAGACTTCCTATGCAGAGGCAGAAACAAATGTAAGGCTCTGGATCTCAGTGTACTATGGTAGGTAATTAAAATAAAATTACTCTCAGAATCTCCTACTAAGAAGAGGAGGCTCCTATAGAAGGTAAGATAATGAACTTGTAAGGCTGTCTGTTTATCAAGGTTCTTGCATGAGTGATGAGATCAGCTATTTTCGAAGACCTAACTTGACAAAAAGTATAACTTTTTCAGTAAATGATTTAAAGTATTTATTTTTCCTTTGCCCATGTCATTAGACTTCTAAGGAAAAGTTGGATTATTTATTCACCAAGCAAGATAATAAAGGGCCTTATGTATTAATCATTTTATCTCAGGCTTTGCTAGATCTAAAGCCACCTCTGAGAACTAAGAAGTTGGTTTTCTCATTTTCAGATAAAGTAAGAGTCAAAGATACTAAGTCAACTGAAGGAATCCACTTTCTCCAAAGGTCCTGCCCTTTATAAACCATGAGTTTTAGGTAAATGTCAGCGTGCGTGGACTGCTCCAGTCTTCTTTGTTGTGAGTAGCTGTACTTTTTTCTTTTCTTTAGAGGCAGGGCCCCACTCTGTCACTCAGGCTGGAATGCAGTAGTGTATCATGGCTCACTGTAACCTCAAACTCCAGGGCTCAATTGATCCTCTCACCTCAGCTTCCAGAGTAGCTGTGATTATAGGCATGAGCCACTGCACCTGGCTAGCTGTAAATTTTAAGAAAACTGTCAGTAGAGATATGTTTTTGTTTAGTGGAGTATTTCGTTATATTTTTTTCAAAACTTCTGAACACTGTATACACCACTTGACCTGTACTTGACAATTAGAGCCTGTAAAATGCAAAGGCTTAAAAAATCCAAAAAACATAAATTCAAGGTTTGCCTTTCAATAAAGTCTATAAAAGCATCTGCTCTGAATACTCCCTTGCCATATTTAAGTACCATGGAGAAGAGAGAAACTAGTAAGCATACAATAACTCTATACTGAACCAGGAAGAAATTTCGTCTGGCTGGCTATACCTCTACCTTTCTGCATATAGCCTGACAGAATACTAGAGTTGAAAGAACACACACCATAGGACCAGAAAGTCTTGTTTGAATTCAGATTTTGACATTTGCAAACAATGTAACCTGGGTTACTTAACCCAACTGACCATCCAAGCTTACCTATAAGATGGAATTATGGTAACCTGGCAAGATTGTTGTGAGGGGTAGAATACATATATACTTCTTAGCATAATGTTTGTTGTATGTTATGATCACAATATGTGATCTCTAGTATTCAAAGAGTCATACTCTTCCTAACAGAGTCTTCAAAGCCTGCATTTTGAAGTTGGAAATGAACTCTTGATAAACACCATTGTTCCCTTAATATTACCCTAATGTTAGGATATATCATCATTTCCACTTAATAAAGGAAGAAATTGAGACAAATGAAAGCTAAATGTTCTTCCAAGTTTGTGCATTTTCTATTAATGTTATTGTTGAGGTCATCTGCCTATATAATTTTATTCAGATTGCCAGTGGTTCTGAAACTTTAAAGTGCATTGAAATAGATGCAGAATTCTGGCCCTCACCCTTGAGGTTTTGATGTAGGATGACTCTTAAGTGATTCTAATCAGAAAGTTCTAATCAGAAAGCAACAAATTCATTGTACCAGAATCTTTCTCTATATAAACTATTTATATACTACTTAACATTGGAAGGCTGAAAATCATTGGCTACCTAGCCTTCAAAACTAACAACAGTTATCTGTAAAAGTAAATATTAGAAAAATTGGCAAATATTTAACAAAAGAGAAGTGATTATATAAATTGGTCTAGCCATGTGGGAATATTATGCAATCACCATATAGAATATTGAGAAAAATAACCAATGACATGTAACTTGTACTATGTTGAGTGAAAAATAACACTTAAAAATGTTATGTAAAAATGACCTCTTTATTTATTTATTCTCTTTTTTGAGATGGACTCTCGCTCTGTCACCCAGGATAGAGTGCAGTGGTGAGATCCTGGCTCACTGCAACCTCCACCTCCCGGGTTCAAGCAATTCTTATGCTTCAGCCTCCCGAGTAGCTGGGATTACAGGTGCCCACCACCATGCCTGGCTAATTTTTGTATTTTTAGTAGAGACAGGGTTTCACATGTTGGCCAGGCTGGTCTCGAATTCCTGACCCCAGGTGATCCTCCCACCTCAGCCTCCCAAAAGTGTGGGATTGCAGGCATGAGCCATGGCACCCAGCCAATTGGTATTGCTGAAAAAACAACTCTACATCAAAAAAGAGAATATATATAATCGCAAGTGACTATTAATGTTTAATTCTAGGTGCGAAGATTGTGAGTAAATTTATTTGTCTTTTCTAAATTCTTCATTTCTTCTCTCAATATTTGTGACTTCTGTTAGCAGGTTTCTATGGCTATTAAAAGTAATAGCAACTTTTAAGTATTGGGAAAGCAACTATGCAAATTCACAAAGCCATTCTAGGTAATATTAAAAATTATATTCATAGAATATTAGGTAGTTAAGTTTGTTTTAAATGTTTATTTTTCTCATAGTTGAATATGCTAGTTTATATTACAGAGATTAATTAGATGAATATTATCTATCATATGATATTTTATTGAAAATAATAGTCTTTTAGCATGCTAAACGATAAATGATAGGATTAAACAATAAGATAGCACATTGGTACAGGGTATTTATTACATTTCTGCTGCCACCCAGTGGCTGCTCCATCTGTTTTATATATATTGCTCATCTAGCTAATTGTCCAGTAAAGTTGCTCACAAAGAGCACTCTTGTAGGTAGAATCAACTTGCTCTGAAGCAGCAGTGATTTTCTAGGTCTAGGAATAACCAATTAAAGCATATCAAGTGAGAGAGAAATCTTTCCACAGAACAACAGTCCACATGGCTAATCTGCCAACAGACATTATTTGTGCTACAAATTATAGAATCTTTTTCTTGCTATAACAGAGTCCTTCTTAAGCTAATTTTTCGTAAGTCCTGTGCAAACGACAGTTGCCCCACAGTAGCAGTCGCTAACACCTGCTTGCCAAATTAGATCCAATCACCTTTAACTCAGAGAAGACAAAAGCTGTGGATGAAGCCAAATTAGAGTTGGACATCCCTCAGGACCAGCAAGAGAAGACAGCCGGCTGCAGTTCATCAGGAGCACAGCTACACAAAGTCTTTCAGGTCTTCTAATAGCTGAGGCAAGGCCCCCAGAGTTTGATTTAAATGAAAATATATAAAACCATGAAGGAAAAATAAGAAAATATATATCTGAACAAGTTCCAATTCTAAGAAATTCTCCAATTTACTAAGACATTTTAGAAAACAAACCACATCTAGAAAACCAAATGAGAAATACAAAAATTAACTACGTAAGTCAGTGTTTGCATAGATTTGCAAAAGCCTTGACATAAGAATGAAGAAATACACACCCAAATATCATCAGTGGTGGTGGGATATGTGTGGGATAGACAGGAAAACTACCTTCCTGCGCCTCTCTAGTTTTTGAATTGTTACAGAGCACACACGACAATAAATATAATGTTTAAAGCCTATGAAATATGTGTTGTGAGATAGAAGGAAAAGATAATTAAGCACTGGGCTAGTGGCTTCTTGCATTCCTTTGGGTAGAAGGTAAAAAACCAACAACCTGGAATAGTCTTGGGCAGGCCTCTATAGGGGTCAGTTTTCCAAAAGAAGACATTAATTTCAGAAGGGGTGAAGATTGAGATTCCTCAACACAAAACAAGGCAATTTGAGGCCCAAAGAGCAACCAGGTCAGACAAATGTAAAACAGAGACATCTTTTGATTGAAAAGACAACTCATAAAGTTGAAGCCAATCCTAAATCAAAATTTTGGAAAGACACTGTCAAAAAGTAATTTTGGAGCTGAAGAAAATGAATGCAAAAGCACTAGTATAAAACAATAGCAAATTTCAAATTCTGATTAAGCCATGGTGATCTACTATGGTTGTTCTGAATACAGAAGACTGGAAAACCCTTCAGTAATTGTGAAAATCACACTCACGAATGTTGCCTTACAGGTTATTAATTCTAAGCTAGGGAAGCAGGTTTTGGAGGATTTGAAGGTAGGGCAAAGAAAGGTCAGTTAAACAGACTTGAATCTCAGGGTCTTTCATTTTTGCAGAGATCTTTCTTTGGGACCAGCCTGTCATTTTAAGCTTAGAGGGACAGGCATGATTTTCACTTTTTTGTTGTTTGTTTGTTTTTGCTTTGGCTACAGGGATCTTACTTTTATGTCACCCTTTTGGTATGGCTTGCTGTGTCAGATTTTGACTTTGGAAGATTGTTACCTGAATGGCAAATTGAGATCTGTCATTTATTTCTCCCTTCTTGGAGAATTAGTGCCTTATAAACCTGAAAGGAATAAATTCTTGATTGTACTCTATTGACTAATTTAGAAACATAGTGATATATTTTGTTAAATTAATAATGTGTAAAATGACTTGGTACATGTTTGTTCTAATTATGCTTCTGAACTCTTATTAAAATCAATCAAAATTTATCTCTGTAGTTTCAGAACAATAACAGTTGATATACATTTATATTACTGATGAAACTGTAAATATTGAGTAAAGAAGACAGGAAATACATTAAGACCCATTAAAGTATTTGTTTCTATAAGATTAAGTGCTTGCTGACCACTGGTATACAGTAGGCTTCCCCATTCACTTCTCTCTCTTCCACTTTTCCTGCTTCATTTTTCTCTGTAAAATTATGACTGTTAAATACAAAGCTTGAAGAATGACTTGGATAAATATTAAAACACAGTAATCATTTAAGCAGCATAGATATGATACTTTTATATTTTTCAAATCTCAAAGTCAGCATAGTAATAAGTGATTGTTTCACTTTTTCTTAAGAAAGAAAAGAAGGAAAGAAGTGTTATTTTCCAACACAAATTATCTTCAAACAGTACTGAAATCCATTTGTGATGTATCCATATTACTATTATTTAATTTATATTGTGATATTCTTAAAAATATTCTTATTTAACTTTATAAACAAATTCAAGTGTTAGCTCATTAAACTTTTATATCTTATGTTTCCATTTTCAGTTCCTGTTCAGTAATTATGTATCTTATACTGTAATCAATTTTATTAGTCTGGAGCAAAGATTCTCAAGTATTAGTGTGCCAAGAATTCATGTGGATACTTGTCAAAAATGTAGATTCTGGGTCTCTGCCATCAGAATTGGTATACCAGGAATGGGAACCAAGAATCTACATATGTCATAGGCAACTCAGGTGATTCTGATATACATAGTCTAGAGATTAAAATATGTGATTGTCATCTGTCATTACAGTATCCTTACATGTAGTGTAACTATAATAATCCCTTAAGAACTTAATATTTCCTGGAGAAGAGTGGACAGTGAAAGTCATATTATGAATACCTCTGGAGAGGTGACCTTACATTGAGAAGAATAATTTATTCATTTTGTGGGAAAAAGATATGAGCTGGGACTTGGTAAACACATAAAATGAGCTCAGTGTCCAGTATAGCACAAAAGCAAATGATATTTCTCCTTTCCCTTGCCTTTTTAATTTAGTGTCAGGTCCAGGGTTTCTGTTTCTTCCATTTTACCTTTTAAATTTATTTGACTGTTTTCCACACAGGCTATTTGAGTAGGGTGATAAAAGCAAGTTTTTGATGAATTAAAATCCACTCTATGAATTTTAATGTACTTAATAATTATATTCTATTAGCCTTTTCACTAAAGAGCATTTCACTTGAAAAGAAAATGTGTCCTGCTGGTTAAAATGAAAGCTTTTTGCTTTAATTTATTTTCTAACCTGTTATCAGCCCTTATGCTGAATCAACTAGAGTTATGTAATTATTTATTTCTTCTTGCAAAAACCAGAAGGGTACACTTCTTGAAGGAAATTTCCGTCACTGAAGAAGTATATGTTATTCTAAATATCTTGTAGCATACTTGTTATATATATATGTGAAATCATATATTACAAATTTAATATGGAGTTAACTTTATTGCATTTCATTCATAGGATTAATCTATTTATATTCTTAATGTTCTTAAAGTAACCTTTGAATTTTCACACAGTTGATCACTAAAGACTTTGGCTAATTGTGTAACACTTGCCTTCATAATATTTTGCTAATATACAATTTTACAATATTAAGTTTCTCTTCTGTATTTTTCCTAATCATGGTGTGGAAATAAGTACTTATGGTTAGAATTTTAAAAGAGGATACTTCAGATATTGGATAAATAACTACTGCAGTGTTAAAATGTGACTGTTGTAAAGTGAAGTACTTACATTTTTTACCCTCTAGATTATCAAATAGTAATAAACCATAAACAGATGACAGGTGAGGCGTTTAAGCTTTTGATCCACATCAACCAGAAGACCTTGGACAAAGCTCATAAAAGACACAGCAATATTTTCTTAATGCGGATAATTGAGTTTACTGTGTTCTCTTTCATTTCCTAAGTATGGATCTTTCAATCATTACAGAAGGGAATTTGACTCATTTTCTCCACTATGCATCTAACATATTCTACGTCCATAATATGGTTCTGTCTGTACCATCCTGCCTGGGTTTCTCAGATCACCTGAAATTTACTATTTAACATATTTAAATGGATCTGTGATAAGTATAATGTAGCTTGTTTGAAAGAAAGACTTTTATTTTTGGTTAACCTCCTGTGGTGCTTTGCACAGGTAAAGTTTAAATAATCTGGACTTTACAGTCTGGGATCTGAGGTTCAAGTAAGAGCTCTACCATTAGTAGCTTTGTGATTCTTAAGTCTCTGATTCTTAATTTCCTTGGCTAATTTGCACATACGCCATCTAAAAGTGCAAATAAAATGCTTCCTTATGTTCTAGCTAAAGATCACTAGCATGAGGGAAATTCAAAAATTAAATTTAGCCAAGTCTGGTAACCTCAGTCTGATCCAATAACTTAAAGTTACCTTTAAAGTAACACCCCTATATATATATATAATTATATATAATATATATTTTTATATATTATAAAATATATAATATATTTTTATATATATTATATAAAAATTATTATATATAATACATATTTTTATATATTATATATTATATAATATATATAACATATTTTATATATAAAATATATATTATAGATAATATATAAAATATATTATATATAATATATATAAATTATATTTTATATATAAAAAATAATATAAACTGTTCTATATATAATATAATCTATAATATAATAATATAAACTGTTCTTATATATTATATTCTAATATATATTAGAGCAGTTTATATTATATATATCTAATATATATTAGATATATATATATTAGAACAGCTTTAGATTTAAGTAAAATTGAAGAGATAATACAAAGAGCTTCCATATACCCTGATGCAGTTTTCCCTGTCATTAACAAATTGCATTAGTATGGTATATTTAGTATAATTAATGAAACAGTATTGATGCATTATTTTTAATTAAAGTCTCTATTTTATTCAGATTTACTTAGTGTTACCTAATGTCTTTTTCTGTTCCAGGATCCCATCTGGGGTATTATATTATCTTAGTAATCATGTCTTCATAGGCTCCTGTTGGCTGTGGAGTTTCCAAGACTTTCTAGTTATTGATGAGATGACTATAAGTTTTGAGGAGTACTTTTGAGGTACCTTCACAGATGCATCTTTATTGGAATTTATCTGATGTCTTTTTCATGATTAGAATGCAGATATGGGGCTTTGGAAGGAAGAAGGGAGATAAAGTGAAATCCTCATCACATCAACATGATTTGTCACTGCTGATACTGACATGGATTACCTGACTGAACTGGTATTTATTAACAACAGGTTTTTCTACTGCAAAATACTCCATTTTCCCCCTTCCATCCTGTACTCTTTGAAAGGAGTATCACTAGGCACACTCCGCATTAAAGGAGTGGGAATGTGCACTCCCTCTCCATAACAGTTTCTTAGGGCCACTGTAACAAATTTCCACAAACTTTACGGTTTAAAATGACAGAAATGTATTTTCTCACAGCTCTGTATGCCAGAAGTCTGGAATTAAGGGGTCAGTAGAATCATGCTCTCTCAGAAAGTTCTAGGGAGAATCCTTTCTTGTGTCTTCCAGCTTCTGGTAGCTTCAGGCATTCCTTGGCTTGTGACTGCATAACTCTCTCTGCTGCTGTTTTCAAAAGGCCCCTGTCAGTCTTTCCCTCTTCTTTTTTTTTTTTAATTATTATTATACTTTAAGTTTTAGGGTACATGTACACAATGTGCAGTTTAGTTACATATGTATACATGTGCCATGCTGGTGTGCTGCACCCATTAACTCGTCATTTAGCATTAGGTATATCTCCTAATGCTATCCCTCCCCTCTCCCCCCACCCCACAACAGTCCCCAGAGTGTGATGTTCCCCTTCCTGTGTCCATGTGTTCTCATTGTTCAATTCCCATCTATGAGTGAGAACATGCGGTGTTTGGTTTTTTGTCCTTGTGATAGTTTACTGAGAATGATGATTTCCAATTTCATCCATGTCCCTACAAAGGACATGAACTCATCATTTTTTATGGCTGCATAGTATTCCATGGTGTATATGTGCCACATTTTCTTAATCCAGTCTATCATTGTTGGACGTTTGGGTTGGTTCCAAGTCTTTGCTGTTGTGAATAGCAGTGGAGAAAGGATTCCCTATTTAATAAATGGTGCTGGGAAAACTGGCTAGCCATATGTAGAAAGCTGAAACTGGATCCCTTCCTTACACCTTATACAAAAATTAATTCAAGATGGATTAAAGACTTAAACGTTAGACCTAAAACCATAAAAACCCTAGAAGAAAACCTAGGCATTACCACTCAGGACATAGGCATGGGCAAGGACTTCATGTCTAAAACACCAAAAGCAATGACAACAAAAGCCAAAATTGACAAATGGGATCTAATTAAACTAAAGAGCATCTGCACAGCTAAAGAAACTACCATCAGAGTGAACAGGCAGCCTACAAAATGGGAGAAAATTTTCGCAACCTACTCATCTGACAAAGGGCTAATATCCAGAATCTACAATGAACTCAAACAAATTTACATGAAAAAAACAAACAACCCCATCAAAAAGTGGGCAAAGTATATGAACAGACACTTCTCAAAAGAAGACATTTATGCAGCCAAAAGACACATGAAAAAATGCTTATCATCACTGGCCATCAGAGAAATGCAAATCAAAACCACAATGAGATACCACCTCACACCAGTTAGAATGGCGATCATTAAAAAGTCAGGAAACAACAGGTGCTGGAGAGGATGTGGAGAAATAGGAACACTTTTACACTGTTGGTGGGACTGTAAAGTAGTTCAACCATTGTGGAAGTCAGTGTGGCGATTCCTCAGGGATCTAGAACTAGAAATACCATTTGACCCAGCAATCCCATTACTGGGTATATACCCAAAGGATTATAAATCATGCTGCTATAAAGACACATGCACACGTATGTTTATTGCGGCACTATTCACAATAGCAAAGACATGGAACCAACCCAAATGTCTTTCCCTCTTCCTATAAGAACACTTGCTACTGGATTTGGGCCCACTTGGATAATCCAGGATGATTGCATATTAAGATCCTTAACATCACTGCATCTGCAAAGACCCTTTTTCAAAATAAAGTCAAATGAACAGGTTCCAGGTAGACGTATCTTTTAGAGAGCCACATTTCAATTCACTATATGTTCCTTGAGAACAGGGTATCTACATAAATTATTTCAAGACAGATTTTTTCTCTTCTCCCTCATTTATTTATATATTTATTCAATAATTCATTTATACCAGTATGGACTCGTGGATATTTATCTTTATTTTAAATTATAATCCAATACTTCATTTTCTTGCTCAAATTGTTCCACTTTTGGCCATTGGGATCTCCTTCAGTTAGCTCTTGTGTTTCTTTGGAATATCTACATCAATGTAGAGTGTTTTGGCGGTTTTAAAATATTTTTGGTCTTTTAAAAATTTTTTGAGCACTTTCTTAACTTTCTATAATAACAACACAGGATACTCGAGTTTCATAGTGTATAATTCCAAGACTTTCTAGTTATTGATGAGTATAAGTTTTGAGGAGTACTTTTGAGGTATTTTCAGAGATGCATCTTGTTCATCTTGTATAATTTCTGCCCTGGTTTTAAAATCAGCTATTTCTCCAAGATATTTTTAATTGGAAAATGGTATTCGAAACCAATGGTATTAGAAATCAACATCTGGGTACTAGATGGGTTTCTTGTTACTGGGTTGTCATTGCTTCTTGGCCTTTTCAGTTGAGAGAATAAGGCAGTATATGTGGGCTACTTACTCATGTTTTCACGCCTATTTATATAAGTAAGCATCTATGTCTCTAGGAAGCTAAACATGAATTCATAATGATGTCTTCAACTCTGATCCATTACTATATACAACTCATCCAACTGTCCATCCCTTGCTTATCTCCAAATTCCCACTCCACAGTGAGAAGCTTGCTTCCACCATCCATTTATTTAAGTGTTCAATTTCAATATAAATGTGTAGCAATATCAGAAGTTCAACCTATACCACAATGGGAAATAATTTGTATCAACTAGGGTACAGTACTAATGTAGAGTTCCTCTTGCTTTCAGGTTAATGAATTTCAGCCACTCCCAAAGTTACTTAAGTCAGCAGATATTCCCACAACTCCTATCATTGAGATTATTTATAAATTTGTATACAAGTAGATTCTCGATACGTCTGCATTCCACCCTGCAATCTCCTGGCCTCTGAAACAATTGTTTTTAAATTTGCCTACGTTAATGTTACCCTCTGTGCTGGAAAGTTCTTTGGGTTTTGACAAATACATAATGTCATGTAACTACCATTATGGTATCATACAGAATAATTTCACTGTTCTAAATATATCCTGTACTTTACCTATTCAACCCTTCCTTCTCTCCCCAAACTCCTGGCAACTACTAATGTTTTTACTGTCTCCAGAGTCTTGCCTTTTTCCAGATGTTGTATAATTGAAATAACAGAGTATGTAGACTTTCCAGAATGGCTTCTTTCACTTAGCTAGATACAGGGTCATCCATGTCTTCACTTAGCTTTATAGCTCATTTATTTTTATCGTTCAATAATATTCCATTGTTTGGAAGTATTACAATTTATCAGTTTATCTATTGAAGATCATCTTGGGTGATTCAGGTTTTGGCAATTATGAATAAAGCTGCTATAAACATTCATGTTCAGGTTTTTGTGAGGCCTAAACTTTAAAATCAATTAGGTAAATACCTTGGGGCCTGATTATTGGGTTGTATGGTAAGACCGTGTTTACCTTTATAAAAACTGCCAAACTGTATTCCAAGATGATTGTGACATTTTGCATTCCCACTTGCATGAATGAGGATTCTTGTTGCTCTCCATCCTCACCAGCATTTAGTATAAAGTTTAGCCATTCTAATAATTTGTAGTGGTATCTTATTGTTCTTTAAATTTGTAATTCTCTTATGACATTTTCTGTTTAGTATATTTTCCTATGTTTCTTTGCCATTTGTATGTTTCTTTGGCAAGTCCTTTATTCAGATCTTTGGCCCATTTTTTAATTGAGTTGTTTGTTTTTTTATTGTTGAGGTTTGAAAGTTGTTTGTATATTTTGTAAAAGGTGAAAGATTTCTGTTATCTGAAGATAAAAAAGGGTTGTTCGTATATTTTGGATATATATACTTTATCAAATTTGTGTTTTGCAAATATTTTCTCCAAGACCATCACCTGTATTTTAATTATCTTATAGTGAGTTTTTACAAAGGTGGAAATTTTTGATTTTAGTAAAGTTTAACATTTTTTTCCTTCATGGACTATGCTCCTGATGCTGTATCTGAAAACTTAGCTGCAAACCAAAGGTCACATAAATTTTCTTCCAGATTTTTTCTGGAAATTTTATAGTTTTACATTTTACATTTAGGCTTTGATTAATTTTGAGTTAATTTTTGTGAAAGAAATGAAGTCTATATTTAGTTTATTTTTGTACATGAACATCCAGTTGTTACAGTACCACTTGTTGAGAAGTCTATCCTTTCTCTATTGACTTTCCTTTGTTCCTTTGTTGAAGATCATTGAAGATATTTGTGTTGGTAAATTTCTGGGCCCTTTATTTTGTTCCATTGATCAATATGTCTCTTATTTTGCCAATACCATGCTGCCTTGATTGCTGCAATTTTACAGACAGTCTTAAAGTCAGGTCATATCAATCCTGTAATTTTGTTCTTCCACCTCGGTATTGTATTGTTTCTTCAGTTTTTGTTTTGTTTTTTCTTCCCATATAAACTTTAGTATTAGTTTGTCAATAGCTACAAAATAGTATGCTAGAATATTGACTGGGCTTGCATTGACTGTATAAATCAAGTTAAGAATTGATAACACTATTGAAACTTCTAATCCATGAACATGGAATAGCTCCATTTATGTAGTTTTTTTTATTTTTTGAAAAGTCAGAGTTGTACAGGTATCTGCATATAGATAATGCTCATATTTTGTTAGATTTATACTTATTTCATTTTTTGTTCGTATTGTGAATGATTTTTGTGTTTTTAATTCTACATTTCAGTTGCTCATTGATGGTATATAAGAAAGCAGCCGGCTTTGTATGGTCACCTTGTATGCTAACTATGATATAGTTGTAGGTTTTTTGTAGAATTTTCTTTTTAATAAAATTGAGGAAGTTCCCCTTTATTCCTAGTTTTTTGAGTGTTTCTATTGTGAATGTGTACTGGATTTTGTTAAGTGCTTTTTATGTATTAATGTGATTGTATGCTTTTTTTCCTTTAGCCTACTGATACAGTGGATTATATTAATTAATTTTTAAATGTTGAACCAGACTTGTGTACCTGGAATAAATGCCCCTTGATCTGTATGTATAGTTCTTTTTACATACTGTTGGATTAAATTTGCCATCATTTTCTTAAGGAACTTTCCATTTATGTTCATGAGAGATATTTGTCTATAGTTTTCTAATAATGTATTTATCTGATTTTGATATTAGAATAACTCTGGACTCTTGAAATGAGAAAGTGTTTCCTCTGCTTTCACTTTCTGAAAGATATTGCAGGGAATGGGAATTACTTCTTTAAGTGATTGGTAGAATTTATCAGTAAAATCACCTAGGGCCTCGTAATTTCTCTTTTAGACTCAAGTTCTACTGATTCAATTTCAGCTAATAGGAAGTGAGATAGAAAGGACTTTAAACTGAGATTTTATGTTAGTCTGGCTAGGCATTGGGTTGAGTTTAATGTTTTCTAGAGTTATGATGACTAGATGCTTAACATTTCCCTAAACTACAGTCCTTCTTTTCTTTTTTCTCATGGTATTTGGTTTTCCCTAAGAACTTTTAAAACACAGTCTGTTTTGGTACCAGTACCATGCTGTTTTGGTTACTGTAGCCTTGTAGTATAGTTTGAAACCAGGTAGCGTGATGCTTCCAGCTTTGTTATTTTGGCTTATGATTGACTTGGCAATGCGGGCTCTTTTTTGGTTCCATATGAACTTTAAAGTAGTTTTTTCCAATTCTGTGAAGAAAGTCATTGGTAGGTTGATGGGGTTGGCATTGAATCTATAAATTACCTTGGGCAGTATGGCCATTTTCATGATATTGATTCTTCCTATCCATGAGCATGGAATGTTCTTCCATTTCTTTGTATCCTCTTTTATTTCACTGAGCAGTGGTTTGTAGTTCTCCTTGAAGAGGTCCTTCACATCCCTTGTAAGTTGGATTCCTAGGTATTTTATTCTCTTTAAAGCAATTGTGAATGGGAGTTCACTCATGATTTGGCTCTCTGTTTGTCTGTTATTGGTGTATAAGAATGCTTATGATTTTTGCACATTGATTTTGTATCCTGAGACTTTGCTGAAGTTGCCTATCAGCTTAAGGAGATTTTGGGCTGAGATGATGGGGTTTTCTAGATATACAATCATGTCATCTGCAAACAGGGACAATTTGACTTCCTCTTTTCCTAATTGAATACCCTGAATTTCCTTCTCCTGCCTGATTGTCCTGGCCAGAATTTCCAACACTATGTTGAAAAGGAGTGGTGAGAGAGGGCATCCCTGTCTTGTGCCAGTTTTCAAAGGGAATGCTTCCAGTTTTTGTCCATTCAGTATGATATTGGCTGTGGGTTTGTCATAGATAGCTCTTATTATTTTGAGATATGTCCCATCAATACCTAATTTACTGAGAGTTTTTAGCATGAAGGGTTGTTGAATTTTGTCAAAGGCCTTTTCTGCATCTATTATGATAATCATATGGTTTTTGTTATTGTTTCTGTTTATATGCTGGATTATGTTTATTGATTTGCATATGTTGAACCAGCCTTGCATCCCAGGGATGAAGCCCACTTGATCATGATGGATAGATAAGCTTTTTGATATGCTGCTGGATTCAGTTTGCCAGTATTGTATTGAGGATTTTTGCGTCAATGTTCATCAGGGATATTGGTCTAAAGTTCTCTTTTTTTGTTGTGTCTCTGCCAGGCTTTGGTATCAGGATGATGCTGGCCTCATAAAATGAGTTAGGGAGGATTCCCTCTTTTTCTATTGATTAGAATAATTTCAGAAGGAATGGTTCCAGCTCCTGTTTGTACTTCTGGTAGAATTCGGCTGTGAATCCATCTGGTCCTGGACTTTTTTTGGTTGGTAAGCTATTAATTATTGCTTCAATTTCACAGCCTGTTATTGGTCTATTCAGAGATTCAACTTCTTTCTGGTTTAGTCTTAGGAGGGTGTATGTGTTGAGGAATTTATGAATTTCTTCTAGATTTTCTAGTTTATTTGCGTAGAGGTGTTGATAGTATTCTCTGACGGTAGTTTGTATTTCTGTGGGATCGGTGGTGATATCCCCTTTATCATTTTTTATTGCGTCTATTTGATTCTTCTCTCTTTTCTTCTTTATTAGTCTTGCTAGCAGCCTATCAATTTTGTTGATCTTTTCAAAAAACCAGCTCCGGGGTTCATTGATTTTTTTAAGGGTTTTTTTGTGTCTCTATTTCCTTCAGTTCTGCTCTGATCTTAGTTATTTCTTGCCTTCTGCTAGCTTTTGAATGTGTTTGCTCTTGCTTCTCTATGGAACAGAACAGAGCCCTCAGAAATAATGCCACATATCTACAACCATCTGATCTTTGGCAAACCTGACAAAAACAAGAAATGGGGAAACGATTCCCTATTTAATAAATGGTGCTGGGAAAACTGGCTAGCCATATGTAGAAAGCTGAAACTGGATCCCTTCCTTACACCTTATACAAAAATTAATTAAAGATGGATTAAAGACTTAAATGTTAGACCTAAAACCATAAAAACCCTAGAAAAAAACCTAGGCAATACCATTCAGGACATAGGCATGGGCAAGGACTTCATGTCTAAAACACCAAAAGCAATGGCAACAAAAGCCAAAATTGACAAATGGGATCTAATTAAACTAAAGAGCTTCTGCACAGCAAAAGAAACTGCCATGAGAGTGAACAGGCAACCTACAGAATGGGAGAAAATTTTCGCAACCTACTCATCTGACAAAGGGCTAATATCCAGAATCTACAATGAACTCAAACAAATTTACAAGAAAAAACAAACAACCCCATCGAAAAGTGGGTGAAGGATATGAACAGACACGTCTCAAAAGAAGACATTTATGCAGCCAAAAGACACATGAAAAAATGCTCATCATCACTGGCCATCAGAGAAATGCAAATCAAAACCACAATGAGATACCATGTCACACCAGTTAGAATGGCAATCATTAAAATGTCAGGAAACAACAGGTGCTGGAGAGGATGTGGAGAAATAGGAACAATTTTACACTGTTGGTGGGACTGTAAACTAGTTCAACCATTGTGGAAGTCAGTGTGGCGATTCCTCAGGGATCTAGAACTAGAAATACCATTTGACCCAGCAATCCCATTACTGGTTTACTGGGTATGTACCCAAAGGATTATAAATCATGCTGCTATAAGACACATGCACACGTATGTTCATTGTGGCACTATTCACAATAGCAAAGACTTGGAACCAAGCCAAATGTCCAACAATGATAGACTGGATTAAGAAAATGTGGCACATATACACCATGGAATACTATGCAGCCATAAAAAATGATGAGTTCATGTCCTTTGTAGGGACATGGATGAAGCTAGAAACCATCATTCTCAGCAAACTATCGCAAGGACAAACAACCAAACACTACATGTTCTCACTCATAGATGGGAATTGAACAATGAGAACACATGGACACAGGAAGGAGAACAATCACACACCAGGGCCTGTTGTGGGGCTGGGGGAGGGGGGAGGGATAGCATTAGGAGATATACCTAATGTTAAATGACGAGTTAATGGGTGCAGCACACCAACATGGCACATGTATGCGTATGTAACTAACTTGCACGTTGTGCACATGTACCCTAAAACTTAAAGTATAATAGTAAAAAAAAAAAAAAAAAAAAAACACAGTCTGTGCTTCAATTCTAAACCACTGTTTTTATACTACAGCCTTGTTTATATGGTGGTAAGAAGTCATGGAGAGGAAATATTCTATAATGTTATAATTAAATATCATTTTTTCTTGGTCCTGAGTCCCTGGACTATAACTTTTTAAATATTTCTTAGATTTTTTTTTTTCTTCCCCACTACTTAGGTGAGACAGGAATTAGGTGGGTAGCATTGTTTAATTGTCCTCCTGCTTCCTAGGTGAGATAAGGCTCTGGTAAAGTCTTTTCTCCAGGAAATTAAGCATTTATTATGGATAATTTACTGAGAATATTTCAAAATAACTACTTTTCTCTTTTCCCACTAGATACATGAAGTGTTTTGTTTGTTTGTTTGTTTTTGTTTGTTTTGGCTGTTTTCAGTCATAATCTGGTCCCTCTTTGTAAAATTCATGAAACTGTCGGTGCCCCGAAGACTCTCGCCCCCAGGAGTTTCTCACTTGCAAGCTAACCGACCTCAGTTTCCAGCAGCATTTAAAAATTACCATTTAAGTATTCCTGTCAGCTTCTGGCTCCAGTAACTTGTGCTTCACATAAGTAGACCTTGACTATGTTTTCCTGTGATGTCAGTCCTCTCATGGATCCAAGAAAATTCATTGATTTTTAGTTTGTTCAGCTTTGTTGCTGCTGTTGTTGTAGGACAGTAATCATGACTTCCCAGTTCTTTAGATGTGGGAGCTAAATCCAAAAATGCAGTTACGTCCTCTTTTAAGTAACTGTCCCCATCTTGTATTTCCCTTCTCTGTCTCCTGTTCTTCTCTAAGATGACATCTGAGAATCTGAGAGAAAGGGTATATGTGATCTTATAGTGGAGGTGTAGAAGGGATCCCTTCCATATGTCCTCAGGTTCCTGTACTGCTCTGTGTCTTATTGGGTCTTCCCAGAGGTGTTGCTGGTTAACACTTGCTCAGCAAGTGTCCACAGCTGAGTCCTTGAACTTTTCTCTCCTGGCTCTGATTGTTCCCTCTGCTTATCCAGCCTCACTTTGACCTTGCTAAAACTGCAGTCCCCCACAGTTACAGCAATGCATCCTATTTAATTTACCTCTGATCATCCTTTATGTACCTCCTCACCAGGGCAGGGGCCATTCTGAGAGACAGGTCTCTCTCAGAGTCCCAACTAGTCAATAGTACAAAAGCCCCTTTACTTTTAACTCTGCTCTCAACAAATGTTTTCCTTTGGAATTTTAGCTCCAAAGGAAGGGAGGCCATGACAACCTTGTGTCTCCACCAGCCTTTGAACTTAATTTCCTTCTTCATCTCAGTAACCACTCAAGGCCAAGAAGGAAGGACTCCTTGCTCATCCTCATTTGCCATGGCTCCACTCAGCATCATGGCCTCTTCTTTCCCAGTGGGTCATTCATCCCCTTCCTTTTTCAGAGGCTACGATGGCAAAAATAGTGTGCAGAAACGTGACTACATGCAGGGAATAAAATGTATTGATTTAATATTCTCAATGGATTCTCATCTTTACATATACAATACAAAATTGGTATATTAATACTTATCATAAGGGCTTTTCTAAAGATTGGGAAAATATATATGTAAACCATTCGGAAAACTGTATTCATTGTACAAATGTGAGATTTTAATATTTGATACTGCTAATCACTGTCATGTAAGCTAACACTAATACTTTAATTCAGAGGGATATACTATGTAGATTTGAATAATAAACTTTTAGCAAGGAAGCAGCTGCCATCTTGAACTATGAAGATTCTTGGCTAATTTAATGATCAAGGAAAAAAAAAGTAGTAAATATGAGAAAATAATTTCAAAAAAATTTAGCCTATTACTCATCATAAAGTTCTCTGTTTTCCCTTAAAACATTAATAATGGATGAATATCTATGGTTGTTTTATTTCTCTCTTGGAGAAGTATGTAGCGGGCATCACTGGGGGCATCTCAAAATAATCCTAAGACAAGAAACGAGATCACAAATAGGAAACCCATAGCAATTTATTCATGATTTGTTTAATTATTCCAAAAGTAATCAAAGGAACAGTATGTTGTTTTGGGACTATTGTGAATTGCCCATCTGGTTCAGCTAAACTACAGAACTAGACTCATTTTTAACACAAACACACAGAACATATTCCTCAAGACCAAATCTGTAATGGATATTTCAGCAAAAATTTACTGTGTCTGTCTGACACAGGCCTTGTGGTAGGTTTTGCAGATAAACAATTAATTAACAATGGTTGCTGTGCTTTAATATCCTTTAGTTTCAATGGGAAGATGACCTCTAAATAGAAATTTCAAAGTAATGTGAGAAATGTTACGATGTAGGTAGCTGTGAAAGCACAGAGAAGCATCACTTAGTTCAGATTAGGGATTGAAAGAAGGCTTTTAGAAGAGCCATGCTGAATCTATACCTTGAATATTCATTGAGTAGGACTTATCCAGGCAAAATAAATAGTGATAAATATTTCAAGTGGAGGGAGAGTAGAAGATATATGAGTATAGCATAGAAAGGAAATTTTAAGCAATGTATTGTTGCTGGAGCACAGAGTGTGAGTAGGGCATCGTGGTAGGGAGACACTGGAGGGGGTATATAGGGGCAGGTTATAGAGGGCCTCCTGTCCCACAGAAAGTGTTTGGGCTTCATCCCATTGGTGATAGTGAGCCACTGAGGAATTTTTAGCAGGGCTGATATAAGGTTAGTTTTACATTTTGTATAAACAACCCTAATGCCACTGTAGAGAACAAGGAGAACAAGGAAAGCCAGACAGAGGTATTTGTGAGGAGACTATTGCAGTAGGTCAAGAAAGAGATGTTGAGAATCTGATCATAAGGGCAGGGATGATAGAAGATGGATTTTGGAGATGTATAAGAGCAAGAATAAACAGGATTTGGGAATCCCCTTAAGGTGTGTATAGCGGGGAGGGAATAGATAAATGACAGGGGGTAAAATTAGGATAACCCTAGTTTTCAATGTTGGGTGTATAACAATACCAATATCTAAGTTAGCAAGCAAAGAAAGAGAATACCATTAGTAAAACTCTGTAAAACTCAATTTGTGATATATTGACTTTGATATGCTAGTGAGACATCAAAATTGTAATTGTAGTAGGAAATTAAATAAATGATTCTGAAGCTTTGGGAAAAGATGTGAGCCAAAGATAAATATTAGAGTGTTATAAGCTTACACATGCTAGTTCAACGATTGGAATTAAGGAGAGTGTTCAAGGATAGTGTGGAGAGAGAAGGAAACAATGGACAGAGGACAGAACTCCAGGATAACCCTATATGATGGCACAAGATGCAAAAGCGAGTTCAAATGTGACTAAGAAACAATAGTTGAGAGAGAAAAGGAGTAAGAGGAAATACCATGGAAGGCGAGTGTCAACAGTATCATGTGCAGCTAAAAGTGCTTGTAAAATTCAGGACCTAAGGGATCCTGTGTATTTGAAATCATGCACTTCAGAACTTCCAAGGCATTTTGTGATGCTTAATAAATATGTTAAATAACTAAATGAGTAGAAAAATTAAGTACTGCCGTAATTCAGGTTCTTTGAGGGGCCAGAGACCACCACACATGCAGTTAAAAAGAGAATTAGACTGGGCACGATGGCTAACACCTGTAATCCCAGCACTTTGGGAGGCTGAGGCAGGTGGATCACGAGGTCAGGAGTTCAAGACCAGTCTGGCCAAGATGGTGAAACTCCGTCTCTACTACAAATACAAAAATTAGGCAGGTGCAGTGGCACACATCTGTAATCCCAGCTACTTGGGAGGTTGAGGCAAGAGAATTGCTTGAACCCGGGAGGCGGAGATTGCAGTGGGCCGCCAAGATCATGCCACTGCTCTCCAGCCTGGGCGACACAGCAAGACTCCATCTAACAACAACAACAAAAAGAATTAAAACTGAGAAATTGGACACAATAAATACAGACAAAACTCAGAACACTAAGAAAGGTGGGGAGACAAAAGCAATAAAGGGTGATGCAGAGTTAGGTTGTGTTTTGTTTCTGTTTTGCTGTTTTTTATTTTAGAATAAAACAGACTTTCACATATGTGTGAATTGAATTTTCTTCAACCAAGATAGACATTAAAAATATAGGAAAGTGAAGAAAATACTGGAGGAGCAAAGAACTGGAGAAAGTGGTGTAAAATTGCACTGAGAACACTGGACTTTGAAGGGACTAGATTTGAGAAAAAGAAGTTGGGATGACTGCAAATACGGACAGAATGTTGGCCACAGTTAAATCAATCACTTCACCCATGGTAGGAAAACATGATTTACTGAAAGTGAGGGGGTTGGCCATTGAGTGTCTATGTACATTTTTCATAAATCTTGCTATTAAACCATTTAATTAGAAGTGCTACTGAATCAATGCTTCAGAGCTCTGAGACTTTGTGTTCTCAAAGATATCCAAAATTAAAGCCTTTTATATGAATTGTCAGGCAGAAATATAAAAACAAGCAGTCACAATATTGACTTTCCTTCTGATTAAGAGCCCATAACATTAGAGGGAGGAAGAAAAATAGAATTATTTGGGGGAGCTCTTTGTCCATTGCTCCCTGGGCTGTATTGTATCATCTGTTTACTTTTCCTGGCTCTCCTACTATAGACAGTGTGCTATAGTGGGAAGAACCTGTGCTTTGGAGCCATAGAGACTGGGTTGCTTTTTACTTTTTCCATTTAGTAGCTGAATGCCCTTGGGTAAATTATTTTATATCTCTGAGCCTCAATATCCTCATTTATGAAATATAGCTCATGAACCTACCGTATAGGCTTGGTGCAAGACACAAATGGGGTAACTCTGAACCTAGTGCTTGGAATTCGGCTACCAGTTCCCTCCCTAGGCTGTGAACTTCTAAAAGGCAGGAAAAATCTTAGTCCCTGGATCCCCAGTTCTTTGCACAGTCCTGGACATGCACACACAAACACACACCCCACATTTAGTAAAGGTTGGTTGATTATTCAAATAAATAAACGAGAAAGTTCTACAACACATAGTAATTTATAATTAAAAAGAAGATCTTGATGAGAACACAATATATGCTAATATATGCTGATTCGCTTGCGAAGCCATTTAGCAGTAGCTTTTCAGGCTCCTGACTTCCTCCCATGCTTAGTATGGGAAATTTATGCCAAAGGGCCTTTGGCACCTGCCAAAAAATAACTGGTCATTTCCTTCTTTTATAATTTTTGTATATTCTCTGGTAGAGTAGTTAATGAGCGGTAAAATGCAAGGAAGAAAAGCAAAACAGGTAAATAACAGTTGACTACTGTATTATGTCATTCTTGCATTGCTAGAAATCCCTGAGACTGGGTAATTTATAAAGAAAAGATATTTAATTAGCTCATAGTTCTGCAGGCTTTACAGGAAGCATAGTGCTGGCACTTGCCAACTTCTGGTGAAGGCTCAGGGAGCTTCAGGAAGGTGAAGTGGGAGCAAGCACCATCACATAGGGAAAGCAGGAGCAAGCAAGAGTGGGGGGTAGCGAAGGTGCCACACACTTTTAAATGACCAGCTCTCATGAGAACTCACTATTGGCAAGACAGCACCAGGCCATGAGGGACCGCCCCTGTGATCCAAACACCTCCCATCAGGCCCCAGCTCTAGCATTGGCAATTACAATTCAACAGGAGATTTGGGTGGGGCCAAATATCTAAACTATTTAAACTATACATATGTCTGTCTCTTTTTCTGTGTAATTTTTTTCATTATGAATTTTCCTCCCTAGCCTACAAGATGATGCACAGTTCTCTGCTTTGTTTTAAAAGTTTCTCAAACCACCGTAAGTGAGGGCTTCCAAAATAAGCTGATTAAAATCTAGCTGTGTTAAAAGCTCCTGTTCCTGGATTATCAGAAAACAGATGGGGTAGGAGGGCTTTCACATACAGAGGGATCCCTTTTCATAGCAATATAAAGCACCAGCCCTTGCAGAGAACAAACAGATTTTAAGTATTGGCTTCTTTTTCCATAATCACAGCTGATTTATTTATCCTTTATGCACGGAGAAATTCGGTAGCTGTATGGTCAGCTTCTGAATGGTCGTTAACTGTGTTTTCCATGCACAGAATGAGGCTAAATGGGAGAGACTATGGCATTAACTTGTAATGATCATGTCTGGATCTGCTTCCCAATGTTTGGACACAAGAGAAACCTGATAAAAACTGAAGCTTGGGTTCTGATACCCTTTTTCTGCTCCCACTAAAGGAAGCTGGGTGGATTTGGCACCTACATCTAATTTTCCATAGCCTCTGCTCAGTCTGTAGCCTCAGTTTGTAGTTAATTAACCTGTTCATGAAATGTAAATAGTAATGGACATTCTGTGTGCCACATGTAACACTTGCTCAGGAAGCTTCTCTCCTTTCAGTCTTGGCAGGAACATTTGAGCAACATGAGCTTCAGTGGGAAGGAGTGGCCAGCTGAAAATGTAAGGTGTTTTTCCCACCTAATAGGGGATTACTAGTAGGTTATTTAGGATTCCTCCAACCACTCTATCTTGTATGGGATCCAAGGGAGCATTACCACATGGCCTTATTTTAGGAAATTTTCTTTCACTAGTCATTATGACTCTGTTCTGTACAGGGAGAAAGTTGCTGCATCACGGTTCAAAGAGTTAGGATTTTGTAAGAAAATTTCTTTGAATCTTTTTAAAGATAATACTATGTTAGAAAAAGAGCACAAACAGTAATTGGTTTGTTTGGTTTCATTTTCTGTAGCTTAATTAACCAGTATGGTATGAAACAGGTATGCTGTTTTCTGGTATTTGGAGAACAAAATGACCTCTGTACATAAGAACATCATTTATTTTAAGATATCTCACTGTTTTGCCAGTCATCCCCCTTTTCTGCCTATGAGAAAAAAGCCTTAATGATCCTCTTTGGAGTGCCCTTATCCCCAAAACTCCTTTTCTTTACATAAAAAGTTTTATTTATTTTAAATGTTCCTCTCCATCAACAAAAATTGATTGTGCAATATTTCAATTTAATTTATTTGGTATTGATGTTGACCACTTCAGAAATGTAAAACTGGCATTTCATTCTCCTAGAGTTCTTTTCTTTTTACCTATGATTGCTCTGATTTTTATCTGTAAACGTTATTTTAGTTGTTAATGACTAATTTTTGTTAATTTGATTTTTTTCCTAGTCCCTATTTTCTTTTCTTTGTCGTCAATATTTCCAGAATGACAATGATAGTAGCTAGGAACTGCTATGTATATACCTACTGTCTAAATGCCTAAATTCTCATTTAATCCTCACAACAACTATAAAGCACAGAATTGCTACTGTGCTCACTTCATACCCTGAAAGATGTTACACATGGCCACTACACGGCAGAGCTGGGCTTCACGACTGCACATGGCTAACAAAACCCCTGTCCTTCCCTCTGTATTTTACTGAAGCATTTCGAGTGTTTATGATTCTGCATTAAATATTTTAAAAACCAAACACTTTGGCCAAAAATAAAGATTAATTGCAGGCATATCTACCAGGACAAGTGCATTTATATAAATAGCTACTAGGTAGAAAACACAAAAGCTAAATCGTGAAATCAAATATAATAGCTTTACTTTTTTCTTGAATGTTAAAAGTTGTCTTTTGTCTACTAAAATCTATATTTTATTTCTTAGGAAACATTATTTTAGGAATGTATAAAGATATAACTTTAAGAATATTGTCTGTACAAAATATTGAAGAAACCTAAGTGGCTATCAGTAGAGGACTGTTGCTATTAATACTGGCTTGGCAGTGCAAGAGTATTCTCTGTAGCAATTAAAAAGAACAAGAACTTATATATTTTGATTTGGAAAGATGACTGTGAGCCAAATGTATTACAGGGCAATAAGTGTTGTATTAACCAATTTTTTGAATAAAAAAATATATGTAATTATATGTATATAGGGCTATGCCTCTATAAGTATAGCAAAATATCCAGTGAGGAATTGTATTAAATTGTATTCAACAAAATGTTAATAAGTAACTCTGGAGTCAAATCAGAGAGGCATAGTGGTAATTTTGATTTTTAATATAAATAATTAAAAAGGAACAATGAGATTAATGGATATTTTTATATTTTTGTTTTAAAAATTAATTTTTATTAATTTTATTATCTGACTCTTTTCTTAAGGTATTTCTCTGTGCTTAGAAATGGATATTCTCTGTCTGTGGGCCATATATAATCTTCACATATACACCTTATTTCCACTGAACAACAAATCACCAGGTTAAAAAAATTATACTTTTCTACAAAGCAAATGAAGGGCTGTGGATATTTAAAAATCTAAAATAACTAAACTTCAGAGGGATGAGTCTTTCTGAGAAACAGCTCAGGGACAGCTGATGTTTTCATACTTGGAACCAATTTTTGTGGGTGGCAGCAGGGCTGGTAGAGAATAGAATCCAAACAGTATTGGCTTGGACAGAGGCAAACCTGGCACCTTTTAACAAGCCCATGGATTGGAATGCTGCAGGACCCTCAAAAACAAAGACAATTCTTTCTGTGAAGTAATTCCCTTACATAGGAATTTTGGTGAGTAACAGAACCTGGGTGTAGGGTGGGAAAGCAGAAAGAAAACTCAGATTCTCCAAGTCAATGTCTGCAGCCTTGTTATCTGTATTCCTATAGTCTTGAAATCTCATAGTCCCACAGTCTCAGGCTTTCACAGATGGGCAGTTCTGAGGTCCAGCAGTCTTGTGATTTGATCCCAGGGTCCCAGTATAGGGAGAAGGTAACTTCAAACCATTCAAATCCAGACATGAGTTGAGTCTTACCAAAGTCATAACTGAACTCCCACCCAATTCAACTTCTGATGAGATCAAATATATCAATACTGAGCTGGTATACAAAGGTGGGGCTAAAGAGCAAGGACAGATTTATGAAACTCCCTGTATTCTAATTCTAAAGCCTTCCTAGGGGAATCAAAACCACAGCGTCTCTCTAAATCAGCTCAATCATTGATTGAATCAAACTGAACAGCCTCTCACCCTAATTCATCCTAGTGACCTAACACTGACAGAGGAAAGTAGTATTCCTTATTTTTAGAAAGAAATAAATAATACACACATATTTTAGACACGGTATCCAGTATACAATAGAAAATAATAAAAAGGGCAAAAAAGCAGGATGACTCATGGTTAAAAAGAAAATCATGCATTAGATACAAATGCACAGATGATGAAGATATAGGAATTATTAAACAAGATCTTTAAAATAGCTATAATAACACAAATAATAATAAATATGTTAAAGAATCTACAGAAAAGCATGATATAATGAGTGAAAAGATGGAGAGTTTCAGGAAATAATTTGAAGCCCCAGAAAGGACCAAATGGAAGCCAAGAACTGAAACTGATTAATATGGTTTTTGCAATAACAACATTTAATTGGGGTGGGGGATAACATCGGGCTGGACAGAGGAAGGATCATTAAAATTGAAAACAGGTAGAAATTATGCAAATGGAAGCATAGAGAGACAAAGATTGAAAATATGAGAACATAGCCACGGTAGGATAACAGCAAACAGTTTAATATTCATATAATTGGAATACCAGGCAAAAGGAAGAGAAAGAATGAAAAATAAAGTAATATTTTTAAAAATGGATAAAATTTAAATTGATTTAAAAAGAAAGCAGCAAATCATGTATTCAGAATAAATAAAAAAAAATCTAGGCACATCCTAATGATACTGCTGAAAAACCAACAATATAGAGAGAAATCTTAAAAGGGGCCAGAGGAAAATTACCACAATACACACAAGAGAACAACAAGAAGAAGACATAATTTCTTACTAGAAACAATGAATGTTAGAAGATGATATAATGGCATTTTTAAGTGCCCAAATTAAAACAGGGGAAAAAAAGCAAAACAAAACAACAAACAAATCTTGCCAATCTAAAAGTTCTATACATCAGAAAACCTATTTCTGCTTGGGATGCAGAAAGCCAGAAAAGGGAATTTGAACACACTTGTGAACTCTTCATGGGCTTCACTGAGTCCTCACAAGAACAATTGGCAAGAGTCTTGAGAACGTGTCCCTCCTGGTACAGACCAGGATGAGGGGAACAGGTGCTGCTACAAGAAACTCACGACATGCAGTTCAGATCCTTCTCTCCACTCTCCCCTTTTAAGCCAAGGCTTTAAAATAGGCCAGGGCAAACTGAATCCAGCAGCACATCAAAAAGCTTATCCAGCATGATCAAGTGGGCTTCATCCCTGGGATGCAAGGCTGGTTCAACATATGCAAATCAATAAACGTAATCCAGCATATAAACAGAACCAACGACAAAAACCATGTGATTATCACAATAGATGCAGAAAAGGCCTTTGACAAAATTCAACAACCCTTCATGCTAAAAACTCTCAGTAAATTAGGTATTGATGGGACATATCTCAATAAGAGCTATCTATGACAAACCCACAGCCAATATCATACTGAATGGACAAAAACCGGAAGCATTCCCTTTGAAAACTGGCACAAGACAGGGATGCCCTCTCTCACCACTCCTATTCAACATAGTGTTGGAAGTTCTGGCCAGGGCAATCAGGCAGGAGAAGGAAATTAAGGGTATTCAATTAGGAAAACAGGAAGTCAAACTGTCCCTGTTTGCAGATGACATGATTGTATATCTAGAAAACCCCATCGTCTCAGCCCAAAATCTCCTTAAGCTGATAGGCAACTTCAGCAAAGTCTCAGGATACAAAATCAATGTGCAAAAATCATGAGCATTCTTATACACCAATAACAGACAAACAGCCAAATCATGAGTGAACTCCCATTCACAATTGCTTCAAAGAGAATAAAATACCTAGGAATCCAACTTACAAGGGATGTGAAGGACCTCTTCAAGGAGAACTACAAACCACTGCTCAGCAAAATAAAAGAGGATACAAAGAAATGGAAGAACATTCCATGCTCATGGGAAAGAAGAATCAATATCATGAAAATGGCCATACTGCCCAAGGTAATTTATAGATTCAATGCCATCCCCATCAAGCTACCAATGACTTTCTCCACAGAATTGGAAAAAACTACTTTAAAGTTCATATGGAACCAAAAAGAGCCCGCATTGCCAAGTCAATCCTAAGCCAAAAGAACAAAGTTGGAGGCATCACGCTACCTGACTTCGAACTACACTACAAGGCTACAGTAACCAAAACGGCATGGTCTGGTGCCAAAACAGAAATATAGACCAATGAAACAGAGCAAAGCCCTCGGAAATAATGCCACATCTACAACCATCTGATCTTTGACAAACCTCACAAAAACAAGAAATGGGAAAACGATTCTCTATTTAATAAATGGTGCTGGGAAAACTGGCTAGCAATATGTAGAAAGCTGAAACTGGATCTCTTCCTTACACCTTATACAAAAACTAATTCAAGATGGATTAAAGACTTAAATGTTAGACCTAAAACCATAAAAACCCTAGAAGAAAACCTAGGCAATACCTTTCAGGACATAGGCATGGGCAAGTACTTCATGTCTAAAACACCAAAAGCAATGGCAACAAAAGCCAAAATTGACAAATGTGATCTAATTAAACTAAAAAGCTTCTGCACAGCAAAAGAAACTACCATCAGAGGGGAGGGGAGCCAAGATGGCAGAATAGGAACAGCTCCGGTCTACAGCTCCCAGTGTGAGCGACAGAGAAGATGGGTGATTTCTGCATTTCCATCTGAGGTACTGGGTTCATCTCACTAGGGAGTGCCAGACAGTGGATGCAGGACAGTGGGTGCAGTGCACCGTGCGTGAGCCGAAGCAGGGCAAGGCATTGCCTCACTCGGGAAGCACAAGGGATCAGGGAGTTCCCTTTCCTAGTCAAAGAAAGGGGTGACAGATGGCACCTAGAAAATCGGGTCACTCCCACCCTAATACCGCGCTTTTCCAACGGGCTTAAAAAATGGCGCATCAGGAGATTATATCCCGCATTGGGCTCGAAGGGTCCTACGCCCACGGAGTCTGGCTGATTGCTAGCACAGCAGTCTGAGATCAAACTGCAAGGCGGCAGTGAGGCTGGGGGACGGGTGCCCGCCATTGCCGAGGCTTGCTTAGGTAAACAAAGCAGCCAGGAAGCTCAAACTGGGTGAAGCCCACCACAACTCAAGGAGGCCTGCCTGCCTCTGTAGGCTCCATCTCTGGGGGCAGGGCACAGACAAACAAAAAGACAGCAGTAACCTCTGCAGACTTAAATGTCCCTGTCTGACAGCTTTGAAGAGAGCAGTGGTTCTCCCAGCACGCAGCTGGAGATCTGAGAACGGGCAGACTGCCTCCTCAAGTGGGTCCCTGACCCCTGAGCCCCGAGCAGCCTAACTGGGAGGCACCCCCCAGTAGGGGCAGACTGACACTTCACACGGCCGGGTACTCCTCTGAGACAAAACTTCCAGAGGAACGATCAGACAGCAGCATTCGCGGTTCACGAAAATCCGCTGTTCTGCAGCCACTGCTGCGGATACCCAGGCAAACAGGGTCTGGAGTGGACCTCTAGCAAACTCCAACAGACCTGCAGCTGAGGGTCCTGTCTGTTAGAAGGAAAACTAACAAACAGAAAGGACATCCACACCAAAAACCCATCTGTACATCACCATCATCAAAGACCAAAAGTAGATAAAACCACAAAGATGGGGAAAAAAACAGAGCAGAAAAACTGGAAACTCTAAAAAGTAGAGTGCCTCTCCTCCTCCAAAGGAATGCAGTTCCTCACCAGCAACGGAACAAAGCTGGACGGAGAATGACTTTGACAAGTTGAGAGAAGAAGGCTTCAGACGATCAAACTACCCCGAGCTACAGGAGGAAATTCAAACCAAAGGCAAAGAAGTCAAAAACTTTGAAAAAAATTTAGATGAATGTATAACTAGAATAATCAATACAGAGAAGTGCTTAAAGGAGCTGATGGAGCTGAAAGCCAAGGCTCGAGAACTACGTGAAGAATGCAGAAGCCTCAGGAGCTGATGCAATCAACTGGAAGAAAGGGTATCAGTGATGGAAGATGAAATGAATGAAATGAAATGAGAAGGGAAGTTTAGAGAAAAAAGAATAAAAAGAAACGAACAAAGCCTCCAAGAAATATGGGACTATGTGAAAAGACCAAATCTGCGTCTGATTGGTGTACCTGAAAGTGACGGGGAGAATGGAACCAAGTTGGAAAACACTCTGCAAGATATTATCCAGGAGAACTTCCCCAATCTAGCAAAGCAGGCCAATATTCAGATTCAGGAAATACAGAGAACGCCACAAAGATACTCCTCGAGAAGAGCAACTCCAAGACACATAATTGTCAGATTCACCAAAGTTGAAATGAAGGAAAAAATGTTAAGGGCAGCCAGAGAGAAAGGTCGGGTTACCCTCAAAGGGAAGCCCATCAGACTAACAGCGGATCTCTCGGCAGAAACTCTACAAGCCAGAAGAGAGTGGGGGCCAATATTCAACATTCTTAGAGAAGAATTTTCAACCAGAATTTCATATCCAGCCAAACTAAGCTTCATAAGTGAAGGAGAAATAAAATACTTTACAGACAAGCAAATGCTGAGAGATTTTGTCACCACCAGGCCTGCCCTAAAAGAGCTCCTGAAGGAAGCACTAAACATGGAAAGGAACAACTGGTACCAGCCACTGCAAAATCATGCCAAATCATAAAGACCATCCAGGCTAGGAAGAAACTGCATCAACTAATGAGCAAAATAACCAGCTAACATCATAATGACAGGATCAAATTCACACATAACAATATTACCTTTAAATGTAAATGGACTAAATGCTCCAATTAAAAGACACAGACTGGCAAATTGGATAAAGAGTCAAGACCCATCAGTGTGCTGTATTCAGTAAACCCATCTCACGTGCAGAGACACACATAGGCTCAAAATAAAAGGATGGAGGAAGATCTACCAAGCAAATGGAAAACAAAAAAAGGCAGGGGTTGCAATCCTAGTCTCTGATAAAACAGACTTTAAACCAACAAAGGTCAAACGAGACAAAGAAGGCCATTACGTAATGGTAAAGGGATCAATACAACAAGAAGAGCTAACTATCCTAAATATATATGCACCCAATACAGGAGCACCCAGATTCATAAAGCAAGTCCTGAGTGACCTACAAGAGACTTAGACTCCCACACAATAATAATGGGAGACTTTAACACCCCACTGTCAACATTAGACAGATCAATGAGACAGAAAGTTAACAAGGATACCCAGGAATTGAACTCAGCTCTGCACCAAGCAGACCTAATAGATATCTACAGAACTCTCCACCCCAAATCAACAGAATATACATCTTTTTCAGCACCACACCACACCTATTCCAAAATTGACCACATAGTTGGAAGTAAAGCTCTCCTCAGCAAATGTAAAAGAACAGAAATTATAACAAACTGTCTCTCAGACCACAGTGCAATCAAACTACAACTCAGGATTAAGAAACTCACTCAAAACCGCTCATCTACATGGAAACTGAACAACCTGCTCCTGAATGACTACTCAGTAAGTAACGAAATGAAGGCAGAAATAAAGATGTTCTTTGAAACCAACGAGAACAAAGACACAACATACCAGAATCTCTGGGACACATTCAAAGCATTGTGTAGAGGGAAACTTGTAGCACTAAATGCTGACAAGAGAAAGCAGGAAAGATCCAAAATTGACACCCTAACATCACAATTAAAAGAACTAGAAAAGCAAGAGCAAACACATTCAAAAGCTAGCAGAAGGCAAGAAATAACTAAAATCAGAGCAGAATGGAAAGAAATAGAGACACAAAAAACCCTTCAAAAAATGAATGAATCCAAGAGCTGGTTTTTTGAAAGGATCAACAAAATTGATAGACGGCTAGCAAGACTAATAAAGAAGAAAAGAGAGAAGAATCAAATAGACACAATAAAAAATGATAAAGGGGATATCACCACCGATCCCTCAGAAATACAAACTACCATCAGGGAATACTACAAACACCTCTGCGCAAATAAACTAGAAAATCTAGAAGAAATGGATAAATTCCTGGACACATACAGCCTCCCAAGACTAAACCAGGAAGAAGTTGAATCTCTGAATAGACCAATAACAGGATCTGAAATTGTGGCAATAATCAATAGCTTACCAACCAAAAAGAGTCCAGGACCAGACGGATTCACAGCCGTATTCTACCAGAGATACAAGGAGGAACTGGTACCATTCCTTCTGAAACTATTCCAATCAATAGAAAAAGAGGGAATCCTCCCTAACTCATTTTATGAGGCCAGCATCATCCTGACACCAAAGCCGGGCAGAGACACAACCAAAAAAGAGAATTTTAGACCAATATCCTTGATGAACATTGATGCAAAAATCCTCAATAAAATACTGGCAAACCGAATCCAGCAGCACATCAAAAAGCTTATCCACCATGATCAAGGGGGCTTCATCCCTGGGATGCAAGGCTGGTTCAATATACGCAAATCAATAAATGTAATCCAGCATATAAACAGAACCAAAGACAAAACCACATGATTATCTCAATAGATGCAGAAAAGGCCTCTCACAAAATTCAACAACCCCTCACGCTAAAAACTCTCAAGAAATTAGGTATTGATGGGATGTATCTCAAAATAATAAGAGCTATCTATGACAAACCCACAGCCAATATCATACTGAATGGGCAAAAACTGGAAGCATTCCCTTTGAAAACTGGCGCAAGGCAGGGATGCCCTCTCTCACCACTCCTTTTCAACATAGTGTTGGAAGTTCTGGCCAGGGCAATCAGGCAGGAGAAGGAAATTAAGGGTATTCAATTAGGAAAAGAGGAAGTCAAATTGTCCCTGTTTGCAGATGACATGATTGTATATCTAGAAAACCCCATCGTCTCAGCCCAAAATCTCCTTAAGCTGATAGGCAACTTCAGCAAAGTCTCAGGATACAAAATCAATGTACAAAAATCACAAGCATTCTTGTACACCAATAACAGACAAACAGAGAGCCAAATCATGAGTGAACTCCCATACACAATTGCTTCAAAGAGAATAAAATGCCTAGGAATCCAACTTACAAGGGACGTGAAGGACCTCTTCAAGGAGAACTACAAACCACTGCTCAGTGAAATAAAAGAGGATACAAACAAATGGAAGAACATTCCATGCTCATGGGTAGGAAGAATCAATATCGTGAAAATGGCCATACTGCCCAAGGTAATTGATAGATTCAATGCCATCCCCATCAAGGTACCAATGACTTTCTTCACAGAATTGGAAAAAACTACCTTAAAGTTCATATGGAACCAAAAAAGAGCCCGCATCGCCAAGTCAATCCTAAGCCAAAAGAACAAAGCTGGAGGCATCATGCTACCTGACTTCAAACTATACTACAAGGCTGCAGTAACCAAAACAGCATGGTACTGGTACCAAAACAGAGATATAGATCAATGGAACAGAATAGAGCCCTCAGAAATAAAGCCGCATATCTACAACTATCTGATCTTTGACAAACCTGAGGAAAACAAGCTATGGGGAAAGGATTCCCTATTTAATAAATGGTGCTGGGGAAAACTCGCTAGCCATATGTAGAAAGCTGAAACTGGATCCCTTCCTTACATCTTATACAAAAATTAATTCAAGATGGATTAAAGACTTAAACGTTAGACCTAAAACCATAAAACCCTAGAAGAAAACCTAGGCATTACCATTCAGGACATAGGCATGGGCAAGGACTTCATGTCTAAAACACCAAAGGCAATGGCAACAAAAGACAAAATTGACAAATGGGATCTAATTAAACTAAAGAGCTTCTGCACAGCAAAAGAAACTACCATCAGAGTGAACAGGCAACCTACAAAATGGGAGAAAATTTTCACAACCTACTCATCTGACAAAGGGCTAATATCCAGAATCTACAATGAACTCAAACAAATTTACAAGAAAAAAACAAACAACCCCATCGAAAAGTGGGTGAAGGACATGAACAGACACTTCTCAAAGGAAGACATTTATGCAGCCAAAAAACACATGAAAAAATGCTCATCATCACTGGCCATCAGAGAAATGCAAATCAAAACCACAATGAGATACCATCTCACATCAGTTAGAATGGCAATCGTTAAAAAGTCAGGAAACAACAGGTGCTAGAGAGGATGTGGAGAAATAGGAACACTTTTACACTGTTGGTGGGACTGTAAAGTAGTTCAACCATTGTGGAAGTCAGTGTGGCGATTCCTCAGGGATCTAGAAATAGAAATACCATTTGACCCAGCGATCCCATTACTGGGTATATACCCAGAGGACTATAAATCATGCTGCTATAAAGACACATGCCACATGTATGTTTATTGCGGCTCTATTCACAATAGCAAAGACTTGGAACCAAGCCAGTTGTCCAACAATGATAGACTGGATTAAGAAAATGTGGCACATATACACCATGGAATACTATGCAGCCATAAAAAATGATGAGTTCATGTCCTTTGTAGGGACATGGATGAAATTGGAAATCATCATTCTCCGTAAACTATCGCAAGAACAAAAAACCAAACACCGCATATTCTCACTCATAGGTGGGAGCTGAACAATGAGAACACATGGACACAAGAGGGGTAACATCACACTCTGGGGACTGTTGTGGGGTGGGGGGAGGGGGGAGGGATACCATTAGGAGATATACCTAATGCTAAATGACGAGTTAATGGGTGCAGCACACCAGCATGGCACATGTATACATATGTAACTAACCTGCTCATTGTGCACATGTACCCTAAAAGTTAAAGTATAATAGTAATAAAATAAAATAAAATAAACTACCATCAGAGTGAACAGGCAACCTACAGAACGGGAGAAAATTTTTGCAATCTACTCATCTGACAAAGGGCTAATATCCAGAATCTACAATGAACCCAAACAAATTTACAAGAAAAAAACAACCCCATCAAAAAGTGGGCAAAGGATATGAACAAACACTTCTGAAAAGACATTTATGCAGCCAAAGGACACATGAAAAAATATTCATCATCACTGGCCATCAGAGAAATGCAAATCAAAACCACAGTCAGATACCATGTAACACGAGTTAGAATGGCGATCATTAAAAAGTCAGGAAACAACAGGTGCTGGAGAGGATGTGGAGAAATAGGAACAATTTTACACTGTTGGTGGGACTGTAAACTAGTTCAACCATTGTGGAAGTCAAGTGTGGCAATTCCTTAGGGATCTAGAACTAGAAATACCATTTGACCCAGCAATCCCATTACTGGTTATATACCCAAAGGATTATAAATCATGCTGCTATAAGGACACATGCACACGTATGTTTATTGCGGCACTATTCACAATAGCAAAGACTTGGAACCAAGCCAAATGTCCAACCATGATAGACTGGATTAAGAAAATGTGGCACATATACACCATGGAATACTATGCAGCCATAAAAATTGATGAGTTCATGTCCTTTGTAGGGACATGGATGAAGCTGGAAACCATCATTCTCAGCAAACTATCGCAAGGACAAAAAACCAAACACTGCATGTTCTCACTCATAGATGGGAATTGAACAATGAGAATACATGGACACAGGAAGGGGAACATCACACACCGGGGCCTGTTGTGGGGTTGGGGGAGGTGGGAGGGATAGCATTAGGAGATATACCTAATGTTAAATGATGAGTTAATGGGTGCAGCACACCAACATGGAATATGTATACTAATCTGCACGTTGTGCACATGTACCCTAAAACTTAAAGTAGAAATAATAATAATAATAATAATCAAGTATTTTTTATAATTGTCTACTTGATTGCAAGCTATAAAAAGCAATTAAAATAAAAAAAAAATAAAATAGGCCAGGGGTGCGTGGGGGTGGCAGCTACCGCCTGTAGTGTTGAAAACCTTTTTTAGTTGAGAGAAGGAAAACAAATTACCTCTACCCTTAGCAGATGGACAGTACTGGGCCCAGAATTCAGCTGAAGGAGAGACAGCAACCCTGAGAGGCACCCACACCTGCATGACACCTGGGGACACAGTGCCTGCCTGATATAGTTTTGATATTTGTCCCTTCCAAACCTCATGTTGAAATTTGATCCCCAGTGTTGGGGTGGGGGCCTAGTGGGAGGTTTTTGGGTCACGGGAGCTGATCCTTCTTGAAAAGCTTGGTCTTGATGCTGTCCTGGCAGTAATGAATGAGTTCTTCCTCTATTAATTCCTGCAACCATAACTGATTTTTGAAAAGAGTGTGGCACCTCCTCTTTTTTTTTTCTGAGACGGAGTTTCGCTCTTGTTGCCCAGGCTGGAGTGCAATGGCGCGATCTCAGGCTGGAGTGCAATGGCATGATCTCGGCTCACCGCAACCTCTGCTTCCTGGGTTCAAACGATTCTCCTGCCTCGGCCTCCCAAGTAGATTACAGGCATGTGCCACCACGCTTGGCTAATTTATTGTATTTTTAGTAGAGATGGGGTTTCTCCATGTTGGTCAGGCTGGTCTCAAACTCCTGACCTCAGGTGATCCACCCGCCTCGGCCTCCCAAAGTTCTGGGATTATAGGTGTGAGCTACCGCACCTGGCCTCCTCCCCTCTTTGTGTTTTGCTTCTCTCCTTTTGCCATGTGATTCCTGCTCCTCTTCACCTTCTGCCATGAGTAGAAGCAGCCTGAAGCCCTCACCAGAAGCAGATGCTGGTGCCATGCTTCTTGTACAACCTGCAGAACTGTGAGTCAAATAAACCTAGTTTTCTTTATAAATTACCCAGCCTCGAGTATTCTTTTATAGGAACACAAACAGACTAAGACACTGCCTAAGACCCAGGCATAATGAAAACAATAACAAAAAAAGCCCCGAACCCCTGGTCCAACCATCAGACTTCTTGTCTTGGTTACTCTAGTTCCTTTGGTTTTCTATGTCAATTTTAGAATCAGTTTATTACTATCTATAAAAGAGCCATCTGGGATTTTTGAATGGGCTTGTATTGACTCCATAGATCAATTACGTGAGAATTGACATAGGAACAAAATAATCATGGTATATCTCTCCACTTGTCTTCCTTCATTTATATTATCAGTGTTTTGTAGTTAACTACATATAGATTCTGTACATGTATTATTAGATGTGTAACTATTTCACTTTTTGAAGCCATTGTAATTGCACTATTTTTTAAAATTCAGAATTCCAATTATTTATTGCCAGAATATAGTAATAAAATTGATTTTTAATAGTGATCTTGTATCCTACAACCTTGCTGAACTCATTAGTTATAAAGATGTTCTGTAGATTTCACTGGGAAGCTAGTCATGTGGAAGTACGTGGCTGGTGGCACTCTGCTATGCAACCCTCTCGGGGGAGTCAGGAGATGCAAAAGTATATTCTGCGATTATGTAAAACAGAATTCCATTGTCTCCCAACTTGTACCATGACTGAGTTTTCAATAAGCTATTTCACCTTTCATTTAGCCTAACCCCTTTTGAGTGATCAGGTATGTGGAAAGATCAGTTAATTTTACAGGTCTGAGCCTATTTCTGTACTTTCTTTGTTGTAAAAAGAGTTCCTCCATTAGAAGCAAAGCTATGGGAAGTGTCACACAGATAATGTATTCTATGAGTCCACAGATGGTGGAACTAAAAGCATTACAGAGAGAGAAAAAAAATGCATATCTAGAATGTGTGTCTATTCCAGTGAGGAAGACTCTCTGCCCCATCCATGTTACAAGAGGTCCAATGTAAACGAACTGCCATAATGTGGCTAAGCAGGTTCCCTAGGGAATGGGTCTTAGTGTTGGTCTCTTTTGCTGATGGAGTAGGCTCTTAGCTGTAATGTTGGTTATGTCTGCCTTGGAAGAAAAAGTCATGTCGTTAAGCCCTTGTGTAGCCCCCATCCCTGCACCCATGTCATTTTTGTTTATGTAGCCACTGAGCTGATAAGGGGAACTGACATCCCAACAGGTTAATTTGAACCTTCTCTAAGGATGCACTTTGGTGGGCATTTACATGGGTAACAAATATCTTCAGTCTTTGCTCATTTTGTAAAGCCCATTCAAATACTTCTTCCCCGGATTTTCTTGTCACAAATTTTCTAATACTATTATTTCTATGTCCCTGACAATTCAGCCGCATTATTAGCAACTTCCCAAGAATCCTGTAAATCTATACTTTTGGCCCTAGCTCTGGACTGAATGGACAACTAGATGTACTGCTCAAGGCTCTGCCCACTGAGAAGACTTTATTTCACTGTCATCATTCAGGTTACCCAGTGGGACTGTAGTGGTACATTCATTTGCTTTCTATTAGTGCTATCATATTGTGAAGACCCATTTGGAATCCAGGCTTGAGTGTTTTTCTTCTTCAGATAACTGGTCATAATAAGTATCCCAGGAGGCCCTGCATATGGCTTGAAAGAAGAGACAATGCAACATTAGCTGATATTAAAGGAGTTGGTGCTACCTGCTCATGCAGCTTCCTCATAACCTTCCAGACCTGACCAAGCTTGGTCTTTTATACACTGTTTTCATCTCATGATAGGTTGCTGTGGCTGTGTGGGTCAGACAACCCAATTTATGACAGAATGCTTGGATCATGTGGCCACTTGATGTCCTATTGTTGGGTGTTCAGTTCCTACCAAGGCTCAATAGAAAACAAGAGGCCATTTCTCAAAAGGAGAATAGTTATCTGCAGATTTTATGTGTGTGAATGCATGTGCGTGCATGCACACGCACCCCCCTACATATCTGTGGATGATATATATATATATAATATATATAATATATATAATATATTATATATATAATTATATAATTATATATAATATAATATATATAATATATTATATATATATTATATAATTATATATATTATATATATTATATATAATACATATATTATATATAATATATATTATATATATAATACATATAATACATATATTATATATAATATATATTATATATATAATACATATAATACATATAGTATATATAATATATATTATATATATAATACATATAATACATATAGTATATATAATATATATTATATATAATACATATAATACATATAGTATATATAATATATATTATATATATAATACATATAATACATATATAATATATATTATATATATAATACATATAATACATATATTATATATAATATATATTATATATATAATACATATAATACATGTATTATATATAATATATATTATATATAATACATGTATTATATATAATATATATTATATATAATACATATAATACATGTATTATATATAATATATGTATTATATATAATATATATTATATATAATACATGTATTATATATAATATATATTATATATAATACATGTATTATATATAATATATATTATATATAATACATGTATTATATATAATATATATTATATATAATACATATATTATATATAATATATATTATATATAATACATATATAATATATATTATATATAATACATATATTATATATAATATATATTATATATAATACATATATTATATATAATATATATTATATATAATACATATATAATATATATTATATATAATACATATATAATATATGTATATTCTAGTATCTTAGCGATCACACTGTAATTTTCCTATCAGTGCTTGTCAGGGTCTGCATGCAATATCTTTGTTTTCTGCAGACACTGAATATCATCAAATCTACTGAATCCTAAGGCCTAAGTGACAGATCAGCTTGTACTACAGAATGAACTTGCTTCACAGTTTTTTTTACTCTAGTCTCTACTAAGAACTGCCCACCTTGTGGATGATTCTGAAAATGGCCTGAAATAATACTCTCAAATGGGGGATAGGTTGTTTACAAAATTTAAAACATTATACCAGGCACTGGGCATCTTTCTATATGATGGTTGATGTGAGGTGAAGCAATTTGTTTTTCACCTTGAAGGGAATATCTCCACATTAATTCTCCATAAATTTCACTGAAGCGAATCCCTAAATTTTGGTTTACTTGGAACCTCTTGTTCATATATGTCTTACTAAGGCACCTAAAATGTTTGTAACTTTCAGCTGACTGTATCTAATAAGCACAACTTCATCAATACAGTAGACCAGTGCATGCTTTTCTAAGTGTCATAAAGACAAAGACCTCTGCAGACTCTACTTGGCAGGGAGCAGGTAGGTATCTGCAGGTATACTGCTGCCTTAGCCATGTCAAGAGTGGCATTCCAAATGAAAGGGCCTGTGTTGTTCCAGTGAACATATTACATGTGGGACAATAGCCACAGTTGAAGTCACCAACTTATTAAGCTTACAGTAGTCCATGATCATTCTCTAATATCTACCTGATTTCTCCACAGGTTAAACTGTTGAGTTATATAAGGATAGCTAGATTTCACCTCTAGCTTTCAAATTTGCTGCTTTCAAATTTTTGATTATGGCGTTTACATAAAAAATTCCCCCAGTGATACTGCATTGCTTCTGGTATGTTATCTTAGGATTGAGGAGGAAGTTCCAGGGGCTTTCACTTAGCCCTTTCTATAATAATGGTCCATATCTATGAATCAGTCAATATGGGGTTTCTGACTGTTGCCGAGTGTCTCTGTTGCAATCATACATTCGGGAACCAGGGACCTAAACACAAGATGGGGCTGTGGACTAACTTGTCACACTTTAAGTTGGACTTGAGCTAATATTCTGTCCATCACCTGACTGCATTGGCATTTTGGGTCACCAGGAATTAGGTTCCATTCAGAGCCAAATGTCCAGTAATCATCTAAAGGTTTGGGTTTTTGTCTTTTTGCTAATGCACAGTGACTCTAGTAAATGGCCACACATTTCTTTTTGGGTGCCTTCAGTGAAGATTTTCAGTATGTGGCTATGGCTGTAGTGGAGGATCCTCCTTTTTGGTGTCCAGAATTTCTCTTCAATCAAGAGGCGGTGGGCCAGTGAATTAACTCAGCTTTAGAAACTGGATAAGAAGCCATGACTTTCCACTGCAGTAAACAATGTCATATTTTTGGCTGCTACACCTAGAATTTTTTTCTGGTGCTAATTCTATCTCAGTAAGAGTTAAAGCAGAAGAGAGAAATCATGCAGTAATTTTAATAGGGAAAGTTTCATATTCATAATTATTATATTTAACAGAGGACCAGAGAAATGAAGGTTGGACTAGGGAAATACAAAAAATTATTTTTACTTATCTCACTACACCTAGGGCAGAGAGAGTGGTCAAAAGAGAGACACCCATTCCCAAAGCCCAGCCCCAAACCTTTGTGGATGTGGCCAACTGTGGCTCATTGAATGGTAGAGAAGTCACTGAGGTGCTGAACTAGTGGGACTTGATGGAAATATATCCTCTGTGGTTTTGGGGTATGCTGTCCACAGACAAGTACTTACTATTGAATGTACTGCAAAGCCTCTATTATGTGCCAGGGAAAACTGCTGACTGCTGGACACTGGAAAAGCCACATCATGCAGGCATGTAGAGAGAGGAGCACTGTCTTTTCAGTACTTTCTACTGCCTAAACTTAACGTTGTGTGTGTCAGCTGTAATAAGAAAAATATTAACAGATCCAGCTATGCTATCACAGAGCTGTCAAAGAAGGGTGAGTTTGGAACCAAGATAAATTGATCAGTGGCACAGGAGAAAATTGAAGTAAATTCTCATTTTGTATACAAAGTAGGGTATTCCATGACAGTGGACTGTGACAGTTTCCTCCTCTGGTGCCTTCCTCTGCTTGAAAACCCTTTGGTAACTTTAACTGGAGCAAATGGTTTGGAAATGTAAATGCCGGCTCATGCACAAAACCAAACAAGTAAATAAACCAACCAGAGAAGAGATAAAATGGAATCATAATAGTGCTGAATTAACTCAAAAATAAGCAGGAAAACAAGAAATAGGGGATATTATGAATATTATATATAACATCATGCCAAAAAACTTGACATCTTAAATGTGAATGTAGTTCACAAATATTTGCATTTAAATGTTTCTAGCATCTTATTCACAGTAGCCAAACAATTGGTTACAACCTAAATGTCTTTGAACAGATGAGTAAATGAACAACTTATGGTACATAACGCAGTGAAATACTAGTCAGCAATAACAATGAATGAAGTACTGATACACAAAATCACATGGATGACTCTCACAAACATTCTTGGACAAAACAGCCTGAAAAAAGTATATATGCTGTATGCTTCCATTTCTATGGATTTCTATAACAGATGAAATTAAATATAGTTTCTGAATTTAGATCAGTGGTTGCCTGCTGGAAAAGAAAGGGGAAGTGAGGATTATTGGCATGAGAGAACTTTCTTGGGGAATGGAAATATTCCATATCTTAAGATGGTAGTTATATAAGTATATACATTGGTTGAAATGCATTCAACCGTATGTTTAAAACCCATGTGTTTTATCATAGGTAAATTATACCTGATTGAACCTGACTAAATTTTTAATGCAATAATTATGTAGGCTCTGTTAGGTATAAGGCAAAAAGCCTTAACATGACATCATTTCATGGAACTTACAAAAGTTCTTTCTTTTCCACCTAGATGTTGGCCTCCCCTATCAGTTATCTTTAAAAACATTTTGAAACTGGTTTTGATTTAAGGAAGAGTAATATTTTCACAGAGTTTTGTTCTTTTGTTGGTTTTGAAAATACACAGCCACAACTATGTTTAAGAGAATTGGCACGTGCAGAGGTGGACAATAAGCCTCAAGCATTCACTCTCGTCCTTCTCAGATATTTGACACAGTAGTCTCTTGAATGTCAATTTGTTATTTTCTTTGTACAGATGAAAACTTTGAAGCTCAGAAGGCCATATGTTCTCAGACTCACATACAAAGACACAAAAACTCTGGGATTCAGGTGTAGTAATGCCCCCCTTTCATTTTTATGAATAATTAGTTTTCCTTGTATGATTCTATTTATGTACCTCAAGTACTTGTCCATATATTTCAGGAACAAAGAGTGTATTCCTGCCCTACTCCTTCAGAAAAAGCCCTAGAGTTAGGGATGTTATAAATCCTAGTTTATTGCTGATTATAGACAGATTTAGAGGATAGCAAGAAGCTCTTCAGTTTTTAATATACATAAGATTTTAAAAAACGATATCAGCGGCAATAAATTGAAAGACACCTCAATTTTCTAATTGTACACAAAACTATTTTAGCCTATTTGTTCTTTATTTTAAAAGGTATACTTCCATAGGATAAAATAAAAGGGACATTACATAACACAAATAAAATATTTTAATGTTTATAAACTCCAAAGACTCCTGAATCTTGGTATAATCCAGATCATGATACTGGCCTTTTGCTTCTACCTTAAATATATGTTTTTCTTGTGATATTGCTGCAGATGTTAAAAGAGAGGATAGAGGTAGAGGAAAAGTTGGAATGATTTTTGCTATTTTCTTAACATGTCATTTATATAATCTATAGATCTTGGCTAAAAGCATCTAATTGTTCTTTGGAAATTTGACAGCCTGGATTCAATGAGCCACTAGAGGTTTCCCCCATCAATTTCTTAGTACATTTATCTCAGTGTGTATATTTCGGTCTTTTAGTGGTTAGCATGACTCAAGAGATGGTCTAAAATGGAAAATTTACATTTTTGCCATTATTCTTCAATTATTATGTATGAGGCACATAACTTATATGTTACTTTATTTAAAACATGAATATATAAGCTTGATGTAGCGAATTGATCAGCTGCATCAAGAATGTTATAAAATATAGTTATTAGGTTTAATAACAACTTTGGAGAGTTGTTACATAATTCTTAGAAATGTTAAAGTGGAAAAAGAAATATACTTTGATTTTGCAGAAACACTCTAGCAAATCAATAGTAATAAATAATTAACTTACTTCATTGGAAAAATTCCTCAACCTCAGACTAACTCACAATTGCATTATTCTTTTTGATCAAATGGTATAAAGAAGCCATAGGCAAAACGTTCTGTTGGCTTTAGGATTTGAAACAGATTTTTGATCATTTGCCTGCAGGCCTATCCAATCTTTGTTCTACTAGGTTAAGAATTCAGTGTGCTTATGATGAGAATTAAAGAACCTAAAACATATTCGAGTACATTTTCACTCATGGTTCACAATATTCCATTTATCTCTCTCCATCTCAAGGCTCAGTTTATATTGTTTGTATGTTTTTCTTTGTTGAAAATATACTTTCTCTCTGATAAGCCAAACCCTCTGTTGTATCATTTTTAGAAACCAGCCAAATCACAAGAAGACTTGTTCTGGGGATTAAACAACACACAAATAAATGCATGCTAAAACCCAGTTGTATTAGCCCATTCTCACCCTGCTAATAAAGACATACCAAAAACTGGATAATTTATAAAGCAAAGGAGGTTTAAAGGATTCACAATTCCATGTTGCTGGGGAGGCCTCACAATCATGGCAGAAGGTGAAGGAGGAGCAAAGGCACGTCTTTCATGGTGGCAGGCAAGACAGCATGTGTAGGGGAACTGCCCTACATCAGATTTTTATCTGATCATCAGATTTCATGAGACTTATTCACTATCAGGAGAACAGCCTGGGAAAACCCACCCCCATGATTCAATTACCTCCCACTGGGGCCCTCCCACAACACATAGAGATTATGGGAGCTACAATTCAAGATGAGATTTGGGTGGGGACACAGCCAAACTGTATCACCAGTTAATTGTCATCTGATGTCGTTGAGACTATTACGTGATTTGCTCTTTAAAATCACCTTATGGAGTTTGTCTTTCTCCACCTAGAAGTTGTGATGTGCATGTGTATGTTCCAGTCAAATCCAATGCTTTATCCACTAGGAGGGACTTCTACAGTTTGTAGAAGTTGTGAACAAGGGGGAGAATGGTCATGAACGCTTTCGGGCTGTATTTCTCCATTGCCCCTTGCTTCTCCATTTTTCTGGACTATATTCCCTAAAGCCTGAACTGTGTTTCTGACTGTGCCTAGGAACTGATCCTGCTAAATAAGAACAGTGTATGTATGTATGTGGAGGCTGAGAAGGACTTTCCAGTGAGAGTCAGAGTTAAATTTGACTTCACTTTCGCTTGGCTGCTACAGCTGAGTTTCCTGGTCTCACTACACGGTGAGGAGATACCCATCCAAGGCCATAAAACACTGAAAATTGTATTTTTGAAAAGCCCAGCTGTTACATTGTATATAAAAATCTTTTGTTTTATCGTCTCATTTTTTCTGTTCACAGAGGCTAAAAGGTTGGGTCTTTGGTCAGTGGTAGAAAGTTTATTTGCTCTAGTCCCATTCTTCATTGTAGACTTCTAAAGAGGAATCACTGATAACACAGAATATGGGAAATTAGAGCCAAGTCATCTTTTCTCATTAGCATTCTCAAAAGAAGACAGAGGAGGGAAAGAGAAAGAACTAGAAGGAACTGCCCATAAGAAAAATTTAACTCTTCAAATTTTCATATAAAGGGGCTGAATTCGATGCCCTCAAAAGGCAACTAAGGGGCAGATATTACATATCTGGGGGAAGGATCAATACTGAGGGACTGCTGCTCATCTCCTAGGCCACTTGCATTAGGACAAGCTGTCTAAGTTACATAGGGGTCACCTGACTGGCCAATGTTGAGGTCAGGATTTTGTTCCAGCAGGTGCAAAACCTGTTGTTTACTTAACAATGTTGGCAGCAGCAGCTGCTGCTGCTTGTGCTGTTTCAAAGCAATTAAAGAGTGTGCTGTTTTTAAGGAGGTTGCCAGGTGCTGGCTGCCCTGTGTGCTGTGACAGGCGGGGTGAAATTTCATGGAAACACCTGCCAGCCTCCAAGACAGACCTGTACTAACTGGCTATTATGTACATAGCATTTAATCTTGTGTGGGTTTAGCTGACAGAGCAGGAAGTATGGCTATACCATCCTCCACCAAGGGCTGAAGTGATATGATATGTAAGCACTTTCTTACTTGCCATTGTTGACAACCATATTTTGAGTAATAAGAGAATTTTATGACTTTACATTTATCAGCTATGTTTGGAGAACATAGAAACACCTCAAATAGAAAAATAGTGTTATTTAAAGACATAACATTTTAGTTATTAATTATCATTTACCAAACTGATTTATAAAACAATAATTCTATCAAACAATTTTCTCCCAATGCTGAGAAGCTTCTCACTATCTTTCGCTTTATTAACAACTTTCTTATTAGAATAGCTGACTTGGGAAAAATACCTTAATTCTCATACTAGAAATAAAATAAATAAAAAGAATCACCACAGCTTTTGAATTTATTTGTTTTGGGAAATATATATGTAACTTGGGGCCTTTAGTTTCCTTTTCACAAGCAATAGAAAATTCCTTGTGGAAGAAATAGAAACTTAAAAATTTTCTGAAGGTTAGATCACAACTTTCTTTTTGGTAAAGTAATCCCAGATGAACTCAGGAGACACATACAGACTTCCTTTTAAAACAAACTTGCCAAGCCTTAGCCATCTACCATGAAAACGTTTTTCCATCAATTTTAGAATTGTAGAAACTCAATGAATTCAAAAAGGAGGTCCAGCAATGCTATCTTAAAGCTGTCTCCTATTTTTTTTTAAGTTTTCCATTGAAAATGTGCCTCATATTCTGTTCATAGACAAGGGAGCCATGCAGAGCTAACAGTTTGAAGTATCTGAAATGTATCTTCAACCTACCTACCCTGTATATACCCCTCTCTCCCATTTACTTTCCTCTATTAAAACTGCCCCCCCAGAAGGAAATATAACTTATGCTTACTAAAGCATCAATGATAGCTATAGAATATTCTGTTACATCTCCCTAAAACATTTGCATTTTAGGGAAAAATAATATATATTAACTCAAAGGTAAATATTTTTTTAAAAACAAACATAATTCTGAAATGCTAAGAAGAGTGCAGAGAAAGGAGGAATTTGGGAAGCAAAGGTATTTGTGGTTTGCATGCACATTATTCATAACTGTCCCGTTTGTTTCAATCTCCTTGATGAAGTCGATATGTCTTGCCTTGGGAGAGACTGTGTGTTGCATAGAGGAGCAGTAACTTGAGTCTCAGTTTGGCCAGTTGCCAACTGAATCAAGCTCCTTAAGCCTCTGTTCCTTCATCTGTAAAGATGGAGGTAACAATATCAACACCTTCAACAGAAGGCTGTTGAGGGAATTTCAGTTAAATGACAGTATATGAAAACATCCCGGATAGTACCTCTCACAAGTTAAGGCACTAGAAAAAAATGTGATTTTTTTTCCTTTGGTTAAATTCAAATATTTTTGAGCAGACCAAGTTCATTCTAGGAGCACCTTTGTTGGTTCATATTCATTGAGGTGGAAAATGGCCACATCTTGGCATTTATAGTTGTAAGTGACCACTCAGAATATGATGTATTACTTTATGTGGAAAAGCCTTTTGTGTGAAATGTCTTTCATGCCCTCCTCCCCATCGTTCAAGGAAATAGTTTATAACCATCTGATTTAATGCTCATGAAACTCAAAGTTAGTTTTACTAACTATATCAAGCTTCATGTAACCTTCAACTTCCCGTTTCATCAGGCACAAACCTTCATTATTGTTCACCATTGTAATTAGGTGGCATTTTAAGACTGTCACAAAATAATTCAGAGGTTATTATATTGGAGGAAAAAAATGTGATACTATTTCCAAGTTTCTGCTAGGATTCTACATTGCCTCTATCAAAAAATTTTTAAACCATGTTGAGAAGCTGATTTTTTTTAATCAGGAAAAGTCCCAGGTGGCAAATATACATTTTATGTAAAATAGAACTGACCTTTTGCATTGCTGAACACAGAAACAGAAGGATAAAAGGATATGGAGTTGAAGCAGATAGAATGCACACAGGAAAAGATAATTCTCTCCTCTGGCAGTCTAATGATATACCCCCTTAGGGATACTATAAGGATTTAATGTTATCAATATGGGATAGTTGATGTATGGAAAAAAGCAGAACGGTGTTTTTATAAGAAATAACATAGCCAAATAAAAGTCATTTTCTTTGTAGGGGGTCAGAAGGAAAAAGAATAATGAACTAACTACATGGTGAGTAAAAATATTGTAAAGAAAATATAGAACATATATGTAGAGAAAAATATTTAAAAATGCATTTAGAAGACTCCTGCATTATATTCACCAATACTGGGAACAATGGAGAAGTTGTTCCTTGTTTATTTTAGGTTTTAGAAAAACTCATGCTCATATTACAATTTGAGGGTATTGCTTTGTCGTTTCATTGGTGTCAGCTGCAGGTAAACAAGTATACTGGATGCGAACTGGATAATACAGTATACTTGATGGAAATAGGATATTGGATGGTTTAATGGTAAGATTAAAAGGGCCGACTTGAGCCAAACAGTCTGGCTTTGATTTATTTCAATTCCAGCTGTGTGCTCTGAGTGAGTTACTTACTTTTTCTCTTTATCGGTTTTGTCCTTACTGAAACGATATGAAATTTTATACCTCCCAGCATTACTGAAAAGATTAAATAGATAATGCAGATAAACTATCTAAAGCCTGGCTCTCAGTAAATAAACTCTAATTACTGTCTATTGCTGATAGCTATTAAGATTAGATTATTACTCATTTATTTTCTTTTAGTGAGTAATTTTCTTTAAAGAAATTATTTCTTTAAAAATCTACAACAGTTATTTTCTTTTCTTTTTTCCCCAAGACGGAGTTTTGCTCTGTCACCCAGGCTGAAGTGCAGTGGCGTGATCTCGGCTCACTGCAACCTCTGCCTTCCGCTTCAAGCGATTCTCCTGCCTCAGCTCCCAAGGGGCTGGGATTACAGGTGCCCACCACTGCGCCCAGCTAATTTTTGTATTTTTAGTAATGATGGGATTTCACCGTGTTGGCCAGGCTGATCTCAAACTCCTGACTGCATGATCTGCCCGCCTCAGCCTCCTAAAGTGCTGGGATTACAGGAGTGAACCACCGCGCCCGGCCTTTCTTTCTTGCTTACTCTCTGAACTCCAAAATCCTGTATTTTTAGATATAAATGTGAAAACTTCATATTGCAAATGTATAATAGTTGTATCATGGTTGTTTTCGCTTCATGTACTAACCAATGAAGATGAAACCTAAATTTATATTCGAATATTAATATCTTAATACTTATGAACTTTCCATGTCAGGTAGTCAATAATCAAATCAATGTTGAGAAAACTGATTATAATAGTTAAAAGACTGATAGTAGTAATGATTAAGAACATGTGTGCATGAGTGAAAAAGAACAGCTAATTAGACTAGATATAGTACGTCTTATAAGGAAATTACCATCCAAGTTAGCTTAACTATTTTTGATTTACAGAAGAAAAAATTCAAAATTGTGCCAAAAAAACACACAGTGTGATTTTGTATATGACAGTGAATGGATTGTCGTCTGCTAGAGGCAGTATTATATTTTGCTTGTAATATATAGACCCAGGGGTCCGAGTGTATTTCTAACAGAGTAGCCCACATAATTTAGCTGTTGATACATAAGGCTGGTCAGTTTATTTTCAGTTTAAATGAAAATTTTCCATTTCCTCTAACAAGTATATACTGTATACTAAATTAAAAATACAGTGTTTGCATGCCTTATGAAGTTTGAGTGTTCTCTTCCCAGGAGATGAATAAGAACTATTTAATGTGTCAAGAAAAACAAACACAAAACTAACTTGCAATTCCCACTGAGTATCTCCTGAAGATTAGTGTTCTGTTTGTAGTATTATAACTAAGACATAGCAAGAGACAGAGCCTTCATAAATTTAAATAGGACCTTTATCCTTTCCATCTTGTGTCTTAGCATGTACATTGCTTACTCTGTGATCACTGAATATAAATATTATAACCTTGCAATCATAAAAATTTGAAATGCCAAGGAATTGGAAAATAATATTCTTTCCTTCCAAGCTAATAAAATATTTTTGTGACTTATAGTTTAATTTTAACAACACTGGATCAAAATTTTAAGACTAATTTTATTCTGCAAGATGTGAATATTAAACCCTTGTAAAACTTTAAATGTTATGCAATCACTCAAGTGCTTAACCAACCATCTAGGAAAATCTCTCTCCTTCTTTTAGAGAAATCAAAAATATGGAATCAAAGCCAAGAGTTTACAACTTTGGATCACAAGGGAACAATTAGGAAGCTCCTCTTTAGGATTTATTAACTAACTCCAAAACAAGCCAACATTTTCCAGATATCAGGTTCCCTCCTTGGTGAATCTTTTTGAATGAGGTTTATTGGGTGATATTTATGATTATACTGTATAAATATACATAGAAAAGAAAATCATGAGACTTTAAAAAGGGTGTTATAATGCTATTCCAGGAATTACTTTTTCTAAGAGTTCAGGTTCTTGGGTAGCTGAACCATCATTTTGTCCACCTCTTCTATTTACTGCCCACAGATTCTTTAGTCCTGTCTACTTCAACAAGTCAATCAAAATGAATTATAAAGGGGAAGAAGGTATTCCTCACCTTACTTCAGTGTTGCAGTTTTGGAGAATTGAGCTTCTTTGTTTCCCTGCTTAGTCCTCTCACTTTCTCCTTTTATCCTCTTCCTAATTAGCTCCCTCTCCCCAGTTATATACTATTAACATATATAGGGTATAAGCATTTTAGGAGAAAGGAACAATGCCATTTAGTTTTGTTGCATAAATAGTAAATACTTTTTGTAAAAGAATCAAACAATACAAAAATAGGCAAAGTAGAACATAATTTAAAAAATTTTTTTCTCCCCTAAACTGTAACTGTCATCCTAAGAGGTAACCATCACTAAAAATAAAGTTTGCTATGGGAACTTGCTATTCTTTATGTGTATTATATCCACTTATACACAAACATGCTCGTACCATTCACATGATTGCATGACTTGTTTTTTTTTAAATGATACTTTAGAGATTTTTCCAAGTCTATATATATTATTCTACTTTCTTCATTTTGCTAGCTCAATACTATTACAAGGTATAGATATACATTTATTTGACAGTATTTAAGGTAAAAGGTACAAAGAATAATGGTTATAAAATCACTGTCCAGTTTAAGAAATAGTGTATTACCAACATTTTGGGAACTGGGTAACCCTCCCTGATTCCATCACACTCCCTCCCCATCCTCTTCCCTCCTCTATTAACGCCAACCCTGAATATGTGATGTATTATTACTTTGCATTTCTTTATATTTTCTTTATACTTTTATTACATATTTATGCATCCTTAAACACAACATAATATTGATCTGACAGTCTCTAACCTTTATATAAACAGTATCAAAATCAGTTTGCTTTTTCCCTCAGAAAACTATTTATTATATTTATCATTATTGAGATTGAAAGTTCTAGTTCATTAATTTTTAAATTTACTAATGTAAAATAATTTATTATATAACACAGATGTATTTATTCACATTGCTGGTAATGAACATTCATGGATTTTCAGCCTTTAGAACTAAAGATAACATGCTGAGAACTTCCAGTTCTGGTCCAGCATGTGAAATGTTTGGAAGCTGTCATTCTCATCTTCACAAAAGAACAAACTGAAGACCCACAACTCTTCTTAGATTCATCAAAGAGTTGAGGCCACAAAATGAATCACTGCCACCAAAATTGGAGAGATAGGTAAATATGGAATATCAGAGCCCATTGGAGCAGAAACTCTGGTGCTGAAACATCCTCAGAAACAAGTATCAGGGTAGGAAAATTAAACTGTAATTGTTGAATTGCTGGAGATTCGGTATAGACATATTTGAAAGTTAGAAACTCAAGAGGGAGCCAGGCTTAGTGGGGGGTCCTACGCTTTTGTGACTTTTACCTCCAGAAGCCCTACCAGATTCTCAAAGTAAAGATTAAAAGAATACTCGTTTGTTTACAGCAGGAGAAGGAGAAAAGTGGCCATATTAAAATGTGCCCAAAGCATTCTGTTCTTAACAAAATCTTCCCTTGAAAGAAATTATTTTACCAAAGGCAAACTAACAGGACTTACCAGAGTCTAACTGACCAAGGGTAGGATAAATTCCCAACTCCAGCCCCCTCTAGACTTTCTGTCTCGTATAAGCGGGCACAAAATTGAAAGCACTGGTTAAGGTTACAGACTAGGGGCACAAGTTCATTAAAAGATTGAGACTTAATTTTAAGACTGTAGAATACTTCTGTGCTCCCTATGCCTTTCCACCACATCAATAGCACTTCTGTATATAACAGAAATGACAAGGAAGAACTGTATGTCTCAAACTTTATTTAAGACGTCTCTAGGAAAAAACCAAAGGCAATAGTGGAGACAGAAACAGGAACACCCATAAGAAATGTTAGCCTTTGACATTCACAACTGCAGCTAACAGTAAATATAGCCTGTTAGTCAGATAAACATAAAACCTAATGCTGAAGACCTATTTACCTGAGTTCATTTTACTCAATACATTATGTTTGGCTATCAATAAGAAAGCAATGTCAACAGGAATTTCAAAAACTAAAATGCAGGGATAAAAAAGAACAAAATAGAACAGAATATCCAAAAACCATGGGACAATTACAAAAAGTGTAAATATCTACAATGAGACTAACAGAAGGAGAAAAAAGAGAGGAAGAAATATTTGAAGCAATTTCTGAAATTTAAAAAAGTGAGACACCAAACCACAATCCAGATAGCTCGGCACACAGCAGGATAAATGCAAAACAAACAAACAAAACCACCTAAGAATATCACATTCAAAGGGCAGAAAAACAATTAAGCCAGGCTCAGTGGAGGCTGAGGCGGACGGATCACTTGAGGCCGGGAGTTTGAGACCAGTCTGGGCCAACACAGCAGAACCCTGTCTCCACACAAAACAAACAAACAAACAAACAAACAGAAAATATTAACTGGGTGTGGTGGCATGTTTCTGTAGTCCCAGCTACTAGGAAGGCTGAGATGGGAACACTAACTCAGCCCAGGGAGGTTGAGGCTGTGGTGACCCATCATCCCACCATTGCACTCCACCCCGGGGCACAAAGTGAGACACTGCCTCAAAAAAAAAAAAAAAAGGACTGAAATATTTAAAGTTCTGAAATTAAAAAAAAAAACAAACCACCAACTTATAGGTTATCCCTCAAAACTGAAGAAAGAAGAAACAAAGGATTTTTCAGACAAAAATTTGCCAGGGACTTTATTGCCAGTAAACCTGCCTTGCAAGAAACATTTACAGAATTTCTTTAGAAAAATAGTAAATTATATATATATACGTATATATGTATATATATACATATATATGTCAAAATCTCAAATCTGCATAAAGATGGAAAGAGTTTTAGAGAAGAAATAGATAAATAAAATATTTTTCTGATTCTTAGTTGATTTTAAAGCCAATATTTTGCTCAAAATAATAGCAGTGATGTATAGCTTATGGATAAGTGAGATTAATATCAATGATGTTATAAGATAAAGGAAAGGAGACTGGGATATTACTGTTTGAAGGAGGAGTTGGATTCATTGCAAGTGTATATTGCACACTCAAAGGCAATGACTAAAAAATTTTTTTGAATAAGTTAGTTGGTATGCTAAGATGGGGAAAAATAGAATTATATAAAATATCAGTTAACATCAGAAAGGGCAGAGAAAAAGTAAAAGGCAACAACAACAAAAAAACCCACAAGGAACAAAGACAACAAATAGAAAACAGTAAAAGCATGATAGATAAAAAACCAACTGTATCCATAATCACTTTAAATATCAATGGTCTAAATACACCAATGAAAAGACAGAGACTGCCAGAGTGAATAAAGAAAGTGGTTTTCTACACGAAAACCACTTTAAATATAAAGACACAGGTAGATTAAAAGTAAAGCAGGTAGAGAAAGTTATATAATGCTAACACTGAAAGACAGCTAGAGTAACTATATTAATTTCAGATAAAGCAGACATCAGAATAATGAAATTTTCAGGGATAAAGAGAGGCATTACATAATGATAAAGTGGTCAGTCCTTTAAAAGGCATAATGAGTTCATGTCCTTTGTAGGGACATGGATGAAACTGGAAACCATCATTCTCAGCAAACTATCGCAAGGACAAAAAACCAAACACCGCATGTTCTCACTCATAGGTGGGAATTGAACAATGAGAACACATGGACACAGGAAGGGGAACATCACACACCACCAGGGACTGTTGTAGGGTAGGGGGAGGGGGGAGGGATAGCATTAGGAGATATACCTAATGCTAAATGACGAGTTAATGGGTGCAGCACACCAACATGGCACATGTATATATATGTAACACACCTGCACGTTGTGCATATGTACCCTAAAACTTAAAGTATAATAGTAAAATTTAAAAAAATCAAAATAAAAGGCATAACAGTTTTTAATATGTATGTACCTAACAGTACGGTGTCAAAATACATGGGGCAAAACATGATACAAGTGCAAGGAGAAATAGATCAATCCATTACTATATTTGGAGACATTAACACCCCTCTATCAGAAATGGACACAACAATCAGGCAGAAAATCAGCAAGGACATAGTTTAACTGAACAATATTATTTAAGTGGATCTTATTGACATCTATAAAATATTTCATCCAACAACAGAAAAATACCCATTCTTCTCAAGCTCACACATAACATTCACCAAGATAGACCATATTCTGGTCCATAAAACACACCTTAACATATTTAAAATATATATACTATATAAAGTATACACTCAGACCATTTGTTAGTCCATTTTTGTCTTGCTACAACATAATATCTGAGGCTGGGTAATTTATAGAGAAAGGAGGTTTATTTAGCTAATGATTCTGGCCACTGACAAGTCCAAGAGGATGACACCAGCATGTGCACAGCTTCGGGTGAGTGCCTTGTGCTGTATCACAATATAGCAGAGAAGCAGAAAGGTGAACAGGTATGTGCAAAGAGCCAGGGAACAAGGAGGCGGACCTGCCTTATAACTACCTGTTCTTGTGGGTAGGTCATAAAGTTATAAAACAAGTCCATTCCTGTGAGAACTAATCCAGCCTCAGGAGAGCAAAAACTGACTCACCACCTGGAGCATGGCATCAATTTATTCATGCGGGACCTAAACACCTCTCACTAGGCTCCACCAGCCAACATGGAAAGCTCCATGGCATTCTATCTCTAGGGTGACCAAGAAAAAAAAGAGAAGGTACAAATCCACAAATTTCTAATATTCAAAATAAAGGGGGGGCATCACTACTAATCCCATGGACACTAAAATACTATGAACCACTCTAAGCCCACAAATTTAATAACCTAGATGAAATAGACCAATTCCTGGAAATACACAATCTACCAAAAGTCACACAAGAAATATATAATCTGAATAAGTCTGTATACATTAAATAAATCAAATACATTCTTAATAACCTTCCAAAACAGAAAGCAACCAGGATCAAATGGATACCCTGGTGAATTCTGTCAAACACTTGGAGAACAAAGAATACCAATTGTCTACATTCTTTTCCAGATAAAAGCAGAGGGAGTACTTCCTAACACATTCTATGAGTCCAGCATTACCCTAATACCAAAACTAGAAAAAAAATTACAAAAAGGAAAACTACAAACCAATATCTTTCATGAACATAGACGCAAAAATCCTCAGCAAAGTAGTAGCAAATCAAATCTAATAATGTATAAAAATATTTATACACCATGACCAGGTGGAATTTACTCCAGATAGGGAGGGCTAGTCTAATATTTGAAAAAATCGGTTAATGTAATCTACCACATCAATATGCTAAAAAAAATTATATAATCATATCAATAGATGCAAAAAATGGACATCTAATATCCATTAATGATAAAAATTCTGAGCTTATAAAACTGGAAGTAAACACCCTCATTTGACAATAAATACCTACAAAAACCTAAATATCAGCTGTTTTTGGATGATGGGGTTCGTGGTAAGGCAAGTGAAATTTGAGGTAATTGCATTGCCAAACATCTTTTGCCATTAAAATGTCCAAAGGATAAAGTTGATGTAACAGTTTGGGATGTCATAGCAAAAATATCATGAATTGCATAACTTATGAACAACAGAAATTTATTTCTCACAGTTCTGAGAACTGGGACATCCAGATCAAGGCTCCTGCAGATTTTGTGTCTAGTGAGGGCTCATTCCTTACAGACAGTGCCTTTCAGCTGGGTCCTCATAAAGTGGAAGTAGTGAAGAAGCTTTCTAGGCCTGTTATATAAGGGCATTAATCCCATTTATAAGGGCTCCACCTTCATGATCTAATCACCCCTCAAAGACCCCACCTCATAACACCATCACCTTGGGGTCTAGGATTTAATCATGTGAATTTGGAAGAAAAGGGGACAAAGAATCAGACCGTAACAGATGATGTTGTGTAGGACACCATGGCAATAAATAATGCATTTAGTCACTTTAAGTGCAAAGGTCTGGCAAGAGCATATTGGAAAGGGGAGGCAAATTCACGTCTAGAATATATATTTATTCTCATGAGAATTGCAACCACTGCCAAAAGTGTTGCAAGGCAGGGGAAAATACCCTGATCTCTCTCTCCTTGCAACTCTCTATTTCTTCCTGTGACTGACACTAGCCAAACCCACATGGAAGTCAGAAAGTAGGGCTGCCAGTCTGCACAGAGCAATGCAGAGAAGGGTTCAGGAGGGGCGGAAAACAGAATAACTAAACATGTTCACATTCCTATAGTCTTCTACTTGCATAAATAATGTATGTTGCATTCTGAATCTGTTGATTCAGTCTCTAGTACTATATTAGGAAAAGTAAAACATTATTTCAAAGAGGAAAAGGGATCAGGCTTCCTGGGTATAAATTGTATGTCAGGCAAACCAAATCATGTCTTTCCTGATTGTTGTAGTAAACTGTCAACAAGCATGTTGCCAACTGGAGCTGGCCATAATAAATATCAATAGATCTTTCATGTAAAGAAGTAGCTATCATGGACCCAGTATGGTTATTGATACTTGTTGCCTCTTTCAGAATAACCAAGTGCTAGAAGTCAAGTGATTGCTGTGAATGGAAATGTATTTTATTCACAATCAAATGAAGTGTGATAGGCCCAAAGCCAGAGAATATTCTTTGATTGGACTCACTTAATTGCCCTAAATTTAGCTAGTTGAGTTTTGTTAAGTATCATCATTTTCAATTTTTGAAATGGAGGCTTTGACATTTATCATAAAATCTCAGTTTTATTGCAGAGATATCATAAGGCTCATAAATATTTTCACCAAAAGCATTCTTTTTTGATTCAATACACTTAGCATATTGTGGATTCCCAGAGTATGTTATTATCAACAAGTTTCCCTGGCTGACATGCATATTTGGAACCTTGAGAGGAAGTGGGAAAAGCAGTCACAAGTTGCCAGCAGTTCTTCTCCAGACAGAGGCTTCAACTCCCATTTTGGGTAGACTTTTATTTCTTGTTAAGAAATACTAGGAATGATCCTTTTAGTTAAAGAAATATAAAACATACATCTATATACTATGAGGCAGAATGTCATTTCTGGCACAAACATAATACAGTTATACATTTATCTTGGCAATATATCATTTAGATAGCGTTGAAACGACACTGAGGAATAAAATGTTTTTGTGTTTATTAGTCAAGCTCTTATTTTCCATAACTCCTACAATCTTCTAAAGTGATTAAAAGCACCAAGAGCTTTATATTTTGAACCAATTTTAGACTTAGATAAAAGTTGCAAAACAGTACAGAGTTCCTGTGTATCCTTCTACCAGTTTTCTCTAATGTTAGTATCTTGTGTAATTGTAGCACAGGTATCAAAATCAAGAAATGAGCACTGGTATAATAATGATTAAACTACAATTTCATTTGGACCTGGATTTACCAATTTCCTTATGAACATCCTTTTTCTTTTCCACTATCCAATCCAGAATCCAACATTGCATTTTGTTGTTATGCCTACTTAGTTTTCTCCAATCTGACATTTTTCTGAGTCTTTTCTCAAAATGTTTGAAGAATATTGGTCTGTTTTTTAATAGAATGTACCTCAATTTGAGTTTGATGTGTTCTGATTATCAGATTGAGGTTGCACATTTTTAGGAAGAGTATCACGGAAGTAATGTGACTTTCTCAGTGCCTCATCACATCACAAGTCATATAAGGTTGATATGCATTATAAATGGTGATGTTAACCTTGGTCACTAGATGAAGGTTGTGTCTGTCACGTTTCCCACTTCCTAGTTTACCACAATATCCTTTCTTCTCAAACTTTCACCCTATTGTGGGATCTTGCTTATAATAATTAATATTGCAGTGTTATGTTAGTGATTTTCTATTTCTCTTATACTTTTTACATTTATCAATTGGCCTGCTAATGAGCATTAATAGAGACTGAATGCTTAGCCATAGGCCATCAAGCTACCATGTGACCTGAGCTGCCCACATGAACTGGGTATCATATGGTTACCAACCCATGAAACTGGGCGCACATGGCAGCATTCTATCATCAAATGAAAATGGTACATATGTAACCAGGCCAAAGCAGGCCCTGAAGGCACATGTACATTAAAGAGTGGCACAAATGCCCATGGTCCTCACCTCTGCAACATGGCATTCTCTCTCCCATCCTGCCCCTATGGCCTCATAGGCATTCCCTATGATCAGTTGACAGGTGGAGAGAAGACTTGAGCCTGGTTTGTGCAGGATGGTTCTGCATAATATGCAGGCATCACCTGAAACTGGACAGCTGCAGCACTACAGCCCCTTTTGGGAACATCCCTGCAGGACAGTGGTGAAGGGAAATCCTCCTCATGAGCAGAAATTTGATCAGTGTCCCTGGTTATTCACTTCGTTTGGAAAGAGAAATGGCCAGACATGTGATTAAATACTGATTAATGGGCTGTGATCAATGGCATGCCTGGATGGTCAGGGACTTGGAAGAAATGTGGTTAAAAAGTTAGTAACAAATAACTCTGGGGGAGGGTTGTGTGAATTGACCTCTCTGAATGGGCAAAAAACATGAAGATATTTATGTGCCATGTGCAAGTTCACCAAAGGGTGACCTCAGCAAAGGATAATTTTAATAATCAAATGGATGAAATAACCTATTGAGTGGATATTAGGCTTTTTTCCTCAGTAACTTTGCTATGAACCAAGGGGCTCGTGAACAAAATAGCCATGATGGCAGGGATGGAGATGATGCATGGGCTCAGCAATACGGACTTCTACTCAACCAGGCTGACCCAGCTATGGCCACTGCTGAGTGCCCAATCTACCAGCAGCACAGACCAACACTGAGTCCCCAATATGACACCATTCCCCAGCCAGCTACATATTGACAGGTTGATTTCACTGGACTTCTACCACCATGGAAAGGGCAGTGTTTTATCCTTACTGAGATAGATACTTAGTCTGGATTTAGGTTTGCCTTTCCTGCATAGTGTTTCTGCCCAAACCACCATCCACAGGACTTACAGAATGCCTTGTCCACCATCATGTTATTCCATACAGCATTGCTTCTATCAAGGAACTCACTCCACAGCAAAGGAAGTGTGGCAATGAACCCATGCTCGTGAAATTCACCAATCTTACTGTGTTCCCCACCATCCTGAAGCAGCTAACTTGATAGAGGGCTATAATCACCTTTTAAAGACTGAGTTACAGTGTCAGTTTGGTGGCAATACCCTGCATAGCTGGTGCAAGGTTCTTCAGAAGGCTGTAGATTCTCTGAATCAGCTTCTAATATATCAGCTTTCTCTGATAGCCAGGCTTCATGGATCCAGGAATTAAAGGGTGGAAATGACAATGGTACCACTCAGTATTACCCCTAGTGACCCACTAGTTAAATTTTTGCTTCCTGTTTCCAGAACTTTATGTCCTCCTGGCCTAAATGCCAGAGGCAAGAATGCCTTCACCAGAAGACACAACAGTGATTCCATTGAGCTGGAAGTTGAGACTGCCACCTGGCCACTTTGGAATCCTCATGCCTTTGAATCAACAGCCAAAGAAGGGAGTTAGTGTGCTGGTTGGGATGACTGATCCTGACTACCAAGGAAAAATTGGACTGCTACTCCACAACTGAGATAATAAAGAGAATGTTTGGAATACAGTGATCCCTTAGGACATCTCTTATTATTACCAGGCCCTGGGTCGATGGAAAACTACAAAAATCTAATCAGCACTAATAATGGCCCAGACCCTTCAGATATAAAGGTTTGGATCGCCCCACCAAGTAAAAAACCACAACCAGCTGAGGTACTTGCTGAAGGTAAAGGGAGTAAATAATGGGTAGTAGAAGAAGGTAGTCATAAATACAAGCTCTGGTCATGTGACCAGTTACAGAATTGAAGAGAGTAACCATCATATTTCCTACATATTTTGCTACAAATGTATATTTGTATGTATATATTTATATGTACAGAGATACCTCTATCTAGTTATAGAGCAAAATCTATATATAGACATATATAGATAGATATGGATGTAGAACAAAATATTTTCTTTCTTGTTTCCTTATTATATAACATATGATGTATTAACTTTAAAATATTTAAATATTGTCAATGCTACATAATAATATTTAAGTTACAGTATATCAGGGATAAGAAAGAGTAAACCACTCAAGGACATTGCTTCCTGTTTTGGGTAGGGTATAAGCGGGTTTTATGTTTTAAGTAGGATAGTCATACAATGTTAGGATAAATTAGGACCTTGTTTGTGTCTTCATTTGAGGCTTAAGTATGGTTTAAGTAGATGTGTATGGGTGCCAAATTGACAAGGGGTAGACTTGGGGTGGTTACATTAATGTGTTAACTTGACTGGACCAGGGGTGGCCAGGTATCTGATCAACATTATTTCTGGATGTGACTGTGAGAGTGTTTCTGGATGAGATCGATATTTGAGTCCATAGACTGAGTGAAGCTGATTGCCCTCCCCATATGGTGGGCATTATCCAACCTGTTGAAGGCCTGAATTGAACAACAAGTAGCGTAAGGGATAATTTACTCTCTTTGAGTCTGTTTACAAGCTGAGACATTGCTCTTGTGCACTTAGACTGGAACCTACACAATTGGCTCTCCTGGTTCTCAGCCCTTGGGACCACAAATGACTGGTACTCCTGGGTGTCCAGCTTGCAGAGGGTAGATGATGCAACTCTTCAGCCTCCAGAATCATGTAAGCCTATAGCCTATGGAGTTGATGACAGCCTAGGCTCAGTGCCTGAAGTCAGAAATAGAAAAGCTGAGGTAACAGAGGCCTCTATGATTTCTGCTTCCCAACTGAGCTCACAGGGAACAGTCTTGAGTCTTGAGTCTTAGAGACGGTGAAATTTTTTTAATTTTAAGTAAAAATTTTAAAAAATAAACCAAAAACAGAAAACAAGAAAAGAACTTACGGGACTGTTTCCACCAAGGACATTTGGCATACATTTTGCTGCTTCAGATTCTAGGAGACAACAGTGCAGCTGGAGTTGATGAGAAGCCCAAACTCTCCCACTGTGTATAGAATGTAATGTGGCTCTGGGACAATACAGTGAAAGAAAGGCAATGACACACCAGGAACTCTGCATTTTTGGGTCAGCAAGCCAGGCACCAAGCATGGACATGGTGAGAACGAGAATGAGCACCTCTCTCATGGACTTTGAAGGCAGCCAGCATAATGTGACTTTAAGTGGACAACGGGGACCTCTCCACTTCATTAGCACATAGGAAACATCCTCAGAATCCCCTGGGTGTTGTCAGTGAAGTCGTGTAGTGAGGGAAGCATCAGCTTAGTGTCATCCTCATATGACCTCCCTCTCATACCCAGCAGCTGAGGAATCTGGTGAAACTGTGTCCAGAATTGGTGGGTTCTTGGTCTCGCTGACTTCAAGAATGAAGCCACCGATCCTTGCTGTGAATGTTACAGTTCTTAAAGATGGCGTGTCCAGAGTTTGTTCCTTCAGATGTTCACGTGTCCGGAGTTTCTTCCTTCTGGTGGGTTCATGGTCTCGCTGACTTCGGGAATGAAGCTTCAGACCTTTGCGGTGACTGTCACAGCTCATAAAGGCTGCACGGGACCCAAAGAGTGACCAGCACTAAGAGTTATTGCGAAAAGTGAAAGAACAAAGACTCCAGAGCACAGAAGGTTACCTGAGCTGGTTGTGCTGCTGGCTTGCGTGGCCTGCTTTTATTCCCTTATCTGGCCCCACCCACATCCTACTCATTGGTCCATTTTACAGAGAGCTGATTGGTCCACTTTACAGAGAGCTGATTGGTCCGTTTTACAGAGAGCTGATTGGTCCGTTTTGACAGAGTGCTGATTGGTACATTTACAAATCTTTAGCTAGACACAGAGCACTGATTGGTGCATTTACAATCCTTTAGCTAGACGCAAAATTTCTCCAAGTCACTACCTGATTGGCTAGACACAGAGCGTTGATTGGTGCATTTACAAACCTTTAGCTAGACACAGAGTGTTGATTGGTGCATTTACAAACCTTTAGCTAGACACAGAGTGCTGATTGGTGCATTTACAAACCTTTAGCTAGACATACAGTGCTGATTGGTGTGTTTACAAACCTTTAGCTAGACACAGAGCACTGATTGGTGCATTTACAATCCTTTCGCTAGACACAAAAGTTCTCCAAGTCACTACCTGATTAGCTAGACACAGAGCGCTGACTGGTGCATTTACAAATCTTTAGCTAGACACAGAATGCTGATTGGTGCGTTTACAAACCTTTAGCTAGACACAGAGCACTGACTGGTGCATTTACAATCCTTTTGCTAGACACAAAAGTTCTCCAAGTCACTACCTGATTAGCTAGACACAGAACACTGATTGGTGCATTTACAAACCTTGAGCTAGACACAGAGTGCTGATTGGTGCGTTTACAAACCTTTAGCTAGACAGAAAAGTTCTCCAGGTCCCCCACCCCACCCAAAAGCCCAGCCAGCTTCACCTCTCAGTGGCACTCTCCACGGGACTTTGCAGCACCTAGCCCTGGCACTCCAGCAGCCCAGAGGGAGCTCGTCCCCCGATCAAGCCCAGGAGGCGCTGGCCTGCCGCGCTGAGTGTGGGGCCTGCCCAGCCGGCGCCCACCCGGAACCCGCGCCGGGCCGGCGCCCACCCGGAACCCGCGCCGGGCCGGCGCCCACCCGGAACCCGCGCCGGGCCGGCGCCCACCCGGAACCCGCGCCGGGCCGGCGCCCACCCGGAACCCGCGCCGGGCCGGCGCCCACCCGGAACCCGCGCCGGGCCGGCGCCCACCCGGAACCCGCGCCGGGCCGGCGCCCACCCGGAACCCGCGCCGGGCCGGCGCCCACCCGGAACCCGCGCCGGGCCGGCGCCCACCCGGAACCCGCGCCGGGCCGGCGCCCACCCGGAACCCGCGCCGGGCCGGCGCCCACCCGGAACCCGCGCCGGGCCGGCGCCCACCCGGAACCCGCGCCGGGCCGGCGCCCACCCGGAACCCGCGCCGGGCCGGCGCCCACCCGGAACCCGCGCCGGGCCGGCGCCCACCCGGAACCCGCGCCGGGCCGGCGCCCACCCGGAACCCGCGCCGGCCGGGGAGCGCCGCGCAGCCCGGGCTCCCGCCCGTGCCTCCCCCTCCACACCTCCCCGCGAGCAGAGGGAGCCGGCTCCGGCCTCGGCCAGCCCCAGAGAGGGGGTCCCCAGGGCGCAGCGGCGGGCTAAAGGGCTCCTCCAGCGTGGCCAGAGCGGACGCCTAGGCCGAGGAGATGCCGAAAGCGAGCGAGGGCTGCTAGAGCGTTGTCACCTCTCAAAACCTGGGTTAAACCTGGGTAACCTAGGTTACTCTCTACTGGTAGAGACATTGGATTCTCACTGCAGACCTTGATAGAAATGTGTAATGATTAATTTTATCTTGACTTAACAACAAATTGATTAATTTTATCTTAAATTAACAACTTAACTGAGTGTGTTTGTATGTTTCCCAGAGTAGCATTTGAATCAATAGGCTGTGTAAAGAAGATCTGCACTCACCAATGTAGGCCAGCATCATCCAATCCACTGAAGGCCTGTATAGAACAAAAACTTACCCTCTCTTTCAGAGCTAGGCCATTTATCTTCTCCCCCTCTCAGAAATTGGCACACCTGGTTCTCAAACATTTGACTTGACCTGGGACTTATTTCAGTCTCTCCCCCTCTCCCTCCCCCATCTCACCTTTGGAGTTGACTGAATTACACCACTGTTTTTCCTGGTTCTCCAGCTTGCAGATGGCAAATCATGGGATTTCTCCATCTCTATAATTCCCATAATAAATTATAACGAGTCAATTTCCATAGTAACTTTCTACACACACACAAACACGTAGATGTATGTCCTATTGGTTTTGTTTTTCTGAGAAATACTGCCTAATAAAAAACGTGTGCATGTGTGTGTGTTTAAATAAATTGTAAAGGCCAGGCTCAAGAATTAATTGAAGAACATTTCAAAAGTTTCTGCTTTGTATATATAAAAAAATTAAAAACACTCAACTTCCCAATTTATTTACATAAGCCATATCTCAGTGACCTTCAGTTTTCCATGGTAGATATGTTTCCATAGCTCAGATCCTTACACATAAAGGTTTTTGCTCTTTCTATAACAGCATAATCTTTCTCTCCAGGATATTAAAGTTGTTATGAAGGTCATGTGACCTCACACAATTTGCATAGGCCAAGACTAAATATGGCCAAATGTCTTCATTGCAATGAGTCAGAAAGTAAAGCTTTCATTAGTCATGTCTTGTGTAATTACAGGAAACAGAGAAATGATTGGCAACATAAATATGAGGCATGAGTGTTTTGTTTTTACTTTTTCAATCTGAACTTATTCCAATGAGAAAGCTATAACAAAAGCCCAAGATTCAAATATTCATGCGTCAGAAAGAAAAGCCCCCTTTCCTGCTGCTTTCCTAATAATACCTATCAGCAGCAAGTGATTGCAGTTTAGCTCCAGCCTAATCTCAGATGGTTTCTTTCATAAGCTGATGCTCTGAGTTGACAAGAATCAGCTGCTGGGATCTTTCCCCTTTCCCCTACCAATAGCCAGAGCAAAGAAGTGCAAGTTCCTTACCTGGCTGGATAAACTGAAGGCTGTTAAGTTTCACTGGGGAGTACGCTACTGGGGAGGGATACATTGCTCTACTTTAAAAAGTTGGTTCATTATAAAAGCCCATTTCAAATGTGTCACACTGGTTCTCACGGATGCCTGTGTCACTAAGGAATATAATTAATTTCAACCAGACAGGATGAAACAGAGTAGCAATGATGGTTTCCATTCTTTGACTTCTTTTCTGTTATAAAATAACAACATGGTTCAAAGAGCTATGTCTGGGACATTAACAAAGCCAAAATCTTGATTAGCAAGATGTAATGTTGAAAGTACTCGTTCCAAGCTTCCTGAAATAATGGAGAGATGATAAAATAGAAAGTTTAATAGAAAAGTATAATTAATGGTAAGAATAGCAGCAGTTTACATTTCTTGATTATTAATCAATGCCAAGGATGTATATTCAGTCTAGAATTTACAGCCCTCAATATCTTAAACTCACCCTACCTTTCACCCTACCTTACCCTATCCTACCTCACCCTACCTTATGTCCCAACAGATTCCCCTCCCCATAGCTAAACCTTCCACGCGCAGGGTTCTGGCCAGCCTTGACTATTCATCTTTCCCACACTATTCAATATTTTCTGGATTTCATATATCAATTATGCCTCCTCCTTGCCTTCTTTTTCTATTTTGTTAAAATTCTTTTTATATATTAAGGACCATTTTTTATGATAGTGAAATCTTTTCCATGCCAGTCAGAATTACTTTCTTTCCTGTGATTGTCTGTTACAGTTTATACTTCTAGTTTATTATTTATCATTCTTTTCTTCATATTAGTATTTCTTATTGTGATAGAAAATGCTTCCCAGTATCCATTCTTACCTTCATCCTCAGTGTTACAATTTCTAAATTTTTAGGTGTCCATTTTCTGATTATTGTTGCAGCTAGGAACAGCTTTGTGGCTAAGTTTTGTCAAAGGGAAAGAAGTAGAATTGGTGTGTGAAAGATCCAGAAAATGTGTGCCTTTTTCTTAAAAAGGAAGGAAGTGTGCCCTCCTCCCCACACTCCCATTTTATTTTATTTTTGCTGCCATTCAGGCTGGCACAGGAGTAAACATGCCAGGCTATGAGAAGGGAGCCTGTGATCTTAATTATTACAGAACTCCCATACTTGTGTTAAACTTCATATACTTAGGAGAAGGTAATACATTTCAATCTTATTTGATCCTCTGTTCTTTTGGGCTTTGTCATTTGCACTAAAATCTAATCCTAACAATTAAACACTTGTAATATTTTTCCTGCTAAACTGTGAGACCTGTATGGTAGGTTTTATGCCTTCTTTTGCACTTCCTGGTAACTAGCACAGTGCATGGCATACATCAGTTGCCAAAAAATGCTTTAAAATAATATAGAATTTAATCAATAAAGAAAATGTACTTCCTGATATTTTCTCCTTACAAGGCAAGAAATGACAACGTGATGTACAATCAAAAGCTACATGAAAGCAGTTACTATTCAGAACTGGACTTACATGAAGAATGTGCTAAAGAAAGGGACTTACAGTCCACACATATTGTACTGTATCCATATTGTACCAAAGAGAGTTCAGTTGTAAGCACAGCTCTTGGCACTGCATTAGGAACATTTAATTTTTTTTTTTTTTAAACAGAGTTCTCTCTTGTCTCCCAGGCTATAGTGCAATGGCGTGATCTCAGCTCACTGCAACCTCTGCCTCCCGGGTTCAAGCGAATCTCCTGCATCAGCTTCCTGAGTAGCTAGGATTACAGGCACGTGCCACTACGCATAACAATTTTTTTTTATTTTTAGTAGAGATGGGGTTTCACCATGTGGGCCAGGCTAGTCTCAAACTCCTGACCTCTGGTGATCCACCTGCCTCGGCCTCCCAAAGTGCTGGGATTACATGTGTGAGCCACTGTGCCCTGCCTTAAAGTCATTTTTTAAGAGATGTAATATGTTTATTGAGGTATATGTGTTAGTTTATTTTATCAGTATATATTTATTATTGTGGGGTGCTATAACAGAGAGAGGGATAGATTAGTAAAGAAACAGGTATGGCTGTGCCCTCATGTAGAATGTAGTCTAGTGGGTGAGATTTTTATTAATTTAAAATTCTTGCAGAAAAATTATAAATTATTTCTATAATAAGTGCAGTGAAGGTCAAGTATGTGCATTCTACTGGAGTGCTGGAGATAGCATTGGAAGGCTTTGAAATCTATCTTGGGAGTGAGACCCAACAGAGCTTGGTGTTGGACTGGATGAAGAGATAAGGAAATGAAAAATACCTAAGATGGCATTTAGTTGCCAAGGTTGTGTAACTGTAATAACGGTGGTACTGTTCACTAGAAAATAAAAATGCTGAAGCTTGAGAAACAAAATTTTGAGTTACCTCTATATGATGGTAATGGACACTGTGGGGATGAATGAAATAAGAAGGAATTTAGGACCTGGTAGTGAATGATTTCATTAAAAGCAAGGTCAAAAATGATTACTCTATAAAGGAGAAATAAAGGGAAAGAAATGGCCAGGGGAATAAGAAGATAGGACTTCCTAGAGGCCAAATAAAGCAAGGGTCAAAAAGCAAGGAGGAAATAGTCACAAGTGCCTAACCATTCAGCTGTCAAACAAGATGAAGACTTAAAAACAGTCTATTGGAATTTATATTATAGAAGACATTTTTATCTTCAGCAATAGCCATTTTGGTGAAGATAAGAGAGTGGAAGCCATATTAGAGTAAGTTAATAGTTGAACAGAAAACAAGAAAATTGAGCAGAAAAAGAGAAAATGGCGCCTGTAAATATAGATAAGTTTTAAAAGAGCTTTGCTATACAAAGAGTGAGAGAAATAATAAAATCATGAAAGTGCTGTGGAAATCAATAAAGGCTTTTTTCCTTTTTCTCTTTATTTTACACAAGATGGCTTGAGCATGATGCAAGGAAGGATTGCATATACAAAAATGGAATGATACAGATAATACAATTTTTCCAAGATGACAGGAGTAGGTGAGATCCAAACCATAAGATAGAGGCTTAGATCTTAGTAGAAAAGAGGTAATTTTTCCACAGGACAAATGATGATAGGATGTGTGTGGATACATTTGTTATTAGTTGAATCCAGCTACTAATATCAAAGTGTGGAGGTAATTGTGGCATAAATCAGATTAAAATTTTTTTGTTGTTGTGTAAAATATGTTTGAAGGTAGGCTCACCCTTCTTAGCTCATTGCTACCATTCTCCATGTCACCTCAAGGGCCTAGATAGCTGCTGACCCTGCAGCCATCAATTCCATGTTCCAGGCACAAAGAAAGAGGAGGAAAGTGAAGGAAAGAAGGAACAATTATCCAAAATTAGTCAGCAACCTTTCAAAAAATGTATAGGCAGTCTTGCCCAATGGCTGCTACCTACATCTCACTGGGCAACCCTAACTCCAGAAAGAGTCTGAGAATTTGCTTTTGTGAATAGAATCATAGCTTTGCTATGACAGATTAAGGACAAATCAAATGGATACAGGGTAGGCAATTCTGTAACAGTAGTTGCAGATAAGTTGTAGATGATTTAGTTGAGAAATATTTAAGAATATCATACATCTGTGGTATACAAACATCTTGAGACAGGGTGAGGCAATATATGAATGGGGGGAGCTTGTTTTTTTTTAATTATGAGAAGGTTTAAAAATAGTCATTGTGGAGAATAAGAGAGTGAACTGATGACGGAAATATCCTTCCTTGTAGTTTTTTGAGTCCCATTTGAGGCCACCAGGAATTTGTTGTGGGGCCAGTCTTCGACTGCATGTAACTGTCCACACCAGATCTTGGCTTCACTGATCCAACCACAAAGAAATCATATAGATATATTCACCTAGGGTTGGGGCTTTGCCCAATAGCTAAGACAAAAATTACAGATGGATCAGTAAATTAGATTATTAACTTATTGGCAATAATTATTTAAATTATCACTGAAGGAGTTTCAGCTATATAAGCTAAAAAGGAAGAGTATGGAGGTTTGGGAAAATGAAAATGTCAAAGAACTAGAAATCCTTATGAGTTAAAATAATGGCTACAATTTGAACAGCTGTACAAGAAAGCAATATCAGGTGACTAGAGTAAATAAACCGTTAAACATTGAGTGAGGGGGATTGAGTGAAGGAGTAGGACACTTGAACTTATGATTTTAGTGGTAAAGCACTGAGAGATGATGTCAACAGCCAGGCTGTGACCATGGATTTGGGAAGCTTCGGTGGAGAAGAGACAGTTATTGGGCATGAGAGTTTCAAGGACCAGAGTGTCCTGAGCACCAAGAACATTAAGTGGGTAGTCATGGTAATGTGAGTGTCACTGAAGATCATAGAATGTGAGGGTGTAGAGGAAGATGCAAAACCAGGTGCCTTAGTCTAAAATAAATATGAAAACTGACCAAAACCTTGTGATGAGAGGGGTATGAAAGATCAGAGTGGAGTACTAGAGATCAGAGTGGGAAATTGTGTGTGCGTGTATGTGTTTAATTCTAACCCTAAAGTTCTAAATGTTCTAGAATAAGCAATTAGAAATGTCATGTCTAAAAATTTCGTTTTTATTTCTAAGTAAGTTTATGTGAAATAACTGTCATAGATAAAAACAAAAAGCAAAGATATTTCTTGGAAATTATTATTTTTAAATTATGATGATAATGAGAAGCATTGATTATAATTCCCCTCAGGGTAAGGAGTTGAAAATGAATTACGAAACTGAAGTTCAAATTTCCACTTTTCTCAGGTAGTCCCGTTTAGTCTCAGTTGGTTTGTGAATACAAGTACTGTAGTTCTGCTAATGAAAATTTCTGTTGTAGTCTTTATAGTACAATATAAGACTTTAGGACAGAAAAAGATTTGAAGATATTAACACTTTACATCATATTTGTTGCACATATTGTTCATTTATCATTTTTCAATTTTTTTATACTTTTTTGGCAAAGAGAAGTTTATAATTTTTACTAAGCCCATCTTTTTTTTTTTTTCTGTATCTTCTCCCATAGAGGGGGCACATTTCAAAGTGCTTGTTCTGCCTATGTACATTTCTCAGAGACCCTGTTCCAGCCCAAAGTCTGGTTAGCAGCAGCATGAATTCCCTTGTCATATGTGACCACAGCTGTGTTGGTAGGGATGAGCACCAGACTAGCAGACAACTGAACTTTGGCTGGCTCATGACAGGCTAGGGGAAACATTAGCCCCTTTTTGCTTGGGACAGCCCCAATCACAAACTGAGCATGCTTTTGCTCTCAAAAGTGTCCTGGTTTACGTGAGAAAATATGTCACCCTCTGGATAAGTGTTATTGGCCTCAAAAAAATATGAGCTAAGTCATATGACCCCCTTTCTAGAAATTCAAAACAGATGTTTTGCAGGTCACCTGTAAGAACTTGAGCTCTTAGGTATGTTATGTATAGAGGAAGCTCACTAAAGTTATTTGGGATTAGAGCTGCAAGGAAGCTGGTGCAGAGTAAGAGAAAAACAGCAGATGCACAGCAAGCACTAGGTGAGAATTTGTGTAACTGTTAGAGGGAGAGAGGTAGGACACAAGATTTGATTTTGTAATTCTCAAGTATGAGAGGACAAATTATATTTCATTTCCTCTTCATGTATATACGTGATAATTTCCACAGTATACTGGAGCTTGCTGCTGCTTCTATATATAGGCTAATTAAATTTTTCCTCTGTGTAAAAGTCTTAAGTAGAGAAGGATCCATCCCAGTGGCAAATATTTTCTCCTAAAAATTTTATGCTTTTATTCCTCTTTAAGTACCTTTTTTAAACTCTGCAGAATTTATTTGTTTCATCACGGGAGGAAAGAGTCTGCTTTATTTTTTGTATATATATTTAACCAATTTTCTCAACCTCATCTATTTAATTATTTCTTAATTTATTTGTGATGAATCTTTTGTTATTTGTGCCTATTACGTATATTACTATTTCAGAGATTCATATATTTTATCTCATTAATCTATGTGTTGACTTTTTGCCATTACCACATTATAATTAAAGATTGTGATCTGTATTGATATTTGATAGTGAAAATGTTTATTCAATTTTTCCCCAGAATTTATTTGTTCCTCTTACTTGTTTATTCAGCTGTGGTGACTGTAAAATAATTTTTCCAGGTGACAAAAAGAACTCAGAAAAATTTTTAATCTTAATTGCATTAATACTATAAATTGATTTGGAAGGATTTAACATTTTATAATATTGTCTTCCTCTGCAGTAATGTGGCATATTCTTCCTTTTGTTCAAGCATTAAAAAAATCTCTTAGCAAAGCTGCACAGCCTTCTTCATAAGGGTTCTCTATATTTTCCTCTGAGGTGTTCTAAATGAATTAATGTTTTCTATTGATACCCCATAAATAAATATTTTCACTTTGTAGTCTTTAGTTCTTTATTGCTTGTATGCACAGAAGTTATTAATAGTTGAGCCTTTTCCTTGTGCCTGTAGAGTTCACTGAGCTCTCTTCTTAATTCTTAGAGTTTTGGAATTTATTGTCATGGCTTCTCTGACTACAATAATTTATCACCTTTCCAATAATTATGCTTCTTATGGTTATTTTCTTGTTCTTAGTTCATTGATTAAAACTTAAAACAATAGTAAGTAGTAATACTGAGATGTGAATGGGCATTATTCTCTTGCTGCTGATTTTGAGTTTAGTGCAACATTGCCCAATATATGTTTTATGGAAGAACAGTCCCACAAGATAATCTGTGAAAATGAAATAATAAATCTGTTGAACACTCTTCACTGTATTGACCCTCCTTGAAATCAGCTGTTTGCCTCCTCTGTCTCCTCAAAAATCTTCATTAAAATATATTTTACTAGAAAGTGATTTTATACTTGAATTCAGAGGGTTTAAACAATTTTTGTGGGGGAGATAGAAAAATGAGCTGATACTGTACTCAAACGAAGAGAGGATGAGCTCACAGGGGCAAACCAGGAGGCCCCCATCACTTAGAGATGATACAACTGATGGTTTTTTTTAAATAGACATCCAAGTTTGAATGAGATGCCATTTTTAAGGAACCTTCAGTCTTTATTAGTGATTCTTTTACCCAGTTCCTCTTACATGGTTTGTGGCAGAGGGCACATGCAAAGAATGCAGGCATCACCGTACATTTCCATAGGTCAACACATTAGGACTAAGATTTGTCTCTCTTTGCAAACCCGACTTTATTTGTTAATACAGCCTAGTGGAAATTGAGGGGGATCTGGAATGATGGCTTAAGAATGTATACAATGCATATATAGTGGTACTGTACCAGCGCCTTTTCAGGTTGCCTGTTAATTACCGAGAGATCTGAGCCTTAACTGACTTCAATTTTTATAGCTTTTTACAACTTTACTTGTCCTTGCCCTCGACTAAGACTTTTAATAGCCATCTCCTAGAAATAAAAAAAGTTTGCAGATCATGTTATTAAATGCTTTTTGAGGAAGAATGAAGTGTTTGCTGTGGATAAGGAAAGATTTTTCTTTGTAAATTAAAATATTTGATATTCAGTCCATGTTTATTGGAAGAATAAAGCAAACAGATCCTTCAACAGCACTAGGAGAACCTGCAGGGGTTTTGTAATTGGGGAGCTTTGCAAATAATCATCAGTTGATGGCAAGGACTGGAACAAATGCTCCTTTGAAATAGATTCCAACTCTAGGATTATGTGTGACTGTGAAATGACGAGTGTAAACCACATCACAATAATAATCCTTGTTATTTTGCTGGCAATTAATTGATGCTTTTCAGAGTGACAAGTACTATAAAGACTATGTGACATAAGAAACGGTATCAAAGAATGACAAATCCATAGTGACATTATTGCTCTTTCAGTGTGGTTCATAGACAATGAGGCAGCTATAAAAATAACTTCATTAGTGATTAAAAGGATAAATGCCATTTGGTTTACTGTAAGTGATTAGTATAATTTTTTCTACAAATATTTCTCTAGAGTACACTTGGAACTATACTGATTCATTTACTTGTGTTACTTTATCTTATTTTAAAAAGGTTTTAAAGTAGTTCACAGAGATCCATAGAGTATAGCATGATAAAAATAAATGGAAAAAGAAATCAAAGAAACAATGAGGCAAAGGGAAACTAAGTTTAAATAAAATGAATTCAGGATAGTGTGGTTTAGTGCCCAAAGGCATGACATAAAGTGCTTTCTGGGGAACAATAAAAAAGAAAGAGAAATCATTAGGTACACAATTAATATGATCCATAATTTATATTAAAAATCAGTTCCCATGGGATGCAAAATTATATCTGGTACTGTAAGCTGATGCCCATACATGCTGATAGAGAAGGCGCTTTTTATGGTAAAGACCAAAGTACTAGAATGATATCATTAGAGTAAACATAGTAAAAAAATTCATAGGACTATCCTATTTTTAACTAACCTAAGTCCACATTCAAATAATAATCTCTTTTTGTGCAGTGCAGGTACCTTGTAACAGCATATTTCTGGTTCTCTTCTCTAAATCTTATAACACTCTTAGTATTCATTTCATTTATCCATATGTTGTGATCAATCACCTCATGCATTATTACTGTTATTATTTTAAACAGTTATCTTTTGATCAACTAAAATATTAAAATATTTGACTTTCATGTTCTCTTCTCCAATGCTCATCCTTTATTTAACTAGATCCAAGTTTCTGACCTATGCCATCTTCCTCCTTGTTGAAGAATTCCTTTTAACATTTCTTAAAGGGACAGTCAGCTGGCAATGATTTCTCTCAGTTTTTGTTTTTGTTTTTCTATCTAAAACAGTCTTCATTTATCCTTCGATTTTGAAAGATAGTTTTGCTATACATAGAATTATATGTTGAGATATTTTTTCTTTAAAATCTTTAAATATTTTACTTCCCCTCTTCTTGCTTACATTGTTCTGACAAGTATGCTTTAATTTATTATTCTTGTTCCCCTATAGATAAGGTTGTATTTTCCTCCTCTGGCTTATTTCAAGAATTTGTCTTTATCTTTGTTTTTTCTTTTTACATTTTTAATATATATACTGACCTGTAGCTTTAAAAAAAAAAAAAAAATTTAGGCCAGGCGTGGTGGCTCATGCCTGTAATCCCAGCACTTTGGCAGGCCGAGGTGGGTGGATCACAAGGTCAGGAGATTGAGACCATCCTGGCTAACATGGTGAAACCCCATCTCTACTAAAAACACAAAAAATTAGCTGGGCATGGTGGCAGGTACCTGTAGTCCCAGCTACTCGGGAGGCTGAGGCAGGAGAATGGCATGAACCCGGGAGGCAGAGCTTGCAGTGAACTACTGAGACCACACCACTGTGCTGCAGCTTGGGTGACAGAGCGAGACTCCGTCTCAAAAAATAAATAAATAAATACATAAAAATATTTACCTCTTTGATAAATCTGTGTTTTTTTATATGCTTGTATCAAGCTACATGTATCTATGGTTCAGTTTCTGTCATAAATTTTGGAAAGTCTCAAGTCATTATTAATAAAAATACTTTTTCTGCTTCATGTTATTTTTCCTCTCATTCTGATTCTCCAATTATATGTATGTTATACCTTTTAAAACTGGTCTGCATTTCCTAGACTTTTTAAAAAATATTGTTTTTTCTCCTTGTATGTCAGTTTTGGAAAATTATATTGTCTGTCCAATCTTCAAGCTCACTGTTTCTTTCCTCATCTGTGTCCAGTCGACTGATAAGCCTATCAAAGACTTTTCCATTTTTCTTACAGTTTTTCGACATCTGGCATTAATTTTTATGCTTTTGTAGAGTTTCTACATCTCTGTTTACCTTATGCATTTAATCTTTCATATTGTTTTCTTTATCCACTAGAGCTGTTAACATATTGATCACAGTTATTTTAAACTCCCTGTCTGGGCCAGGCACGGTGGCTCCCACCTGCAATCCCAGCACCTTGGGAGGCTGAGGCAGGCAGATCACTTGAGGTCAGAAGTTCAAGACCATCCTGGCCAACATGGCGAAACCCCATCTCTACTAAAAATAGAAAAATTAGCTGGACGCAGTGACATGCCTGTAGTCCCAGCTAGTTGAGAGGCTGAGGCTGGAGAATCACTTGAAACCAGGGGGCAGAGGTTGCAGTGAGCCGAGATCACGCCACTGCACTCCAGCCTGGGTGACAGAGTGAGACTCCATCTCAAAACAAACAAACAAACAAAAAACAAAACACACACACACACACACACAAAATCCCTGTCTGATAGTTTGAACTATCAGACTATCTGATTTGTTCTCTGAGTTTTGTTCTGATGCTTGTTTTGTCTCTTCAGATTGTGTTTTTTCTTAGTGTTTTCCATGCCTTGTAGTTTTTTGTTGAAAGCCAGACATGTTTTGTTGGGTAGTAAGAACTGCCTTAGTACATTTGGATTGCTATAACAAAAATGACATAGACTGGGTGGCTTAAAAAACAAAAGTTTAATTCTTACATTTCTGAAGGTTGGGAAGGAAGAGATCAAAGTGCCAGCTGATTTGATTCCTGGTGATGGCCCTCTTCTTGATTTGCAGACAGGGACCTTCTTGCCATATCCTCACATGTTGGAGTGTGAGATTATCTCACTTGTGTCTCTTTTTATAAGGGTGCTAATCTTATTTATGAGCACTGCATCCTCAAGACCTAATTACCTCCCAAATGCGCCACCTCCAAATACCATCACATTGAGGTTTAGGGCTTCAACATATTAACTCTGGAGGGATACAAACATTCAGTCCATAGCATGAACTCAAGTGAATAGGCTTTTAGTGTGAGGATTTATTATTTGTCTAGAAGTTGGGCTGCATTTAATGTTTGTTGTAGCTGTGGATATCAGAAGCTTAAAACTCCTCTAGTATCTTTGCCTTTTTTTTTTTCCTTGATTTGAGGTTTCTTAAGTTCTCCTCCTTTGAATAACAAGTCTATCTGTTGTTTGTTTAGCTGCACTCTACTGTTGTACTGAAACCCTATTGGTATAAAAGTTAGGTGGGAGGGGGGAACATTCTTTAATGTTAAGATTAAATCTTAGTCTTTTAGTGGCCCTTTGTCTCTGGGCTTTAATCTTCACAAAGCTGTATAGTGCCCTCTCAACTGTTCTCTAGCTGTATAGAGCCCCCTCAACTCTTTCATTGAGAGAGGAAGGATGGGGGTGTGAAATGGCAAGAATGTCCTTTCCCCAGTTGAGATAAGTCTCTGGTAAAGATTTTTCTCCTGAGGAGGAAACTGTTGTTATGAAGAACTCCCTGCTTATTTCACAATGGTTAACTTCCTTTTCTTCCTGCCTGAGACATCTGGGGATCTTGCATGGATCTTCACCATGATAGCTGAATGGGGCTACTGGAGAGAAAATACCTGAAGGTGGGCCCTCTCCTGAGTGTAAGCCCTAGGATTTCTCACTGGTTCAGTCGTCCACATTTAGCTGTCAGAAAATTGTCAAAATTCCCATTTAAGCATTTCTACCAGTTTATGTGAATGGTTCTGCTCCAGATAAGCAAGAGTCTTAGTGATGGCTTGTGTTTACCTCTCTCTTCAGGTTACTGGGTAGAAGTTAGGCTTGAGTTCTTTGATGTGTTCAAGGAAAGTCACTGAGTTTCAGTTTGTCCAGCTTTTTCTTATTATACATATGGAAGAGTGACTTCTAAGCTCTTTATATATTGGGGCTGAAACTGGAAGTCCCTGGTCTTGAATTTTATTTGTTTGGGTTTTTTTTATTATTTTAAAACATTTTAACTGACAAAAGTTGTATATATTCAAGGTGTACAACATGATGAGTTGATACATGTATACACTGTGTAATGATTACCACAATCAAATTAACACATTCATTACCACCCATAGTTACCACTGTGTGAGTATGGGTGTGTGTATCTGTGTAGGTATGTGGTGAGGTCACTTACAATCTGCTCTCTTATTACATTTCAAGTGAACAACACAGTATTATTAACTTTTTTCCTACAAGTTTCACTTTTTAAATTAATTCTTGCTTCACCTCACTGGCCTTAAGGGGGCACTCCTTCTCTTTGATCACAGAGTCCAGGTATAGAAATAAGACAACTGGTATCCTCCCTTAATGGAGACTACTGGAACTTTGAAACAAGAATTTTCAGAAGACTTGAGCATAACACAGGGAAACGGTTATCACAGAAAGATTATGTGGTTTACAGGATACACATTCTTTCATTAGAGCTTGGGGTTACCCAAGATGACCTCTTTGCCTAGCTTCCAATCTGCTTCTCTGTGGTCCATGTTATATTTCCCTCCAACCTCCTGGATCTCAGGAGGTCGTTAAATGTGTGTGTGTGTGTTTGTGTGTGTGTGTGTGTGAGAGAGAGAGACAGATATTGAGTCTTTTCACGCAATGGTTTCCCTCAATGAGCAATTCATCCTCTTACCTTGTCTTTTCACAAGATCTTAAGAGGTTGGACCTCCCCAAAAGGTAACAGTCCATCTTAAAGGAGCAGAAAATCAGAAGGAATACATTTTTATGCTTGTTGGGTAGTAGACACCCAGTAAGCATTTGCTTAATCAATGAATAAATGACTCTAAGTCTAGGAATTTTAAGCTGAGGAAAATAGATTCAAAGCAAGAAATGGATTGGCTTTGAATGGTTTCTGATAATATCATTCTTTTAGAATACACAAGAAAAATCTGGAGAAAAAAAGAAAAGAAAAGCCTAAGGAAATGGTGGAATGGTTGTTACCATCACTTGCCTTTCCTGAAAAAAGGAATGCAGATACTTTTGGACATTTAGAATTGAGGATTAAATTAAAGCTGTTGTTTTAACAATCACAGTGGCCTAACTAATATGTTTGCATCCAGCACCACCACCCTACACATACTTTTTGACCTCCTCCAATTTGTCCTCCATTGCTCACTTTGGGTGAATTTTCCAAAATATAAATTTGATTATCTAATTTTTGTGCTGAAAATCTCTAAATTCCTGCTACTTAAAATTGACCACATCTATTTATTTGGCATTAAAATCCAATTTATTATTTTGCCTGAAATTTTTTTTGTTGTTTGTTTGTTGTTTTGGTATATCATTGACCATTCTTCCTCAAATAATCCGTCCTGCAATAAAACTTCTTACCATTGTTAACCTAAACAATGCATTTCCTGTAGTGACAGTGTCTGTTTTCCTTGTTGAACTCCTTACATCTGTGAAAACTCAGCTTACTTTCCATGAAAATACTTTCTTGAAGAGTCCCACACTTTCGAAGTTTCAGTTGTACTGTGCCATAACTATTTTATTACTTAACATTTTATAGTATAAAAATCAATTTATAAATTTTTGGCCAGGCACGGTGGCTCACACCTGTAATCTCAACACTTTGGGAGGCCAAGGCGGGTTCAAGTGATTATCCTGTCTCAACCTCCCGAGGAGCTGGGAGTACAGGTGCATGCCACCATACCAGGCTAATTTTTTGTATTTTTAGTATTTGAGCCAAGATTGTGCCATTGTACTCCTGCCTGGGCCACAGAGTGAGACTCCGTCTCAAAAAACAAATACATAAATAAATAAAAATAAACAAATAAATATGAATTTATAAATTTTTATTGCTTCCAATGCTTTCCTCAATTATGCAATATAAATAAAACCTAACCTATTGAGTGTTTGTGAGGATTAAGTGAATCAATCTTTAGACAAGTATTGGATACAAAAGTACACACAGTAATGTTTGCTATGGTCATGACCACGAGGATCATCACGGTGATGATGATGATGTAGCAATGCAGACTTGAGGGTATTGTTCGATCCATAAATAGTAGAGACACTTGAGGTTTGAGAGGGAAATCCAGGAGAGAGGAGACAAAATTTAGTGAAGTTAGGAAGATTAAAAACACACTGTTGATAGTATAGGGAAAGAGGAATAAAAAAAAAACAGGCATATCTGGTTAAAACTTTTAAGTATTTTGTTAGTATTCTGTGATCTAACTTCCCCTTGTTCCCATATTCCAAATGAGACTGTAAAATATGATTACAATTAAAATTTTGGTTTTAGAGATTTCCTCCTGGGTTGTGAGAAGAGGTACTGAGTCCTGCTTCAGTGTGGTGTGGGGCACAAATAACATTTACAAGTGGGGATTGCTGACTTTACATTGCAGACTGCCTCTTCTTCTAACAAATGAGTCCTGTGAGGCATATCTTTTTTACCCCTCTTTATAGCACTTACCATTCCAGCTTTCACCACTGAAGAGGGAAAAATAACAAGGATGATAAATAAAAATAAAATTATCAGCCCCAGGACCAACTATACAGACCCCCCGCCCCCAACGACCAACCTTTGGCCGAAGGGACACAAGAAAAACCTTAAAACCGAGTTCATGGCCATGACAGAATGGGAAGTCCAACACACCTTGTTATCTCCCCTCACTCCCTAGTTGACATGAGGTTTTCTTCCCTAAAAGCTAAGCAGAAACCAGCCCTTTTCAAGAGATTCCACTGTGGATATCAACCAACCGCTTGGCTACTGCCCCTCCTTTTGCAGTTTTGGCACACTAACCAACCAGCCTTTCTTCTTGATAAGAGACCACCAAGGAAGCAGTAGTTCTGACCAGTCTTCAGAGGATGCACAGCAAAAACTTTCCTCTCTTCCGCTTCACTTTTTGACATCAGAGGGCCAGATACTCTACCCTTGGTAGAGACATGAAGCCCAGTTGTACATTCACATGTTTCTCCATTCATAAATATTCATGACTCCTTCTGTAGACGATTGAATATGTATATTTGCCCACCCCATTCAGCATAAATCCCTGTTCTAGTTGGCTGAGCCCCAGTGTATCTGTTTCTGGCTTCTGGCCAGAGGCTACACTTCCCAGGCTGTCAGAATGGCTACCCTGGGGGCTGCAACACTTTATGAGAATTAAAGCTCTCCTTTCCAAATGTATGAACCTCATCATTTTTGAGTTGACAAAGAATATTAGAGTTTGTCTCTGAACTACCAAAAGTGAAGCCACTGGCATCCCAAGACTTGATTTTTCTTTTCTTTCCACTCCTAAAACACATTTCTTACCCTGTGGGTATTCCTGACTGGTATTCTGAGCCACATTCAGTTTGCTGATAGTCAACAGGGATAATGTATGCTTTTTTGCTTTCTTTCTCTATTACTAATCCCATTGCCATCCCCACTCAATATCTCCAATAAAACAGCCTTGTTGCCCCAATTTCTGATGCCTCTTTTATTACAACTCTTTATCAACTTACTATGTCTGTCTCAGGTACTTTCCCTTTGAAACTTGGGACACTTTCTTAAGGCTGATCTGAGAAAATAAAAGTAATGCTTTTTGTTATGCAGCCCAAATGTTCCCTCTCCAGCAATTAAGTACTCAGGACAGAGGCTTTGATGAGTTACCTGCATTTATTTGGAGAAGGCACTCTCCAGGAGGTAAAGCTGGTCTTTGTTCATCATTTGTGTTTGAGAGCTTAAGTCCTGGAGTTATCTATCTATTTCAACAACTTTTATCCCCATTTCTCCCAGGAGGCTTCTAAGAGTCTCCAGCAAACCAGATCAACCTGTTCTGATGAACTTGCACTCTGTACTGATTTCCCTCTTGCACCTTTTAACTAGAATTGGGCTTTGCAGAAGAGAAGCTTGATTTCAAATTATTCCCAGCACAGTGCCAGTAGAGTATAGCTGCTCTTTGCTCCATTCCTTATCCATGTGAGTCTTAATGAGCATGGAAACCTATCAACATATTTGACATGTTAAGAGGTACCTCTTTATATGCATGTATTAAACCGTTAACACCTATATGTCATACAAGAAGTCTCATATGAAGACAAGATTATTTTTTTAATTCTGGATTTTCATGCACATGGAAGATGTCATATTCTAAGATGTGCTTTCTGAAATTGATGTGACCTAATTTAGGAGTATTTTATAAAGCAGAAAATTAAGTAATCTGGACTGAAATAATTGACCAAAGAGGCCAAGTTCAGTTTAGTCCACCTAATAAATAATTTCGTTCTTGTTCATTTCCTTAAAATAGTTCATCAGCTTATATTAATAAAAATGATATGAAAAAGAGCAATTATAATAAATAAGTAAATTGAGGAAGAGAGAGAAAGAAGAAGCAGGTGTCTGGAATCAGTTACAGTGAAAGAATTGACATGTAGCTCTGAGCCTTCTGTCAACAGGGTAGGATGCAGAAACAAATTTGGGTTGCAGCTGACATCTCTCAAAGGCTATGTGCCAAGTCTGGTTCCAAGGGACTTTTTAACATATGAACTTCTTTTACTTTCACAATTGCCCTATGAGGCAGGTACTATTGACACCCACATTTTACAGATGAGGAAACTAAGACAAAGGAAGTTAATTAACATAACTAGCTCAAGGTAACATGGTACAAGAGAGAGTTGGAATCTGAATTTAGGCAATGTGACTCTATAGTTTATGCTATTAACCATAATGGTTCTTCTTGCTATCTACTAAGAGTTCACCAATAGATAAAAGCTTTTCCTTGCTCTGATTCTAAGATAACCTTACTTGGTAGAGCCGTGGACTGGGTAATGTAATGGAAACATGGAAATCAAAAATATGATGCTGGTTTTCCCAAAGAAATGATACATTCTTTACAAGCAAATTCTTTTGTTACTCCTTTAAAGTTAGAGAGACAGCATTAACCTATAGTTTGGAGACATAGACACTTTGTTTTGTGGTGTTGGAACTTAGCACAGGGTCAGAATTTAAAGGTACTGGAAGATATCTCAGTTAAACTGTCTTGCCCATATTAGATGTTTTAAGCGAGATTTTGGAAGCACCTGCTTCAAATCAGTGTATAGTTGGCTTATTTAGCTAATGCTTTAAAAGATGTAGGGCCTATTGTTGATTAAAGAAAAAAATTATATACTGGTAGAGGTCAGTATGCTGGTTTATAGGATGGCGTCCTTATCTAGGTAAGCACAGGGTAATGGGGTAGGGATAGCTTGCTATATCTTGACATACACGTGAGGTTTGGTAGGGTGAGTTGTGAAACTGGAAGGGACACATGAGGCCAGAAGAAAACATTAAGGTCAGGTGTAACTAATCAGTCTTCTCTATAAAAGAAACTTAGTATCTTACACAATATGCATTTTTAAAATCAGGGACTTTATATATTTTATTATTATATTTATTATATTAGACATGACATTTACTCTATGAGTTAAAAGTTAAAGATATTGCACTAAATATGAGTTAATACAAGTAAATATGAATATATGCTACCTCTAATTTTCAGAAGTTTAATTTTTAGAAGTTTAACTTAGATAGCCTTTCCAATTATATTCTTCAACAGAGTGCCAGATGATAAGAACTGAGGTGCAGAGTTAATTATTAAACAAATCACATTTAAAAAATACTTCTACAGAAATAAAAGATTAATTTTGTTTTCAAAACGTGTCCTATATATAGGTTTGCTTTTCTCTTTATTTTACTGGTAGCCATCTTATACTCCACTTGCTTTGCTATTTGTTTACTTTGGAAGTAGAAAGGAATGTGGGGCAGGGAAGAGCAGTTGTAACATGTAATTTACTCCAGCAAAAAGAAAAATTTTGTTTCTTGGTTAAAAAAAAAAAAAAAAGCTTCAGTGCTCTTTTGCTAGTCCCTGTTTGTCATTACTCTCTCTTCCAGTAGAGGGCAGGATGTAGCAATCTGTGAACTCACACTTCTAAGGGGTTAAATGAGGAGCAGTATCATGTTCATTTCGAGTTGCTGTTTAAGTAATTAAAAAGCTGTTTTTTTTTTCGTGGTGTATATGATCCTGGTTTCTTCCACTGAATCCCCTAAAGAGATATTGTGATAATTTTCAAAATACTGCATTGCAATAAATCAACACCTACCCCAGTTCTCCTCTAGAATGCTTCCAAGGATTTCAAAAAAGAATTTTCCACCATTGGCAAATAAGCAAGACAAATTTTGCTATGCATTACAGTCTCTATTCAGATGTTGTATTTTAGGACAAGAAAACAATATAAACGTTTATTATTAACTAAGAGGAGCCACACAGCAAATGCTTGCTGAACAGTGACACTTGTGCCTGGCATGCTCCCAGCTCTTGGGCTACAGATGCAAATGGAAGAAAAACTCTGCCGGCAAGGATCCTGCATTCTACTGAGAGGAGAAAAACAATCCAAACAGAAATGGCCAAATAAATAAAATAATTTCAAGCACTTATAATTACTGGAATAAAAATGAAATAGGGTACACAATGTTGGGGTAGCCAGATTATCAGGAAAGACTCTTTGGGGACTGAGAGTCAGTTCCCCAAATTGCATATGGACTGCTTTCCCATAGCACATTTTTTAGGGTCATGTTTTGGCACTAAGAACAACTTTTCCCATTAAAAGTGTAACATGGTGATTATATCCCTAGCACAGCTCATAAAAGACTCGCAGTCAGAAAACATAAACAAGTACTGTTTGAATTCCGGATGTCTGCTTTAAACAGATCCCTTGACCTGTCTAACACTCTTCCCCTGCAATATCATGATCATAACAACTGGGAAGGTTATTGAGAACATTAAAGATAACGCACAAGGGAGCCAAGTAAAGTACCTGGCATACAGTAGTGGTGGAGAGCTATAATCTATAATATAATCCTCTAGACAAACATTTTCTATAAAGGACCAGATAATAAATATTTTTGGTTTTGTGGGCCATATCATCTTTGTTGTATCTACTCACTCAATTCTACTGTTATTGCGTGAAAACAACTATAAGCAGCATGTAATGAATGAGCATGGTTGTGTTCCAATAAAACTTTATTTGCAATAATGGGAGGCAGGCTAAATTTGGTCCACTGGCCTTAATTTTATGACCCTTGTTCGGAATATATGCATAGTTATGACTATATTGATTAAAGTATAAGTAATTGGAGTATATTATAATGTAATTTAACTCCCAAATATAGCAATAATTGTGTGATAAGAAGCATTTACTGATCTTTTTCAGTGTGCCAAAAATATGTCTCTACTCAGTCCAACAGATAGGAACACTCCCAACTACCCAGTGTTTTCTGTTATAAACCAGAAGAGATTTACTGCCTGGGCCATCCTTTCCTCACAGGAGAGCTGCTAAGGGATAGGGTTGGGTCTCTAGGGAGAGAGCTGGGTGCTTTATTTGTGAAAAAGTAGGAGCCATGGATCTAAGAGCTTCTCCACAAAATAACTTTCTAGGAACATGTCTCAATTCTGGGCTCTCAGGCCATCACTTAATTTTTCCTCAAACATGTCCACTTATTGGCCCATCTCTTCCCTTTCTCTGGTCCAGGTTAGAACTTCTAAAGCAATCAAGTTGCCTCAGCATCACCTGGGAGAGCTTAGCTTACTAGATGAGAGCTTGCTGTGACCTAACTACACTATCATGCCCATCCCCCACCCCACCTACCTCCTCTCTGATTTCAGATACAGCTGTGATGGCCCTCAGGCGTCTAAATTTTAACACATATCACCCTAGGTCCTCCAGCTGATACTGAGAAATACTATTCCAGGGTAAAGAATTGTTTGGCATCAGGGGATGTGGATTAGCACAAAGTGAGGAAGTGAGGGCTGCTTTGGGAGGCAGAGGTTGCACTGAGCCGAGATGGCACCACTGTGTTCCAGCCTGGGTGACAAAGCAAGACTCCGTCTCAAAAAAAAAAAAAAAAAAAAAAGAAAGTGAGGGCTCCTTCTTCTGAAGGAGAAGCAAGAATCACCTGCCTTCACACGGTAGTTCTGCCACCAGACACTTCTCATTGCCTGAACTATTCAGCTGAGTACCCAGAGAAGCACACTGGGGAAGTGAGAGAGATAAGAGAGGATGAGGAGAGAGAGAAGTAGAAGCCCACAGAAAAAGCCTGTGGACTGCTGGGCTGTCTTACCTTAATTTGTCCTCGAGGCTTGACCCAGCCCACAGTGTCTGGCACAGTGCTAGGCGCTATCTATTCATTGTGGCTGAAGAGCGGGGGTGTTTTATGCTAGTCATGAGAGGAAGCTTAACTGTTTTCACAATTAAGATGTGCTTATATCGCACACTTCTTCTCTCGCCTTCCCCACACAAAAAGGAAATAAATTAAAATATTAGTCAAAATTAATACAGCTGACACTTTGTGAGAAATACTGCTTTAGGATAAAGAATTGTTTAGGATCAGAGAGATACAGAATGGCGTTAAAATGGTATAATTTTACAATTAGAGAATAAATGAGATTTGGCATGTTTATTTGTGTTCATGTTGAACTTGTTTTGTTTTCTAATCATAAGTTGAAGCTGTATGTAAATTTTAGGATTTTTCACTGATATGCGATAAATTGTTAGAGGAAGGAGAGCCTGGAAGCGAAGTTTCTGCTACTTTTTAATTGAATGATATTGGAAAAGCTAATTTTGTCTTCCTGTGCTTTAGATTTCTCATCTGTAATATGAAAATAATGCTACCTCCCTAATAAACATGATAAAGGTGTAAGAAGTTCTACTCGCTAAGAGTAGACACATAGTAGCGCACAAGGAATGCTAGCTATTGTAAACCGGTAAGCGTCTGAGACAGGTCTCAATCAATTTAGAGGTTTCTTTTGCCAAGATTGAGGATACACCTGGGAAAGAGAGATGCAAGTTATAGTAGGATCTGTGGCCTGTGATCCAAAGAGGGTTTTGAGGACTTCAGTATTTAAAGGGGAAAAAGCAGGCACGAGGAGAAAGAGAAACAGTCAATTATGCATCTATCACTAGCTCAGTAAATCTGCATTTTACATATGATAAAGTAAACATAGAGCAGAGGAAAAAGTCAAATATGCATCTGTCTTGGAGTGGGCTGAGGGATGATTTCTAGTCTTGTCTTTTCCCTATACTTGTGAAAATAAGGTGTGCATTTACATTGCCAGGATGAGGGAGGCTACCTGAGGTAATATATGGCCTTCTGTCTTGCAGCTATCTGTGTAGGAACAAAAGGAGGGCAGAGTTTTGCATGGCTCCCTTTTGCAGCTTAACTTTTCCCTTTTGCATGGTGAGTTTAGGGTCCCAAGATATTGGTTGGTGTGTGTGTGTGTGTGTATATATAGATACATATAGAGTACATATATCTAGTGACAGAGTGTATATATATATAGATAGATACACTCTCTATATATCTATATATATATACTCTATATGTATCTATGTATATATATACTCTATATGTATCTATATATACTCTATATGTATCTATATATGTATATATACAGTATATATATAGATATATATGGATACATATAGAGTATATATATAGATATATATATAGAGTGTATCTATATATATAGATACACTCTGTCACTAGGTTGGAGTGCAGTGGTGCGATCTCAGTTCACTGCAACCTCCGCCTCCCCGGTCCAAGTGATTCTCCTGCCTCAGCCTCCAGAGTAGCTGGGATTACAGGCCCATGTCACCACGCCCAGCTAATTTTTGTATTTTTTAGTACAGACAGGGTTTCACCATGTTGGCCAGGATGGTCTCAATCTCTTGACCTCATGATCCGCCCGCCTCGGTCTCCCAAAGTGCTGGGATTACAGGCATGAGCCACCGCTCCCGGCCCTGAGATTTTATTTACCTTTCATGCTATTATGGACCAGGGCATCAGACTGTTACCTGGCACTCCTCTCTGGTAATGCAGAAAATGTAGTAAATCCTGCATTATCTCTATTTTTTCAGTTAAAACAGTGAAAAGAGGTAAGTTTTTATTGTCTTTGGTGGGAGCTCCTTATAGAAATATGGAATGCACTGGATGTGTATTTGAAGAGTAACCAAATCATGGCCTCTATATCTGGACGGCAAGAGCTAAAATCACATCTCCACCGCTTACTAGTGTGCCACACTGGACAAGTGGTTAAGCTGTAGGTGCCTCAGTTTTCTCATGGACAAAAATAATGAGAAAAAACCCACATGGGATTTAAATGTGAATGAAAATTTTATTATTAGAGTTTTTTTTTTTTCAAATGCTCCTTTCTCCCATTGCTAAATGACCATGTCCAAAATAGAGTGAGCAGATTGAAAATTAGATCTAGTGCAAATTTTAAAATAAACCTATGGCTTTGTTGCTTTTAGTGTACCTGGAGTCCCAACAGGGACCTCGTGTAAGCAACTTTTGGAGCATTTATGAATGTCCTGTGATGCCTAGGAGTGCAAAGTAGGGCTCAAATGCATGTTCCCATCAAATACAGGAATAAGCTCATATGTCTTTTGCCTTCATTTGGTTATACTGGCCAGTGGAGATAATTGTTCTTATTTTCTAAAATTAAACAATGTAGCTGAGAGCTTCAAGTGGAAATGTAAAAAAGAAATAGCACTCTGGGAATCTATTTATTCAGTATATACAGCAAAACCTTCTGCTTTTATATTTACTGCTTTTATATTTGAGAAAGAGCTTACTCTCATTTTACACATGGACAAACAGATCTAGTTCAGTGGCTGTTGGCACAGGGCCTGGTGCCAAAATACTCACTGGTGACTTACAGATCCTTCATAAACGTAGATTTCTTTTCTATCTAATCTCCCAACTCTGACTCCAGAGAAGCATGGGGTTCTGCAGGTTAGAGGCATTTAATACATCCTGGTTGAATGACTTTCTTAATGAATTTTTATTATGAAAAAGACAAAAAAATCACAAACACAAAAACAAAACAAAAAACCAACAGGTGAAGGAGGAGAGAAAACCAAAATTACCTAGGTTTAAAAATCTCCAACATTATAAGTGTGTCAAAAAATGAGTATCAGAAATTAGAAAAACACAGATAGTATACGTTTGTGACATATAAAATAAATAACTCTTAGAAATGCAATGTGAAATAATGAGGCCCAGATGGAGAAAATACAGTACCTTCCTGTCCTCACAACAGGTCTCCCTAAGTAGCAAATTAATCAGGACTTGCCATTTTGTGTGTTCTCTGGCAAGAAAAGAAGGGCTAAAGACTAAAGGCAGGAAGATGGTGGTACCCAGGGCAAATTTTCTATAAAAATAAACAGATCTCAGCTGGGACAACCCCCTTCCTGTCTCTTCCTCTTTTTTTCTCCTCTACTGTGACCCACCTCCCCACCACTCATCAACACAGGGGCCAGAATTCATGAGTTCGGCTTCTCTTATTGTATTTTCCTTCTGACAAGGAGGACAACAGGCAAAGCTACTGAGGGGAAGGGTTAAAAGATTAGGAGAAATACATATTTGGGTCTTATTGCCTCTACCAAAAGCAAAGCTTCTACGGGTCTACCCAGAGACTGGGGAATTTGGGAATCTGAAGGCTAATTCCTCATCCCCAAATACAGATCACACATAGTCCTGCCAAAGTGGAGTGAGTTCTGGACTAACAGTGAAATGGCAGAAGAATATGAGAGACTACTGCCCCAAGCTCAGTGCCAGAAACACCTCCCATGCCTCTGCTCTCTGTGCATGGAACTCAAATACCCAACACTTCAGCTGCTGAACTGAAAAGCAAAGGTGTACATTTCAGACATGGGAAAGAGATGTCAGGGAGAGTTTAATCATACCACATTAGGACAAATAGTAAATTAAAAAGAGCATGCCCCTTAAATATAAACAAAAGTTAAAGAAACAACATGACACTTTATAGGAAGAAAGGAAGGCAGACAGGGGAGAAGAGTTCACAAAAATTAAAAAAAAAGAAACTATATTTAAAGTATCTTCCAATAAAACATTTTTTCTTCAATAAATGCTGTGCTTGCTAAAATAAACCATAAGAGCAGGGAAACACATTTTCACCTCATTTGACAACCCTAAATTATAATGATGTCACCTTATGGCAAATCTTTAATTATAAGGATTCTTTCTCAAAGGGTTCCTAAAAACAGAGCAGTCTATTGTTGCACACATTTTCTATCCACTACAGCAATGCAGGGTGGGTGCCTTAGACATTATGCCAGCCCAACAGAATGTGGGGCCCCTCAGAAGACTGGAAGAAAAAGGCTGTATCAGAGTTTCCTTAGTGGTATAGGAGAAGGACTAGTTTGGCAATGAAGCTGCAACCTCATGATATGGTATTCATGTTGGGTTTTAGTTTAGTTTAGTTTGGTTTTACTAGTGAAATGACAATTCCTCATGGGTAGTGTTTTCTTTGGAAGATGGGACAAGGTGACCCATTGCATCACTCATATTGTATGCATCCCACGCAGACAACAAAGTAGTGCTGGACCTTAGATCAGCAGGAATTCTACGGCATGACTCTGCCACTCCTAAAGCAATTATTCTCCTTTTTTTTTCATTAGTATTCAGCCTAGCTGCAGATATTGCCAACGCCAAAGGTCAAATTCAAATTTCTATATACAATCTTAGAATTCAATAAGAAGTTGTACTCCTGACTGGTGCCTCCAATGTCATGTTGGTACAGGATTTCTCACAGAAATTTTCCCCCGCCAGACTTAATTGGTGTATCCTTCTTCCCAAAACCACTTACAGGCTGAGAATATTTTCTATATATATATATACTTAGGAGCAGATTGGATTGGGTTTGCTTTTGTTGAGCCCTTATGTGGCATTTTCTGACTTTTTCTGGCTCACACCTTACAATGCTTATAGCAAAAAGACCCTTCCTTCCTTCCTTGTGAGTATGCTGCTCATGCAATCATTTTTGTTTTTTGTTTTCCCTTTTGGGATTTTCACTTTGGTGATGGAAGGAAGGTTCTATGATGCAGTATTACTTCATCTTACTCCAGAAGCTTCTGCTCAGAGCCATCATGCAATATTCAACAAAAGGACCAACCCACATTTACCATCCCACTATTTAAAATATGTCAGCGCCTCTTCATCCTCTACAGGACCCATCTGGCCCCTTTATTCTTCTCCAGGAATCACTTATCCTCAAACTCTACCCTCCAGCAACACTAAACTTCTTGAGTGACTGTGCACTTGTTATCCCTTGCCTCCTCTGTACCTCCCATTTTGTTGCCCCTGCAGTTGAAACATCCTTCATTTGACACGTTTCTCTTTTCCCCTATTCTCTCAAAAGATGCTCAACATTTGGCCAGGTATTCCCTAATGATCCAGTCTTTATAATGAGCTACACCCTCCCTTCATTCTTCTGCCCCCACGACGGGGTCTGTGCCCTCCCCTGACCTTTCTGGTACAGTCCTATCATTGCATGTTGTATTGTTACACTTTATCCTTTTGTATTATACCAACTGTACTTCAGTCCCTCTCTTCCATTAGACGTTGACTCTTTGAAGCACGAATTGTAATTTTTCTGTATCAGAGCACAATGCTCAGCACATAGTAGGGAAAGAATGCACAATGATTAAATGAATGACAATTAAAATGAGCTAAGAGGTTTACTTACTCTATGGGTTTGGCTCATATCAGACCTTTGAATCCTTCCGCCAGCAAAGGAAATAAGAATAAATAATCTATTGTGGAATCTCTGGCCACCATATTATCACCGTGATGGAGTGCCTTAAATAAATAGAAGACATTTCTCATGGGCAGCCCTATCTAATCCACTCCCCAATAAACAGAGAATATTAGAAGTTAAAACTTTCAAGGGAAAAAACTGGTGCCAATCCCACACTTTTAGTAATAGCATTTGGTCTGTGTGGTCTATGCTTTACTGTATTTTTTCTCTCATAGTATTAAAAGTAGTCCTGAAAATTATCTTTAATTTTCTCTTCTTTCAGCCTTGAATGGGGAAAAAAAACATAGTAAATGAGATGAAATACGATTTTTAATATGGAAATAAAAAAGGTTTTAGCAAAGAAATCAAGGGAGAGCTTTAATTTTTAAACTCGGTTGATCATTCTACATTCAATAGATATGTTATTGCCAAACACTCTCTTTTAAAAGAAATGTCATCTAATTACATCTAACATTAAATATATCTTTTAATTGTTCAGAGTAAATAAAATGCCACTGATAATTACAATGAGAAGTTTTATGAATGTGGTTGGATTGCTTTCCGAATTTAATTAAGCTTTGGATTCTCATGTACTCTTTTCTCCTAATGAGTTGGAGCCTTCTCAACCATATTTCAGGGAATCTCTTGGGCAGAAACACCTTCTAAGAAATCAATGTGGAGGAAAAGGTCCAGAGGTATTTGTTTTATTTCCCTTGAAAGACTTAGCTGCACTTTTATCATATTTGTTTATTACATTTAATTTGAATGAGAGACATTCAAGAAAAATACCATTAAAATAATTTCCAAAGATCACACCCTTTATACAAAAGAAGAATTATAGGTGCAGCAGCTAACAATTATTCATAAATGTTTGTGCTGCTGACTTAAGATATTTTCTACAAGTGAATGGAAAAATGCAACTGGGTACAGAGTGGTTTTTAAAAGAAAAAACAATAAATTAAATTAAGTACAGCAGTAAGCAGAATAATGGCTCCCCAGAGATAGTCACGTCCTGATTATAGAACCCGTGAATATGTTTTGTTACATGTCAAATTATGGAATTAAGTTTGCAGATGGATTAAGGTTGCTAATTAACGAACCTTAGTATAAGGAGAGTATGCTGTATTACTCAGGTGGGCCCAGTATACTTACAAGGAACCTTAAATGTTTTTGAAGAGGAAGAAAAGGGCAGAGTTATAGAGAGATTTGAACATGTTATGTTCCTGGCTTTGAAGATGGGGGAAGGAGCCCCCAGTCAAGTAATATAGACAGCTTCCAGAAATTGGAGTAGGTAAGGAAATGGATTCTCCCCTAGAGCCTTCACAGAGGAGCAGAGGCCTGCCAACACATTGATTTTAGACCAGTGAAACACCTAACCTATGGTTGGTGTATGTAATACATTCATTGTTTGGGGTTTTGAAGCAGCAATGGAAAACTATTACTAGTACACTCCCATAATGTCACACTACACAATCATTAAAGTAATTTAAGAAGAATGCCTGATGATTTGGAAAATATTTATGGTATATAATTAGGTTATGATAAAAGACCACATATGGTAAAAAAACAAACAGAAAAAAACGTATATATACTTTAGATAAAATCTGAAAGATACACTATAAAATGTTTCTCATGGTTCTCTATAGATGCTGACATTTAATTCTTCCTTTGTTTTTATTTCTTATCTTTTTTCTTCTACTTCCCAAGTTTCTTTTGTAATCAGAAAAAATTAAATGTTGAACATGACTGATATTAAAACTGGAGAGAGGTTACTTTATTAATAGCATTGTATGTCCTTTCAGAAACTTTCTTAAGAAAGAAGACAGCTATAACTAATATAGTAATTTTCTGTAGATTAGATTGTGTTCAATTTACTTTACTGAATATCGGCATCCCAAACACACTTCAAAAGATATGATAATGTCTACCTACGTTATTTTTGAATTTTTTTCTACAAAACATCTTAAAACGTGGGCCACATGAAATTAGAAAATATTTTTGCCATAGAAAGTTTAATCTTTGAATTACATTTGTGTTCATGCTGTCAGGGTTAATGACAATAGCAGGATAGCACCTGTATAGTGTCTGGGGCAAAAACCTCAAGTGAATGAATTTTTCTTTATGAGTTCAACTGGATAATCCGTTTTACTTTTCCTTACAGAATTCAATACAAGCCCCCATTGATAAAAAGTCACTGCCTTTCCCTTTCATGCTTTGTGTACTTGATTTTCATTAGTGGTGGGTTTTATGGTGGGTTTTAATATTTGTAAAGAACATATCGTAAAGGAAATTAAATCTTGTATAGCAGAATAAAACTGTGTTTAGTCAAATAATTGGATAAGTTATGTGCATTTTTAATAAATAACTATGATTTATTTGTACATATAACATTTCTAAAATTTAGTGTAAAAGCTTGGTTCTAAGATACAGTGCAGAATTTAATTATTTAGTACTCGTGAAGGAGCAGATGTCAGTGAGCAACAGGGTGGGCTCTGGCATCCAGTGTGCCTGGGTTCAAAGGACGGCTTCAACTCTCACTGTCTTTGTGCTCTTGATTACTAATTTCCTCTTTTGGAGACGACTTTGTAGAATGGAGAGTGACTATGCTCATCTCAGGTTATTATAAGAAGTAAAGGAAGCAAAATGCATTTCCTTGGTAAATAATCATTAAATGGTGGCTGAGATATCTTAAAGCCCTTTTCACTGAGTATTGTTATTTGTACTACACAATTTAAGATTCAGTGACTTTGTGCTTGCATGTGCTATGGTTATTTCAAGGCACTTTTTATAAGCATGATAAAATAATACATATGTGACAAGAAACTGGTGTTGTATGATAAGCTAACTGGCAGAAGTGACAGAAGCTTCTGTTTGATCTCTGTGTTAATGATAGTTTCCTATTTTTTAATCACCTCATTTGAATGAGAGTATGAACCTTCACTCGGTTTCTCCAAAATGCTTTATAAAGAAATGTGATCTCTTTATTCTGCTGTGACAGAGGGTAAAAAAAGGACCAGGCTGTTTTTCAGGTACAAGTAAAGAAAAAAATGGACTTCATTTTGGCCTTTGTACTCTCCCAGGAATGATGGGAGTCCCAATATACTCATTCTTTTGAACAAATATGCCGAATACAGAAGATTTTGGGTATTTTGTCCTTGGTGAGTGGATGTGGGAGTTATAATTGAAGATGCAAATGAAATAGAAACAAGTGCATCTTGTTGGAATTTACCTTCTTTACTCCCTTTGCTTCTTAACCATCAAGAATTTTTGACATATAGCCTAGATTCAAGCCTGAGTGTTAATTTGCAAAATAGAAACCCTGTCCAAGCCTTTAAATACTATTACAGCAAAAGGCAAAGTATAAAACATGCACTTAAAACAGGCACGTGTTTCATCCAAGATGTTAAATCAGGAAGAACTAAAAAATAACAGGTTACTCCTGAAAAAAAAAAGTAATAAAATATACAAAAATATTCTCTATTCATATTTGAATAATCAAATGAAGTAGTCTTGGCTTCCTAATTTCCTTACCCATTCTTGGAATAAATTCTTTATTAGAATGAATGTTGAGACCCTGGGGGATCTTAGGATATTCTTGAGAAATAAATTTGAAGTGCCAATTTTGTGCTAAACGTAGGTAGAAAATAGCGTTTTAGATTTTAAAAGTAAATGGCTAAAAATTAAGCATTATATCCTTCAGAAAGTTTATAAGGTTTGACAATCATTGTTTTAACACAGAAATCTGTTTATTAAACCAAACAAAACAGAGAAAATTATACCAGCCCTCAATTTTTGAATTTTCATTTAAATAAGCAAACTCTAAATCCACATCTTAAAAGATGTTTGTGCAGCTATGTATTTCCAAAATACTCATATTTCAATAAGATTTTCACATTATATTCACCAACAGTATCACAAAAGTTTTTTTTTTGTTTTTTGTTTACATAATTGTAAGGAACAGTAATTCTAGAAACACTAGAAGAAAAAAGCATAGCAATGTCCACAGTTACAAGAAAAAGTGCACATTACTCGGTCACAATCACAGTCATTACTTGAAAAACTATATGTAACAAGTAGATAAGAAATATCACTGATGCCTCAAACTCATTGTCAAAAACTGAATGACATAAATTTTACATGAAATAAGGCAAATTCAGGAATGCACAAAGAATTTGTAATCCAACCAAAGCTAAACAACAGAAAAAAGTTGTATAAGAAGCATCAACTAAAGTACTTCTCCCTAAATATTTTAAAAATAGGCTTGCCTCAGTGCACAAAGAAAACATCACTCATGTGTATCCCACACTATAAAATAAGAAAGAAGGGTAAAGTATGGGGGATAGGAGGGCACAGTTCATTGTAAGTTGCAGCTGCATCCGCTGAGAGTTCCTTACATTATTTTTAGCTAGAACTGAAAATTATACAAATCATATCAGGAGATGTAATGGTCTTTTTGGAAACTATTTCTGAAAGAAATGAAAAGAAAACTACACACAAGAGTGCAAATTTTCAGATTGTCACTTGCAACCTCTTAACATTCAGTCATCTACATCCAGGTGCTGCTAGAGGGATGCCTGGAGACAGCAGCAGCAATCAGGAACGAGCAGCTCTAAGAAACCAAGGTGTGATTTTTTTTCAACAACATGTCTTGTCATTATTAAAAAAAAATTCTGGGATGAAAACTGCTATGATAAAGTTGCAGTGTTGAGTGGGGTTTTTGAGATCAGCATGAGAGCAGAAATGCAGGCTTCTCTTGGAAGTAGTTCCTGATGTGACGATTGAAAGAACGTAGGCAAGGGTTTTTCCAGCATCAAGTGTTATTTTTGTAGAAAGAATTTGGAAAGAGGAGAAGGCAAAGGGATGTGGAAAAGGTACTTACAGTAGTTTCTCAAAACAGTTTTCTTTTAGGACCTATGAAAAAGTTACCAAAGTAAAAATGACAAGTTTGAATGAAAAACAAGTTTTCTTTTTATAAAAATTACATATTTTTTTAAAATACGAGATCCTTTTCATTGTTGTTATATCCTGTAGCAACAAGAAATTTGGCTTTTTTTTTTCTTTTTTTTTTTTTTTTGCCAGGTACTTCAGCTTTCAGTCCAATGAGTCAGTAGCAAATTCCACTAATATTTCAGCTGGATCTTGAACTATTGTTTTATACCACAAGCTTCTTCTGTTTTATCCTTGAATTAAGAATAGATAGCCTTTTATGCCCCTGATATTTATGGTGACACACTAAAACAAAAAGCAATAGGCTGGACATACTAAAGTAGCTCAAGTACTTCAGAGGTCAGAGTTCCTTTGAAGCACCTTAACACATCACTTATGGATCAAGGACAATGTGGCATAATGGAAGTATTTCTCTTAAAAGACTGTGCAGTAAGACCAGAAGTATCTCTGTTGGGAAATCAAAATGTCATTAGTGGAAACTGCAAATTTAGACCTCAGTGAATATGGTGGTCGTCTGTCTCAGTTCTGTTGTAAAATGAGATTTTCCAGTTCATCTGCAGATCGCAATAAAAATGCAGCTGATTCTCGATATCCTGCAACAAGCTGTCTCACGGCATTGATTTCAGTTGGACTCAGCTGGGGTCTGGAGTTTGAGCTGCTGGAGGATCCTGAGCTAGTTGCCAATTGTCTCTTCATGCTGAGATCAGTGGGTCCTAGAAAGAAAATCATCACAAAATTAGACATAAATATTATTTGTTCCAGCATCTTGGATGTGAGCATTCAATAAATTATAGTTGAATGAATTAATGAATTCTTCCACAAGAAGCTAGTGATCTCTTTAATCAAATACATCTACTCTCAGAAAGATTAATGAGCAATGTAATGGTAACCGAGTGGCTTCTCTTTGGTCTTCTCTCAGATGCCCAAATCAGCCTCTGGAAATCACCTCTTGCTGTAGAGAGATGGTGAAAACTTTCTTGGAACATGTGTTTTTTGAAAAATTCAATTTTAAATCTGTCTTCCATATGTTGTAGACGCTTCTCATAGTAGCATAACATGATGGGAATTACAAACATTTTTCATTTGTTACATTCATTAACAGATATCTTAGACCGCATCAATTTGCATTTTAAAAAAACTGTGATGCTAATGACTTTAGAGTACAAACTAGTCAACTTAGCAAAAAGGAAACTAAGGACTAAAGGACTTCAGGAATATGTTTAGAGTTTGACAACGTTTAAGTGGCACAACCAGGACTTGACTTAAGTATTTTATTATTATTATTTTTCATTTCAGGCAGATGTTGTTTACCATGTTGATTAGTATTAAAAGTGTTGACATATTACATTGGAATTTGCTTTAGAAGTGCAATAAGTGATTACTGCAAACAATACCACAGAGAACCTAGACATTTGGAATACTGACTTAAGTGTTTAGGAATTTAATGTCATCTCTGTATTTATTTGCACAAAACACATTCATGTGCCGAAACCTTTTTTTCTTACATATTTAAGCCATCTGGTGGGTATGCTTTTTGACAACATTTTGTAAATTTTTATTTAAAAATTATTTATAAAGTTATTTAAAATCTTTTATTCAGTCATTTGTGTTGAGAAGATACTTCTTTCAATTATTCTTTAAGTGTTCACTTTTATACTTCTTAGCTGACATTAAGCATTTACTGTAGTTATTAAATTTGCAGTATTAAATTTAAATCCTTGAATAAAACAGTACTAAGCACATAACTAAACATGTGTTCCAAAACTGTAATGATTCTATAACTTGGAAATGTTTTAACAGATTTTTCCTAAACATGCGTAAATTTTCAGATAATGGTATTCGTTTCATGAACTAAAACAAGAGATGTTATTTTATCCTTTTGGTTCTCCTTGAAGCATGATGGAGATAGGTCAAGACCCAACCCCCTCCACCCTCTACCTCCACAAAGGAGACAGATGTCCCATGAGAGGGAAATAGCTTCACTTGAATTTAATTAGAGCAGAGACAAGACTAGCACACAAGAACTCTGACATCTGAGAGAAATGTATTTCCACTTCTGTAGTGGCCTTTCAAAGCTTTGATTTTTCTAGCAGGACTTAGGTTCCATTTGTTCTGCTATTTACAAAATCATGAGACTGACACGACAAGCTGGAAGAGAGATGTGCGATGTCACATTTGCAAACAGAAGTTACTGAACCTGTGTTGAGGCAAATCATTAACATCATTGAGTTTATTTGGAAAGTTCTGAGTGGATTAAAAAGGCATTATAACAGGAGTAGTGGTCTCCAGATGAACCCACTTTAAGTTTTGTTTTTCTTTATATTTAAGAAGCCCAGTACAAGGACAGATATTTATAACAGATATTGAAAGGGTTTTCCTCTCAGCTATGTAGTTATCTAGTATCTGGTTGGCTGACTGTCATTATTTCATTACAAGGTGTAACATTTTGATGGTTTTTGCTGTCAATCCAAGTTGATTGGCATCCTTAAGTAAAATTGAGAAAGGGTTGAGGCTAGGGCTCCAGTTCTTTCTAAAGTGAGGGAGATTGATTTTATTCTAATCGGCAGTTTTTGAATTACACCCTACCGCTGGCTCAGTGTTCTAAGCTTCCAAACCAAGACCTAGCTTTCACTTTCCTTCAGACCTTTGTTAGCACAGGCATAGTCTAGAGAAAGCTCTGCCATTTAGAGGCTATTCACACCTCCCAAGTTATTATTCTTTGTCTGGAAGAAAGTTGACATCATTATCTTGGCTTTTTTCAGATCTGCAGGATCAGGATAGAGTGCATAAACCAAAACTATAAGGAGTCCTTTAGCTGAGTGTTTGTTATCCATGTCTTCACTACTATGGGGTTGAGTAAGGAATCAAGCTAAAATAAAAATATTTGCAAATAAACAAGATATTTCACTAGGGACCAAACAGCCCTCACTAATTGTTGCTACCATTCATTTCTGCCTCATTGAGTGAATCCCATACTTGACTGGTTTGGCTTAATTATCCCCAACAATATGATCTGATTAGAATGCATATCAATTACAAGTAAAAATTCAAATTTTATAAAGATGCTACATTTAATGAAGTCTAGGAAAGTATTCTTGGAGACCTGCTAAAATCTCACACAAGGCTACTGAGAAGCATGGTTCTGGAAAAGCTGGACCAGTTAACAAGAAAATGACCAAGGATAGTGACACAAAAGATACTTCAAGAGAAATGATTTTGATATCCAAGGTTAAAGGCACACACCAAGGCAACTTGCTAGGTCCACATTTATCCAAGTGCCCACATTTTTACCAAAGTGATGCGAACCTGCTTTATGATCATTCTGAAAATATAAGAGACAAAAGATATTTCATGCTAACATACAATGCTGTTTGAAAAATTAAGCTCCACACACCAAAACGAATTATTGATTCATTTTTTGAGGTTTGAGGGATATTTAAGTTATAAATAAATTTCAGTTAAATGAAAATGTATATTTTCATTTTACTTCTTCATTTTCTTTTTCTTCATTTTATTTTTCAAATTAAGTTATCAGTTGAATACTTCTCCCCTGTTTATGGTGCATTTTTGGTTGTTTTAAATAGACTTATTTTTATGGTCATATTTTAGTGTCATTTATCCTTAGGTAGTAGGGCCCCTTAGGACAAAGTTTTGTTTTTGCAGTGTAAATTCTCTTTGAAAGACTATGGCATATATTTTTATTTATCAAAAATTAGACTGAAGGTAAGAATGCAAGGCCCATAAACGCAGGCACGCTTTGTGTCTCATTTACCGTATCATTCTGTGGAGCTGTGTTGGTGCCTGGCACAAAGGAAGCCTCAATAATAATCAGTGACTGATCGATGTTTGTAGAATCAATAAATGAGAAGTGCCAGATTCTTTCTATAGCCAATAATTAAGAAATAGGAAATAAGTGATGTTATTAATAGCACTAGTTATGGTTAAAACAAAACTAGTTAGAAAAAAACCACGATGGTTTAATGTGACTTATTCAAGTAAAGTAACCTCTAATATATGGAAATATTATTATTGCCATAAAAGTCATCTAAAATTATAAAAATGTAATTGCTTGAGTACAGTGATTTCCACACGAACCATTGCTGATAGAGAAAAATAAATTATTGTCCATTTCCTAAATAATCATGTTTGCTTTACCACTAAATATTACCATGAGTCCTGAGTTGAATATAAAATAATTCCTAGCTTCATACAGCCTTCTCCTACATTCCCTTCCTCAGCTAGGACCTCCACTCCCAAGTAATAGACTATGAAATGTCTGGATAACTGGCAATTAATTCAACAATTTAAATAAGTGAAGAACATTTTAAATTAATTCTTTACTACAGGGGTTGGTGAAATTTTTAAACAAAGAACAAGGTAGTAAATATTTTAGTCATCTTAAGCCATGAGGCAGAATTGCAGATATTAATAATATGCAGGTACTTACACAAAAAGAGAGAAAGCAGATTACAACGTTCTCATGGACAAAATTCAAACTATAACAATTGAGTCTTTGTTTTTAAATAAAGGTCTACTACTGAGGAGAGTAAAAAGCTTTTTTCTTAATTGAGCTTCACCGTTAGTGTTCCTTTTCATCAAAATCAACTGCAAATGTTCATCTATTAATGAAGATTTGTAGTGATATTTTATGTGTTTCATCTTTGAAAATGTCTTTTTATACAGTTTTTTCAAATACTTTTATCAAGTCACAACCATATTATTTTAATTGAGCATATTCATCACTTAAAAGTCATTATAGAATTCTATTAGATCCTTCTCCTGATAGTTACCTTTTATTAGGTCAATACACTGCAGATTAATTACTTCCTATTAAAGTTTAAACTGGAAGCTCCTCAACTGAACAGTGAAAAGGAATTTGAAATATAAGAATTTACTTTGCGTTTGCATCAATGTACTAAAATATTGCTGAGTCTGTGGTATGTGCTCAGAAAATATATCCATGCAAATCTGCTTGGGAATGGAGATTTTACTTCTTGTTTTAACTTCTGATAGGACAAGAAGCTTATAAGCAGTTTTCTATTACTGTGATTCAAACAGTATTGGCCATCATCAAAATAACTTTACCACAGCATAAGCTTTGCATATAAGTACTGTTTTATCTTGTAATTTCAGATCGAATTCAACAAGAAACATTGCCAATTCTGCAGCAAAAATTAATTTCCAAAACCATTGAGTGTTTACTGATAGTGTCTGAGGGCAGTTCTTATTCAGAAAAAATTTAATATTAGCCCTGATCTGGAAAAAAAATTGTAATAAAACTTTACCAGGAAGCCATCCAACTGCTGTGTGGTAGGACAACTCAGTATATTCAGATTCTATTCTGACAAAATTTCACAGTAATGAACATGGTTAATTGATGAGAACAAATGAAGTTTAAAGGTGATAGTACTGTTTTAACCATGAATGAAATACTGAAGTGTTTTCCACAATACAACTGCTAATGGCTCTTTCAAGGAATAACCATATGCTTTATGTTTTAACAAACTTTGTAAATATGTCCAAATAACCCTCTTTGTGCTTCACACCTCTTAGTTCCACTTCGGATTGTATTGAATTAGTTTTTTTGCAACTTTGAAAATATTCTCACCTATAGGTGTTCCACACTTACTATTCACAGAGGCTAATTATTCATCACTTCAAACTTATCATTGACTCCTCCAATAAGCAACAACAGAGTAGTATTAGTACCATCTCAACTCAAGAGGCAAGGAAAACTACTTCAAACTAGAGTTACCTTGTTTGTTAATTGACTATTCATATTAGCAATATTTCAATTTCCTCAAGCTTTCAAGCACTGTTCTTGCCATAATGCTAAAAGTCTTAAGAAGGCTTATTTTTCTGGACACAATTCTTTAGCTTTTGCAGTAAAATGTGATTTAATAAACTTGCTATCAGTAAATGAAGTGATTTTCCCTGGTTGGCTAACAAATTCGCCCCTTGAAAACTTTGTAGGCCATTTCATTTCTTATTTTTGTGATCAGATGTTTAATCAAGGTATTCATGATGATATTGTAGTTCTTTTGCCAAAGAGTAAAAGAAAAAATCAACTATAAAACCTCAGGATTTTAGCTAAGTTAGCTAATATAGATAAAGTATCCACCCAGCACAATGCCTGGTTATAGAATACTAGATATTCTATAAGTGGTAATTTCCTTCTCCAGATGACTGAATATTTATCAATGGGCTAAAGATATCTAAAATATCACACTAAATATACATTGCTAGATTCAACATGCTAATGAGTTTCATTTATATTCACAAGTCTGATTACACTATAATTTGCCTTTCTAATACTCTTTTTGATGATAGAATTATAGTAGCATCATAAAATGAGCTGGAGTACTTTCTCCTCTTTTATCCATTTTTCCTTCTTTTAGAATTGTTTGTCTAAAGTGAAGATTATCTAGCCTTTGAAGCCTTGGTAAAAATTTGTAAAACCATCAGAGTCTGATATTTTTTAATGGGCAGATTTTTATAATACTGATTCAATTTGTGTAATGGTTACAAGTTCATTTGGAATATCCATTTTTGAATTAATATTGGCCAATTATGCTTTTGTAAAACATGGTCTAATATCTCTAAACTTTCAAGTATAATGGTATAAAAATATTAATTTTATACTGTTTAAACTTTTATTTTTTAAAATTTCTATTATGTTTCATCTGTCTTTATTCATCTTGTCATATTTTTAAAAAAGCCCTTTCAAGAATGCTGCTTTTGCCTTTGTTAGTCTTCCCTATTGCTTCTTTGATTTGTATTTAATCAATTTTTTCACTTATTCTATTGTCTTTGGGTTTTCTCTGTTTTGACTTCTCAGGTTAAATCATTGGTTCATTAACTTTATATTTTTTTCTAATGTGTATGCCAAAATACTAAATTAGTTATATTCCATAAATCTAGTTATGTAGCATTTTCATCTTTGATAATTATAAATAGTTCTCAACACAATGTGATCTGTATGTTAATGATTATTTGGATGTTTCCATTTGCTTAGGTGGTCAATATATGTGAAAGAATATGTATTGTTAGACAGTTGGGGGTCAGATTCTAGATATAGCTATTAGATTAAATTTTAATTATTTGTTTCAAATGCAAATGTTTTTCTGGTGTATCTTTTTTTGTTTGTTTTTTGTTTTTCTGAGAGACTTGTGTCAAAACTCTATGGCTATCATTATGACTTTCAATTTCTCCTTGCTATTTTGTTACTTTTTAATTTAATTTTGAGGCTTTATTATTGGGGTACATAGTTGTATCAGTCCATTCTTATACTGCTATAAATACCAGAGGCCAGGCATAGTGGCTTACGCCTGTAATCCTAGCACTTTGGGAGGCCGAGGTGGGTGGATCACTTGTGGTCAGGTGTACAAGACCAGCCTGACCAACATGGTGAAACCTAGTCTCTACTAAAAATACAAAAATTAGCCCAGCATGGTGGTGGGCACCTGTAATCCCAGCTAATTGGGAGGCTAAGCAGGAGAATGGCTTGAGCTCAGGAGGCAGAGGTTTCAGTGGGCCAAGATCATGCCACTACACTCCAGCCTGGGGGACAGAGTGAGAATCTGTCTCAAAAATAAATAAATAAAATGAAAATAAATACCCAAGACTGGGTTATTTTAAAAAGGAAAGAGGTTTAATTGACTCACAGTTATGCATGGCTGGGGAGGCCTCAGGAAACTTACAGTCATGGCAGAAGGAAAGCAGGCATATCTTACAAGGTGGCAGGCGAGAGAGCACATGTGAAGGTGGAACTGTCAAACACTTATAAAACTATCAGATCTTGTGAAAACTCACTATCATGAGAACAGCATTGGGGAAACCACCCCCATGATCCAATAACCTCCCACCAGGTCCCTCCCAAAACACATGGGGATAATGGGAATTCCAATTTGAGAGGAGATTTGGGTGAAGACGCAGAGCCAAACCATATTCTGCCCCTACCTCCCCCCAAATCTCACATCCTTTTTACATTTCAAAACCAATCATGCCTCCCTGACAGCCTCCCAAAACCTTAACTCATTCCAGCATTAACCCAAAAGTCCAAGTCCTAAGTCTCATCTGAGACAAGGCAATGCCCTTCTGTCTAGGAGTTTGTGCAAGTTAGTGATTGTTACTTTTGCACAAACGTAATAGTTACTTCCTGAGACTTTGCTGAAGTTGCTTATCAGCTTAAGGAGATTTTGGGCTGAAACAATGGAGTTTTCTAGATATAGAATCATGTCGTCTGCAAACAGGGATAATTTGACTTCCTCTTTTCCTAATTGAATACCCTTTATTTCCTTCTCCTGCCTAATTGCCCTGGCCAGAACTTCCAACACTATGTTGAATAGGAGTGGTGAGAGAGGGCATCCCTGTCTTGTGCCAGTTTTCAAAGGGAATGCTTCCAGTTTTTGCCCATTCAGTATGATATTGGCTGTGGGTTTGTCATAGATAGCTCTTATTATTTTGAGATACGTCCCATCAATACCTAATTTATTGAGAGTTTTTAGCATGAAGAGTTGTTGAATTTTGTCAAAGGCCTTTTCTCCATCTATTGAGATAATCATGTGGTTTTTGTCTTTGGTTCTGTTTATATGCTGGATTACATTTATTGATTTGCGTATATTGAACCAGCCTTGCATCCGAGGGATGAAGCTCACTTGATCATAGTGGATAAGCTTTTTGATGTGCTGCTGGATTCGGTTTGCCAGCATTTTATTGAGGATTTTTGCAGCAATGTTCATCAAGGATATTGGTCTAAAATTCTCTTTTTTGGTTGTGTCTCTGCCCGGCTTTGGTATCAGGATGATGCTGGCCTCATAAAATGAGTTAGGGAGGAGTCCCTCTTTTTCTATTGATTGGAATAGTTTCAGAAGGAATGGTACCAGTTCTTCCTTGTACCTCTGGTAGAATTTGGCTGTGAATCCATCTGGTCCTGGACTCTTTTTTGTTGGTAAGCTATTGATTATTGCCACAATTTCAACTCCTGTTATTGGTCTATTCAGAGATTAAACTTCTTCCTGGTTTAGTCTTGGGAGAGTGTATGTGTCAAGGAATTTATCCATTTCTTCTGGATTTTCAAGTTTATTTGTGTAGAGGTGTTTGTAGTATTCTCTGATGGTAGTTTGTATTTCTGTGGGATCGGTGGTGATATCCCCTTTATCATTTTTTATTGTGTCTATTTGATTCTTCTCTCTTTTCTTCTTTATTAGTCTTGCTAGCAGTGTATCAACATCAGCAAAGTCTCAGGATACAAAATCAATGTACAAAAATCAAAAGCATTCTTATACATCAATAACAGACAAACAGAGAGCCAAATCATGAGTGAACTCCCATTCACAATTGCTTCAAAGAGAATAAAATACCTAGAAATCCACCTTACAAGGGACATGAAGGACCTCTTCAAGGAGAACTACAAACCACTGCTCAATTAAATAAAAGAGGATACAAACAAATGGAAGAACACTCCATGCTCATGGGTAGGAAGAATCAATATCATGAAAATGGCCATACTGCCCAAGGTAATTTATAGATTCAATGACATCCCCATCAAGCTACCAATGACTTTCTTCACAGAATTGGAAAAAACTACCTTAAAGTTCATATGGAACCAAAAAAGAGCCCACATCGCCAAGTCAAACCTAAGCCAAAAGAACAAAGCTGGAGGCATCATGCTACCTGACTTCACACTATACTACAAGGCTACAGTAACCAAAACAGCATGGTACTGGTACCAAAACAGAGATATAGATCAATGGAACAGAACAGAGCCCTCAGAAATAATGCCGCATATCTACAACTATCTGGTCTTTGACAAACCTGAGAAAAACAAGCAATGGGGAAAGGATTCCCTATTTAATAAATGGTGCTGGGAAAACTGTCTAGCCATATGTAGAAAGCTGAAACTGGATCCCTTCCTTACACCTTATACAAAAATTAATTCAAGATGGATTAAAGACTTAAACGTTAGACCTAAAACCATAAAAACCCTAGAAGAAAACATAGGCATTACCATTCAGGACATAGGCACGGGCAAGGATTTCATGTCTGAAACACCAAAAGCAATGGCAACAGAAGCCAAAATTGACAAATGGGATCTAATTAAACTCAAGAGCTTCTGCACAGCAAAAGAGACTACCATCAGAGTGAATAGGCAACCCACAAAATGGGAGAAAATTTTCACAACCTACTCATCTGACAAAGGGCTAATATCCAGAATCTACAATGAACTCAAACAAATTTACAAGAAAAAAACAAAGAGCCCTATCAAAAAGTGGGTGAAGGACATGAATAGACACTTCTCAAAAGAAGACATTTATGCAGCCAAAAAACACATGAAAAAATGCTCACCATCACTGGCCATCAGAGAAATGCAAATCAAAACCACAATGAGATATCATCTCACACCAGTTAGAATGGCAATCATTAAAAAGTCAGGAAACAACAGGTACTGGAGAGGAAGTGGAGAAATAGGAACACTTTTACACTGTTGGTGAGACTGTAAACTAGTTCAACCATTGTGGAAGTCAGTGTGGCGATTCCTCAGGGATCTAGAACTAGAAATACCATTTGACCCAGCCATCCCATTACTGGGAATATACCCAAAGGACGATAAATCATGCTGCTATAAAGACACATGCACACGTATGTTTATTGCGGCACTATTCACAATAGCAAAGACTTGGAACCAAGCCAAATGTCCAACAATGATAGACTGGATTAAAAAAATGTGGCACATATACACCATGGAATACTATGCAGCCATAAAAAATGATGAGTTCATGTCCTTTGTAGGGACATGGATGAAATTGGAAATCATCATTCTCAGTAAACTATCGCAAGAACAAAAAACCAAACACCACATATTCTCACTTATAGGTGGGAATTGAACAATGAGAACACATGGACACAGGTAGGGGAACATCACACTCTGGGGACTGTTGTGGGGTAGGGGAAGGGGGGAGGGATAGCATTGGGAGATATACCTAATGCTAGATGATGAGTTAATGGGTGCAGCACACCAGCATGTCACATGTATACATATGTAACTAACCTGCACATTGTGCATATGTACCCTAAACTTAAAGTATAATAATAATAATAAAAATAGTTACTTCCAAGATACAGTGGGGATACAGGCATTGCATAAATGCTTTCATTCCAAATGAGAGAAACTGGCCAAAACAAAGAGGCTACAGGCCCCATACAAGTCTGAAACCCAGTTGGGCAGTCATTAAATCTTAAAGCTCTGAAATGATCTTCTTTGACTCATGTCTCACATCCAGGGCATGCTGATGCACAGGGTGGTCTCTCACAGCCTTGGGCAGCTCCCTCATGAGCTGGCATTGAGTGACTGAGGCTTTTTCAAGCACATGGTGCAAGTTGTCAGTGGATCTACTATTCTGGGGTCTGGAGGATGGTGGCCCTCTTCTAGGCAGTGCTCCAGTGGGGACTCCATGTGGGGACTCCAATCCCACATTTCCCTTCCACACAGCCCTAATGGAGGTTCTCCATGAGGGCTCCATCCCTGCAGCAGACTTCTGCCTGGATATCCAGGTGTTCCCATACAGCCTCCAAAATCTAGGCAGAGGTTCCGAAGCCTCAAATCTTGACTTCTGTACACCAGCAGGTCAATCACCATGTGGAAGCCACAAAGGCTTGGGGACTGCATCCCCTGAAGCAATGGCTGAACCTTTACCTTGGCCCCTTTTAGCCACAACTGGAGCTGGAGTGGCTGGGATGCAGGGCACCAAGTCCCAAGGCTGCACACAGCAGCAAGTCCTGGGCTTGGCCCAGGAAACCATTTGTTCCTCGTAGACCTCCAGGCCTATGATGGGAGTTACTGCTGCCAAGATCTCTGACATGCCCTGGAGACATTTTCCCCTTTGTCTTGGTATTGATATTCTGCTCCTCACTACTTATGCAAATTTCTGTAGCTGGCTTGAATTTCTCCCCAGAAATGGGTTTTTCTTTTCTATCTCATTGTGAGACTGCAAAATTTTCTAACTTTTATGCCCTGTTTCTGTTTGAAACATGTTCTAATTTCAGATCATCCCTCTCAAGTTCAAAGTTCCACAGATCTAGGGCAGTGGCAAATTGCCACCAGCATAGCAAGAGTGACCTTTGCTCCAGTTCCCCAGAAGTTTCTCATCTCCACCTGAGACCACTTCAACCTGGACTTCATTGTCCACATCATTATCAGCATTTTGGTCAAAACCATTCAACAAGTCTCTAGGAAGTTCCAAACTGTCCCACATCTTCCTGTTTTCCTCTGAGCCCTCCAAACTGTTCCAACTGCTGCCCCTTACCCAGTTCGAAAGTTGCTTCCACATTTTCAGGTTATCTTTATAGCAGTTTCCCTCTGTCTATGGTACCAATTTCCTATATTAGTCTATTCTCACACTGCTATAAGGAAATACCTGAGACTGGATAATTTATAAAGGAAAGAGGTTTAACTGAGCCATAATTCTGCATGCCTGGGGAGGCCCCAGGAAACTTACAATCATGGCAGAAGCAGAAGTTAACACATCTTATATGGTGGCAGGTGAGAGAGTATGTGAAGGAGAAACTGTCAAACACTAACAAAACCATCGGATCTCATGAGAACTCACTTACCTTCATGAGAACCGCATGAGGGAAACCTTTCCCATGATTTAATCACCTCCCGTCATGTCCCTCTCTCAACAAGTAGTGATTATGGGGATTACAATTTGAGATGAGATTTGGGTGGGGAAACCGAGCCAAATCATATCAATAGTACCTAGACAATTGTAACCTTCTGGTGAACAGTTACTCTCATTATTAGTTAATAAATATTTAATTCCCCTAAGCTTTCATATTAAAGCCAATTACAGTGGTTCCTCAGTATCCTTAGGGACTTGGGTCCAGGATACCAAAATCCAGGATACTCAAGTCCTTTATATTAAATGGCACAGTATTTAGATATAACCCATGTGCATCCTCTGATATGTTTAAAATCATCTCTCGATTACTTATAATACTGAATATAACATAAATGCTATATAAATATTTGTTATACTGTATGTTTTCATTTGTATTATTTTTGTTGTATTGTTACTTTCGATTTTTTTCCAGTATTTTTGATCTGCAGTTGGTTCAGTCTGGAGATATGGAGCCCACTGACACAGAGGGACAGCTGTAATGTCATATACCCTCACATAAAAATTCTTTCAATACTTCTGCAAGATTGTATTTTATCTGGGTCACTGCTATAAAAAAAACTACATTTTATTTATGCATCCACCTGAGAATTTGTCCTTTAACAAATGGTGGATAACAACAGAACCAAATATGAGATGTAAGTATAAGGTCTTGGAACCCTCCATCTTCAGATAACTTACCCTTTGATTAGAGAAAAGATTGATACTACAGTTTGGTGGTAACTATTTGTCTCTTCTGCAGTCTATGTCAAACCAAAGCCATTTTCAAACCAGTTAGGTCTAACTGTAACCCTAATATGATTGTGCTTTCAAATACTTAACTCCTCCTGATGTCATTAAGTTTACACTTCTCTATTTAGTTAACACTGATTAATCAATATTAGGTTACCAATAAATAGTATCCTTTTCTACAATGTAACAAGTTGCTAAGATACATATTGTACACATACTTAAGAAAATACAAAAAGCAAGAAATGTATCACTGTCAAGGCCAAGTAACTGTTTAAGGCATTATGCAAGGGAGAAAAGAGAACCTTATAGACTGTACTCCCCCACCAAAGTTGTAAGACTTCTTTCTAGCAAAGCTAAGGATCAAACATTGACAGCATTTGCAGGTTAAATTAGATCTCCTTCATAATATATTCCTGGACTGATTTGAGGGCAATTTTGAATGTTTACTTAAAAGATTAATTTTAGTTTAAGACTGTAAATATCAATCTCCCACACATTTGAAAAATTAAGTACTGCAAAACTCAAATCTCCTGGACTTGCTTTTTTTAAATTCTAAATTTTTACACCAATTAAAACATTTTAAAATCTTCTTTTCCCACTGTCTTTATCCATTTGTGTTTTATTTCATTTTTCTGATCTAAATTCACCTTGTTTAAAAAAAGAGAGAAAAATTGCTGTTGAACATCTCAGCATTTTGCTTTTTATCTAAGGGGGTTTTCTACACATTAAATTTAAAGAGAAGCAGTTATTTGCCACATTGGCCTTTCTAATCTTTCCTCTACTTGCATTTGCTAATTCTCAGTACTCAGCTATGTAAACTGACTGAGTTTATTCAGTAAATGACCTTTCTACCCAAGCTTCAAATTCAGTATTTTGTGGAGACCTAACTAATCCTTTGATAAATCACAGGATAACCTAAAGTGAGAATCAGTGTCCCAGCAGTTTTAGAAATTTGTAAAGGGAAAGACTCCTAGCATGCTTCTGTTTCCAGGCAATTTTTGGCTTCTGGGAAAAGATACAAATACTGCAGGAGAGAGAAGAGTTACTTTTTAACTTAAGCTGAACAAACATACTACATAATGGCATAATGATTTACTGTATTATTTATGTATATATTTACATACATGTATACATTTTCAAATAACAGGAAGCAATCCCTAAAACCAGAAAGAATAAAGCATGAATTTATTATTCTTCAGAGAGCCTATGAGGTAAAAAATATCACAATTGCTTAGACCATTGGGTTCTCTGGCCACTGTTAAAGAAAAGAGAATCTTATGATTTGTACTCCCCTACCATTCATAATTCAACTTCATTTCTCCTGTTTCAACAAGCTGACAAATAAACAAGGAAAATAGTACTATTTATAGTTTACTTGTAAATACCGTAGGGGGTTAATTGTTTGCCTAAATTCACATAGCTTGGAAGTTTCTACATTAAGATTTGAACCTGGGTTTTCCACTTGCTAATTTTACTATCTTATAGCTGTGTGCTGCATAATTTTTGTCTGTATATTAAATGAGATTTCATCATTTGGAGATTAAACTTGTGTTCAAGTTCAAACTCATTAGTAAATTTTTACTATTTTCTTGAGTTACCAGTGCTCTAACAAAGCTAGAACATTTAATTTACATCTTTAAAGAGTCTTCAAATATTTCTGGAAATAGATTGAATAAACACAAATGTACAGATAAATTTTACAACTGACAGTAAAAAATTGCGGCCTATTGATTTTCTGTTCCCTTAAAAGTGAAATAAAATAAATTTGTAAAAGAATAAAACTGTCTGGTATTTCCTCAGGGCATTTTGGAGGTTTTCGTCTTATCACGCCCCTTGCTTACCACAATTCATACTAATCCCTGGAAATCCCTGGAAAGTTAAGACTCTAATGTGTGTGTACGTAAACACACACACACACACACACACACACAATTCCATATATATATAGAATTGGCTCATGCAATTATATAGATTGAAAAGTCCCAAGATCTGTAGTCAGCAAGCTAGAGATCCAGAAGGGCCAGTTGTGTAGTTCCAGTCTGAGTGTGAAGACCTGAGATTCAAGAGAGCTGACTCTTAGTCCAAGATCCAGGAGGCTCAAGGCCCAAGAAGAACTAATATTTCAGCTTGACTCCAAAAGTAAAAAAAGACCAATGTCTTGGCTCAAGAAGTCATGCAGGAGAATTCCCTCTTACTAAACCTTTTTTGTCCTTCTCAAGTCTTCAATTGATGGGATGATGTCCACCTACATTAGGGAGGGCAATATGCTTTACTCGGTCTACTGATTCTTTATCTTTTTTTTTTTTTGAGAGAGTCTTGCTCTGTTGCCCATTCTCAGGTGGAGTGACATGATCATGACTCACTGCAGCCTTGACCTCTAGAGCTCGAGTGATCGTCCCACCTCAGCCTCCAGAGTATCTGGGGCTACAGGCCATGCTACTACACCTGGGCACCTGGGTAATTTTTTTTTTTTTCAGAGATGGGGATTTGCTATGTTGCCCAGGCTGGTCTCGAACATCTGGGCTCAAGCAAACCACCTGCTTCAGCTAGGATTATAGGTGTGAGCCACTGAGCCCACCCTGATTCAAATGTTAATCTCATACAGAAGCACCTCACAGACATATATAGAAAAATGGTTGGTCATATGTTGGGCATCTTATAGCCCAGTCAAGTTGACACATACAATTAACCATCACATTTATATACTCTATTCAGGAGAATTCCCTTATAATATCCCAAAGGGAAGGTATTCTAAATCACATTCAATATTTTGAGATAATTACTAAGACATGTTCACTATAACATAGATGCCTGTTACAACAATACAAGATTTAATAGGAGTTGCTTTTTGTTCTGTATGTTTAATGGTTATATGAAATATTTTAAATTCCTGTATTACACACACACACACACACACACACACACACACACACACGTTTATCCCAGAGTGATTAAATTTGGTAGTTTATTCCACTCCTTTAAAAACTTGGGACAATGAAAATCTATAACAGAAACACTGATGCCTCATAAGGTAAGACACATGAATTAGTGAAGAATTAGCTCCTCTGGAATTGAGATTACTAGTAATTAACAATGAAATTGATAGCTGATAAGGATACTATAATATATTAGTATTATAAAAATCCAATACAACCCTCAGTTTAGTCATTATTATATTGGAAAATATTATTAAAAATTTCTTAAGGTGCTGTGAAATAATTTTCTCACTGTTTTAAAGTACAACATTAAAAAAATGGTCCTCTTTTTGGCAATTTGCTGCTTCCTGTCACTATCAATAACCTAACAAATATGTAGGTACCTATGATATGTCATCTGTATTCACATATTTTAAGTCCCTCAAATTTTACTGTAAGTAGATAATAATTATAAAATAATATTACAGCACATAAGATATTTATATAGAATACTATAAATATAAGTTCATATTTATAAGGTATATATTTATAGGACAAAGTACACATGAGATGGTTTAAGTTTGATCCATTTGTTTTTAAACTTCTAAGAGACTTCTTTTTTACTTTTTGTCAAATGAGAATCAGCAAATCTTAATCAACTTACATATTAAGAAGATGTGTAAGTGTTTTATAGACAAGCTAATTTTAATATTTGTTGCTTTGGGAGTGGGGATGAAATTGGGGTGGGTAGATCCTGCTACCTCTAGAGTATCCTTTTTGCTCTTAGAGTCTAATAATTTAAGGTAAGGAAGAGAAAAACAGGCTCTAAGTTTGTAAATGAATAAATGATGGAAGTCTAGCAAATAGTAGACTATAATTAAGTTGAATCACTAAACTAAACCAAAGGTCAGCAAGCATGGATATTCTGCATATTTAAGAAATCACATTTAATCTACAATCATCCAACCATAAACATATTTTTTATGTTATGAAACTGTAACTCATATGAAATATAGAGTATTTACACTGAAATACCGACTTCTTTTATACTATTAGTCAATAAGCCATGAAGGCAAAATTACAATTTTAAGGAATAGAAAATTTAAAGAATCTGTACTTAGATGTAGAATACATCTGTCTGACTTCTCTTAGTGATTTCTTATCAAATATTTACATTGCTTCATCAAACATCCAGAGGTTTAAAAATAAAGCACAATCATTTTCGTGAACCTAGACAGCATAATTTCTTGTATATGAAGAAAGGCAGGGTGGATGGATTCCCATTAATGTTAATGCCTGTCTCCTCATTTCTCACCTTTGTTATTAAGTTGCTTAGAAAGCAAATTAGTATTTTATTCAAATTTATTTTTTAAATGGCATAAATTGTATGTATTTATCATGAACAACATGAGGTTTTGAAGTACACATACATCATGGAATGGTTAAATCTAGCTAATTAACAAAAGCATTACCTCACCTAGTTATTTTGTAGTGAGAACATTTTACTTCTACTCACTTAGCAGTTTTCAAGAAGGGCATTATATAAAGTGAAATAAACCAGGAACAAAAAGACAGATGCTGCATGATCTCACTCATATGTGGAATCCAAAGAATTTGTTCACATAGTAGAGAGTGGAATGGTGGTTGCCAGAGGCTGGGGTGAATAGGGAGTAGGGAATATTGTGGAGATGTTGGCAAAAGAGTGCAAGTTTACAGTTAGATTAGAGGAGTAAGTTCAAGAAATCTACTGTATGGCATAGTTAATGCTGATATATTATATTCCTGAAAAAAACCAATTAATATTTTACAAGAAACAGAAGAAATCATGGGAGCAGACCATAGATGGACAGAGTGGTGCATGAAGAATGGCTTTTAAAGGATGTAAACATGGAGAGCTGAGTATATTATAAATGTACAAAAGATATGTCTGATTTGAAAAAACACAATGAAAATAAACATAGTATGACCTCCTTCACAATTATGGATAAACTGTGCTCATAAATATGCTTTCAGGAATAAAATGTAAAAAAAAATTCTTGTAATATTGTCCCAAAGAACACAAAAGACATAATAACCTATATCACCTGAAATAGGCACCAACAAAAAAAATCCTAAATTCAGAAGACTGTACAAGCTACTTTTAGATCCATTCAGAACACACAAGAGGATTATATTTCCTAATGGATTTAAATTATAAGAAATAATTTGTTTCCCTCTGTGGCCATTTAGATATTGGCCAGAATGTTCGTCAATCACATATTTAATTTTGTAATCAGTTTTAATTCTGAATTTTAGTGAGTGGACCAAGCAACAACTCAGGAGGCAAAACTTGCACTGTGTGGACTCACATTCAAATGTATCTACTTCCACTAGTTCTAGCAATTGTTCGTGGATGAAAAAAGGGTTTACAGAAAAAACATTTTTAAGTGAGTTAAGAGCCAAATGACATTTAAAAATTAACTTGTGCCTTGAAATCACAAAAGAAGATGTTAGCATAATAATCGTCATCATGCTCAAAGGTTGAAAAGTTTATGAAGAGGGAAAAATGAAGACACATTTAGCATGACTACACTCTTGGAATGATTCAAGTAGACAGACCCAAGCTCTGTAGTGGAGGTAGGCAAATGCAAATAAGCTTGGTTCCTATTTCTGGAAATTCCATCAGTACCCGAGCCCAGGAAAGGGTAATGTGGACAATGGCTGGCTCAATGTCCATATAAAGAGTGAGATTTCTGACTTCCTGAAAAAGCAGGACATTCTGAGATCCCCAGGAGAACCCCTTCCTAAGTGGCAGAGGGCTGGTGAGACCAGTGATATTTAACTGGTTTGTTCAGATAGCTCCCCAGAGGATGTGTCAAAGTTCAAAGAAGGCTGTTTAAAGAAAACAACCCAAGCCAACTGTAATGAGCCCATGTCACCTGGAAAGACCCTAAACAGTTTACTAGCAGACTCAAGAAGGAAGGTCCTAGGATACTTTTCATTCCTTCCCTTCAGTGAGTAGGCACACCACAAAATTCCCAAGAGGCTCTTAAGAGTATATAAATATCCATTTTACTGTACAGTTAGAGAACAGGCTTTTAGGAAGCGGCTGCCAGAAAAGCCTGATCAATGTTGAACTATAAAACCAATTACAAGTGCTGGATAGTTCAGGGAACACACAGGGTCACTCACCTCCCTTTTCAGGGCCTTTCTTGGAGGCTTTCTGCCCTGCAGTAAACCAGTGAAAGATTTGAGGGCTCAGCCAGATAAACTGAAAGCTGCTTAATTATATTTGCAGATAATTTTTCACACAATTTTACTTTCAATTTTTCAGCAAATGATTAACATAATTGTAAATCATCAAAATTTACAAATAAGCATCATCTCTCTGAATCTATGTATCTCAATATATATCTTTATAAATAATTCACAATATCAATTAAATTATAGGTCATTATCATACTATTTGTGGGAAATCTGGAAACAAAGAATAAGCTCAGTGTCAAAAATGTGGTCACATTTCAAATACCTTGAGTTTAAGCTTGCTTTCCTTAAACATTACACAGTTTCAAATTCTGTCACAATTAAATTCTTTTAAAATTTGTTTTGTTTCTAGTTTTTAAGTAATCCTAGCCTATGCCAAAGTGGTTTTCAATGCCTACATTATAACTCACACTGGGATTAGTTCTTCTCAGAACCTTAACATGACCGGATGTTATTTAAAAGCCAGGCAGTTTGAACTAAAAACATTACTATTTAAGAATCAGCATTAAGTTTCTATAAGGTTGTTCATTGACCCCATTTATCTCATTGAGGAGTGAATGATATATGATAAATGATTAAATACAAAGAACCTGATGGAATAGACATAGAAAAGGTATTCTGCAATGACAAAATGACCCAAAGGCCAGTACAATAATGTGAATAAGGTGAGAAGAGTTGAGTTTGGAATCAGTACTGTACAACTGAAACTTCTGTGATGATGGGAATGTTTCTTTGTGTTGTTAAATCAGTAGGCTCTCACTATTTTGCCTATTGAAAACTTGAAATAGATCCCAGTGGAGGAACTAAATTATGAATTTTGTTTAATTTCAATAGCCACATATGGATAGTGGCTATAATGTTAGATGGCACAGGCCTACATAAAATTATATTTGAAAGAAAGAGAAAACAATCAAAATATGGATACAAATTAGTAGAGTTTAAAATAGGAAAATACTTTAAGTCAGGTCATCAAGGAAACAGATGGGAGAGCTTCAGCAAGCTGCACACTGGCAGAAAAAATTCCTAAATATAACACATTGTTTCTTTTATAACCAAAGTTTCACTGTGTGCTGCAGAATGTGCTTTGACAACTCACTCAGGTTTCATTGGACCTCCTTGGATATATAATAACTGCATAATTCCAGTTACGTTTACTTCAATTAGATCACACAGTCACTTTTCTTCACATAATATGTTACTACCACGCAGATCTTCCAATTGTGTAAAGGTCATACAAATTCACCGTGGGGGATTGCTTAGCTTCTGTGAATTACTTTTAGGCTATACTCTATAAAATTATTATCTACAAAGTTTTACATAATAGACTTTATGTGTTTTTCACACAAAAGAAACATCCAGCTGGTCTCCTGGAGCAGGATGACAATGGTTCCCTCCCCACACATCTGCACTACATCTTTGCATATGGTTAGTGAGCCAGAACAAGCTATTAAGAGTGTAAGCTAAAGAAGAAAAGCACACTTTCCTATGACCCTGGTTAATTATGGTAAACATGTCTTTCCTGAACTAGGGGTTTAAGCTTAATAGATTTCAAAGCAGAATTTATGTATTTCAAGATATTTCTCTAAAACGTTTGATATGAAACATTTCCCTTCTTCCAATGTTGTGCTCTTCAGGATATTAAGAGAAAAAGAGAACAAACTTTAAGAAGACATCCTCAACTTCAAGTGATTATCTCCATGGTCAACTGGATTTAGTCAAGATCCCTTAAGAGGCATAATATTTTATTGAAGCAATTTCTTTCACTCGGTCATTCATCTATCCATTTAATATTTATTGAACACTCATATAAGGTAGTTACCTACTAACACTTGGTAGTAAGACAGTTTTAAAAATGTCACCTTGCCTGCCCTTGTGCATAGTCTATAGTCTAGAAAGCAGCACATAATGGACAGGTAAAATAAGAAGAAATACGCTTAGAATATCATGGGAACATATTGGAAGAAAATTTAGCCAGAAAATTAGTGAGGTAAACAGAAACGGTATCTTAGGGAACATAACAGCTGATATGAGTCAGATGCAAGGGAGGGTATCTCTGCATGAGATAACCCCAGAGACAGGTAATAGTATGCATGGGGATGAAGAATTCATTTTGTTAAATCAAATATTAGATTTCTCTGGATGTCTAGATCATGGTAGAGAACTGGATACAAAATCTGAAACTTAGGGGAAAGATTGGGGTTGTTATGCACATTTGGGAGTATTTTCTAGTTGAAATTGTAAGAACTATGAGTTCTATCTTGGTCATTATGCAGAACACAAGGATTAAAGGGAAAAGTGTGGGATGTTGAGAGAATCCAAGCATGAAGGGGCATGAGTACAAAAGAAATTCTAGAAAGGCAGCAAAAGAAAAATTATCTGAGAAGCACAAGGTACCATGAAATTGTATTTCAAGAATTTATGTATTTCAAGATATTTCTCTAAAATGTTTGATATGAAACATTCTCCTTCTTCCAATATTGTGCTCCTTAGGGTATTAAGAGAAAAACAGAACATACTTTAAGAAGACATCCTTAACTCCAACTGATTATTCCCATACTCATTTGGATATAGTGAAGATCCCCTAAGAGGCATAATAAGCATAGTTGCCAACAGGGTGGACATTTCAACATTCTAATCATCAAGATTCAAATATGCTTAAGAAATCTAGTCAAGTAAAGAGCAAAAATCCATCTTTTGTTTGGCAATAAGTAGAGTCACTATAAACTTAGCCAGGCCAGTTTCAGCAAAATGGTGGGGAGAAGCTGGATATCGTGGAATGAAAAGTAAAAGGGAGGTAAGAAGTGAAGGCAGTGAATGAATAAAAATGCTCCTTTGAACATTTCAGATGAAAAATATGTTTCAGAATGCTGGTTTCTGGCACTATCAACACACACAGCCAGTCACACCACTGTAAACCAGTTCTAGTGTGATGGTGAATCTTATGGCCAAGTTTCCTTAGGCTCATAACTAAAGGACCTGAGCTGAGGAATCATTAAAGCCAAAACCCCAAATATTAATGAAGAGCAAGGAAGCTAATGAATGTTAAGAGTTGGGAAAACTAGAAATTGCCATACAAATGTTAGTGATTATGGTCATTATTACTACAATTTGATCTTGATAGATTTTGGTCTGTATATCAGCCCAGTTTATAACAGAGTTGAAAAACAGATTGAAAAGTCTCCCCCTACGGAGTTTGTAGAGCAGAAACATCAGTAGTTAACTTATGCATTATGCATATAATTTAGACTCAAGAGATCCAATGAATAACTGCAGTGAACTACAATTGCCCTCTTTAGACAGCTCAATGTGAACTTCCTGATAGAAAGAAAGCAGTCCAAAGTCCTATGTAAATGGTGTGATAATAACAGGAGGATTGGCTGCTTGCTTGCTCCTCATTTCAGTTGGATAATTTGAATAAATTCTTTATACAGATTGTAACTGCTGTCATTTTGATAATTCTCCAGCTTGAAAATTTGGATTGTTGGGTGCAGCCCCTTGCCAGCTCCAAACAAATGGAGGTTGGCTAATGATGGATTTGAAGGGCACCCTGGCATCATTGGTAGACAGAATATTTCCTTGCTATGAAGTCTCCAATCGGGCAAGATTTTCTATTGCTATTAAACAGGAGTTTATAAAACTCTAAAACTACTGTAGACCCATAAACTGATGAATGAACTGGAGCCTTCCTCTTTCACCCACAGAATCCCCAAGTTCAGTTTAATCATTCTCCTTGCCTCCAATTGCTTTGATTTATCTAAGATTAACCCTTCCCTCCTGCCATCCAAGGTACATAATTATCTCTGTAGCCTTTTTCCTTTTGACATCATTCTATTTTTTCTAAATATTCACTTATTAAGCAAATATTATTGAGCACTTGCTATATGTCTGACCTTACTTAGAGGGATATAACAGTGAACAAGATGAAGTTTCTGCTTTCAAGGAATGCATATGTATAATGGGAAATTTTCTTGAAAATGTATCTCTCAATTCAATGAGATAGGTATTAGAATAAAGACACATGCAGGGGAGTGATCAATCTTCCAAAGAGTGGAAGGATGATGAGGTAGAATAAGGAAGTATTTAATCAGAGTCCTAAAGGATTTTGACATATAGACAAGAAGAGGAAGAATATATCTCTTTTTGTTTACTTGATGTCATTGATTCTGCCTTATCCAACTTCGCTTCTCTTAAAGTTACAAAGATTTGAACATGAGAACACCAAAATATTTAAATCAAATTCAAATGCTGCTAAGGTATCCTCTTTTATTCTTCTGCCTATAGATTTGTCTTGAACATGATATAATCTGCATGGATAGTGTTATTTTAATGACATTTGTTTTAAAGGTTCTGGAAACATCATTTCCCCTTCAATCTTTGCACTCCTAATTCTATTGCCAACCGGCATCATACTTCACAATTTCTCCAGAGAGTGGCTTGAATTCTGATTGTTTTCACCTATTTTATAAATTAAATCATATGTAAGGTTAGTTCTACTTGATCTCTTAGAAGTTACTACTCCCTTCCACACATTTCAGATCTCTACAAATCCTAAACTCAAGAATTCTCAAACTGAGATTAACTGGAGTTGTCATCCATCAGCTATGAGGCTGGCATCTAATATAATGCTAATCTTCTGTTATGTCCTTTTTAGTTCTCAAGATTTATGCATATGTATGTAGTTTCTTTCTCCACAGCTCCAAAACTGTTACAGGGAATGACTATTTTGATGTCTTAAAGATGAAGAAATGATAGATATGATAATGCCATTTTAAAAAGTCAGAACATTTGGAATTCCCAGAATTTATGAAGAAAGTACCCAAATAAAGGACATTGTGGGCCCAATCAATCTAGCTGCCTTTCTGTGATTAAAACAAGCAAAAACTAAACAAACAAAAGTAAAAGAGCAGGAGACAATATCATTGTTACAGGTGGTATACATTTTTTGGGTGAAGAAAACGAAACTGGTATTTAGAGCTGATACCTAACAAGGGAAACATCACTTCCCTTGCTACCACTACATTGCTAGAATCCTTTCTCAAATATACACTAGACAAATTCTCTTTGGTTTGATACTAAAGCTTTTGTTTGCCAAGATTAGTGTTTTGATCTTTGTTGTTGTTATTGCTGTTTTTTATTTAAATTCAGCTACACTCAGCCCAAAGTCATTGCTCAAAGAAATTCACATCATTTTTAATTTTCTGCATGCCATACTGATTAATCTGTTACTTTTGTTTCATTTGAAGTGTACACAGACAGCCTGAAGTGTTTGATGTTATTGGTTGCTGTGTCCTTGAGATATCATCATCTCATCATATAAGAACCAAAGCAGGAAGACTGCATGAGCCCAGGAGTTCAAGACCAGCTTGGGCAACATAGTGATATCCTGTCTCAAAAAATAATTTAAAAAATCAAATTAAAAATTAGCCAGGTGTGGCAGTGAGCACTTATAGTCCCAGCTACTCAGACGACTGAGGTGGAAGCATTGCAGTTGCACCCCAGCCTAGGTAACACAGGGAGACCTTGCCTTAAAAAAAAAAGAGCCAAGGCATGAATTAACTAAACAACTCCAAAATCATTATACATGACCTTGAGCAAGTCACATAAATTTCCAGCCCTGTTTCTTTCTTTGTGGTCTTTACACAATGAAGTGGTTGCTATCAAATGATTTCTCATGTCCCTTTAGCCTCTGTCATTTTATGATAGGAAAGTTTTTGGGGAGAAACATACAGAAAAAATAGACCTCAACATAGTACTACAGCATGTATATTCAAACTGTGCATTTATAAAACATGCTTTCTAAACACTTATATGCCTGCATACCTGGGATTTATACCAAATTTCCTATGTGGCTTTTGGGCACCACTGAAAAATATAATTGAGGAATAGGTACCAATGTTGTGTGATTGTGTGTGTGTGTGTGTGTGTGTGCGCTATCATACATGCTTCAGAGGTTAAATTGAGGATACTATGAGAGTGTATATCTATACCTCTTCTAGACTTGGAGTTCTGGATTTAAAAAAAGGTGTGCAATGAATGAGGAGAGAGTGGGGGAGAAGCAGGTGAAAGAAAACTTCAGGTGAGTAGACCTTGAAGCTGGAAGAGCTGGCTCACATCCTTTCCCTAAGAACAATGAAAGCCCATAGAAGGTTTTAGATGGTGAAGTGACGTGATCAGATTTGCCTTTTCTTAAAAATTATTTTGGTTCCTCTATGGAGAATTGGTTGAAAGTCAGGAAGGACTTTGGGAGCCCTGTTCATTAACAATGCATAACAAAACTTTCTTTTGGATTTGTTATCAATTTTTACCCAGGATTGGTAGCTGCCCCAGAGTGCTCTCTTTTCTTCTCAAAATACTCTTTCAAAGTGTTCTCACTTGTGTATTATTCTTTTCCTTATTTGTATACGTTATCTTTCTTACCACTGGTAGCTCTCTGCCTTTAATGAAAAAGCAATGCTTTCCTCTGGCTTACTAAGTAAATTAAAAGGGCAAAGTGGGTCATGAAGTGTTTGTAGTCCCACAGTACCATGTGCTTAGAAAAGTTCCATGCTTAGGTTAATTCTCTACTGTCAATGCCTTAAATTTTTAAGTTTTAAACAAGAGGCTTGATGTTTTCATTTTGCATTGAGCCCCCAAAACTATCTAGCTATATATGAAACATACTTCCAGCACTGTAAACTAAGTGATTTCCTAGAGTATAAACTCAGACTAATAATGTAATTTCTCCCAAAATATAAGCTCACCCAGCCTAATTCAAAATTTTAAATTCAAGTTGGCCGTGGTTTCCAAGCATTTCCGGGAAAAGGAGATATATTTTGTGTTTTTTAAAAAACAAAAAAATACATCGGAAGTTCCTACTGGTACTACCAATTCAAATACAAGACTACGGAGTTTTTGTTTAAATGTACTGATTTTACATCTGTGTCTACTTTGACCCGTGCTGAAAATGCTAGCTTTCACTGACACCCACATAATTGGTAATTTGCTTTTAACCACAATATATAGACAACAGTCCCCAAATAATAATATGATTACTGAAAATACTTTAAGGTTTAATCACTGGCTTCAAACTTATGGAGTCAAATTATGATTTTTGGAATCACTTGGACGAGTTCCTCTCTATGTGAGGCTATGCCAACAACTCGTTAAACAATTGAAGTTTATTTGCATCACTTTTCTTTTAATTTGAAGAATTTAAAAAAACAGTTTAATAGTTACATAAATATATATAGTTCCAAAGTTAAATATATAAAACAGTGTAAAAACCAAACACATTAGGAATATTCTTGCTTTTATTCCTGCCCCTTATACTGTTTTCTCCCCACTGCCACATCTACATAAACTTTTTTTAAAAAGTTATAGTTTATGCATCCAATAGTATAAATCTGTATTCCATGAATGTTGGCATTCTATAAGTACTTTTCACTACCTGGAGATCACTATATAATATTATATAAAGGTATTTCCTGGCTGGGCATGGTGGCTTACACCTGTAAACCCAGAAGTTTGGGAGACCAAGGTGGGCACATCACTTGAGATCAGGAGTTCAAGACCAGCCTGGGCAACATGGTAAAAACTTTGTCTCTGCTAAAAATAAAAATAAAAATAAATTAGCCCAGCATGGTGGCATGCACCTGTAGTACCAACTACTCTGGAGGCTGAGATGGGAGGATCACTTGAGCCTGGGAGGCAGAGGTAGCAGTGAGCCAAGGGCACACCACTACACTCCAGCCTGGGCAACAGAGTGAAACCCTGTCCTAAAAATAAAAAAGATAGTTCCTATTACTATTTATACTCTTTTGTTTGGATGAGCTATAATTTAATCAGTCAGCCATGTATTGCTGGGCACTTTTATTGGCAACATTTTTTTTTGCATTTATAAATGACAGTGCACTAAATAGCCTTGAGCATATCTCTTTCTGTAACTTTGTCAGTGGGTCTTTGAAATAGGTTCCTAAGACAGAGATTGCTGGGTCAAATGGTAAATGTACATTCATTTTTTCTATGAATATATACTGTCAAATTCCACTCTAACTTTTTGCATTGAGCTAGTCATGATAGTACCTTTGTAACCACAGTCTTGTTAAAAAATTCTGTTAAGCATTTGGATTTTTACTAAACCGATGGGTAGAAATTGCATCTCTCTTATCAGGAGTGACTGAGGTTGAACAACTTTATAAATATTTAAAGAACATTTGCATTGTCTTTCTGTGAATTATGTGTTTCTTTTCTAGCATTTTTATCATATGATTTTGGGTATAGTTTTTCTTTATAGAAGACCTTTATATATTGACCTGCTAATTCTTTGTGGTAGAGTTATCTAATACATTTTCCAGTTATCTTTTTACTTTTTTATGGTGTTTTTGTCATGCAAAAGGGGTCTGTGTGTGTGTGTGTGTGTGTGTAATGAAACTTCTCTCCTGGATTTAAAGTATAGTTAGGAAAGTTTTTCTTACCACCCAATTATAAGAACATTATCCATGTATTTTTTCCTCATACATGCATAGCTTTATATTATACAGTTAAATTTCTGACTTTAGACTCCTTTAGACTTCAACCTGGTATATAAGTTCAGAAAATTCCTAAAAATTTACCAACCAAGAGTCAGTACAGGCTTGATCCAGTACAACACTGCTGACCGAGCATGCCGTTGACATTGACAAACTATCTTCTGGAGACCCATGCGTCCTTTCCATGTGTTGTTTCATTTTGTATGTTCTTAGTTAGGACTGTGTATGTTTCATGAAGTTGGAGAAATTCCTGGCCCCTCAAATTTTCCAAATCAAAAGCCTCTTTGAACACAGAAATAATGTGCATTACAGCATTGGTGGCAGAATGGATCACTATTTAGAAGAAAAGCATTTGCTATTTCTCTAGTTGAGTTTTTTTTTTTTTAGTATAAACAGCAATCATTCAGTTATATAATAGTGCTGCCACTTTCAGAGACAGCAACAAAAGCGGGATACACCCATGTAGAGAGACAATCATTATGTATTAAATGGCCTTGTTTTTATTAATAGCAGATTCTCATGGACTATTCTCATCACAGTCTATCCATTTTCTTCTCTCAAGTTTAAAAAATTTACCACCACCTCCCCTCACCAAAAGAAAACAAAACAAAACAAAGCAAAAAACCACAATCTTCACATCCCTTGTAAGTTGGATTCCTAGGTATTTTATTCTCTTTGAAGCAATTGTGAATGGGAGTTCACTCATGATTTGGCTCTCTGTTTGTCTGTTGTTGGTGTATATGAATGCTTGTGATTTTTGTACATTGATTTTGTATCCTGAGACTTTGCTGAAGTTGCTTATCAGCTTAAGGAGATTTTGGGCTGAGACAATGGGGTTTTCTAGATATACAATCATGTTGTCTGCAAACAGGGACAATTTGACTTCCTCTTTTCCTAATTGAATACCCTTTATTTCCCTCTCCTGCCTAATTGCCCTGGCCAGAACTTCCAACACTATGTTGAATAGGAGTGGTGAGAGAGGGCATCCCTGTCTTGTGCCAGTTTTCAAAGGGAATGCTTCCAGTTTTTGCCCTTTCAGTATGATATTGGCTGTGGATGTGAAGGACCTCTTCAAGGAAAACTACAAACCACTGCTCAAGGAAATACAAGAAGATACAAACAAATGGAAGAACATTCCATGCTCATGGGTAGGACGAAGCAATATCGTGAAAATGGCCATACTGCCCAAGGTAATTTACAGATTCAATGCCATCCCCATCAAGCTACCAATGACTTTCTTCACAGAATTGGAACAAACTACTTTAAAGTTCATATGGAACCAAAAAAGAGCCCGCATCGCCAGGTCAATCCTATGCCAAAAGAACAAAGCTGGAGGCATCATGCTATCTGACTTCAAACTATACTACAAGGCTACAGTAACCAAAACAGCATGGTACTGGTACCAAAACAGAGATATAGATCAATGGAACAGAACAGAGCCCTCAGAAATAATGCCGCATATCTACAACTATCTGATCTTTGACAAACCTGAGAAAAACAAGCAATGGGGAAAGGATTCCCTATTTGATAAATGGTGCTGGGAAAACTGGCTAGCCATATGTAGAAAGCTGAAACTGGATCCCTTCCTTACACCTTACACAAAAATAAATTCAAGATGGATTAAAGATTTAAACGTTAGACCTAAAACCATGAAAACCCTAGAAGAAAACCTAGGCATTACCATTCAGGATATAGGCATGGGCAAGGACTTCATGTCTGAAACACCAAAAGCAATGGCAACAAAAGACAAAATTGACAAATGGGATCTAATTAAACTAAAGAGCTTCTGCACAGCAAAAGAAACTACCATCAGAGTGAACAGGCAACCTACAAAATGGGAGAAAATTTTTGCAACCTACTCATCTGACAAAGGGCTAATATCCAGAATCTACAATGAACTCAAACAAATTTACAAGAAAAAAACAAACAACCCCATCAAAAAGTGGGTGAAGGACATGAACAGACACTTCTCAAAAGAAGACATTTATGCAGCCAAAAAACACATGAAAAATGCTCATCATCACTGGCCATCAGAGAAATGCAAATCAAAACCACAATGAGATATCATCTCACACCAGTTAGAATGGCAATCATTAAAAAGTCAGGAAACAACAGGTGCTGGAGAGGATGTGGAGAAATAGGAACACTTTTACACTGTTGGTGGGACTGTAAACTAGTTCAACCATTGTGGAAGTCAGTGTGGCGATTCCTCAGGGATCTAGAGCTGGAAATACCATTTGACCCAGCCATCCCATTACTGGGTATATACCCAAAGGACTATAAATGATGCTGCTATAAAGACACATGCACACGTATGTTTATTGCAGCATTATTCACAATAGCAAAGAATTGGAACCAACCCAAATGTCCAACAATGATAGACTGGATTAAGAAAATGTTGCACATATACACCATGGAATACTATGCAGCCATAAAAAATGATGAGTTCATGTCCTTTGTAGGGACATGGATGAAATTGGAAAACATCATTCTCAGTAAACTATCGCAAGAACAAAAAACCAAACACTGCATATTCTCACTCATAGGTGGGAATTGAACAATGAGATCACATGGACACAGGAAGGGGAATATCACACTCTGGGGACTGTTGTGGGGTGGGGGGAGGGGGGAGGGATAGCACTGGGAGATATCTCTAATGCTAGATGACGAGTTAGTGGGTGCAGTGCACCAGCATGGCACATGTATACATATGTAACTAACCTGCGCAATGTGCACATGTACCCTAAAACTTAAAGTATAATAATTAAAAAAAAACACAATCTATGATAAATACTCACCACTGCTGGAAGCATCATTCAGATTTAGCAGGCCCCCTCCTAGCCCTCTGTAACTATGGTAACTATAGGTCCCATTTCCATTGATGTACAGCACATCCTGTGAGCCTGGAACAGCTGATGTTGAGTAAGTGGCCTGGGTCGCCTCTGGTTTACACTGTTTGTCAGCTGGAGCAGACTCATCCTGCAAGGACAGACAGCATTCCATTATTTATCACCTCAGAGTGCTATTTCACCTTGAACAGGACTACCTTATTGTTATCTAAATATCTGCATTGAATAAGAAAAAATATATAGTGAATGTTAAGTAAGCACAGATGCACATTTTCAACATCTTTGCTAAAAACTAAAATTAGGAAATCAAAATAACAATGTGGGCAGATTGGAGTTGGAACAATTGACAGTTTTCAATTGAATATAAAATGACATGAAGAAAGTTACTCACAATAACCAAGTGGTGGAAGAAGCCTAAACATCTCTTGACAGATAAATGAATAAAGAAAATATGGTACATACATACAATAGAATACTATACAGCTTCAAAATGAAAGAAACCCTGTCATACTATAGCATGGATGAACTTAAGGACATTGTGCAAAGTGATATAAGCCAACCACAAAAAAACAAATATTGTGTGATGCCACTTATAAGGTATCAAAAGTAAACAAAGACAAAGAAACATAAAGTAGAATGAGGGTTTTCAGCACTTGGGGAGGAGCTACTGGGGAGTCTTCTAAAGTTATAGGGTTTCCGTCATGAAAGGGTGGAGGTGGGTTGGTTCTGAGCACTACTGCACAACCATGTGGATGTGGCTGACAGTATTGTACTGCACACTTGGAAAATGTTGGAAGGGTAATTTTTATGTTAGAATTGCTTAAAATAACTTGCTAGGCTTTAAAAATTAAATGAAGAGATATTACAATGGAAAATAAATATTTAATAAAAGTTGGGTTCTTGAAATCCATTTTGCATCCTTTTATCTTCCTTTCTCTCCTTCTCTGTTGTCTCTCTCTTCCTCTGTGTATGTGTGTGTGTGTCTTTCTCTTTTTATTATTTTGTTTATAACAAAATTTGAGTGCCGACTACAAGCTGATTCCATTACATGCGTTATAACAGACTGACAAGGATGTGAATACATCCAAACCTTTCAGTTTTTTATTTGTTTGCTCATTTTTAAGCTATGCTAGTGTTTAAAAAATTTTCTTCAGTCATTCTAATCATGTCAAATTGTGAGGAAATAAAACGTTTAAATTGCAATAAACTGTATATATTTTCAATAGCAACACAGATTGAATTCCCCTTCAGCTGTGAGTTTATAAGATTTAAAATATATACATATATGAATTCACTTTCCTTCTGCATTCTTCATCTTTTTTTTTTTTTTTACTTTTTGTTAATAGGAAAGAATTATAAAGAGATTTCTAGGGAATTCTTAGGAGAGTTTTTTGTCACAATCAGAAGTATTTTGCAGCTTTTAAATGTTGAGTATGTGGTTAATGGAACCAGTAAATTTCAAATACATTTTTTGTGGCCCCAAAGGGGTGAAAACGAGGAAATATGAAATTAGTTTGCTCTATTGAAACAGTAGTACTGTTGTATTGAGAATACTATGACCATCTATATTGTGAAATTATTGCCGTGACTATCAGCATAACACAGTTATGGCTTTGCTCTTGTTCATCAAACTGAATCAAATCTAACTGACCCATTCAACTCTGACCATTATACTCAGCTGTACACGTGAGACACATAATCTATAGGCTTTCAAATATTTTCATTTATAGTAAGACTATAAAATAAACAGCAAAATATCTCAAAGCAAATTGAAGTAAAAATAAGAAAAAAAGTGAAAGGAAAACATGGGACAATATTTTAAAAACTTGAATGTTGATGTAAATTTATTTTCCAAGCATTACTTTTTAAAAAAAAAATCATTCCTCTGAGATATATTTAATGCAAACATTAATTGACTGAAATTGGTGTATGAACTAGAATGTCTAATTGTAATTTAAACTCTCGCTATTTAAATCATAGAAATCCCAATACCCCACAAGCACAGGCAACGAAGGCAAAAATGGACAAACAGGATCACATCAAGTGAAAACCTTCTGCACAGCAAAGGATACAATCATCAAAGTGAAGAGACAACCCACAGAATGGGAGAAAATGTCTGCAAACTACCCATCTGACCAGGTTTAATAACCAGAATATATAAAGAGCTCAAACAACTAGGGAATAAATCTAATAATCTGATTAAAAAATGAGCAAAAGAGTTGAATAGACATTTCTGAAAAGAAGACATACAGATGGAAAACAGGCTTATGAAAAGGTGCTCAACATCATTGATGATCAGAGAAATATAAATCAAAACTACAGTGAGGTATCATCTCGCCCCAGTTAAAAGGACTTATATCAAAAAGACAGGCAATAATCAATGCTGCTGAGGGTGTGGGGAAAAGGGAACCCTTGTACACTGTTGGTGGGAATGTAAATTAGTACAACCAATATGGAGAACAGTTTGGAGGTTCCTCAAAAATCTAAAAATTGCACTACCATCTGATCCAGCAATCCGACTGTGGGTTATCTATCCAAAAGAAAGAAAATCAATTTATCAAAGATGTAGCTGCATTCCTATGTTTGTTGCAACACTGTTTACAATAGCTAAGATTTGGAAGCAACCTCTGTCCATCAAAGGATGAATGAATACAGAAAATGTGGTACATATACACAATGGAGTGCTATTTGGCCATAAAAAAAGAATGAGATTCAGTCATTTGCAACAACATGGATGAAACTGGAGATAATTATCTTAAGTCATAAACCAGGCCAAGTAAGACAAACATTGCATATTCTCACTTATTTGTGGAACCTAAAAATCAAAACAGTTGAACTTATGGACATAGAGAGTAGAAGGATGATTACCAGAGGCTAGGAAGGGGAGTGAGGGGATGGTGAAGTGGGAGGTGTGGATGGTTAATGGGTAAAAACAAAAATTGAAAGAATAAATGGCTGAATGCAGTGGCTCATGCCTGTAATCCTGGCACTTTGGGAGGCTGAGCCGGGTGGATCACCTGAGGTCAGGAGTTCGAGACCATCCTGGCCAACATGGGAAAACCCCGTCTCTACTAAAAATACAAAAATTAGCTGGGCGTGGTGGGCCCCTGTAATCCCAGCTACTCAGGAGGCTGAGGCAGGAGAATCACTTGAACCCAGGAGGCATAGGTTGCAGTGAGCCAAGATCATGCCACTGCACTCCAGCCTGGGCAACAGAGTGAGAATCCATCTCAAAAAAAAAAGAAAGAAAAAAGAAATAATGAACTATTAACTATTATTTGATAGTGCAACAGGGTGACTATAGTCAATAATAACTTAGTTTTACATATTAAAATAACTCAGAGAGTGTAACTGAATTGTTTGTGACTCAAAGGATAAATGCTTGAGGTGATGGCTAGCCCATTCTCCATGATATGCTCATTGCACATTGTATGCCTGTATCAAAACATCTCATGTACCTCATATATAGATATATCTATATATAGATATATATATACATATATCTATATATAGATATATCTATATACATATATATCTATATATCTATAGATATATCTATATACATATATATCTATATATCTAGATATATCTATATACATATATATCTATATATCTAGATATATTATATCTAGATCTATCTATATACATATATATCTATATATCTAGATATATTATATCTAGATCTAATATATATGTATCTATATATATTAGATCTAGATATAATATATCTAGATCTAATATATATGTATCTATATATATTAGATCTAGATATATATATCTCTGTATCTATATATATCTAGATATATCTATATCTAGATATATGTGTATATATATATAGATGTATCTATTATATACCCACAAAAATTAGAAATAAAAAAGATTTAAAAAATAAATAAATCACAGAAATCCCTGGAAAAGTAAACTACTTTAGAATAGCATAATCCTAAATGAAAATGTCTTAAGGAAGGAACCCTGAATCACATTTTGTTGGTATTACTTTAGATTTGGTAGTCAGCAAATGGCAGATTATTATTATATTTTAATTCTGAAAGTTATTCTTTGCTGTTAGAAAGTACCAAAGAAGGTGAGTTTTTTTTTTTTTTAATTATACTTTAAGTTCTAGGGTACATGTGCACAACGTGCAGGTTTGTTCCATAGGAATACATGGGCCATGTTGGTTTGCTGCACCTATCAAATCCTCATTTACATTAGGTATTTCTCCTAATGCTATCCCTCCCCCAGCCCCCACCCCCTGACAGGCGCCAGTGTGTGATGTTCCCTGCCTTGTGTCCATGTATTCTCATTGTTCAGCTCCTACCTATGAGTGAGAACATGCGGTATTTGGTTTTCTGTCCTCGTGATAGTTTGCTGAGAATGATGGTTTCCAGTTTCATCCATGTCCCTACAAAGGACATGAACTCATCATTTTTTATGGCTGCATAGTATTCCATGGTGTATATGTGCCACATTTTCTTAATCCAGTCTATCATTGATGGACATTTGGGTTGGTTCCAATTCTTTGCTATTGTGAATAGTGCCGCAATAAACATACGTGTGCATGTGTCTTTATAGCAGCATGATTTATTATCCTTTGGGTATATCCCCAGTAATGGGATGGCTGGGTCAAATGGTATTTCTAGTTCTAGATCCCTGAGGAATCGCCACACTGTCTTCCACAATGGTTGAACTAGTTTACAGTCCCACCAACAGCTTAAAAGTGTTCCTATTTCTCCACATCCTCTCCAGCACCTGTTGTTTCCTGACTTTTTAATGATCACCATTCTAACTGGTGTGAGATGGTATCTCATTGTGGTTTTGATTTGCATTTCTCTGATGACCAGTGATGGATGATGAGCATTTTTTCATGTTTGTTGGCTGCATTAATGTCTTCTTTTGAGAAGTGTCTGTTCATATCCTTCACCCACTTTTTGATGGGGTTGCTTTTTTCTTGTAAATTTGTTTGAGTTCATTGTAGATTCTGGATAATAGCCCTTTGTCAGATGGGTAGATTGCAAAGATTTTCTCCCATTCTGTAGGTTGCCTGTTCACTGTGATTATAGTTTCTTTTGCTGTGCAGAAGCTCTTTAGTTTAATTAGATCCCATTTGTCAATTTTGTCTTTTGTTGCCATTGCTTTTGGTATTTTAGACATGAAGTCCTTGCCCATGCCTATGTCCTGAGTGGTAGTGCCTAGGTTTTCTTCTAGGATTTTTACAGTGTTAGGTCTTACATTTAAGTCTTAATTTTCCTTGAGTTAATTATTGTATACGGTGTAAGGAAGGGATCCAGTTTCAGCTTTCTACAGGTGGCTAGACAGTTTTCCCAGCACCATTTATTAAATAGGGAATTCCTTCCCTATTGCTTGTTTTTGTCAGGTTTATCTAAGATCAGATGGTTGTAGACATGTGGTGTTATTTCTGAGGCCTCTGCTCTGTTTCCTTTGTCCATATATCTGTTTTGGTACTAATACCATGCTGTTTCGGTTGCTGTAGCCTTGTAGTATAATGTGAAGTCAGGTAGCACGTTGCCTCCAGCTTTGTTCTTTTTGCTTGGGATTGTCTTTGCTAAATGCTCACAAGACAAAGTAGGAAAGATCTAAAATCGACACCCTAACATCACTATTAAAAGAACTAGAGAAGCAAGAGCAAACAAATCAAAAGCTAGCAGAAGGCAAGAAATAACTAAGATCAGAGCGGAAATGAAGGAGATAGAGACACAAAGAATCCTTCAAAAAAATCAATCAATCCAGCAGCTGGTTTTTTGAAAAGATCAACAAAATTGATAGACTGCTAGCAAGACTAATAAAGAAGAAAAGAGGGAAGAATCAAATAGATGCAACAGAAAATGATAAAGGGGATATCACCACTGATCCCACAGAAATAGAAACTATCATCAGAGAATACTATACACATCTCTATGCAAATAAACTTGAAAATCTAGAAGAAATGGATAAATTCCAGGACACATACAGCCTCCCAAGACTAAACCAGGAAGAAGTTGAATCTCTGAATACAGCAATAACAGGTTCTGAAATTGAGGCAATAATTAATAGCCTACCAACCAAAAAAAGTCCTGGACCAGACAGATTCCAGGACCAGACGGATTCTGGTAGGAATTCTACCAGAGGTACAAAGAGGAGCTGCTACCATTTCTTCTGAAACTATTTCAATCAATAGAAAAAGAGGGAAACCTCCCTAACTCATTTTATGAGGCTAGCATCATCCTGATACCAAAGCCTGGTAGAGACACATCAAAAAAAGAGAATTTTAGGCCAATATCCCTAATGAACATCGATGTGAAAATCCTCAATAAAATACTGGCAAACCGAATCCAACAGCACATCAAAAAGTTTATCCACCACAATCAAGTTGGCTTCATCCCTGGGATGCAAGGCTGGTTCAACATACACAAATCAATAAACGTAATACATCACATAAACAAATCCAATGACATAAATCACATGATTATATCAATAGATGCAGAAAAGGCCTTTGACAAAATTCAACAGTCCTTCATGCTAAAAACTCTCAATAAACTAGGTATTGATGGAACATATCTCAAAATAATAAGAGATATTTATGATGACCCACAGCCAATATCATACTGAATGGGCAAAAACTGAAAGCATTCTGTTTGAAAACCGGCACAAGATAAGGATGCCCTCTCTCACCACTCCTATTCAACATAGTTTTGGAAGTTCTGGCTAGGACAGTCAGGCAAGAGAAAGAAAAAAAGCGTATTCAATTAGGAAAAGAGGAAGTCAAATTGTCTCTGTTTGCAGATGACATGATTGTATATTTAGAAAACCCCATCGTCTCAGCCCAAAATCTCCTTAAGCTGATAAGCAACTTCAGCAAAGTCTCAGATACAAAACCAATGTGCAAAAATCACAAGCATTCCTATACACCAGTAATAGCCAAATCATGAGTGAACTCTCATTCACAATTACTACAAAGAGAATAAAATACCTAGGAATCCAACTTACAAGGAATGTGAAGGACCTCTTCAAGAGCTGCAAACCACTACTCAACGCAATAAAAGAGGACACAAACAAATGGAAGAACATTCCATGCTCATGGATACGAAGAATCAATATCGTGAAAATGGCCATACTGCCCGAGGTAATTTATAGATTCAATGTTATCCCCATCAAGCTACCAATGACTTTCTTCACAGAATTGGAAAAAACTTTAAAATTCATATGGAACCAAAAACAGGGTGAGTTTTATACTGTGGTTCTCTATAAAAAATGATATTGGGCCAGCATCAAATTTACAGCTGATAATGAGAACTTTTTAAAATACATATTTCTATTTGATATGTAGGCAAACAATATATGTTTCCTTTTGTACTTATGATGAACTTTTATATTATAGATAGTAAGGGAGTTTAACTTATTAGACATTAAAAATGATATTTCAACAAATCTGTTGTTGCTGGAAGTGTGTGTGCTAATACGCAGGTCAGAGGTAAATAATCACATTATTATAGTGCTACTGCAAACAAGAATTATCAATAAAGAAATAGTGGTAGAGAAATATAGGTATCATTAGGGTCTGGAACCAGATGGCATGTTACAATGACAGAGTGGGTGGGTGGAAAGTGGTCAAACCAAAAATTACTACACCTCACACACTATCCATCAAACTTTCATAAAGGTACAGTGAAAAATCTCCCATCTTGGAGAGCAAACCTTTCTGTCTGGAGAAAGAAATTTATATAATATAATATATATATTATATGATTACACATATATTCTTCCATACTATAATAGGCATGTCATATTCAGGTTAAGCTTATTAAATGAGTAAATCTTGCCAAAAGATTAAGAGATGAACCTGTGATGCTCACATGGATTAATTTTTCTCATGCATACAACAATTTCCTGTAAGTAGTTGATTTCAAGCTGATGTCCATAGAACAGTAAGGCTTCTGGGGGAAATGGCTCAGTGTTTTCCTGAGTTTATGGGTGAAGGCATATAAATATGCTTTCATGTCCTCTTTAACCAGACTAGCAGCTCTGCTTTCTTCTATTTTACACTTATAAAATCACCACAAATAAAGCATTATGAAAACTACCAAGGTGCAAAGTATTCTTTCTGCAAATACTTGTAGCTATGGAAACTCTGAAAGAAGACACAATGTTCTATACTTCAAGGCAATTTTGGGGTCCTTGGGAAAAGGTAGCCTCAAACAGTCCCAACATTCCTGTAGCAGAAATAACTTGGGCAACATAAAACTTGAGTTTCTGGTTTTGGAAAAATGGTGGCTCTTCTGAAAAATACAAGTCTACTTCTTCGTATTTGGAAAATAACAATGAAATGCGCTTGCAGACGAGTTTCTTATTGATGAGAAAAAGGAAAAAGGGAGAAGGCATTGTTGCCACAGTATTTTCTCTTTGATCTCTTGTATGGTAGAATCAATTCAAACTACGAGATATATTTTTAAAAAATTCCCTTCTTTCATTATTAACTGGTATTCCAAACCACAGTAACTGCACTAAGTAGGCAGATAATTTATTCCATTAATAATCAACACTGGCCTTGTAGGGATTCATTTGTATTCAGACATGGATTTGCATTATTAATGTTTTTGGCAGTCCACAATATGTTGAGAAATACAATAAATGAAACTTCCAATAAAATCTGGTCCATAGTGACTTTTGGGCAAAAGTTTAATATAAAGTTAATTCATGTTTTCATCTTGAATGATTATTATTACTGTTTTTAAAGAAAGGTTTTTAATGACATAAAAATTAAATATCCCTGGAGCCATATTTTCCACTGGAAGCAAATTTTAACAATCATTAGTTCCAGGGCCAGTTGCAGTCGCTCATGCCTGTAATCCTAATGCTTGGGAGGCTGAGGTGGAAGATCACTTGAAGCCAGGAGTTTGAAACCACCCTGGGCAACAAAGCAAGACCCTGTCTCTACAAAAAAATTTAAAAAGCTGGCTGGTAATGGTGGAATGTGCCTGTAGTCCTAGCTACTCAGGAGGCTGAGGTGGGAGGATCACTTAGGTCCAAGAGTCTGAGACTATAGTGAGCTATGATTGTGCTACTGCATTCTAGCTTGGGTGACAGAGTGAGACCATCTCTCTAAATGTAAATAAATAATAAATAAATAAATAAATGAAATAATCATCATTATGAGTTCCCAAAGTTCTCACAGCTGACAGCTTGCCTCCTGGGTTACCATGAAGATTGTTTTCACAAGAAGATAATATTAAAATGCTACAAGGCTTCACATCATTACAAGGCAATGAAATACATTTTATTCACCATGAAGTAATTTTCTTTTCTTCTTCTTCTCCTTCTCCTTCTTCTTCTTCTTTTTTACTTTCCTTTGAGATGGGGTCTTGCTCTGTCACCCAGGCTGGAGTGCAGTGGCACCACCATAGCTCTCTGCAGTCTCAAACTCCCAGGCTCAAGTGATCCTCTTGCCTCAGCCTTGTGAGTAGCTGGGACCACAGGTGCACACTGCCTTCCTGGCTAATTTTTTTCTTTTTTTAGTTTTTGTAGAGACTCTCACTATGTTGCCCAGGTTGGTCTCGAACTCTTGACCTCAAGCTATCTTCCCACCTCAGCCTCCCAAAGTGCTGGAATTATAGGAATGAGCCACTGCACCCATCCAGAAAATAATTTTATATCCTAGCTTTCATTAGACATATTTCAAATTTTTTATAATATCATGAAAATAAAATTGAATCAGTGAATGACCACATACAATACACTAGATAATGCACGGAGTTGTTTTGATTAGATTTATTTGATTAAAAATCTATAAGAGATTAAAGAAACACTTATGCTGACTTACATAACAAGGCTCTGGGCTTATCAATAAATATATTCTTGATATGTATCAATATGCATTTCATATATCCAAAAAAAGGGATTTATAAGAGGATGGGTGATATTTACAGATTAAGGGCAAGATTGAGAGTGGTTTAGAAGAGTACAGATGGCCTGCCATTGGCACACTGTTTGAGAAACAGGTTTGTACTCCTTTGTACTCTTGTCCTTAGAAACTGGACACAGACAAAATTTGAGTTTGCTAAACTGATTTGGACCCTGAGCCAACACACTGAATTCCTAACTTACTCTAGATGCCTGAGAAATGCTTTACCTTTATTGCAGTACCTTTGATAGACATGTTATTTATAAAATGAAGTTTCATTGATTCGATTCAACTTTTTGACAATAGGTTTTAATAAAAATTGCATATAAAATGTTTCATTAACTTTTCTAAATCTTCCAAGAATTCCACTGTTTAGACTTTATATTCTCTACCATCGAATGAATGTTTTTATGTTTTCAGTAACTTTCTCTGCCTTTAAAGATCAGAAAACTTCAATGAAATTACTGCTATATTCAGTAATACATATACCTTGTTTCTGTTTGCATTTTACCTGATATTTTTATAGCACTTTGAAGTGTACAAGGCATTTTTGCATTAGGATTGAATTACATTTTGAGAATATCATGTGATGTGGTCAGGGCAGGGTATTAGTGATCCACTGTTTTAAGGTAAAGAGCCTTAAACTGAACTTCTAAGAATATTACCACTGCAAAATAGTAAACAAGTGGATAATGAAGGCCTCAGTTTGCCTTTGCTATCTCTAAGATTTTCTACTGGACTTCTCCTGCCCTTACATGCTCTTTGTAATCTATATGAAAAAGTATTTTTGTTGAAGTTACTGCTCTAAATGTCTCCTTTGCTCCATTAGTACAGATGGGGCAAGGGAGTGCAATTTGTTTCACATATAAACTACTGGAAAACAGCTCTACCTTCTAAAAGCTTCTCTTCTTGCATTTGATAGCAAGTGTTCCAGAACTAAGTAAATTGCTGAGTTTCCAGGAAAATTCATAGAAATTCTGCGAGATCCAGTGCTCCTATTTAAAATGCTTTTCTGCTAAGAAAAACTGTCTGCAGTTAAAGGGAATGTGATTATTATTTAGGATGTTGAGAAGTGATTTTTGATGGCATCAACAAAACACACTCAGATACAGATATGCATACCCTCACATATACAACAACACACAGGAAATAATTTCTTTCATGTAGTTAGGAGCATTCTGTATAATGTACTGTCCTTGCTGGCCATACAAATGATTAAGTACCCAACACAGAACTTTGTTCTTTACAAAGATGCTCCCAAACCCACTAAGACAGATAATAAGTAAATTCATGTTTTGACTAAATCCAGACAACCAATGACAAGCTTTGAAATGACAAGGAAACCAGATTAAATTTGTTTCTGACTTGAGAAGCCAAAGTCACCGCAGGATACCTGTTACCGGAATTTTATCAAACTCTTCAAATAACAGGTTATTATTTTAACAAATTCTCTTTGTAGCAATATTTACATGCACATACACACACTACATGACTTTATTAACAATAAAGGTTTGATCTCACTTATACTAAAGTTGTGGAGTATACTAAAGTTGAAATCAGAGAAGTAGAGAGTAGAATTATGGTTACCCAGCCTCTGAGCCAGTGTGGGGAGACATGGAATGGAGGGTTGTTGATCAAAGGGTGCAAAGTTTCGGACAGACACGAAGAACAGGTTTTGTGCTCTATTGCGCAGCAGGATGACTGTAGTCAATAATGATATATACTTCATAATAACTCAGAGAGTGAATTTCAAATGTCTCACCGTAAAAAATGATAGGTAAATGAAGTGATAGATATGTGAATTAGCTTGATTTAATCATTCTACACTGTGTACATATATCAAAACATCACATTGTACCCTATACATTTTAAAATTATGGTACAATATGTCAATCAAGATAATATGAACAAATTCCTTAAAAATGCATTACTGTGAAAAATACAAATTTGAGAATGATAGGCTTAAAGAAAAATATAAAATAAATACAGTAGTGATAATCCTCAACTATTTTTATATGTATACATGACTAGCAAGAAGTAACTAGATGCAATGCAAAGTCATCTACTCTTAAAACTTCCCTGATCAACATAAAGCTTAGTTATTAAAAGTAAAAATGGAGACTCAACATTTTTTAAATTACAGGTTTAAATGTAACACTTTCCATTTAGTTATTAACCAAAAAACTCCATATTTAAAAAGTAAATGCATTTTTTTATAGGTTGGTAACATTTAATTTGGAGTTTGTTATTATCACCAAATCAAAATTTTTAAAGAAATATTTTCTGGAGGTTCAAAAATATGATTACAGATATAAGTTATTTGGTCATTGGTTTTATATGTGTATCATAGTATTTTTCACCTCAGAAACATCTTTTAATTTTAACAAAGAAAAAAATGGTGTCTTTAACATTGAGTCATATTACATTTTTGGAATAAGAAAAAAAATAGTCATCTACGATAAACCCACAGCCAATATTATACTAAATGGGAAAACGCTGGAAGCATTTCTTTTGAAAACCAGTATAAGACAAGAATGGCCTCTGTTACCACTTCTATTCAACATAGTATTGGAAGTCTTAACCAGAACAATTAGGCAAGAGAAAAAAATAAAGCACATCCGATTATGAAGAGAGATTCAAACTAACTCTGTTTGCAGATAACATAATTCTATATCTAGAAAACCTCATAGTCTCAGCCCTAAAGCTCCTACAGCTGATAAACAACTTAGCAAAGTTTCAGGATACAGAATCAATGTACAAAACTCTAGCACTCTTATACACCACCAATAGCCAAACTAAGAACCAAATCAGAAAGGCAATTCCATTTACAATTCACTCAAAAAGAATAAAATACCTAGGAATACAGCTAACGAGGGAGGTGAAAAATCTCTACAACGAGAATTACAAAACACTTCTCACAGAAATCAGAGAAGGCACAAACAAATGGAAAAACTTCTCATGCTCATGAATAGGAAGAATCAATATCATTAAAATGGCTCTACTGCCCAAAGCAATTTACAGATTCAATGCTATTCCTATCTAACTACCAATGACATTCTCCACATAACTAGAAAAGAAATTATTTAAAAATTCATATGAAACCAAGGCAGTCCTAAGAAAAAAGAACAAAGCTGGAGGCATCAGATTACTCAACTTCAAACTATACTACAAGGCTACAGTAACCAAAACATCATGATATGGGTACAAAAACAGGCACATAGACCATTGGAGCAAAATAGAGGGCCCCAAAATAAGGCAGCACATCTATGACCATCTGATCTTCAACAAAGCTGACAAAAACAAGCAATGAGGAAAAGATTTCCTATTCAATAAATGATGCTGGGATAACTGGGTAGTCACATGCAGAAGATTGAAGCTGGATCATTTCCACAAAAATCAACTCAAGATGGATTGAAGATTTAAATGTAAAACCCAAAATTATCCAAGCCTTGGAAGACAACTTAGGCAATATAATCCTGGACATATGAACAGACAAAGATTTCATGACAAAGACACCAAAAGCAATCACAACAAAAGCAAAAATTGACATATGGGATCTAATTAAACTTAAGAGCTTCTCCACTGCAAAAGAAACTATCAACAGAGTAAACAGACAACCTACAGAATGGGAGAAAATATTTGCCAACCATGCATCTGACAAAAGTCTAATATCCAGCATCTATAAGGAACTTAAAATTTACAACAGCAAAACAACCCCATTAAAAAGTGGGCAAAAGACATGCACAGACACTTCTCAAAAGAAGACATACATGCGGCCAGTAAGCATATGAAAAAAAAGCTCAGTATCACTGATCATTAGAGAAATGCAAATCAAAACCACAGTGAGATACCACCTCACACCAGTCAGAATGGCTATTACTAAAAAGTCAAAAAGTAACAGATGCTGGTGAGGTTATGGAGAAAAGGGAACACTTACACCTTGTTGGTGGGGATGTAAATCAGTTCAACCATTGTGGAAAGCAGTATGGTGATTCCTCAAAGAGCTAAAAGCAGAACTACCATTTGACCCAGCAATCCCATTACTGGGTATATACCAAGAGGAATAGCAATCATCTACCATAAAGATCATGCATGTGAATGTTCATTGCAACACTATTCATGATAGCAAAGACATGGAATCAACTTAAATGGCCATCAATGGCAGGTTGGATTAAGAAAATGTGGTATATATTCACTATGGAATATTATGTAGCCATAAAAATAGAATGAGATCATGTCTTTTGTGGGACATGGAGGCAGCTGGAGACTATTATCTTTAGCAAACTAGCACAAGAACAGAAAGCCAAATACCACATGTTCTCACTTATAAGCAGGAATTAAAAGTTAAAAACTTAGGAACACAAAGAAGGAAACAGACACTGGGTTCTACTTGAGGAAGGTGGGAGGAGGAAGAGGAGCAGAAAAGATAACTATTGGGTACTGGGCTTAATACCTGAGTGACAAAATAATATGTACAACAAACTCCCATGACACATGTTTGCCTATGTAACAAACCTTCACATGTACCTCCAAACCTAAAATAAAAGTTAAAAAATAATTTCTTCTAATAATATCATCATTGTATGTTTCTTTTTCTTTTCTTTCATTAAAAAAACTACATTTAGGACAACTCAAACCATTTTTGAAACCATTCCATTGTTTATAATTGGGCTCCATTTATTTTAAAAAATCTCCTTTTTAAAATAACTTTTTGAGACAGGATCTCACTCCATCATTCAGCCTGGAGTGCAGTGGTGTCATCACAACTCACTGCAGCCTTGACTTCCTGGGCAATCCTCACACCTCAGCCTCCTGAATAGATGGCATCACAGGTGGGCATCACCATACCCAGACAATATTTTTTTTTATTTTTTGTAGAGACAAGGCCTCCCTATGTTGGCCAGGCTGGTCTCAAACTCCTGAGCTCAAGCAATCCTTCTGCCTTGGCCTCCCAAAGTGCTAGGATTACAGATGCGAGCCACTGTGCCCAACCAAAAATATTTCCTAAATTATTTTTTTCTTAACCCCTTTTGACACAACATTCTCTTTTGGTAAAATAGTTGCATTGCTTTAGCTGGTGATCACATGGCAGATATGGTTTCAGTTACTACCTATATGTAATATCACTCTCAAATTCTTACCCCTAGTCTCAGTTTTCCCCTCTGAGGCCTATGCTCAAATTGTCTATTTTTCAGTTTAAATTTTGATATTAAATTTATTTCCTCTTCCTTCCAGATAGCCCTTGAAAAAATTTTTAATTATAAAGAAAACAACACCCGTTATATCACCAGTGTTCCTTGTTCTAGTTAATACACCATGCCAAGATTTTTTCTTCTCTTAGTACCACTTCCTTCAGTCAAATAATTTCCAAGTCCTGTCAGTGACATGTTGAAAATGACAATTCTTGTCATCTGAGAAGCATTTATTGTCAATGCGTAACTTCAGAGCTCATCATCTCTCATTTGAATTATTGTGATAACATACCAATCCTGTTTCTTTTTTCATATTCACATATTCTTAAGTTAATTTTTATTCCCTTATGTTGATTGATCTTTAAAAACTTTTGAGACTTCTTTTTTTCCTGGAGAACAAAACCCAAAGTTCCTGGCATGCAGAGCTCTTTAGAGTTTGAAAACAATCTTGCCAGCCACATTTTCTGTCACCTGCCCTTATGCACTCTACACTCTAGTCAGACTATGACAGTGAAAAGCAGGCCTAACATTATTAAATCAATTTTGCCTGTAACCTCACAACACCCATCCCCACTCCACTGGGGTGCTATCTTTTAGGTTAAATACTTTTGCTTATCTGTGCATTTAGGCCAAGCTAACTAGGGGAAGAATTTCATTTATTGTTTAAAAAAAAGATGATAATACTCCCTTCCTAAAACTAACCCCTGAGGAGATAAAGAGGGTGAATACACAAGTAACAATGTTGTGTTGAGAATTTGTGGGGTTATTGTGATCTGACCAAAAATGGAGAGGTTTCATGGCCTCCTAAGCCCCTCACTGGTGCCCACATGTCTGCAGTCATTGGTCACCTCTTAATCCCAACTCCTTTCTTTTCACCCTGATCCTAACGTAATAGAAGCCTGAAATTTGTACTGACTTAAGATGGTTCTTTAGGATGTTAGTCCCCCATCTTTTCTGTTTGCTGGCTCCCTGAAATAAAGTTGTCTACCTTCCTCCAACTCTTTGTCTCTCAATGCATTGGCTGTCATGCAGCAAGCAGAAATAGTTTGGACTCACAATTTGGGGAAGCCTGCAGCCAGAAGAAGTTGCTCCTGGCCAGCTGGCCCCAGCTAAGGAATTCCTGGATATGTCCCTATCAGCTGCTGGAGACTTTTCCCTCCAGGGACCCCTGCTAGTTCCCTTGGCAGTACTGGCTGTCTCTATGCATACTGCTGAAACAAGGTATTGAAAAATCTCTATGAGTGAATGGACTCGATTCAGAAGCAGGACAAGTTGCTCTGGTGTTTACAGCCGGGAACTCCCTTTTCCCTCTGTTTGGGTTCATTCTTTGAACCAGCCATTTTGTTTTACCCTGGGGTATCCTGTTGGAGAAGGGGAATAGTGTTGGACTTGTATCTGATTTGAGAAGCAGTTCATTTGCATTTGTCTTTGTCTTTGTGGGCCCTGGGCTATATGTTTTAAAACATGAGAAAGTTCAAATCCATGCTAGGTTTTCTGGGATTACAGCTGTTACATATTATGGCACATTTCTGTGTACATTTTAAACTGATAGGCAAATTATAGCAAGAAAAATCAGAGATCAAATTGTTAACCTGCAACTACAGAGTTAAGTATTGTCTTCTAAAACTCTTTATTAGTCCATTTTGCACTGCTATGAAGAAATGCCTAAGTCTGTGTAATTTATAAAGAAAAGAGGTTTATTTGGCTAATGGTTTTGCACGGTGCTGGCTTCTGTAAAGCTTCTGGTGAGGTCTCAGAAAGCTTTCATTCATCGAGGAAGAAGAGGAAGCAGGTGTGTCACATGGTGAGAGAGAAAGGAGGAGGTACAAGGCTCTTAAACAACCAGCTCTTGGGTGAACTAATAGACTGAGAATCACTCATTACTGTGAGGACAGCACTAAGCAATTCATGAGGGATCCGCCCCCATGACCCAAACACCTCCCACTAGGCCCCAGCTCCAACACTGGGGATGACAATTCAACATGAGATATGGAGTGGACAAATATCCAAACCATATCACTTTCTATTGCTCTCTTTCCTTTCTGCCTGCTTTGAATTTCCCATTATTAAGCTACTGGCATTGAGATACAACTCACTTTTTATATAGCACCAACTAATCTGAAGTTACTTGGAAATTCTGTTTCCTTATATAGTTCAGCAAGTTCTAGCTAAAATGTAAACATTGAAAATTCATTTGAAACAGAAGGAAAAAAAGATAAAACAGGTTTTTAAAAAAATTAAACTGCCATGAAAACTGTTTTACCCATAATTTTGGTCTACATCCTTCACCAGATTATCTACTGGGGAAAATAAAGTTTTGGCATATGTTTTCAGACATAATTTGGATCCAGCTATCTTTAGAGGCCAGCGAAAGTACCAAATGTTAGCCAGTAGACCACAGGGTGGCATTTACAGGCCAGTGAGTTTGTGATGCCATCTTATGGCTAGAATTTTAAGGTAAAAACAATTGGATCTTGGCTTGTGTGTGTATATATCTGTTTAGATGTGTTTATGTGTATGTAGATGCATTATTTGTTATGTCTAGCATGCTACAAATTGGTTTATAAGTAAATGAGTACTTGTACATTAAATAAGCTCAAATGCTTTGCAAGTTCATGTGAATTTAGGTATCTTTGGTAAGTAAAAATGGTTTCAAAATTATTACTAAAATACAATAGAAATGTCTTTGGAATTTTCACCACACATTTTTGGGTTTACTGATTATTTTATATTTGCCTTTGATAGATATTTTAAGATATCAGGGTTTGGCATCAGGTCATAAGACTATAAACCCAACCAAAAACACAATAGTCTTTGTGTGATTTTTTTGACAAATAAGACTAATACAAGATCGTTTGTTCAATGAAAACAGCTGAATCATCTGAGTTATTGGCAAAATGCTCATGAGTTAACTTTAAGGTTCTTACTTAGATGAACCCTGATGTTCACAGGCTTTAAAAATGGTTAACAGGGAAATAACTTTAAATGATGACTGGCTTTGTTTAATACCTGAGTTAAGATGTAATTTAGGTAAAGTGTCATAAGTGAAAGAATTGAGTACATGTAAATAGAATAAATGATTCTATTTACTTTATGTAATTTAAAATCTTAAAATTAGTTTCAATTGATAAATAGGTGCTCATTGGATATCTGAGTCATTTTCAATTAAGAAAGGATTTTGATATGGGGAAACATGTTTATAAAAATTTTGGAGTGTTTTCATCCATAACATATTAATATCTGACAGATTATTCAGGATTTCTTGCCTCCTAGGTTTTCACTAAAATTTAAGGTTACTAAAAGTAAGAATTCTAGTTGACATAATAATTCTCTATATAAAGTGTCAAGGTAAGATGTGGGCTTTGATGAGAGAATAAATTATAAGACATGTAAAGCTGTGTTACTATTGAGAAAAAATAAATTTAGGTGATATGGAGATTATTTAAAAGTTGTTTCTGAAATAAGGTAGAAAGGAACCAGTAAGTAGAAGAGAGAAGCATGAAGAAGGCTATGAATATGAAGATGTATTTTTAGTAGGAAAGCTTAAAAAGAGAATAATTGTGTGTAAGAAAGGTAAATTTGGTCCTAAAGTAAAATGGCTAGTTATTGAGAAAAGAGGGAAGTATAGAACAAATCAGAAAGTCCAAGTATGCTGTAGATGGTTTTGAAAGTTGTAATAAGGTTTGTGAAAGAGAATTTATAAAAACAATTTTGATGTGATTCAGTTAGCTTTTTTAAAAAAGGGAATTATTTATAATAGTTCTTCTATGATTGGTCCTCTATGTTAAATGAGGTTTTCTTAAGGCATTGGTTTGCTCCTAATAAAATTACTAGAATTTTGATTTTTAATTCTATAACCTGTTTCTTTTTGAAAACTTTTCAGATTCATATCTCAGAAGTTCAACTTTTGTTGTATCTCACTGCTTTCAGCTTTTTCTTCTGTTGAGAAGGCCTAAGATGATAATGCTCTCCTTCAACTTTTTCATACAATTCTATAACTTTTTTCCTCCAGTTTTAACTGTTGTTGTAGACTGATGCGGAAAATGTTTTATATAGAAAAGCAATGTTTTCCTTGAATACAACTTGATATTGTACTCAGCTTTTCTTGATATGTCTGAATTTTTCCATGTAACCCAAGAACTTCCCATGCAGTCACTAAGAGTCATGTATTTCCAAGACATACTAATAACCTGGGACACACCTTTCCTGTGTTTGATTGAATGTGAGTTCTTTTTTCATCAAGTTTGACTTTGAGTCCTTTTTTCATCAAGTTTGACTTCCAGGTTATCTAAATGAGTTTCCCATAAGGAGAAGCAATCACATTGCAGGTTTTTCTTTGCCTTTTTCGTAACTGGCCTAAAAAACAAAGTTTTTACATTTTATCAAAATAATCCCTATGTTATATTTATAGGTTTTTAATTACTTGGGCAAACTGAAATTTAAAAGGCTTAAAATTTCTATATGTATGTAATTTGCTGTATTGCTTTTAAAGTTTTTTGATTATCACATTTGGTTAAATGAATAACTATTATTCTGTTTTGTTCAAATATTTTGAGCCCTTTAACATCTTTGATAAACATCCTCAAAATAAAATTTTAAAACTAAGTCTCAGATTACTGGAGACTTATCAAAGCTATAAAGTTAATCACTTAAAGGTTTCAGAATCTTTTTACAACTTCCAGCCAGGTGATAAACAAAAGAGAGTTAATTGACTCACAATTCTGTACGGCTGGGGAGGCCTCAGGAAACTTACAATCATGGTGAAAGGCAAATGGAAAGCAAGGCACGTCTTACATGGTAACAGAAGAGAGTGTACGGGGGAAACTTCCACTTTTTAAACCATCCGATCTTGTAAGAACTCCTTCACTATGATGAGAACAGCATGGGGGAAACTGCATCCATAATCCAATCACCTCCCACCAGGTCCTTCCCTTGACATATGGGGATTACAATTCAAGATGAAATTTGGGTGGGGACAGAACCAAACTATATCAATACTTATCAGGTACTATTAAACAATCCTTGTGCTGTTAAGTTACAGGGTTTTGACTCCTGGGTACACATATCTCATCTAAAGAAGGCACTCACTCCTGCCATTATCTGACACCAAACTCAAGTTAACCAAAGCCTCATCTTTAGATCTGGGAAAAGATGACAAACAAAGTAAACTGCTTTCATGAGACACAGGGATAGGCCGCTATTCAAAGAGATTTGGATTCATTTTATAATTGTGCCTCTATCTATATACTTGATGCTAGATAGTTTGAATGTTTAGCTACCTGTGAGCTTCCTTTTTCAGTCATTCCCATAACTAGACAAGGCTTATGACCTTTTTGCTTGAAACCTTGCTAATACTTTATGTCTTGTTTTCTCTTCAGAATTTAAAAACAATTCAATCCCACTAGGTCAATCCATTTTGCACTGCAAACATACTGCTGTTAAAGTTATACAAAATCAACCACCCTCCCTCTATGCCCAGGGACTATTGCAGAAGAGATGGGCACATGAAATTTTAAAGGGTCTGTTTCAAGAGCTAAAACTAGTTCAAAGTCTCCAAATCAAAGATAGATTCACAGATGCCTAAATGGCTGATGGTTCAACACGTAAAACTTATAGATAAATTGATTTTATAATCTTGCTTTTTGGCTTTTGGTTTTTGGCTCTTATGTTACTTGAAAAAGTTATAATGGTTAATGAGTGTCTGCCCAACTCCATTCCCACAGATGCCTAGAAGTATTAACTAGCTTTAAGTCATTTGGGTCTAATTCTCTTTGCCATAGGGGTCCCATCAAGGGATAGTATGGACCTAGGGCAGGTAGCCACACTACCCCAGCAATGATATGGAAAAAAATAAAAGCTTGGTCATTGATGCTGTCTCTGGCATATTTTGACCAAAAAGAGGGTATATAAATGAAAAAAGTAGAATCCTATGTCCCTCACTAATTAAATGGACCTCCCTTGGCCAAGGGAGCCCCAGAAAAAAACCTTAAAAACTTAGTTCCCAGCCATGAACTAAGGGATGGGAAGTCAGACATGTCATGTTATCCCTCCTCCCTTTTATGGTTTAGAGAAAATAACTCAGCAGACTTAATGACCATTAGACTAACAGAACAAACTCTTTGTGGCAATAAGATACCAAATCATAAACAGGACATAAGGCCATGCCAGGCAAGTGTTAAGTCTTCACCTGAAGGTAACCATATGTTACCTGTATGTTTTGTAAATATGCCTGTGTTAGGACTGCCTTTATGAATACTTACAGATTCTCCTATAACCTGTTAAATATGTATGTTTAGCCAACCTGATATCATATCCCCATTGGAGTCCCAGTACAATTGATAGTGGGGAAGAAACTTACTGACTTTCTTATTGATGCAGGGGCCACAAATCCTGTAGTTAACGCCCATCTATCCCTGATTTGAAGAAGACTATGATGGTTACATGAATGTCAAGGGAAGCTGTAACTCATTCCTTCCTGAAACCTTTGAATTGTCAGCTTGGAGACCATAACTGACAGAAAAATTGAAAAGATAAACCACAGTCTAAAAAGAAGCATCAAAATTTTCAAAGAACTAATTTAACCTGGAATAAGGCATTGCCAGTTGCCCTGCCATAGATTAGAGTAGCTCCCTGAAGTATGCTCAAATTGAATCTCTTTGAAACATTATATGATAGGTCATTGCAAGTTTCAGCTGGAGAACGAACTGATATTTTAAGAGATTTAGCAATTGCCAAATATGTTAACTGTAGTCACTGTACTAACTTCTGTTCATGACTTTTCTTCTAGCAGGATCACACATCCCACAGATGTGGTCTCACATCCTTTTTGACCAGGAGGGGTCTTCTTAAAGACCTGGAAAGAAAAAGGACCTGAACACCAATTTGTTGCCAAGTGAATGGGACTGTTAGAGGTGCTGCTGAATACCCACTCATGAGTTAAACTTGATGGATTAAAGCCATGGGTATATCATACTTGGGTCAGGTCACCCCACCATTCCAGAAACCAGGAAAACAGTGGGCATATGAGCTCTTGAAGGACCTAAAGTTACTCATTCACAAAAGGATAAATGAAATAAAAATGAAAACCCTATGTGTCTTGCTTGTCTTTTGGAGATTTTCATATGTTTGGCAACCCAAATAGTTAGGATTTCTCAGTCTATTGCCACTTCCACTAACCTATCCCCCACTGCTGAATTTGCCATCCTACACCTTGTTCAGTACATGACAACTCTGATCATATAGTTGTTGCTGTATATAGGGTATATAGGGCACAACTATATGCTGTATATCAGGAAGCATGCACCCAGAAATTCCATGCTTCTTTCTTACTCAACTTCTCATTAGACACTACATGCAAAGTGATAGTGGGAACCCACAAGCCTACAAGGGGAATATTTCCTTAGCCAGGTCAAACGGTTTTATTCCACAGTCATCCCTCATCAACCCCATCCAACCAGTAGTACCCAGATGGGAGACAACATCCCATTGTCCTCAATTCCACAAGATTTTGGAATGAACCTTTGAGAGTGGGGAAATTGTAGCAGTGAACAGGAGGCCTAGCATGACTAACTCCATTTTGCTCCTAAACTCATCACTCATTTTGTGGTGATATCTTTTAGGTTAACTGCTTTTGCTTATTTCTGCACGTAGGCCAAGCTAACTATGAGACGAATTTGGTGTATAGTTGAAAGCAAATATGATAACAGTTCCTTATGAAAACTAACCCAGAAGATAAAAATAGTGTACCCACATGTAACAATGTAGTGTTGAGTATTTGTCGGAGAGTCATGACCCAACCAAGGATGGAGGCATTTCATGGCCTCCTCAGACCAGACCCGTGCTGGCACCCAGGTATCTGTGGTCATGGGTCACCTCTGGACTCCAACCCTTTCTTTTTTCCCCTTCCCTTAACATAAAAACAACCTGAAATGTTTACTGACTTAAGATGGTTAAGACATTAGTCCACCATGTTCTTAGTTTGCTAGCTCTCTAAATAAGGTCACTGACCTTGTTCCAAATCCTTGTCTCTCAACTTACTGGCTGTTGTGCGGTGAGCTGAAAGAGTTTGGAATCAGATACAAGACTTTAAAACCAAACAATTCCTACTAGTGTCATAATCTAGGCCATGTAAAATGACCAATATATAGGAAGTTTCTCATAATTAATGGGTGTTGTATCTTCTGATAATTTGTCATTTAATTTTTAATGTAATTTGCAAATCTTTAATATATGTATCTGTTGAATAACAAATTAATTGTTTTCTTTGTAGTATTTTAGAACTTTTAAAACATTGTTGTGTGAAATTCAAAAGTGTTATGTAGATAAAGCAGGCTTAGATATGGCTTTCATCAAAAGTAAAGGAGAAAAAAGATGATATTTTCCTTTTCCACACCCTTAGTGTGGAAACAGAAAATACTGTTCTTTTTAACTCTCTAATCTATCCCCCAGACACTTTCACACACAAAAAGCAGGGTCTGTTTGTTAGAAATTCTTTTATCTCTTCTCTGCTATATAATTATCTTTATGAAAAATGCAATAAAAGCAAATAGTAAAATATATTTTAAGAGAAAATAAAGACTTTCATTGTATATAAATTAGTTATTTAGTTTTCAGATTGCTACAAAAGACCTTGAAAGAGGCAAGGCATGGTGGCTCACGCCTGTAATCCCAGCACTTTGGGAGGCCGAGGTGGGTGGATCATGAGGTCAGGAGATCGAGACCATCCTGGCTAACACGGTGAAACCCCGTCTTTACTAAAAATACAAAAAATTAGCTAGACGTGGTGGTTGGCACCTGTAGTCCCAGCTGCTCGGGAGGGTGAGGCAGGAGAATGGCATGAACCTGGGAGGTGGAGCTTGCAGTGAGCTGAGATCGCATCCACTGCACTCCAGCCTGGGCGACACAGCGAGACTCCATTTCAAAAAAAAAAAAAAAAGACCTTGAAAGAAATAATAATAAACATTAAAGAAGATAATCTTTACCAATGTTTATCTTCTCTTGAAGATAAACAAAATCTAAAAAGATCATCAACACAGTTGTATTTTAACAATAAGCAATTTCTCCCGAAGCAATAATCTAAGGATAATATTTATGTTACAGTCTATTATCTATAAAAATATTACAGCTGTAATAAAAATTCAGAACAAATACCTTTGTTGTTAAACTTTTAGAAGCACAATGGAGGTACATTTTTTTTTATAGGAGTTAACTGTTAGCTACTACACAATCCTATTAATGTGGTGATGTTGGAAGATCAAGGCTAGCATCTGCATAATAGCTGTCTAGAGCATGATGTTGGGCAGGGTGAAGAGCTGCATTATTTTATCTGCAATTTAATCAAATTTGTGACACATAAATGAGCTTTATAAAGGGATTTAATTCATGTCTGGTACTTAACAATTCTCTTTTGGTAATAAGGCTACATATTTATTTTGTCTATATATAATAATATGTATACATTATTGGTCAAGGCTAAAATAAACTCATAGGTGTTAATGCTGTTTTGACTGTAACATTTTATTTCAAATCAAATAAAAACAATACATGCCACTTTAAAAGACAAATTAAGGAAACAACCTGACTTTCTTTTCATTTGTTATCAACTTTCCCAGAGGATAAGACAGGACCTACAATTTATGTTAAAATTATGGTTAGATTTATTGTCACAAATGGTTCTATGGGCATGTCAAGAAAATTCAGGCCTGATACTTCAAAAGTGCCCTCTCAGATACTATGCATTTTTCACAGAAGTCAGTTACCCAACATTGGTGTTCTCACTACTGACTTAAGAAAATTAGGCTCAACTAAGAAACAAAACTTCGAAAAATACAATTAATGTCTTACAGAAAACTAGCCATCACAGTGAATTTTCATCTTTTCATATTTCTTTTCAAGCAAGTAGAAAAACTTGGATTGATGATGTGATTTCAACACTGACATTAGGATATAATCATAGATGGTTTTGAAATTAGAAACAGGTGTGCCAACATGGTTGGCTGAGCAGAATGAAGAACTATGCCTTCCTAATATCACTACATAATGGATTTCTTTGTAGCAACTTTTGATGAGCATTATGTTCAATCATATAGTAAACATAATTCCATCTGGATTATATATCTTGAAGGAGTCATAAAATTGAGATCTTAATTCCTATGTGTTGAGATTAAAGTTTATAGGTTATTATAATTTAATTTAAACTTAGTGTAAAGATTGCCCATCTGTTTTGGTATTTCAAGCATATCAATTATGAAATAGTCAAACTAAGGTAATTAGATAAGCCATCAATATGGTGATGCCTGAGTGATAATGCTTTTATATTAATGTGAAGTTAAAGTTTAAGAGGAACACGCATAGATAACATGAAATTATCTAAAGACAAATAATCTAGTGATGGATTTAAAACAAGTTGCATAAGCCAGAATATGTGTGGGTGTTATATGGTGTATACATGAGGAAAATACTATGCTCTTTGTTAATATTCCCTTGTTTAATAGTACTGCTTACATTACTTTCAGTTTAGCCCTATAAAGTGTTCTGATTTATCACATTGACTATGGGTGTAGCACATACAATAGGAAGACAAATATCACTGTTGGCATATTTCTTTAGACATTAAATATAAAATTTATAATTTTATTTCCATTAAGAACAACTTGTTATTTAAGAAGTTGTTAATTTTTAGGTGTTCTCTACTGTAACTTCTCAAAAATATGCACATATGCACCTATCAATGTTATTTAACACTACTTGGATTTGGAAAGTAGTGGTTTTATCTTCCTTAAGATATTGAAATATATTACTCCACCTCATGTTAAGTTTTGGTAGAAAAGTATATCTAAGCTTCTATTTTCCTTCCATTTTTATTCTCTAGGAGTCTTTTACTTTATCTGCATAATTTCCCTGCAAGATCTCATCTGTTGTTTATGACTTTATCTACCACTTCTTTACCAATGACTTCTAAATCTAAAATTGCAATTAAAACCTTTTCCTAAGTCCACATTTCCAAGTGGCTACTAGACATAACAACCTACATATCCCACGATTACTTCCTAGGCATTATATCCGAAACTGTGCACTTTAACTTCCCATGCAATCACTTCTCCAGCCATAATTTGCTGTTTCCTGAAATCCTGATCTTAATTAATGATGCTTTCATTTATCCAGTTTCCTGAGTTAGAGACTCAGGAGAATCATATTCAACCGTCCCCTTTTTTATTATCTCATGTCTATAACCCAGGACCAAGTCTTATACAGTCTAATTTTGTTTATGAATAAAAACTTAATAATCTGTTGGATACCTTCTATCTACTAGGCTAGACGGTCAGCTGGGTGCTGGGAATATATCAACAGAAAAAATAAACATGATCCCTGCCCTCATGGGATTTCCAGGGCTGCGAAGGAAGGACAGGCAAGAGGAAGGATAAAATATATAAAAAATAAAAATTATTTCATGCAGTGATAACCATTAATAATGAAAAAAAATGGGTGATGTAAACTAATGATTGGGGATGGGTGTTCAAGAGGGAAGGTCTTTCTGAGAAAAACATGTAAACCGATAAGCCATCAAAAGAATGATTTTAAAAAGGCAGTCATGTGAAGATATAGGCTAAGTGCATGTGTGCGTGTACATATGTGTGTGTCCACACTACACAGAAATACATCCTACATTTGCTATGAAACTTTCTTTGTATCCAAAGATTTCTGACTATGCTCTTGAGGATTTTGTTTAATTGTGCCACGTAGTATTCACATAGTTTAGAACTTCTTTTAACAACATGAAATTACAACACTATTTTTTTCTGGCACAATGAACATTCTTAATTTATGGCCCCAAATGCACTCTCTAACACTGTTTCCTGGGGGTATACCCACTGTGAACTTAAGTAAGCTGGGCTTACTTGCTCTCTGGACTCTAGGGTTTCAAATCAGTGAAACACACCGACAAGAGTCTAGTGTTTGAAAGATGACAGTGCGTGGCCTATTTATTTCCCGGTATCCTTTCCTGCCATGTCATGGTTGGGCAGATGCTGTGTTTCCCCACGGCAGAACCTGGATACTGACAGACATTCCCTCTCCCAGGGCCTCAGTTCCCTCCCATTGCTCCTCCTAGCTCTCAGTGGTGAGGGTTCCTCTCTCTTGCTAGTCCTTCACCATCTCATCTTGATTTCCCTAACCCACCCCACGCCTATGTAAATAGTCAATTTATTAGATACTCTTCAATTATTTATTTTGAATATATTATTAATATCTCTCTCCTGCTGAGACCCAGGATGACGGTGTTGTTCACTATTGAGCCAACTGGTGAGCAATGAGTATACCTCTCCAAATGTTTGTTCCTTCAGTATTAAAACTCATTTTGGGGGTTTTGGTGTGGTTTGGCTAGTATTCTGAGCCATTACTACTAGTTCTTCCCAAATTCTCTAACAAAAGTATACAACCCTCTTGGAATATTTTCCATGTTGTCAAATATATTAGGTGTTGCATCACTTAATATTTCCCGGTACACCTGTCTCCTGGAGACTTCTTATTCCAATCTGGAAAGACTGTTCTCCAGGCCTGCCACACAGCGTCATTCTTTAACCTCCTTTCCCTTCAGTCTCTCTCTTCTCGGCTATAATTTGGGTGAACAGGAATTCTATTCAGAATTTTACAGGCTTTGCACCCATGATTTTTAGTGTTTGGGACAGTTTTTGTTGGTTGACATATTTGGCTTTCCGATTCTTTATATGTGCTCCTCCCCCCCACCCCACCCTCTGGAATGTTTAAGATTTTGCCTTTATTTCATGTGTTCCAGAACTTTCATGATAATATGACTGCCACGGTCTTTTCTTTTGCATTTACTATCCTGGTAATTTTATGTGCTCTTTCAGTCTGGTAATGCATATCCTTCATTTCTGAGAAATGTTCTCTCTCTCTTTTTGTTTGGATAATTTCTTTCCCTCTGCTTTTTCTCTTTCTCTAACTCTCATTAGCCAGATGCTCACCCTCCTAAATTGACCCTCTACAATATATTTTTTACCTTTCTACTTTATTTTCTATTTTTTGTCTATTTAAAAAGAAAACTCTGAGTGATTTAACAAATGATCTTCCACTTATTTAAAAAAGTTCTATCATACACAGTATATGTTTTTGTATCCCAAGAGTTCTTTTTTGCTTGCTGTTCTTTTTCATGCATTTGCTATTTACTTCAAGGATGAAATATGATTTTGCTTTATCTTTCTGAGGATATAAATTATATTTTGCTTTAAAATTTCCTTCTATACTATGTCTTGCTTCTGATATTTAAGTGCCAGGACTATAATTTCCCCCCTCTGGCTTCTTCGTTTCTGGGGAACAATTCTAGTCTTTTCAGTGGAGGATATAATCAGACTGTCTCCATACTTGTGGCTAAAAACTGAAAAAAGGCCTGCAGCAGAGATGTATAGCTTTCAGCTTGAATAATTTAATTTATTCTGCCCATTTTTAGCATATTTTTCTACTATTATTGTTTCTGGTATCCTGAGTTTAGACCTTTTTGCCTTTATTTCACTACATAATGAACCCTCCATTTCCTACTTGGGTAGGAAAAGAATGTCTCCTGGCAATACAGAATTGGGGATGGGACCCGGGTCTAACAACTTGTTAGATACACTTTAGTCAATTCTCCTATTTTCATATTTGTATAAGTCAATTCTCTATAATATGTAGTGTCTTCAGTTCTTAGACTTTCCAGAGTCGACAGAGACTGAGTGGCTTCTAATTGATGTCACCCTATAGTCAGTTAGGGGGCAGATTTTCATTTTCCAAAATTGAGTTGAAACGTCTCATCCTTTCCTGGGTCCTTCCTCATTCTCAATCTTTTTGTAAATCTAAACTTTATATATTCACTTATAGTCATTATAGTAGCATTTTGGAAGGAAGTACAAATAAAATGCAAGGATTCAATTTTCCATATCAAAAGGCATGCACACTTTAAAACCTTAATATATGTATGAAATTATAGATAGGACAAATTTTCTAATATAATATAGTTAGAATCAGGATAGGTACATTAAGTTTTTATTTGTATCTTTTAATTTCAGCTTCTTGACATTTGAAAGGCTTTAAAATGTGAGATGGTAAACTCCATCTGAAAACTTTGATAGAAAAAGATAATCTAAAATATGCAAACAGAAAGACTGCATTTTTTCTACCATAATGGCAACATAAGCCTTTTGTTCCTTTGTTCTTCAATCTGTGAAATCAGAGTTTAATAATGTCTGATTCATAGGGATGTTGTGTGGATTAAGGTAATATGACAATCAGCATAGTTTCTGACACAGAGCAAATGCTCAATAAATATTACTCTCTTCTACTAGGTATAATATACTTTTATTCATGTGACCTAAGATGACATTATAAATGTTTTGCCTAATTCATCTATGCATTAGGTCCCCATTGTATGCAACCATAACTCTTTTGTTAGACTAAAATCAATTATAATTAATTGCAAAAGTGTTACCTGTTTTCCCTGCTAACATGAAAGCTCACTGGAAGCAGATATTCTTTCTCTACTATTCACCAAAACTACAGTGTCTTGATCAGTATATGTGTTCAATAAGTATTTAATAAACATTTTATCTCATTATATCTCTATTTTTTACGGGTGCCAAAGTTAGGACATTTATTCTTCACTTTGTATGTATAGGTAAACTTGTATACTTAAGTGTTAGGCTATATTTTTAGGCCTATTAAATTCATCTTGTGAAATACCAGCCTGTAATGAAATTGTTCAAATTATCTTTCCATCAACATTGCATGAAATTGTTCAAATTATCTTTCCATTAACATTGCATGTTGTTTAGTCTTCCCCTTCCCTCTTCATATCCCTGTTTCTTCTTATCACACAATTGTTCAGTACCCTACCAATACATTATCTGTCTCATTAATTTAAATATTGAGTAACAAAGGGGATAGAGCTTAGGCCCATGACATGCAATGCAAAACTTTTTTTCTAGTTAGATTAATCCAATCATCAGTGTTTGGATGTCGTCATTCCATTAGATGTGAACCATCCTAACGATACTATATTTCAGTACACACTTCTTTATTTTGTCAAATGATTTGTTCTACTTCTAGAAAACCACAATGGTCCACCTTTTTAATAGTTCCATCACAAAGAAAATGAGGTGAGTTTAGCATGTGTTGTTTCTCAACACTTTTAACCCATTTTAAAAGGTTTAACGACTTATGTTGCCATTATGGTAGAAAAAATGCAGTCTTTCTGTTTGCATATTTTAGACATATCCAGGGTCACACAACTATAAGCATAGAAACTGAAATCTAAACCTGTGAACTTCCACTCCAGCGCTGGAAGAATTCACTACTCTGCCATACTGAGCAATTCAAAGGCTCCTTGGGTGCCACACTATGAGACACACAATAAACTAAACCTATGTGTGTGAAAAAAACAGGTTCCTGGAAGATCTCAAAACTTAAAAATGAACCCACATGAATAGGAGGTTTTTAATTAGTGCAGAGAAGACAAAGGGTAATAGTCACTCATTTATTCTACATATATTTATGTAATGCCTACTGTGTGCTTGGTAATGACCCAGTGTAAAGAATAAACATAGCACAAAGTGCCTTCTCTCAGAGGTTTGTCTTCTAGTGCAGAAATGAACAAACATTTATTTACAAAGTAAATATTTAAAATATGCATTTTATAGGACAGTAAATAGCACCAAAAAGAAATAAAAAGCATGAAAGGAGGATATAAAATTTGAGGGATAATGCTTTGGAATTTTAAATGGGATGGCCAGGAAAGACCATACTGAAAAGGTGGTTTTTGAGTAAAGAAGGAAGCAAAGGAGCAAGCCACGTGAATGCTGGGGTGGGGATAGCATTCTAAGTAGAAGGAATAAGTGCAAAGACCCTGAGACAGGATCATAGCCACTGTGTCAAAACACTACAAGGAAGTCTGTGTGGTAGGAAATTATAGGAGAGGAGGTGAGAGAAGGGACACAAAGTCTAAGTGCAGCCTTTTAGAGCCTAGTAAAGACTTTGGTGCTCTCTCTTAATAAGATGGAAAGCCACTGGAAGTTTTCAGTCAAATAATAATGACATAAACTGAAATTTTTTAACAAGATTATTCTGGCAACATATAAACAACAGACTAAATGAGGGATAAGAGCAAGAGGAAGAGGAGGACTGGCTAGGAAGTCATTGTAATAATTCAGATGAGTCATGATGTTGAATTGGAAAAGGACAAAAGGTAAGAACAGTGTGGGCAGATTGACTTTTGGACATATTTTGAAGGTAGTGCCAAAGGATTGATGTGTAATGTGAAAAGAAGGGGGAACTCAATGGTAACCCCAAGGATTCTGGTCAGGCCAACTGTAAGAATGAAGGACATTAACTGGGTTGGGGTTGATATTGTGAGGTCTGTTTTGTACACATTATGTTTACTCCATTTAACATCCATCCAAGACTACATGCTGAGGAAGTGGTTGGATATATGGATCTGGAGTTCAGGGAGAGTCCTGGCTGGGCATATCAATTTGTGAGTCATCACATTACAGATGGTATTGAAAGTGGTGGGACTACAGGAGAAAAGAGAAGAGGTCTAAAGCCAGGAGCACTCTAAATTTTAGAATTAGAGGACAAGGAGAAACCAGCATAGGCAAGTGAGATGGAACTGCAAGGAAGCAGGAAAAGAATTTGTATGTTGTTTTAAAAGTAAATTGCAGCACAAATTCTCAAGGAAAACAAAGTAATCAACCGTGACAAATGCCCCTGATAGTGCAAGTAAGACGAGAACTAAGAAATAGACTATTGGCTCTAGAAATGTGGAAGTCATCAGTGGACTTTTAAGGGAATAACTTTGGTGACGGGGTGGTAGCAAAAACCTGACTTGGTTCAGGATGAAATCAAAGGAGAGAATTTGGCAATAGTCATTTAAGACAACATTTTTAAGGACTACTGTTGTAAAGGGAAAGAGAAATGTGGAAACTGAGGGAAGGTGTAGATAATATTTTTTTTTTTGCTTTTCGGTTTGTTTGCTTTCTTTTGGTTGTGGTAGGAGAATAGTATTTACACATGCTGTTGGGAAGAATCCAGTGTAAAGGGGAAAGTGATCCTAGAGGAGAGAGAGCAGGGAGAATTGCTGGAATAGGTGAGAGGCGATGGGATGCAGTAAATAAGGAGACGGACTGCTCTGCTAGAGGCATGAAATGCTCATCCTAAATAAGAGTGGAGAAGGCGAGATATATGGCTTCTAATAATTTATTTAAATATATGAAGAACTGTCTTATGAAAGAGGAGATACTTATTTTGTGTCATGAAATAGCGTAGAATATAGCAAAAGGGTGAATATTACAGAACAACAGAAATAAAGAAATTTCAATAAATGATGTTTGGAACTAGTAGGGCTCTCCTTGAAAAGCAGTAAGGTCTCTCTCCTGGGAACCAGGTAACAAAGTCAATTCCTCTTCGGTGCTTACTCTGAGTCACGCACTAGGTTGTATGCAATGTATACATGATTTCATTTAGTTTTCACACTTCTACAAGATAAAATTTATTCCCAAATTGCAAAGGAGGAATCAAAGTCACATGGATTGAGTTCCAACATTATCGAGTACAGAGTAGCACAGCAGTGGGGGAGGTGTCTAAGTGACTCCCAAAGCTATGGTCTAACAACACTAAGTGACTGAAGGTTAAGGATGCAGTAGAGCAAGTTTAACTATTTTCAGGGAGAGTGTAAGAGTGATAGAGTAAACATTTTTCAATTTTTTGAAGTGCTATGCTTCTATTTTCTGATTGGGGAAAGTTAGTCTCAGTTTCCCGTCTTATTCCAAGCTCTAGAATGACTCTCTATGTTTCATGAGTTCTAAATAAATGATTAAATTCATCTTGCATATTCCAGATAATGGCCTGTGTATAGGAAGCACTTAATATTTATTAAATTGAATTGAAGATGACAAGCAGGTAACTCTTCAGCCTCTCGGGCTGCAATTCTGGCCTTTCTCCATTAGGGACCGGCGGCTCATCAGGGAATAATCTTTATCAGGCGTACTCTGTCAAAGTCATCTGGGAACTCTTTTATAGGTGACTAGGATAGGTTGAAGGAAAATGGTATCCAAAGCAATTCTTACCCACTCAGTGAACCACAAGTATAAATTAATTTTGTTAGGCAATTAAGAAAGCAAATGGCAAAAATAAAAAGAGAAGTCTGATTACATAGTTTTAATATCCAATGCTTATTTATTTTAATGTAAAATCTGTGCCAATATTCAAATTAAAAATGTCCTATTTTCGTATCTGTTTTGCTAGTAAACAAAACTTTGTATAATAATTGCTAAATATAAATATTATTTAGACATGCCTAGTACTAAATGTATCTATGTTTAGGTATAACTTCAGATGTTTATAGGCAAACATTCAAACTTGTTTTTTAATCTTCTAAACTTAGCTATTTGTCCTAAAGTATAGCTTCAAGTAAAACATTCAATTAGAAAGGATAGGGTGTTTTTATTCTAAAATAGTCATTAAAATAAAAGCAATCAAAGTGAAAAACAATGGAACTACATAGACTATTTCTCCATGAATTCAGCATTATCTTTACTTGAAAACTTCTCTTTGATGGGATTTGTTCTGTTTGTTTCAACCCAGGCACTATGCAGAAGGCTGGATTTGCTGATAAGCAGCTTTTTTTTCATTTTATTACAACTATCAGCAATGTAATTAATAATTTTTAATTACCAGGAGCCTAGATTATGCAAATGAACTATAACTTTCTTTCCTCCTCCTTTGCCTTTTGTGAGGTCTTGCAAAAGAAATGACGGGCACAGTTGTGTGTGTAGATCTGTGGACTGTGGGCAAGTATGCTGAACTACTGTTCAGCAGCTTGTCCAGAGTTTCAGTAAAATTTTGAGCCCGGTACTACCCCCTCCTTTTATCCTGCTGTGTTTGGATGGATGAAGGGGTACAGTTCTATCTGACCTCAGGAATCCACATAAATGAGGTAATATTAATTTCTATAAAGCTTTTTGAGTAGTGTAAAATGCTATACAAATAGGGTATATAAAACAAAATCCAACATGATCGTCTTAAACTCTATAGAAGGCTAATTTTAATTAATTAATTAATGTTTTTACAACAGGGTCTCACTGTTGCCCTTGTTGGAGTGCAGTGGTGTAATCATAGCTCACTGCAAGCTCGAATTCCTGGGCTTACTAATCCTCCCTCCTCAGCCTCCCCAGTAGCTGGGACTACAGGTGCGTGCTACTACACCTAGTTAATTTTTTTTTTTATTTTAATGCTTAGTAGAGATGAGGTCTCGCTATTTTGCCCAGGCTGGCCTCAAACTCCTAGGTTTCTGCAATCCTTCCTCCTCAGCCTCACAAGGTGCCAGGATTATAGGCGTGAGCCACTGCATCCAGCCAGAAGGCTAATTTTTAAATAAGAACCTTGTTCTGAAATATACACCTTTTGGGGATTGCTAATTGAAGCTGTCTTTTCCTTACTGGGTTTTCTCACTCCTGCCTCAACTGCTTTAAACACATTTTATGAACTGTGGGTTTTCAGAACACTTAATCCCAGGCATTCTTCATTTTAAATGATTTTATTTTATTGTTGTCGTTGTACAAACATCTTATTCTAGTTTAGGGACTCTAGCCTCATTTTAAAATTAAACATATCTTTGCTATGGCCAAGCATGAATAATGTGTTTACCTATTAATATTTTGGGACCCAAAGGCTTATTTCCCCTCAGGGCTTGTCAGGAATGACAGACAGCTCAGTTCAAAATGAATACTGATAGATTCATGCCAAGAGGGGGAAAAATCTGCTCAATTGTTCCCCTTTCATATTCTGCACTGAGCAAGGCTGCTGGTTTCAAAGCAGCTCACAGGAATCACACAAAATGTTGAAATTTTAAAAAGGAAGTACCTTAATTCAGTGGTTGGTTAAAGATGAGGTTCATAATTCAGCATGAGTTGAACTTACATTCATACACTCACTGATGTGTATTCATATATTTATTCGTATGTTATTAATATATTCTTACTGATATATATGTTATTTATAACATAGCAAGTATCCTCTCAAGGGCAAAACCACATCTTCACCCATGCTAAGATCTAGAAAAGGGAAGTATCAAATTTAAACAGCATTCTTATTCCTATTCTTTTAATATAATTTTCTATCTACTAAAGAAACGTGTAAAGGAGGCAGTGTCTGTGCATTTGTGCCAATTGGAAGAAGTAAAACATCTAAAGACTAAACTTACTTTTCATTCAAATTATTTTTTGAAGAATCAGCAAGGCTTTAATTTTTAATGCAAAAATTTTGGCATATATGTTTGGGTGATAAGACACTTGCCAAAAACTAGGTGAATCAAAAATCCTGTCAAACTCAACTTCCTCTAGGGACCAAGCGAAACTAAAGAGGTCTGACTATTGAACAATAGGAAGTTATGAAGACAGTGCTAAATTCAAGAGCATTCAAATGTAACATTTTGCAACAACGTTCAGGCCAAATAAAACACTTTTGCCATTTACTACCCTATAGATAGATAGGTTAATAATATAGATAGATTAGTATCTATTAGTAATCTATATATAGAGATTACTAATAAATAAATGATTAAATAAAATACCTTTTATTTTTATGTATTTTATGTATTTTATTTTTGCAGAATACTGGAGCAGGGTTTTTTAGGACTTGTTGAAGTAAATCATTTGTCTCAAATCAAGGGTAGATTGAATTATTTCTGGAAATACTTGTAAGACCTAATGAGTGTGTCATCTTTGGGTTGGACCCTGTTGCCATTGCTATAGCACAGCTCCAGGCACTCTTAAGTTGATCTAAAAGCATCCACAGCATTTTTTACACATCTGAGCTTCTAAGAACAAGGGACCCTGATGTGTCACAAAAACAAGGAGGCATGCCCTTTCCTCCTTGTGAGTGGAGAGCTCAGGTAAAAATTGAGGGAAGGAATTTGAACCCAGGCAGCCCTGGTGTTTACCCCCTGAGCCTTGAACAGGGCTAGACCTGGGCTGCTGTTGGGCTTGCATTGATGCTAACTTGCATATAACTTTTCAGAAACGCTGCCTTCAGTGGTCACTTCCATAATGCATAAGTCACTGCTGAATATTTTAAGAGCTTTCATATTTAGAGGAAAACAATAGGGTAAATAAACAAAAGACATGTATAGATTATTTTTAGTTTGACTTTAGAACGGAAGATATAATTTAAGGCTTGTTTAGCCCTTTACAGCTATGAATGACAGTACTTTTCAAGAAGCAGCTCCTTAGTAACTGGCTTCTTCATCATCATTAAGAAGTGCTTATTTGCAGTGTAATTACAGTGGGCTCCAATTAGAGGATGTGTACAGGGTATGTATATGTGAATCACTGGGTAACAGCTTTGTCTCTAGACAATGCCCTTTTAAATCTATATTGAATTTGCATCTTAAACTGAATAACTATGATTACAACTAAGCAAAACATTTAGGAAAAATGATTAAGAGCATTTAAAAATAGATGGGGGGCTGTGTGTGTATGTGTGAAACTTTTTACCTTTTTAACAATAACAACATAATAGACTACGTATATTTTCTACATTCATGAAAGAGCAATCATGTACCTATTGGTTCATGTTTCACCTTATTCTTTTTAAATGACAACTCCAATACTTACGCTCTGCATATCTATCATTGATTTTAGATTACTGTAATTTCTTCATATTTTGATATAAAATTTCATATTGTGTAAGAGTTTTTCTATAGTATGTATGAGGGACATAGAGTGAGGGAAGGAGAGAGGGAAGATGAGAGAGAGACGAGACAGAAGGAGAGAGAGGTCTATTACAGTCTCCTGATGTTAAAATTTGTGCAACTTAAAAATACAAAAAAAATGAATATATTGGTTGTACCCCAAATCTTTAAATAAATAAAACTCTAAAATAATGTGTAAGTAGTTTTCCCTCACTTAAAGAGAGTTGGTGGTAGTTATATATTTTGCATCTGTAAATACACTTTAAATTATGTGCCTTCAATATTTCTGCTGGTAAATTCTTATTAGGTATAGCTAATGAGCATAAAGCCATACATGCATTCTTCAAAAAGTGCAATGTAAAAACTGGAGTTAGCTTATGTTATGGATTGAATTTGCCTACATGAAGTACCAGCACTTGATGATTTGGAAAATGTTTCAGATAGCATGCTCTGAAAACAGGTGTGGCTGGACAACTATACACTAAAGAGATTAGGTATGTGATTTATGGGTCCAATCAACCATTTTAGTAGACTCCAGGAAGAGAGATGAGATTATTCAGGAAGAATGTGTAAAGAATACTCATGTCTAATAGTGTGGATTACCTTGACATGCACAGGAGACTGACAAAGTTTTTGAAAATTTTATACCAGCAGAAAAACTGTCAGCCCAGACTGAAAAGGGACAGAGATGGGATTGAATGAAACAAGAATGATTCCAAGGGCAAAGCAATGAGCCCAGAGGTTTAGGCCAGCCAGCTGGACATCATTGGCGAAGAGGTCGCGGCCACTGCCCAGGCTGGCCAAGAGGAAGGTGCAGTCGGCCAGGTGGGACAGGAAGACAGAGCATGGGGCTACAGATGATTATTCTCAGTCCTAGTAAACTAATGGAATTGACCCTGCTGACTTTTAAACTTGCTTGGGAACTCTGATCCATTTTTTCCCTTTGGGATGGAAATGTCCATCCTATGTCTGTCCCACCATTGTCTTTTAGAAGCAGGTAACATGTTTTCTAGGTTTCACAGGTCTATAGATGGAGTGAAATTTTGCCCCAGGATGGACCATATCCAGAGTCTTACTCACACTGGATTGAGATGATTTAAAGACAATATTTGGGACTTCTTGAGTTGAATATTTTTAGAGGAGATTGGACTTAGAGTTGATGCTGGATGAATTAAGATTTCTGGGGATGTTGGGATAGGTGAATAGATTTTTCAAGTTAGAAGGACATGAATTGTGGAGGGTGCAAAGAATATATTGCTATGGGTTGAATTGTGTCCCCCCAAAAAGTATGTTGAAGTCCTAATCCCTGATACCTATCAATGTGATCTGAATTGAAAAAAGGGACTTTGCAAGTAAATCTAGTTAAGATGAGGCAATACTGAATTAGGGTGGACCCTACTTCAAAATAACTTGTATTCTTTTAGGAAGAGGAGAAGAGACACAGACGGAAACAGGGATTGGAATTTTGCTGCCAAAAACCAAGGAATGCCTGGGCTACTAGAAGCAGCAAAGAAGGATCCTCCCCTAGAGGTTTTTGAGGGAGCAGGGCCCTTCTAATACTTTGATTTTGGACTTTTAACCTCCAGAATTGTGAGAGAATAAAATTCTGCTATTTTAAATCACTGAGTTTGTGGTACTTTGTGTTGGCAGCCCTAGAAAGCCAGTAATGTCCACTGCAGTGAACACTGTTTTTCATCGGCTTTCCAGCATTCATCCCCCTTCCCCTTTCAGTAACTGTATCTGATCCTCCTACCCTACTCTTGTTTCATGTGTTTTACAGAATTTACTCCACCAATGGCTCCAAAACTAAATATGTGTCCTATACACTTTCCATTTCTCTGGCCTCAGCAACTGCTTCAGGGATAAATATGTAACCCAATCATATGGGGAAGATGGAAGGCTGGAGCTGCTGCAGCTATGTTGCTACTATGAGAGGATAACCTGTCTGAGAATAGAAATAACAAAAATGGAGCAGAACCAAGAGATCTCTAAGAGAAGACCCATAATTATGAGACACTCAATCAACGATATGTAAACTTGGCCCTACTGTTACAATTTTGAGTCACCCAAGATAATAAATTCCCTTTTGCTTACACCATTTTTGATTAAATTTTGTAACAGTTTCAAGAGATTCATATGTGTTAAATCTGCCAGTTCTTAACACTGCCCTCCTTCAGTTGCTTTCAGCCATCATTGATACCAGATTGTTCTCTCCTGGTTTACTTCTAGACTTAAAAATAAAGTTAAGCCTTTGTTCAGGTGTTTCACTGATAACTTCATCAATGAAATAATTTGATTATTATCTACATAAAGTTATTTTTTAGGAAAAATGTTAACCAGATTTCCCATTTCTAAACGTGTACTTAATAGCTGCTTTCATTTCTAGCACTTAGTCTTGCAGTCTGCAGGCTGTATTACAGAGACCTTTAGTCAGTTGCATCTCAATGGCCTGAAAGAGCAGACAAATTGTCTTTAATTTTTTCCTGGGGGAGAAATATACAAGAGCATCTCTTCATATTACATATGGATTTAGATTAGATTGAATATACCCTCAATTTTGTGCTACTGAAACTAATATAGTTTATGTTTTGAAATACATTCTTAAAGTTGAGTTTCTATATTAACAAGCTAATTTTTTAATGTTTACACATTCCTGCATCAAACCTGTGCTTCCAAATCTTTTAGAAAATTTTCCTAATTTCTGATTTGATTCATAACATAAACCAAATGTACTTTTGATTCTAAATATCGAATTTAATTTATTATGTATCCAGTGCAATTTATCATATATACATCCTTTTGTAATTATTGAAATTCTGTTTAAAAACTATAGAGTCAACATATTCATTTTCCACAAGCTTTAGGCATAAAAGCCATACTATTCATACTGTATATATATTTTACCTGTCAGCTGCACAATTTTCATACATTCAAACAACTGAATGACAAAATACAATTTTAAAATTTCTCCTATAGGTGGAAGTATATATTGATTGAGAAAGAAAGAATAAAACAAAGAATAGCCTCATGGATTTGGATATACCAATTTTTTGTCTTCCTTTCTTGATGTCTATTTCATAATGTCATAAGGTCATGATTTAGAAACTGATTTAGAAATTCTATAAAGTCATTATTTTGAATACATAGATTCTCTGTTGATCATACATGTTATTAAAACTTTTATCCTTTTTGTGTTTTAAGCAGAATTATCATAGGTTATCATACACCTTAGTCATCACTGAAATAGAATTTTTTTTGCTATTTTATACATATTAACAGTTTATCTGAGTGTTTAGATATTATGCATTATTAAGAATTGTAACTCATTATAAAAGATTATTTCATAATGATATATATCTTGATGTTGTCATTAAAACTTCAGTTTTGACAAAGCATTTCCACATTTATGCTAAGTTTAGGCTACTAAAATAGAGGTAATATTTAAAAACATCAAATAATTACCTCGACAATGTACCCAAAGTATTATTTACCATATTGACAAATACCGTCTTCTTTATGTGTACATAATGTATTGTATATGTTTACATCTTTTTATACATCACTTCAAATCGTTATCTTTTGTGTATAAGACGTATAGATGTATATGCATATAAGCAAAAAGTAAATAAGAAGAAAAATTATTTACTGAGTATAGACAAAGTACATATAGTTTTTTAAAAAGCAACAACCACTTTACAGCATATAAACCTTTCTTTTGTCAGCTATACTGTTTAAAATATCTTCTCCCCCTGCAGCATTACCCTAGATACATAGTATCTACTCTGGTGGATGGTGCCGCTAGTACTTAAGGGGCACATCATTATTGTTACCTTTAAGCAAGGATTTCCTAAGAAATGAGTACTTAAAAATTAGATAAGAATCCAATAAAGGAGAAAGATGGCCACTACTAAGAAATCATATACACACTTGTATATTAATGTTCAAACGTGTTGCATTTAGGGCAGAACTTCCTCCAGTGTCTGCAGTAGCACTTGTATCAAGCTGCTCTATTCAGCCTGCTGCTATGACAACTATCGGGGGCAAATGTCAGGTCAGTTCCCTGCAGCTGCGTCTTGGTATAATTGCTTTGTCAAAACTAATAGCTGCCTTCTTTTTCTCAGAACAGTGAAAGGCAACAGTAGCCAAAGAACTAAATGCTGAGACATCCTTTATCTGCTCCACTGCCTACACCCTTGGTTCTGACCATATTGTACTTGTGATTTTCCCTATTTGGTGCTAAAACTGTGTTTAATATGCTGTTGGACAATATTTTAAACTACGGCATTAATCCCATGAGTACCTCTCTATAGGGCCATCTATTACCATTCTCAGGCACCAGCATTCCTATTGTGTGGTGGGCTTCTCACTCAAAGCCTCTTCCCCTCCCTAAAAGTTAACTTTTTGTGATGCTACGCAAGAAGTTACATATGGATATTTATTACGTACCTACCCTCATCCCAGTATGTAAATACACATATTTAGGGCTCACTGTGATAAAAAGGCAATGCTGTTTTATTCCTACAAAGTGATATAAAATTGTCGAGTCAAACAATTGTTGAGTGCAAAAGACATCTGGAGGCCATTACAATGTTAGCGGGGAATATAATTAATTACTAAAATATGTAGTGTTGATAGTTGTTGCTACAGAGAGAACTAGAAAAGGGACTTAATTTTGTGGACTAATATTTGATCTAGGGAGTTGTTCTTAAAGCAGGTGCACTTTGAGATGGGTCTACAAATAAACATAGGAGTGAAATTGAACTGAGAAACTGCCTGGATAAAGACACCCTGGTGGAAAGAGCTAGGACAGCTGTGCCACACTCAAATATATCTCAATCCCCCAAGTATCATTTATGCAGAAAGAAAACAGGAGCAACAAGGAGGAAACACATTTCTTACTTGTGTAAATTTCAGTCATAAATAATAATAGTGATAATGTATACCTGAGTTTTTGAAAAAATTAAATGAGAAAATATATGTTAATACAAATTTAAAATACACAATAACACACAAATATTAGTATGATTATGTATGATGTGCTCTGCATACATGTCCTGACTTATTTTACAAATGTAGTCAAAATGATACTTTGATAACTGAATAGTGAAGAACTTGGAATTGAAACCTGGATCTGGTTTTTGAAATAGTTTCAACAAATTTTGTAACTAGAATATAAATTATCAAATAAATGATAGTTGACAAAATTAATTTAATGTAAAGACCTATAGAAAGCATCTTGTATTTTAAGAAAACTAGCTCAAATGCAGGTTTCTGTAAAAAGATTTAAAGAAACCCATTGTTAATTGGACAGTTCCCTAGAAAATTTTCCTCACACATACAGAGGCTCAAAAAATCCTGACAGATTCATTGGACTTCTCAAATTTGCTTGATAGGCAATAATTAATGATATAAAAATGCAATTAAATTAAACTAATGTGACTTTCTGAGTTCTGCAACCAATGTAGTATTCAAATTCTTGCATGCTATGAATGTATGATGACATAACAGTTGAAATTTATGAAGCATTCTGATTTTCATTTTTCAGAACATTACCCTGAAATCCAAAGGGAGCTAAATATTTTGCGCTGTGTTGGTCTTCTTCTCCTTTTTAAAGGGAAATTCTGTTTCCAGTGGCATATGTAAAATGCTTTGAAAAAAGGAAGGAAGGAAGGAAACAAGAAAGGAAGGAAAATCTATGCTGAAAGGAGAATTATCTTTTCCAGGCCCATTTGTTTTATAAAATAAATTTGTTGAGCTAAGTGGCCTGTAAAGTTCCCTGTAGCTATAACTTTTTTAATGAGTCTAATATGTCGTGTAATAAATAATTTTATAATTTGAATAATTTGAAAATAAAGGATCCTCTTTTGAAAAGTTGTATACTATCAATTCTCAAGTATAGCAACTTTGTGTACATGCCTACATATGGATTTAAGACATCTTAGGCCCGGTGTGGTGGCTCATGCCTGTAATCCCAGCACTCTGGGAGCCCGAGGTGGGCAGATCACAAGGTCAAGAGATCGAGACCATCCTGGCCAACATGGTGAAACCCTGTCTCTACTAAAAATACAAAAATTAGCTGGGTGCGGTGACACGCACCTGTAGTCCCAGCTACTTGGGAGGCTGAGGCAGGAGAATCGCTTGAACCTGGGAGGCGGAGGTTGTAGTGAGCCGAGATCATGCCACTGCCCTCCAAAATGGCGACAGAGGAAGACTCCGTCTCAAAAAAAAAAAAAAAAGACATCTCACTACTTTCAATTCTTTACTGTATTTGTTATTTAAAGTCCTAAATCAAGGCTACCTTTTTCCTCTGCCTTCTTAGATGTCTTCTGAAAACAATCTCTTCCATGCTACATATGTAGCAAAGATAAAGAAATAACCAACAAGAAAGACATTGGTAGAGTAAAAGGCTTTGCTTTAGTTGCTGGGTTTTTAGATGGAAATAAGATTTTTGTTTGTTTGTTTGAGACGGAGTCTCGCTCTGTCACCAGGCTGGAGGCCAGTGGTGTGATCTCGGCTCACTGCAACCTCTCACTCCCAGGTTCAAGCAATTCTCCTGCCTCAGCTTCCCGAGTAGCTGGGATTACAGGCACCCACCACCACGCCCAGCTAATTTTTGTATTTTAGTAGAGACGGGGTTTCACCATGTTGGCCAGGATGGTCTCAATCTCTTGACCTCGTGGTCCGCCCTCCTTGGCCTCCCAAAGCGCTGGGATTACAGGTGTGAGCCACCGGGCCTGGCCAAGAATTTTTTCCTCTAGAAACTTTTCATTCACATTGAACTACAGTATTTTATTAATTAAGTTTATAGTTACAGCTATAATCTTTTTATGTACTTTGGCTCTCTGTCCTTTTTCCAGAAGTTAGAACCATGAGTTTTATTAAATGTCACTTACATTTTTCATAGAGGAGTTGGGAACAAGAGACTAACCAGAAACATGATGAAAAACGTGATTGATCCTGCCATGTTCTGGGAGTTTCCTGAGTGCCAGAGTGTACTACTCTGTTTTCTTAAGTAATAAAACCAAGAAAATCTACAATAAGCACCTGGAATGTAACTGGAGAAGTGGTTTGATCTTATTGTAGGACTTTCAATTAAACTGTATCATGTAAAATGCTATTTTGATGGTGTATTAAAGGCAAAACATTAAAAGGAACTTAAAAATAAATGTAACTTGGGTTTTGGTCCATATTCCTATCATTTTTCTCCTGATGAAGCTATAGGTGAGGGCTCATAGAAAATAGCTTTGGAAAACTCCTAAAGCAATGAGAGGGTGTCCTCTTTCCTCATTGTATCTCCTTAACAGGGTGTAAATAGGAACAAGTACAGCCTGTCCTGCAGTCATCTAAGAGTCAGTGTGTGAACTGTTGACACTCCCCCAGGTTTAAAAATACATTATTGACAAAGGAAGACGACACTGATAACACAGCAAAGATTGGGGTTCTTCCTGAGGGTGGAAATTTGAAAAATGTATAAGGATTTATCCATTTCAGGAAAGTTGATCTTTTGTCATGAAATGAAGATACATTGATTATATTTTGGAAAGATTTTAACTAAAAATACAAGTAAAAAAAAGTAAAATAAATTTAAATCAGTAATCTCCAGCTCTTTAGAAATCCCAGTTATGTAGAAACACTAATGCCCCAAAGTGCTAAATAACTGAGGTAACAAGTATGTGTTCCTCGAGGCCACAAGTCTCACCATATGGACCACATGAGACATGTCACACATGACACACCGCTTCCTTTAGGAAGCATAGCCCAATTTCCCCAGCTATTATATTATCTAACTCCATAATGAATTTGTGACTCTAGTTCAGTTTCTCCAATACACATATATTGTTGTTTCACAGTAACTAATGGGTTTTAAAGTGGATAGATTGAGGAGAAAGGACAGGGAAAGGAATGAACAAATTATGAGAAATAAATTATAAAAATGAATCCACGTGGCATAAACCAAATATGTCAGGTCTTCGTTTATCCACTAAGCCTAAAAATAATTGGTTTAAAAATAACATTAACAAAGATGTTGTCTTCATGGAGATCCCAGTAAACCATATGTTTCCCTGTCTTTGGCACCAAAAGTGTATCAACATCGTAGGTTAAATATTTCTGTCGTAATTTAAACCACCTACTTGTATCCTGCTGATTATTTCCTTGAAATTAACAACAGCCTAAACCAAAGATGTATCTCAAAAATTTAAAACATCAAATTTTCCAAATAAATGTGGGAGAATGCTTAATGAAACCAGAAAACCAAACAGTAAAGTAGAATGAGTAATGGAAAGAAAAACATCAGAAATTGTGGCTCATTTCCAACTTCTTGAAAAAAACCAGAGGTCACTCAGAAGAAATAAAGTTTCTCAGCTTCAGATTCTCCATCCATGACGAGGGAAGCCATCTACATGTCTCACAGTACTACTGAGGGACCAATACAATGACATTTATACTTCACCACTCAGATATATATTGATATATCATTACATAAATATGTGCACTAAGGAAGAAATTTAAACAGAAGTACTCTTATTCTAAAGTTTTTTTAAAAAATGCATTGTTTGATGAAAACAATAATGTCTGTTTAAGGAGGCACCACTAAAAAGCAGTCTTTAAGATAGGAAGAATAGAAATCTTGGTATGTACTTTACATAAGCTAAAATTATAGTTCATTAAACTTGAATTCTTAATTAGCTGAGCTAATGTGGCATGGAAGAATAGACATTCCCAAATCACTCATGTTTAGTTCAGAAATACCCTGTAACCATAAGATTATTTTGTAGCAGTTAATATTCATAATTGCTTTTTGGCATATGCTCAGATTTAAATATCATTGCATTTAAATAGAAAATCTGAAATGAGAGGTGAATGGGAAAGTGATTCCCACAGTATCGGGATCTCACTTTTCCCATAGTCTCATCTACACCCCATTGTCTGTTTGCTTCTGAAACTTCCTACAAATTGGGCATAGTCTTCTTTACCACTCCTCTCTAGCATGTACTTACAGTCTACATAACTTCACAGGACAGAAGGACATAGAAGACCCTTGCACCTCTATGCCCAGTCATCTCTTCTTTGATTTCTTCACAACAATCTCAAGTTTCCTCCACAAGAAACTGCTGTTTTTGATAGTCAAGAGCCTCTCTCATTTGGAACCACCTCATTTGTATGGAATACCCTCCTCTAGCTTTTCTGTCAATATCTTCTATCTTCATTAATCAAAAGGTCTGCCTTAACAGTTCCTCCTCTAGGAAGCCCTCTTGGATTCCTCAGGCAGTTAGCAATGCTCCCCTAGCTCTCACAGCAATCTGATTACAGACTTATAATTTCATTTACCATGCTAATTTCACTTATCTTTAACAGAATGTGAGTTGATTGAGGAAAGCCATTATGTCTTATTCATATTCATCTGCAGTATACAAACACCTGCTCAGTGGTGATATTGTCAGAATTAAGAATATGATACTACAAAGTGCTAAGTAAATACAAGTAAATCTGGCACTTAGTAAAAATTCTCAGTAAAAGTTATTCTTCCTCACTTGTTTTGTAGCTTCTTTACTGAGTAAAATATCTGCCATATGATGACTGCTTAATATATATTTGCTAAATAAACAAGCTATTTTAGGACCTATTTAGAAGTATTTTTATCCTACTAATCATATTCCTTGTTGATACAGATATATTAAATACTTAAGAAAATAACTAGAGCAGTTCAAAAACCATGGGAAATTTAGAAGTTTATAACTTCTGTCATTAAAAACTTATCTTTCAAGAACTCAAATTAGAATTCATTCATATTTAAAATCCAGCCACACTGGTAAGCTAGTACTGAAAGAATACAAGTTAGTAAGGCAATTATTTTGCTTACATGTACCAACAGAATTCAGGTCTAATATTCTTTCATGTACAGCAAGTACAAAATTCCAGCAAAATTATTTAACCATGTTACTAAATATGATATTATGTGCACAATGAATTCAAGTTTTTAAATTAGAATGGTAAAAGTCCATTGTAGATATTTACTGGTGATATCTATCTGTAAAACATTTTAATTTAATATGTATATATTTGCGTTTCCTTCATTTTTATGTTTATAAAATTTCTATGTTTATAAAAATATAATGGAACATCTATTATTTCAATAGCTAATTGTTTATAAATGTTATTATAACCATTCCCAGAATCTGTTCTGGACTAATAAAGGTAAGATGGTAAGTTTTCAGAAGTGATAATTTTTGTAATCACATTTCTCTGTATTGATTTTCTAATTTGTTCACCACTTTGCGATCATGAATTTAAGGTTATATTTTGATATCCACTTGTGCTAGCTATTTCCTACATAGGGAAAAAGTCATGTTGTTTTGGAAGATTACACCTTACTACACAGTACCAGGAACTTTAGAGACCATGTGAGTAGATAGATGGTTGAGTGTAAATCCATCACTGAAACCAAAGAGAAAGTAAGTACACATTCTCCAATGCTGAGTAAACAAAAAGTATATTTATAGGTTATTAAAACTGATAAAAGCACACATTTTTTAAGACTCTCTAGCCTGACATTTTTGTGCATTCTGTTTGCAGCAAAATATTGGATTTTGTGGTATCTCTGTTGTGAATATCAAACAGAAATTTAATTTATGATAGCTTTTGAAATTAAAAAGAATATAAATGTGTATCAGGAGACACTTAAAATAGTTGAATGAAAAATAAAAAATGGAATTTTCCTTCAAGAATAAAACTGGAATTAGAAATCATATCTGACTCAGTTTTTTAGTGGGGCATGATGATATTGCCATTGATACTTAATTGCCTTATCCTTGCTAATAATTCCCTTAAACCAAAAGTACTACATTAAGTAATTTTTATCTTATGCCACATCATTTTTACTTCTTGGCTCTGGCAAATTAAAAAAACACAGGAAAGGAAGAAAGGAAGGATGGAGGAAAAATTTATTTGACATAACAAATGCAAAGCCTACTGAAAATGTGAGGACTTTGAGCCTCAAGTTCAGTCTCTTAAAAATGGGAATAACAGAGGCATAAGGATTCACTATCAAAGAATTAATCTGACAATTTAGGATTCTTAGTCCTCTTTTCAAATCTTAGACTATTCGGTCCATAGCAGTGCTTTTCAAAGTCAGTGATACTACCCTCTTGGGAACATTGGGGAACTCTATAGCAGGTGCTACTGACATTAAGTAGGTGGGGTGATGGGGAAAAGTTTACTACAAGCCCCGACATGTTCCAGGCAGTCTCATGTGACCAAGAATTGTATCTGTTCCCCTGGGAATTTTTTAAAGTAGTGTCTGAGCACAGTGGCTCATGCCTGTCATCCTAGTACTTTGGGAGGCCGAAGTTGGAGAATCACTTGAGCCCAGGAGTTTGAGACCAACCTGGGCAACACAGCAAGATCCTGTCTCTAAATTTTTTTTTTTTTTAATTAGCCAGGTGTGATAACGTGTGTTTGTAGTCCCAGTTACTTGGGCGGCTGATTCAGGAGGATTGCTTGTGCCCAAGAGTATGAGGCTACAGTGAGCTCTGATCATGCCACTGTACTCCAGCCTGGGTGACAGAGCAAGAATCTGTTTCTTAATAAAATTAAAAAGAAAATTAATAAAAATGAAAGTTTTGCAGATATCAGTTAAAAGCCTTTTTAGAATTTTCTGAGCCTAAAACATAATCTTAGTTTGGTATAAATGCAAAGTTTTTATGTTTTTAAATATATATATTTAAAACTGCTTTTAAATATATAATGAATTATTTAAGGAATACCACTATCATGCAAATCAAGAAAATATTGTACTATGCTTTGTTTAGAAGTTTACTAGCAGTTTCTTACCATCTGGAAAGTTCATGTCACTGATCACTGTGAGTTGTCACAACATATACATGTCAGAGGACACTTTAGCTCTTGCATTCATGTTGATTTGTGGTATAGGTGCAAATAGTACCTGATGATTTTATTATCTCTTTTAGTGTCATAGTATCCCCACATTTCCACATTGAAATACATATTATTTTATTACATATTACTTTCTTTAATGTATTATTTACATTAATATCAGGACATTTTATATATATTTTTTAATTGCAGCCATATATAACATTAATTATAAATTGCACTTCAGGTCTTAAGGTAGGGCATTTCAAGGTAATTCTTGTAAAAAATAATGCCATGTTTTTTAGGATTAGGAATTACTGGCTTTGCGTCAAAGATTTCTTAAAGTTAAGACATGCTTTTAATAGGCATATACCTATAAAATAAACTAAAATTCATCTTTTATAGGAATAAAATAGAAAATAAGAACACACTACCTGTTTATTAAAACCTTTAAAAACCTTGCTGCTGTGTGACCCAGTAATTCTACTTCTCATAGTTTATCCTAAAAAATAGCAAGGCATCATTTTCATATGCAAATTATGATAGAAAAAAGTAAAATTAGCACTTAATATTTTAAAAATGAGGTGGTGGAATTACTAGTAAAATTTCTTATTTATGTATTTCATTATTTCCTAATTATAAAAAATCCTACGTGATTGAGAAGAGTATTAAAAATGAAAATATTTTTAAAGTATGATTCTAAAATCATGAGGATTGGATCAGAATGGGGCCTCATCCTGAGCAATTCTGTGACCTGGAGAAATTTTTTCAACTTTTCTGAGCCCCAATTTCTATACTCTTATAAAAAGTATGGCAATTATAAAAGAAAGGCTTGCAAAACACTTCGCATAGTCCCACATTCATATATGTTTCTGCTGTGCTGTTACTGACATTAAAGAGGATGTCAAGACCCATTAGAATGAAATGACTTGCAAAATACGTTCTATCCCAGATAAAGTATACATGTTACATAGGAGATAGAACATAGTCCAAGAACTACCCCTGATGGTCCAGACATACCTCAGAGATACTGAAAGTTCAGTTCTAGACCACTGCAATAAAACAAATATTGCATTTAAGCAAGTAACATGAACTTTTTGTTTCTCTACTACATATAAAATTTATGTTTACCCTATATTGTAGTCTATTGAGTGTGCAATATCATTTGTCTAAAACAAAACCAATGCGCTTACCTTAAACAACAACATAAAACCGTTATTGCTTAAAAATATTAACAATCATCTGAGTCTTCTTGAGTCAAAATCTTTTTGCTGATGGAGAGTCTTGACTCGATATTGATGGCTGTTGAATGATTAAGGTGATGGTTGTTGAAGGCTAGTGTGGTTGTGACAATTTCTTAAATAAAGACAAGAATGAGGCTTGCCACACTGATAGATGCTCTTTATCATGAAATATTTCTCTAAAGTATACAATACTGTTTGATAGTATTTTGCCCATAGTAGAGCTTCTTTCAAAATGGGAGTCAATTCCTGACACTGTTTAATCACCTTAGTTTATGTAATGTTTTTAAAGCTTTGTTTTTATTCAACAGAATTCACAGCATTTTGACCAGCAGTGGATTCTATCTCAAGAAACCACTTTTACGCTCAGCTATAAAAAGCAACTTTTCAACCACTGAAGATTTATCGTGAGATTGCAGCAATTCAGTCACATCTTCAGGCTTTACTTAATTCTACTTCTCTTGCTATCCACCACATCTAAAGTTACCTCCACTAGTAAAGTCTTGAACCCCTCAAAGTCACCCACGAGGGTTGGAATCAACTTCTTCCAAACTCCTGTTAGGTTTGCTATTTTGACCTCCTCCCATGAATCGTGAATATTCTTAATGGCATCTAGAATGGTGAATCCTTTTCAAAAGGTTTTCAATTTCCTTTTCCTAATCCATCAGAGGAATCACTAGCGATGGCAGCCATAGCCTTGGGAAATGTATTTCTGAAATATAAGACCTGAAAGTATGATTACTCCTTCATCCATAGGTTGCAGAATGGATTTTGGTTAGCAGGCATAAAAACAACATTAATCTCCTTGCACATCTCCATCAGAGCTCTTGGGTGACTAAGTGCATTGTCAATGAGCAGCAATATTTTGAAAGGAATCTTTTTTTTATTTCCTGAGCAGTCGGCCTCAACAGTGGGCTTAAAATATTCAGTTAACCATGCTCTAAACAGATGTGCAATCATCCAGGCCTTGTTGTTTCATTTATGGAACACAGGCAGAGTAGATTTTCATGAAATTCTTAAGGGCCCTAGGATTTTCAGAATGGTAAATGAAAACTGACTTTAACTTAAAGTCATCAGCTGCATTAGTCCCTAACAGTAGAGCAGCCTGTCCTTTGAACTGTGAAGCCAGGCATTAATTTCTTCTCTCTAGCTATAAAATACTAGGTGGCACCTTTTCCCAATGATTCACTACAATGATGTAGTGATTTCATCTACATTATAAATCTTTATTGTTTTAGTGTACCCCCTTTCTTCAATTATCTTAGCTGGATCTTCTGGACAACTTGCTGCATTTTCTACCTCAGCACTTGCTGCCTCCCTTTCCATGTTTATGTTCTGGCAATGGCCACTTTCCTTAAATCTCATGAACTAATCTCTGCTATAATAGCTTCTGACTTTTCTCCTGCAGCTTCCTCACCTCTCTCACTCTTCATAGAATTGAAGAGAGTTAGGATCTTGCTCTGGATTAGGATTTGGTGTAAGGGAATGTGGCTGGTTTGATCTTCTATAAGACCATGAAAACTTTCTCCATAATAGTAATAAGGCCGTTTTGCTTTTTTATCATTCTTGTGTTCACTGGCGTAGCACTTTTTTTTTTTTTTTTTGATACAGGGTCTCACTCTGTTGCCTGGAGGCAGTGGCACAATCATGGCTCACTGCAGCCTCAACCTCCTGGGCTAAAGCAATCCTCTCACCTCAGCCTCCCAAGTAGCTAGAACTACAGATGCACTGCGCCATGCCTTGCTAATCTTTTAAAACACTTTTTTGTAGAGATGGGGGTCTCACTATGTTCGCCAGGCTGGTCTGGAACTTCTGGGCTCAAGCAGTCCTTCCACCTTGGCTTCCCAAACTGCTGGGATTACATGTGTGAGCCATCACAACCAGCTGAGTAGCATTTTAATATTCTCCAAGAATATTAAATCTCCTTCACACTTACAACTTGGCTGCTTGGTGCAAGAGGCAGAGCTTTAGGCCCATCTCAGCTTTTCAACATGTGTTCCTCACTAAGTTTAATCATTCTAGCTTTTGATTTAAAGTCAGATACATGAGACTCTTCCTTTCACTTGAATACTTAGAAGCCATCATAGCATTATCAATTGGCCTAATTTCAATATTACTGTGTTTCAGGGAATCAGAAAGGCTGAAGAAAGAGAGAGACAGGGTGATGGCTGGTGGGTGGGGTGGTAAAAATACACACATTTATTAAGTTCTTTGTCTTAATTTGGCATGGTTCACGGTGTCCCAAAATAAGTACTATAGCAACACCAAAGATTACTGATCACAGATCACTATAGCAGATATAATCATGATGAAAAATTTGAAATATTGTTGAGAGTTACCAAAATGTGACATAGAGACACACAGGACCACATGCTGTTGGAAAAATGGTGCTGACAGACTTGCTCACAAGATTGTCACAAACCTTCAATTTGTAAAAACTGCAATATCTGTGAAGCACAACAAAGTGAAGTTCAATAAAATGAGGAATGCTTGTGCTTCATTTTTCCTATATAGTATATTTTCTTCTGTGAATGAAAGTGTCATGTTGAAGCACATTGAGAAACTCAAAGATACAGGGTTTTCCCCCTAACATATGTATGTAAGAGAGAAAAATGCCAGGAGTAAAGTAAAAAGCTGAGGATGACTGAGAATAGGTGTGGACTGGCAGGCCATAGAAATAAGTTTCAAGCCATATCTTGTTAATATAACAATGTCTAAATTTAAGAATAAAACCCTATTGAATGGTGTTGCTTTCAGTTAGGTATTTGTTAAAGTTTATAAATGTTATAAAAAGGACACAAAACTGCAGAATTAAATGTGAAAGAAAAGCTGCCTCTCATAAACTATGTCTTAATCATGGTATGTTAGATAGTTTAAAAAAAAGTCATATTAAAATTGCCCCCACGCTTATGTGGCTACATTTTCAACCTTTGCACCTGCAATTACATTTCTTTAATAATATTCCAACTTATTAGTATCCTAATAGAACAAAGAAAAATCATGAAGAGACACAGATGACAGTGAATTCACCACTACTAAGGGAAAAAACAGTTGCAAGGAATTATACAGTTACTAAATATTTTTAGGTCCTGGGCCATTGGGTTCATGCTGGTTAATTAGCAGTGAGTTTTTTTTTTTTTTTGGTAACTTAGTGATGTATAAGTTTTCAGTACTTTATTTTTCTTCTTCCTGACTTTTTATTACACCACAGGTAAGTAACATGCCATTTCCCCTTCCCTCCACTGTGTTCTTTTCAATAGAGTCAAAGGTGTCACATCACAGTCAACCATTGGTTTCCCGTGTGTCTTAGCTACTGCAAAATCTGTCACCCAGCATTCCTGCTTTGTCCTTCTAGGGCAGTAACTGCTGGGCTCCTGCTGGGGAAGCCCTTAACTGGTGGTTTTATATGATCTTGTCTACAGAACTACAAACTAATTTAACTGAAAGCACTAAGAGCAGAAAACATAAGAAGGAAACCCTCACATTCTCCAGAAACTTTCTACCTTAATCAGTCATCAAGCCTGTTAATAAAATGTATGTCATCCCTCAAAACCAGCAAAAATCATACACTGATAGGAGATAAATCACCAACAAGTAACTGGTTCTAATCCCTCTTACTTTTTGCCTGTTTGTCTTCAAATGAAATGTAACCAATAACTATAAGATCTTTTTGGTTTAAGGAAAAAGAAATAATTACTAAATAATAAAGATATAGAGAAAAGAACCCACAAATTTTGAGCTATGTCATAGAACTCTAAATGCGAAATCTGGCTGCCCCTTTTGACTTGTCAAAGTGAAGAAGAATTTCCTAGATAACGTAAAAAATACAAATTTTATGTTAAATCAAGAAAAATGCTATATATATTCCAAACTGCATTGGGAATGGACTTCTGTGAAATCTGATTCCTGATGAAGCAGCAGTAGGCTCCTGTCCTTGCCACTGGCTTGCTTCAGGGCTGAGGCTGCATAATAACAAGCTTCCTCTGGATTTTGGTACAAAATGGACATATGGAATAAAGTATTTAACACATCCATACCACCTTTCATGTTCATAGCTCAAAGAGCTTTATAAAATCCAATTAATTCATCAAGCTTCATAAACTCTGAAAGACATACATAATTACATCTCTACATGTGGCTAACCACTGGCAGCAAGCAGTCAGATGAGTGGCTTAACAGAAAGCCAATTTTGAGTGTTCATGTTTTGAACTTTTGTGTGCCTACAGAAAATTGGGGGCATAATGAATAATCTCTTAGTCACTGGAAAATTCTAAGAATTTTGAGTCAGGTTAAGAATGCACACAGGAAGAGTGATCTCCTTGCTAACATGCAAAAGAACTCTGGCTCTCTCTAGTTGGGCAAAGAGGGGTTTGATTCAATTAATAGAGGGATCCCTGCCAATTACATGCTTTGGTAGGAAGTAGAATTACTTGGTAGAAGTTTCTGTGTGACATAGCTAAGGAAATCTATAGAATTTACAGCAAGAAAAAAGTAGTTTATACACTTTTAATATACTAATTATAAACACTAAACTAGTGTTTACAGTGCATAAACAGCTCTCCAGATGAAGTGAAGCACTTTGGGAAGTTTGTAGCCTTTTTTAGGCTGATATCCAGGCAAACTCTAGATTGCTAGTTATAGTAAAGTACAAAATTTTTGTAAATAAAGTAAATCATTTTCCACAAGAAAACTGCACTGCTAAAACCTTGTAAGCAGAGGCACAAATGATACAAGTCCTAAATGTTTGTTCTAGGCTATGGGTTTCCCGCCATGAACATAATACATGAAAATACATTATAGGATTGTGAAAAGATGTCAGGCATCAGTTTTATCTAATATAAACTCATATTCTGGCTTTCTTGTGCAGCTGGTGACCTTGCACAAATCATTCCACCTCTCTGGGCCACAGTTTTCTTACATGTAAATGAGAATAATAATATCCTTTCTCATGGAGTTGTTGAGAATGGTAAATGAAACTGTATCTAGAAATTGCCCAACAAGTTTTTAGTAAATCTTAAAAGAGTTTAATTAAAAAAAATTATTTCTTCATTATTCCCCACAATTCCAAAGCTTTTTGAACCCTTCTGGGTTTGAAAATAACATTTTTCCCACCAACTGTGTAAAAGCATTGCTATTTCTCCACATCCTCTCCAGCATCTGTTGTTTCCTGACTTTTTAATGATCGCCATTCTAACAGGTGTGAGATGGTATCTCATTGTGGTTTTGATTTGCATTTCTCTAATGAGCAGTGACAATGAGCTTTTTTCATATGTTTCTTGGCCGCATAAATGTCTTCTTTTGAGAAGCGTCTGTTCATATCCTTTGCCCACTTTTTGATGGGGTTGTTTTTTCTCGTAAATTTGTTTAAGTTCCTTGTAGATTCTGGATATTAGCCCTTTGTCAGATGGATAGATTGCAAAAATGTTCTCTCATTCTGTAGCTTGCCTATTCACTCTGATGACAGTTTCTTTGGCTGTGCGGAAGCTCTTCAGTATAATTAGATGCCATTTGTAAATTTTGGCTCTTGTTGCCATGGCTTTTGGTGTTTTAGTCATGAAGTCTTTGCCCATGCCTATGTCCCAAATGGTATTTCCTAGATTTTCTTCTAGGGTTTTTATGGTTTTAGGTCTTATGTTTAAGTCTCTAGTCCATCTTGAGCTAATTTTTGTATAAGGTGTAAGGAAAAGGTCCAGCTTCAGCTTTCCGAGTATGGCTATCCAGTTTTCCCAACACCGTTTATTAAATAGGGAATCCTTTCCTCATTGCTTATTTTTGTCAGGTTTATCAAAGATGAGATGGTTGTAGATGTGTGATGTTATTTCTGAGGCCTCTGCTCTGTTCCAATGGTCTATACATCTGTTTTGGTACCAGTACCATGCTCTTTTGGTTATTGTAGCCTTGTAGTATAGTTTGAAGTCAGGTAGTGTGATGCCTCTAGCTTTGTCTTTTTAGCTTAGGATTGTCTTAGCTATACGGGCTCTTTTTTGGTTCCATATGAAATTTAACATAGCTTTCTCTAATTCTGTGAAGAAAGTCAATGGTAGCTTGATGGGGATAACAATGAATCTATAAATTACTTTGGGCAGTATGGCCATTTTCATGATATTGATTCTTTTGATCCATGAGCAAGGAATGTTTTTCCATTTTTTTGTGTCCTCTCTTATTTCCTTGAGCAGTGGTCTGTAGTTCTCCTTGAAGAGGTCCTTCACATCCCTTGTAAGTTGTATTCCTAGGTATTTTATTGTCTTTATAGCAATTGTGAATTGGAGTTCACTCATGATTTGGATATGTTTGTCTGTTATTGGTGTATAGGAATGCTTGTGATTTTTTGCACATTGATTTTATATCCTGAGACTTTGCTGAAGTTGCTTTATCAGCTTAAGGAGATTTTGGGCTGAGACAATGGGATTTTCTAAATATACAATAATGTCATCTGCAAAGAGACAATTTGACTTCTTCTCTTCCTATTTAAATACGCTTTCTTTCTTTCTCTTGCCTGATTGCCCTGGCCAGAACTTCCAATACTGTGTTGAATAGGAGTGGTAAGAGAGGGCATCCTTGTCTTGTGCTGGTTTTCAAAAGGAATGCTTCCAGTTTTTGCCCATTCAGAAGGATATGAACAGACACTTCTCAAAAGAAGACATTTATGCAGCCAACAAACATACGAAAAAAAGCTCATCATCACTGATCATTAGATAAATGCAAATCAAAACCACAATGAGATATCATCTCACACCAGTTAGAATGGTGATCATTAAGCAGTCAGGAAACAACAGATGCTGGAGAGGATGTGGAGGAATAGGAACGCTTTCACACTGTTGGTGGAAGTGTAAATTAGTTCAACCATTGTGGAAGACAATGTGGCGATTCTTTAAGGATCTAGAACCAGAAATACCATTTGACCCAGCAATCCCATTATTGGGTATATACCCAAAGGATTATAAATCATTCTGCTATAAAGACACATGCACATATATATTTATTGCAGCACTATTCACAATAGCAAAGACTTGGAGCCAACAAATGCCCATCAATTATAGACTGGATAAAGAAAATGTGGCACATATACACCATGGAATACTATGCAGCCATATAAAAGGATGAGTTCATGTCCTTTGCAGGGACATGGATGAAACTGGAAACCATCATTCTCAGCCAACTAACACAAGAACAGCAAACCAAACACGCATGTTCTCACTCATAAGTGGGAGTTGAACAATGATATCACATGGACACAGGGAGGGAACATCACACACCGGGGCCTGTCGGGGAGTAGAAGGCTAGGGGAGGGATAGCATTAAGAGAAATACCTAATGTAGATGATGGGTTGATGGGTGAAGCAAACCACCATGGCACATGTATACCTATGTAACCTGCATGTTCTGCACATGTATCCCAGAACTTAAAGTACAAAAAACAAAACAAAACAAAACAAAACAAAACAAAAACGGGGGAAAAAAAGAAAACAGTATTTTTTTATGTGGAGGTATTATTGGATATCCTCCATTCCTAGAAACAGAGCCTTGCAATAAATATATGAGGACATATAAAAAGGAGAGAATATGGAGAGTAGGGCCAAGGACCACTGGTCCTCATTCATTCTAGTCCCTACTCCTGGTGCAGGAGTAAGAAGTCCCATTTTTAATTATTTTTAGAAGTTTTTCTTCAGTGGGTAGAAAGTCTATGAAGTAAATTTGAGCTCAATGTAAAGACCTTCAAAAACAATGATAAATCTCTGACAGTAGGAAAGTGTGTCAGTAAATAGCAGATCTTTAGTACCAGTGTGAGATTTGAGATACTAAAGCAAATAACAAATATATCTTTAACAACATATAAACGTATGAAATACATAATGCTTTTATATGAGTTGACTTATAAAATCCTCACAACAGCTCTATGAATCTGATATCTGTATGTCCCATTTTACAGATTAGGCCAACAGTATTTAAGTGACTGGATCAAATATCAGCTGATGACCAGCTTTGGGGAATATTGTAGAGTGATATTATAGGTAGTATATAATATGAATAAGTCATTTAATTTTTATAACAACTCCACATGATTAAAACTATATAGGGATATTCTAGAATGTACATTAGGTGGGATATATAGCTAGACAACAACCAGGAGAGCCCTTTTAATCCCAGAATTCTACAATCTCAATTTCTAGAACTAGCATCTGTTCTCAAATGGACTTTGACTTTGAAACTTCAATATCTGAGGTAGTGTTATTAATGCTTGTTTCTAGTTAACTGATAGCAATACAATGACAAAACAGCTAGCATCAGTCTTTTCTAGACTGAATTTATTGATGCTTACTATGCACCAGGCAAAATGCTAAGTACATAACATGAATCTGTCATTTAAAGTTCTCATAACGACTCCACAGGATGAGTACTGTTACTATTGCTGTCTTTCATATGGAGTAATCAAAGCACACAGAACTGGAATAGCTTGGTGAAGTTTGCACAATTAGAAAAGGTAGAGATGAGATTCAAAACCAGGTCTATTTAGTTCCAGAATGTGCTCCCCTAATCACTATGCCAGATGGTATTATACATAGTGTTATAACTCATTGTACAGATACATTTTATAGATATAACAATGATAAAACTCCTAACAGAGGGCACATATATGTGAATCAACACTGGTGGCACGATTAGCACATTCTAAATTGACATTTTCACATGGTTTTTATCTGAGACTAATACTGTATTTTTCATTTAACTGAAGGCTTCATCTTTTGTGGCATTTAGAATTATTAGCACATGACATTTTAATAATAAACACATCAAATCAATGCTGATGTAATTCTGAAACATGTTAAAGTACTCTAAGCCTGAAATGAAAAAACGTTTTTGCTTTTTTCCTTGAAGTCCACTGGCTCACTGTAGAATCAAAATTGAACTAACTTACTTTAGTCTTGACTCATCTCATCCTCAATTAGCAATATAAAGCGTATAATCCATTTGTTGTAAAAATACTTTACAAGTGAAAATGTGGCAAAGTTTTATGCAGAATATTTAGTATATCATGTGATAATTTAGATTTTTACTATGGATACTTGAGAAAGGGGGTACATAGAAAAAAGAGAAAGACATTTCTGGGATGAGAAGGAGAAACAGAAATATACAGATAACCCAAGGGAAAGACTGAGGGAAACACCAGTGAGCAAAGTACAAAAAAAAGAAACATCGCCAATACACAGATGCCTTCGAAAAAAGATATTGAAACATGACATGCAATTGGCATACAATAAATGATTAATTAATGAGAGATTAAGTCTAAGACATGAATTTTCATTATGTATATCCTCATTTTGTGACTTTCTAGTCTTTCAAAGTTGTGTTGTACTGTCACCACCCTCAGCATCATGTATTGGCATGCGGTAGTAGACCAGAGGAAATTAAGGAGAGGTTGGTTCATTTCATTCGAAATGAACATGATCAGGTCACTCTCATAAGTCATGAGGTAAATTTACAAAGCTGTTGGAAATGATCAGCTAGAACCTCTTAATAAGTAATTGACCTTTAAATTGGATACTAAATAGAATCATAACTCGTTAGTTTTGCTATTGTTCATTTTCGCCACAGAAACATTTTGTTCTTTGACCTTCATTGATCACATGAACACACATTTTCAAGTTTAAATTCATATCATAAGGACACAAAAACTATATCTCTGTGTACTTTAAATCCATTCAAGAGCTTTTACTCTTCAACATAAATCAAATTAAATGAACTACATTTGCTATAGCTGGTGTTCACCAGACTTCAAGATGCCTCAGTACCTGCTGTCTCTCCAGACGCATCCTCTTGGCGGCATTTCTACTCTCACTCTCACAAGCTGAAGCCAAGATACTCTCTGCAACTGCTGAAGTAAGGTGGGAAGGAATAGGTCGAGACTAAAAAAAAAAGAGAAAAGTATGAAAAAAATTATTAACAGTATCATTAACAGGCCAATGCTATTCTCAGAAGAGCTCTCAGGATCATCAACATGTGCAGGAATATCCATTTATTTCAACTGAACTTGTTTCAATAGAAAGAGGAAATGGAAATTGTAAAGATGAAAAATGAAAGCTAGTTAGAGGTTAAAGCTATCGTTGCTACATAGATCCATCATTCATTCCCATAGATCCATTGTCACAAGTATCTAGCCTGGGTCATGAAGCTGGAGTTTGAACAGGCAGTGGCAAAACTGCTGACTGGATTTTGCAAATAAAACAAGGTCTTTAATTCTACTACAACATATGACATGCACAAAAAAAACCAAAACAAAAACAAGTGACAGGGCTAAAATAGAGTTTAAAAAGCCTAATAGACACTCAGCCCATGTCAAACAATCTTAATATGAAATATTATGAATATTTACACTCTAAATTGTGACCCAATTGATGTGATTACAATGGTTTAAATATAAATAATTAAAAACTAAAAAGTCAGTCCTACAATGATTTTTATATATTAAAGGTTTAGTGCTTTAGATGTGAGATATGTTTGCCTATGTATACATGCCTGTTTTGTTTTACTTATAAAATATGAGCTGATATTTTATAGGGACATGTTGAAATCCATCTTCTATGTAGCCCACATAGAAAGAATTAATTCTCCAACTAAGCTCATGATTAACTGTAAATTGTTTGCAGCTCTCAATATCATTCGTGATAACCATAACAAAAATTATGATTTTCATTCTTTTTTCCATAATTACATGCAAAGTCATCCAACTGAAAGATGAAATACTTAATAATATAGAACAGTTTTTTTAAATTAAGATAAGCAAATGATAGATGAGAAATAACAAAATTAAACCAAATGAGGTAGTAAAATAATGTGAAATTATGAAATAAATGTATCTTTTGGGAATATAGCATATACAGTATATGCCACCTTAGGGTTTTCAAAGCCTCAAACGAAAATATGTGTGAATGCTATTTATTAGAAGCCTGAACTAATTGAGACCTTGTGAATTTTTTTCTAAAGGAATTGAAACACACCTTTTTTATACATGACTCATTTTACCAACTCTGGCATGTAGAGTGTGTCTCAGCAAATTGAACACAGGGCTTACATCTCAAATAATATTCTAGAACAGCTAAATTCAGACCACACCGTTTTAACAGACACTCCATAGTTAAATTTGTACAGTGTAGACAGAGACCAGGCTCTGACCTTGGGTGAACTAGGAAGCAATTTCTGCAGCTGCCTTAGCAGACTTCCTCACTACCCCCTCCAAAGTAGCCTCTGGAGGCAAAAGGTAGGAAAGGTATAGGGTACATACTCTTCTGCTAACCCCATGGGACATCTCAAATGATGGTTACACTACTTTGACAATAAAGCAGTTGGATATTTGGAATGTCATTTTTGCAAAAAAGAAGAAAAGAGGTCCATTGGTGGCAGGAAAAAAAATGCAATATAAGCATTTTGAGAAGGAAATTAGAAAGCCGGGACTGGGTATTTGTAATAGAAAAGAGGGTCAAATGAGGCAAACCTAAAATAAATTGCCATAAAGATGTAAGCATAATTTCAAAACTCATATTGCTTCTTCATTTCATTCTCTACTTCACTAAGTATAAAGAAAATATTGTAGTCCAAAGCCAAATAAATTAAGCTATAAAATCAGTCTCATTAACCGATGGTCACTGCCTGGCTCAAAAATGTAGTCCAACTACATGGGAATTAGATACTCATTGATATCTTTCTTGATTGAGCTAATTTTTGAGGCAAAGGTGTTATAGGAAAAATGGGAATAAGAACATTACATTATCAAAAAATAAATTATTTGATTGTAGTTAGCATTATTCAAATAGGAGTGAGAGTTTATATCTTTATAAAGTACATTATTAGATCTTTTGTTTCCAGGGATGAAATTAAGAGAATCTAAATAAAATATCAGCAACCATCCTTTTCTTAATCCAATTATTGAGACCCACATGGGATTCAGAGAGACATAGTCAGTTCTTCATTACCTCGATTTTTCTCTTTTTTTCAGCTATCACCATTAAAAATTAGGAATATATAAAGCTATAGAATTTTACTAAATGATTACATTGTATCAATAGGCACACAAGTAACTTAAATACATAAAAGTTTGTTTAACATGGAGAACATAAATAAAATACCCCTACAATTAATATTATTTCATGGCATTTTCTTTCAAATTCTTATTAATTTTTAAAAACAACTTTTACTACTCAACTTCTACTAAAGCAGTAAAAGTTGTTATGCATAATAATTTATGTAATTTCCTTTTCAGAAAAGATGAAAGGGAGAGTTGGATCCTTCCTAGATGTGTGAAATTAGTCTTCTCATAAACTAGAGTAATGTCCTGGCTAATTAGAACTAGATATATTTTAAGGTCATGTGATAACCTAATATTTAAAAATCAACTTCAAGATAAAGCAACCATGCACATTATCCTATTGAGTGGAAAAAATAAGTAGAATCAAAGATGCATGATTCAATACTTCCCATAGATAAACAGTATAATTTTGAAAATAGATTTGTACTGAGTTTATTGTAGGATCATAAGCTGACAACTCTCAATGGCCATAGAAGTCATCCAGTACAAGTTTCTTCTCTCAACTTTGAAGAACTGAAACCTAGGTAGATGAAGTAATTGCAAAAGGACAAATTGAACTAGATCCAGAACTCAGGTTTTGTGTCTCCCAATTTTCAACTCTCACTTTCCTAAATTCTGGTGTATATTTAGTACTTTTACATACTTTGTCATTAATAAAACAAAAAATTCTTTAAAAAATCTGTATATACAAACCATTGTTTTCAACTAAAAAAATAAGCAGAACAAAGGTAGACATTTACATGAATGTGTTATAATCATCATTAACTCAAGCTCATTGGAGAAAAAGGCAGAATAAATCATAAAATCTGTATTACAATCAAAAAATTATATTTTAAACGTATTTTTGCAGAGAATGTACTATATCTCAATAATGTGTACCTCCAAATAGAAATCCAGTACCATCCTAATTTAATTTTTAGATAAATGTTAATAATATCTAACTCTTATTGAGTGCTTAGGACATTCAGGTATTAATACCAAAAGCTTAGATTTATTATCAAATTTAATCTCCTTAACAATCTTTGAGAAAAGTACTTATATTACTCATATTTTAGATAACCTACATTGAAGTTCTGAGAGATTATGCAACTTGCTCACAATTATGCAGCGATGTATGTGGAAATAACCTGAATTCAAATTCAAGTCTGATGATGAATTGGGAGTTATAATCCCTAGTGAACTATTATTCACATTTTACAACAAAGTCCCCAGTGAGTTTAAATAAATCTAGAATTCTTAAATACTACACATTCCTGTGAGGAAATTCAATCACAGCTAACCACACATTGCATTTAGCAAAGAATATATCAAGATCTCCCTAGCATCCTTCACTTAAATGGTTGAAGTCCTTTAATATATTTTCCTATAAATTCTATAAATTATGAAATTTATGATCTTCATTAAAAGCACAAAGACAAAAATGTAACTTAGCTAAGTTATGCCACAAATTCTTAACTGATGTAATCTGAATTCATAAGATTTTAAAGTTTATACAGCCAGAAGTGTCAATAAATTACTATACACGAACCATAATAAAGCTTAATTTCATGCCCAAAATGAGAATACAGGAGCCAGGTAGAAAAGTTCTTTCCCTCCTGTGAGGTAATCATGCTAAAAATCTCTTTGCTTCTAATATTAATGAGCCAATAATAAATGCCAATACTCTCCAATACACACAGGGCTCAAGTGTGCAGCATTTGGTTATAAGATAGTAAAGACGAAAGTTTAAAAAAATTTCCCTATAATTTGGCTTCTATCCACTTAACAACTCAAAAGTACTAATATGGAGATAGTGAGAAGGAAATTAATCAATTTTTCTCATTATAAAAGTAATATTACAGAGAAATTTAAAACTAGTGTTTAGTACGTGCTCTGAGAATCATCTCCTTCTGAACTCTCTCCTTTTCATCATTACATTTGACAGTTGAGGGCTTATTCTAATGCCACCACAGTATGGTCTTTCTAAAACATAATTAGCAGAGTGTGTTAGGGAATATGGTCATAGATTTCACCAGGAATGAGGCTGAAAATTCCCTCTTACATTTGTAAGAGTGGCCATAAAACACAAAGCTTCCATGTAATAATTGGAGATAGGAATATTTTGATGCAAAAACCAAATGCAATAAATTCAATAGATAACTTATGAAAATAACACCTCCTGTGGCTGAAGATAACTCAGTAACTACATATACTATTTGATATCTATCTCTCTCTTTATCTATCTATATCTTAGAATATTTAAAATATTAGTTTAAAATGGATTTAATTATACACTTCAAATGATCTATACCTGGATTGGGAATATTTATTACATATTTATTTCTCTGTATATAAGATAATGGTACCTACCCTCATTAATTATCTCTTCATAATTAACTGACATTCTAACTGGGATCTGAGTTGATCTTTCTCCAGCACTGTTCTTATTGTAATAATTATCACTGCTCAAATCAGTGGCAGTTGTGTCATTAAACAGATGGCTAAACCATCACATGGAGCTTTTGGAGTTTAAAAAGTCACATTTTAATTGGGGACTTAAGATGTAATTGCTGTTGGCATGATGTAAATGTGTCTCTTCTTATATATGTTGATAAAATGTACCGTCACACCAACAAACTATTCCATTTTTGTGGGTCTAAAACTATACATGAAATAACTTTAGAGTCCTCTGAACTTCAGCTGTACATTTAGGATGCCACAGGATTTTTGCAATTACAAAAAAGTACAAAGAAATTTAAGAATGTCAGGTTATGGTCATGGGTTAATGTGGTGATGCTCTTCAGACTCCACAGTTAATGTGAAGCTTAATCAAGTATTAGTTAAGGCCAGATTGGGAGCAACTGTGACATCCACCCAAGGTTGTAAGTAGAATGAGCGCTTTGAAGATAATAATTCAGTAGTCAGAGTTTAGGTAGTGTGATGAATTAAGATTATTCCTCCTAATCTTGTTACTTTATAAAACACATTATTAAGAATTCTGTAATTTGGATGATACGCACACACTATCTCCCCCAAGTGGCATATCTATACCTAAAGGCATAATTGTCCAGGTTATATACATATATAAAGTTTCATGTTCTAAGAGATTCCTTCTATTAAGCAGGTGGTTTCATTCTTATACATCAGTGGAATAGAGATAGTCTGCAACTAAGTCATACTGAACTGAATATTATTCTATAACCAGCTACTTGCTATGTGACCATTTTTGCAATTTAATCTGAGTCTCAGTCATCCTGCTAGGTATCATTATTTTTATTCTTAAAAATGACAAAACTGAGGTTCAGTCAGAAAATTATAAATAAGGAAAATAATCTCCACATTATGGAGTAGTTTTTAGAATTCCATGAGAAATGTGCATAAAGTCACTAGCATATTTTAGAAGCACTTTTATATATGATAGGAACTGTGCCAAGTTTAGAGATTTGAAGATACCAATATGGTCTCTGCCATCATAGAGTTTACTTGACAAGTTGGTACAATGCCTAGCACATAGGTTATAACTTTATAATATACATGGAAGTGCATTATTAAGAGTGTGTCTAGTAGACTCACAACCTTTTGTAAGCAATTCTGAAGCTCTAATATTGTATAAACCTAAACGATTTTTCAGAAACTTGGGATAAACTCAGCTGGCAGAAAAAAACTGATAAATGAATACCTAAGGTTTTACTTTTTCCTAATTTCAGTGAATATGCATATGTTTTGCTGCAGAAATACTGATATATTTTTATTTGTGATGTTTTTCTAGGCCCCACTATGGGTGTTATGCAACAAACCTAGTATGCACTCTATCATGTCCCAAAACTGAAAAGTTCTAAATTCCAAACCATAGATAATCCAAGATTTCAGACAAACTGGTGAATGCAAACTGAAATAGTAGTTCAACTGTCCTTATTTCATTCCACATGGTTTTGATGGAAGTAATAAAGAAAGTTCCTTCCTCAATTAACCCTGGCCACCTGAGTTCGTCCTGGGCAATCATGGGAACTCAATACTTTGTTTCCAATGACTGATCCAAGAAGGTGGACATATAATCCAAATAGGGCCAAGCAAAGTTCTTTCCCGGGAACTGAGACCTGGAGTTGGAGGATTGATCTTGGGTTGTGAGTTTTAAGAATGGAGGCCTGGAACTGCTGGTGGCAACATTTCCAAACAGGTAGCAAGAAGTTGTCTAAGATGTAAATCAATACACAAGAGAAGCATAATTAAGAAAAAGGAGAGCAGCAAACCCCTGAAATTGGAGCCCGTGGATCTACTATGTGTGAATTCTTGAACTTTCTAGTTGTTTTGAGAAAATTCTCTTGACTAAAAGGAGTTTGAAAGTGTGTTTTAACAGAAGTGGAATATAAGCCAGTTAACCTTTGTCTAGGCTTTGATTAGAAATATTTCATTTATGAATTAATGATCTATGTCTTGGCCTTATTTTTAGAATATTATTGGTTATTAATAATGATCTTTTATGAATACATGGGGAATTAATAAGTCTTCTAGTTGAAGACTTAGAAACACAGTTTAGTTAATATCAGCTGACAATGCCTCTGATCAAGACATAGGATCAACTAAATTAACCACTGAAATAACATGCTTTAATTTTAACTACATGATCCTTTATATTAAATATATAAAATATATTTTGTATATACTATATACACTGTATATATTCTGAAAGTTGAGTGTTATATAAACTTACAATTATTGTACATTATGATGTAGTTTTCCTAATTATTTATTTGTGAAAATAAAAGTGTATACCAATTCCATTCATATGATTAATATCACTACCTATTCCCACTAATTGCTAAATAGATTTAAATTTTTTTAATGTATCAATTCTTGGCCTTTTGGTTAAGATCAAATGTAAATTTTTTTAACACTTTAATAGTTTAAAAAGAGTTAAAATTAAATGTTATATAACTGTTTTCTTTTGTGAAAAAAAAAACTCGCTAAACATTTAAAATATATTAGGCTACATTTTCAGTTAGTAGTAGCTTTTAAAATTAAAATACCAATTGCAAGACGCTATGAAACTCATGTCACACAATAAAAATTATCTTATCTCTCAACTAATTTCTACCACAAAGAAGCACATTAGTAAATATCCATCCAGTCACTCAATCTTTCATTCAGCAATTTTAATTCAGTTGAATTCAACATGAATTGAGCAACTTTCATGAGCAGCTACTTGTATTATATATGACATTGTGGGTGATACAGAGATGAACAAGTTAAGAAGCATAGTACTCAAGGAACATAATTTCTTCTTGAAGAGCTAAGGCCCATATATGGATAACAGCAATATAAGACAGGATAAAATAAAACTACAAAAGATGTACCACAAAGTACAATTTGCACACAGAAGAAAGAGAGATTTGAGGCTGCTGTTAGCTAGCAGTGAGGATTAAATAGACAAAGACCTAGTTGATTTAGTCCTTCAAGTAGCTCAACAGATTGACAGTGCAGGTTACCCAGGAAAGGGAACTGTGAAATTCAATTTCAGATTAAATTGCATTTTATCATGTTTCTCACACACACCAGGTACCATACTAGGTGTACCAGGTACTGTCCTAGGAGTTTTTACATTTGTTATTTCAAGTGCTTTTGGTTTTCATTTTTAGGATAAGAGCTATTATTTCCATTTTTCTTTTCCAGGGTGAGACCAAAGCTCAGAGATAGAAAATCAACAAGTAGCAACTGGAAAAGCACAGACAAGAACCAAGGCTCACTGACTATCAAACCCAGGTGCTTTTCTTCAGATGCTCACCAATGCTGCTAATTTTTTATTATTTCCTTTTGGATTCAGTTTCCTTCTTCTTAGATTATAGAAGCATTCCTCTGGAATCAGTCAGGCTGTATGAGTAGTAGCCTCAGAAATTATCTGAAGTATTTCTTTCCCCCTCACTCTGAAAGTAGAGCTGAGCTGGGCATTGATTTGTGAATTAAAACTAGTTTCTCTTGAAGACTTTTTTTCTTAGTACTTTGAAGAAATTGTTCAGGCTGGTTTTCGGTTGTAGATAATGTGTTGTTTCTTTCTGGTACATTTAAGAATTTATTTGCTCTTCTGTGGTTTTACTATAATATCCCAAGGTATGAGTTTTTTTAAAAAAAATGTATACTGTTTAGGACTAATCTACTTATCTGTTATTAGGATTGAGGTCCAATCAATTCTGAAAAATTCTTCATCATTATCTTTTTCAATTTGCCTCTTTATTGTAATTTCTCCTCTGGAATGCCTGTTAAATCTATCTTTATCATTCTCTTATCCATCTTCATTTCTTTTTCATATTTAACTTCTCTTTTCTTCCTGTGGGTAACTTGCATACTTCTGTGTTCCAGTTTACTTTCTCCTTGGCTGAATATTATATTCCACTTAACCCATTTAGTAAGGTTTTAATTTCAATACTTATAATGTCTGTCATTTTTATTCCTGAAAGTCGTATTAGGATATTTCTTAATTCCACTTTCATAGAGAGGAAAATAGAGAATGAGCCTTTCTTGGGCCCAGCTTTATGTACATTTCTCAGTTTATATGCCTATCTAGTTACAAACTAAAATGCATGTATCCTGAACTTGGGTGGACATTCATACCCCAGCCCTAATCTGTCTGGGTCTACGTTTACTTTTTCTATCTTTCTAAGTTGTTACCCAATCCAAAGGGCTTACAATTTTGGCTAAGAGTTTCCTACTCATTTCAGGTACCTGGAAATTTCCTTTTCTTTCTTTTGAGCTTAGCTGAATATTTTTTAAATTGTTATATTATATTCAGGATTTGTATGTGTTTGTGGTGGGAAGCTGGGTGGGGTGTGTGTATGTGAAGAGAACATACCCCATGAGGCTCAGGTCAACACCTTGTTAAAGTAAAAGATGCAGTGATAAGTAGCTCTGAAAAATATATTGGCTATATTTTTTACAACTTAGTTATTCTTCAATTTTAATGCATTTAGTAAACAATGAGCAAAGGACCCATAATCCCTGTGTCATAAAAAAATTAGTGAACCAAGAGACAACCCATTGAAAGAAGGAGCAGCAGTCTCATATGATGAACTAAGGTTTGAAAGAATATAATTTGAACATACCAGAAGAATAGGTAGAAAGGTACCATATTATATGCTATACATATACATACATGATCACATATAGTACCCCAATAGCCCTATCCTTTAAAAGAGACTCAGTAACACCACACTTGTACAGGAATTGAACTAAGCAAGGAATTGAAGCTAGGTCTCTCAGTTTCAAAAGGTCATATGCTAAAACATTATAGAAAGAAATATGAAATTTGTTCTGCCAGGCGCGGTGGCTCACGCCTGTAATCCCAGCACTTTGGGAGGCCAAGGCGGGTGGATCACCTGAGGTCGGGAGTTCAAGACCAGCCTGACCAACATGGAGAAACCCCATCTCTACTAAAAATACAAAAGTAGCCAGGTGTTTTGGTGCATGCCTGTTATCCCAGCTACTCGGGAGGCTGAGACAGGAGAATGGCTTGAAACCGGGAGGTGGAGGTTGCGGTGAGCTGAGGTCATGCCATTGCACTCCAGCCTGGGCAACAAGAGTGAAACTCCGTCTCAAAAAAACAAAATGTTCTAACATGACAGAGTTTCACATTATCAAAGCCAAAATTGAGGAAGACTACTCTAGGAGCAAAGGCAGATTTATCATAAAGTCAATAAAAGTGAGGCATAGGCTGCCTCAATTGGACGAGCCTCTTAAGTGCTGGAGTTCCTGGATGTTGTAAGCATTCTAGGTAGGAAGGGAAAGCCACTTTAAAATCCGGAAGCATTTATATGTAAGTGTGTCTGAAAATTGTCTAACGAGATGTTAGAAGAAAAGCATTTTAATCTTCAAGATTTCAGTGGTTTCTAAATTTCTTTTGTGTAGGATATTTTTAAACTGCAAATACACATTCATTTTTTCTACCTATTTTTTTGCTCATAATTGTGTATTACTTTTCTTTTCAAAAAGATATCAAGTTATATAATCTTCAGGTTTTACAAACCCTATTTCTGCCTCTGCCTAGGCATAATGTGTGTGAAGAGGGTAAGAGGAAAGTAGGGAGTTGAGTTAGGATTATGCAAGAGTACAGGTATGAGGTATGAAAGACTAGAACTAAAATAAGAACACATAAAATTGGAAACTGTAAGGTTTATTTGGGAAACAGAATAAAGGAGGAATAAGCAGAATTCATTAAGTGGTAGGATACAAGACACAAAAATAGTCAAATCTCATTCTACATTTTTGAGCAATGGTAAAAATGACAATATGGTGCTATTAATAGCAGGCAAGTCAAGAGGAACTTACTCGTGTCTTGATAAATGAGGTGGAATATCAGTGGAGAAAATAGGTGCTGGAGAATATAGAGTTCAGTGTGATATAATTATTGCCCTAGTGTCCGACTGACATTTGGAATTAAATACCAAAGATTTGCATATTTTTGGTATTGTACTTTGAGAATAGGACACTGTACACAAGGACAGACATTTGTAATTGTGGTTAGGGTGATATACAGTACGTGGCTAAACACGGAACTGTAGTAACTGCCCAAAAGCAGGTAAGAGTAAATGAGGAGGAACAGAAACAAGAAGTTTCAAGAAAACGAGCATATACTTTAGTTGAATATGCAGTCTTTGGTTTTGTGCAGAGGTGGTCATGTGATCTTTATAAGAACTAATTCAGTAGAGTCATCCTTTGGTATCTGTGTGAGATTGGCTCTAGCACCTCTGAGGATGCTCAAGTCCATTACACAAAATGGCATAGTATTTGCCTATTACCTAGGCACATTGTCCCATATACTTTAAATCATCTCTAGCTTACTTATAAATCTTAATACAATGTAAATGACATGTAAATAGCTGTTATACTGTGTTGTCTAGGGAATAACGACAAGTAAAAAATGTCTATACATGTTCAATACAGGCACAATCCCCTTATTTTTTCCCCATATATTTTTCAATTAGTTGATTGAATCCATAGATGCAGACCTTGCAGATCTGTAGGGCTGACTACACAGTGGTGAGAACCATAGTCTGGATAATCTGAAGGTAAGGGACTACTGCAGGATTTGGTGGTAATAGGTATAATCTGTGAGTATGAAATGCTCTTTTGAGAAACCTGAGAAAGAAAGATGAACTCAGATTGTAGAATAAGAAGAAGAGATGTAACTTTTTTTGATATCTGAGAACTTTTTTTTTTTTAGGAAAAAGGGATTAAATGTTCCTCTCATTGAAAAGGGAAAACTGAATATATAAAAGAGTAGGGGTGGTTGATGGAGCAATGCTCTGAAGAAGGTAGAATTATATGGGGGCAGAGATGTGAGGTTTATTTATCCAGGGCAAATAAGAACAAGACTTTTCCTCTGTAAAGTCACCAGAGAATACTTGAGAACATTTAGAAAACTTTGAAATTTTTAATATTGCTTGTTCAGGCTCTTGGAGTGATGACTAAGACCAAGGTGTATTCATGCTAATAAAGACTGAGGTGAAAGAGAGATCCAGATCCCTGAAGTGGAAAAGGTAAAAGAAATGTGAAATCAGCTTAGATATCAAAATTAATAAGGAGGATACTATGGGATGCAATTAAAAATAAAGATTATAAATAAAGATCTTAGAGAATGTGAATGTAACCTGGGGGATGGTAAATGACAACTATAAGACAGAGGGCAAGAGTTAGTACAAATAGCAAGTGGAAAATTCAAACAAAATGTGTTTGCTAATTAGCATCAATTAAGTTAATTGGTGACAAAGAGAAACACATAGTTATACTCATGTTGCGTGAAGAATATTAATAGCTACATAAGTATTATAAAGTTTTTGTCAAGATCTTATATGAAAGGCTAGGTATATTTTTGATATAATTTTCAGTTTAAAGAATCACTTAATTCATTTTTATAATACTTCTATTTGTTAAAAAGTTAATAGCAAGTGTCACTGTAGCTATTTCCATGCTTATGATATCAGGGAAACTATGTATTGAAAACAAGGTCTGATCCCTCTACTGTGAGCTGTGTTTGACAAATAGAAGCAAATGATCGAAAAGTTAAATCCTCAAAGAAACACATAATTTCTTAAACACGAAAGGCTTGCTTTCTGGTGCTTTCATAATTAGACTATTTATTTATTTGTTTCTAAATTTATATCTCCTCTTTTCCATTAAAAATTATCATATCCACCAAGGAAAGTTGTCTCCACCAAGATAAATTAAACAGAAAGACAATGGAGAGTTTGGCTCTGAACTCCCTGGCAGTGAGGCACAAAAGTGAACATATTAAGGTTCACAGTCCCGGTGTTGAGAACAGGTAAAAGCATTCCATTTCCTCAGGAAAACAATTATTTTTCTTGCATTAAATTCTAGAAGAAACTTCTGAAATCAGATTTTCTGTCATGGACATTTAGCAGCCTAGTAAACAATGACCTTGACAATACAAAAACTTGCATGAGATTTATTTCTACAAGGGAAAAGAGTCAATTGCATAATATTAAAAGCAACTATCTAGGTAATTTTTCAATAGATTGAGATTATTAAATTTAAATATCTAGGCTATTTGGTTTAACTAGGTACAGTGGCAAAACTTGGGATACAAGAGGAGCAATTGACTAAAAGTCTCCTATATATTCCCTAAATATTGTCATTTGGGTTTTACAGAAATACATGTATGCACCTTGGCGAAAGAGTCTCATAATGCAAATTCAGGAAACAAAAAACAGAAATCATGTCACCTATTGGAGATGATACTCAGTATGGGCCAACCCTATCTTGTTCATAAAGCTGTGCTTTTTATGGACTTTTCTATTACTATGAATTTAAGATCAGGACACCTTCTGGAACAATAAATATTCTTCAGAGAAATTGCTGAATTTGAGCATCAAAGCCACACAACAGACTCAATAACAACTTGATATATTTGTCTACAGATTAATTTAATGGTTACTTAACTCATTGGGTTTCTAAAATCTAATGAAAATGAAGACAGTATTGATCAAACATTAGATTTATTAGATTTATCTTTCATAAAGCATGGCCTTTTATATCCAACTCTGGAGATTTTATGATTTGAGATAATTGGTACAGACATACTCTGAAACCTCTCTTATGTACACCAATTCCTACCCAATCACACCTAACTAATTAGATTCACAGATCACAAACACTAACAGTCTAGGCTTTTATGGCACCTTCTCAGATAAGACGAGAAAAAAATGGTTTCACAAAATTTCGAAACTGCTCACATACATAGGAAATAAGAAAATGGGAAAGGCATACATTGTAAATGTGTGCATTATTTCTAGATGTAACAATTAGAGCAAGGTGAAATAAAGTTTAAAAATCATTGATTTCTAATCTCCACCCTATCAGTAATCTAATGTCAACATAATCTCATCTGTCTATAACATCCACCTGAATATGAAAGCTCTTGGTACCATCCACCAGCACACAAATAAACATATCCAGTACAACAAATCCTTATATTTCACCTAAGCATTTTCATTCTCTGATCTTTACTTTCAAGGACTGCAATTTGTTAACCACTGATAGGAAAATGGTATTCCTAGGTAGATCCATCTGTTTCCTTTTGATTTAGAGAATGCCATTGTTACATGCCATCTCAAGCAGTGACTGGTGCTTCAGTTCACAACTTAAATAACCTCATGCCCACTTTAGTAGCGACAGAAAGAAAACAAATATGAACGAGATGCTGGTTCTCACTGGTGTTTACTCATATCACCTTTATTTTCTGTGACATGGTACCACGTGGTTCTGTGAGCACTGGACTCACAAGATATTCCTTATTAAATAAACAAAGAGAATAAATACTTCAGGAAGATGAAAAGGAGAAGGGGAAGAAAACAAACGAGCAAACAAAACCCCCTTTGACCTGACATTATGGAAAAAAATAAAAAAAGACACTAAGATGGAAAAAAAATAGTGTCATGGTTTACATGTGGGATTTTGATGGAGTCTAGGGCTGTGTTTTAATTCAAAACTCACCATCTCAAAACCACTTCTTTTCATCCGCCTGCAGGACTTGAGGTAAGTACGTATACGTTTTCTGGCACGCTCTTGATACTCAGGGAATTGTCGCCTGCATGAGTCAATGATAGCCTGGATCTTTTCTTTGGGCTGCTTAGAGATTGGGACCATTCGGTCCAAGTTTTCATCTACAAACAGCCTGACAAACATCTGTTGGCAAGAGGGAGACAGAGGAGAAGGGTTTGGAGGGCTGCTCTCTTCTGTTCCTAGCTTCCTGTCTTGATTACCGATAGGAAAATACTGTTTTCTGGTTTATGCACTGGAGAACTTTGCAATGGAAAGCCAGAAATTTTAAGCAAACACTCTTTAAAGACTTTCTAAATGGTTGGATTAAAAAATAGAGAGAGAAAAAGAGAGAAAGGCAGACAGACAGACAAACATACAGAAAAGAATAGACTATCGTGTAGAAAAAAATCAGGAAATAACAGTAGACTGTGACAATTGAGCACCCCTTTACAATCTCTATTAATGATGAATACGACTGTTACATTGCTACACTGCACAGTGGACTAATCTCTGAAATCAAACAACTGACTCTTTTGTCATGCATAATTAGATAAGCTAGGAAAGCAAAAGAAATAACAGATGACGGGCGTACTCTTCCGAGGACTAAGCTGAGGCCCCCTCCATCCACTAGGTAAACATGCATACTCACACAACACAACTCCAGTTTTCAGCTCACATTTGGCTTTAAAATTCTAAACAAAACACAGCAATTCTGGTGTCTGGTTGGCAAAGAGTGTTTCATGTACTTTTTAAATCCTTCTGTAAATTAAACAAACATGTCTCTAAAATATCCACATTTACCAACAAGCAACAACATGAAAGTGAAGTGGTAAAAATTAAACCACACTTGGAGTGTGGCAGGACTCACATTAAAAGCTTTCAGCCGCTCGGCTTCAACGCCGTCTGTCTCATTAACTTTCTCCGAATCGTCATGGTCCTCGTGGTCATCTTCGTCCTCATCTCCCCTGTTTAGTGAGAGGTCCTCAGCTCCTCGGTCTACACTCTCATTTTTGCCAGAGTCATAGCTGGAGTAACTATGTGCAGGAGACTGAAAAGAGAAGGTGAAATAACTGCTTTTAAATTGCACAAGCTTATAAGTTTTATGTTTCATCTTTAATTTCAACTGTTTCTCAAAAATCTTGTTTATGAGTTGATAACTCTAGAGCTGTGGTGATTTTAGTTTAAATAAAAATTAATTCAAATTAAATTAAAATTTCATTTCCTTGGTCACGTCACACTAGTTACATTGCAAGTACTCGTTAGCTGCATGGAACGTTTCCATCACTGCAGAAAGTTTTATTGAACTTAGCTATGCAAGAGCAATTACTGTTTCCTCTCAATACTCATATTCCAAATAAAAAAGCAATCTGCAATCGATTTTGCAAGGGAATCATTGAGTCACATATTCTTAGAACTTAATATGACTTCAGAGCATTGTCAATATTAGTACTAGTATTACACTTTATATAATATTGTATTATATCATATCAGTATTATACTAACTTTATTAGTATTCTTTAAACAGTTATGGAAACTAAGGGATGTTCAATTAACTTACCCAGCAAGAGCTATACAAAATATTATTGACTATTAGTTATTAGTGAACATGCTTTAAAATAAATGTATAAATTGTCTATGAGTCTTAGGAGGTCATCTATTTTGGTTTAGAAAATGGGAACCGGGTTTCTTCCTAATCCTCTGTTAAGTTTAATGTTTCTGGATTCTAACACCATTCAAAAGACACAACAAATTTAAAGCAAGAACAATTAAATAATAGTGACACATATTTCCATGTAAAAATAATTAAACATCCAAAAAATTGAAAATGTTTAACAGTTCATTTTCACATGAAACAGCTGATAGCCTTCGTAGAGCCTCCGTTGTCAGAATACAATGCATAAGTATATCTACATGTTAATGGGGCTGTTTAAAATAAATAAACTGGCTTTGATCACTTTTCATTTTGGGATTACACTTATTCCAAATATTTTCTCTTGGGACCCTCTAGGATTATTCCAGAGTAAGTTTGGAAGAGTGACCTGGAAATACAGAAAATCCAAGTATATGGTGTGATAAGGAGCTTGAATCAGCCATGTACAGCATAACCACAAACTATTTTATATACTCTTTGAGACCATAACATTGATCAATCTTCTTAGCATATTCTAGGTAGTTTTGATAAGATACTAAACTAAGATGTAATCAAATTTAAAAAGGAGTATTCTCCATTTATTTTTGTTTCATGATATAAAAGATATTTTTGAGACATCACATACAGTAAAGCAAATAATGAAGCAAGTGAGAGGTAAAGAAAAGAAATTAGTACTTAGAACAACTGCATACCTAGTCAATTGGTTCCCTTAAGCTTCATAGCAACCTGGTGAGAAAGGATTATCCTCCAGATTCTACAGATAAGGAAACAGCTTTAGAACATCTAAACAACCTCTTCTTATCTAAAGAATGAGATTATATAACTACTGTGTGAACCTAGGTCTGCCTAAGAGCTAAGAGTGATCACATAAGGTTTTCTCCTCAATATGAAGTTTTTCTAAGTGTGTGTGTGTGTGTGTGTGTGTGTGTATGCACATGTGTGTATAATTGAAAGAACATAAAATATGCATTGGTTTATGTACATGTTAATCTTTAAACAAAATATTTTATAAGTGATTTCCCCTAATACTGTTATTCCACCTAAATAAATTGGATACATTATTTACATTTTCTTATAGAACAGTAAGCTGCAATGTATAAATCCTGAGTAAGAAGAATTATCACTTGCTATAAAATTTCCACATATAATAGAATCTATTTAAATAATTTATTAGTGCTTCATACACAGTTTTGCTTATTTGTTTTGCTGGATAAAGTAGAATAAAGATACACTATTGTAATCAAATGCAGATAATTATAGTTTCTTAAATACAAAACATCTATAGAAGGAAATAGTGACAAGCTTTCTTTTTTCAACTTAGGACTAAACATATTCTGGAATAAATATATTTATTTTAGGAAAAATATATATTTAAGAGAATAAACTCTTAATAAACAGCAATAACATACAACTTTTAAGACCAACATGGTTAGTAGTAATTTCTAAAATCTCCTGCTCCAACTCCAAGTATCTATCTCAAAGTCAATCATTTCTTCCCTCGGCAAACCTTTACATTAAGTATCACTACACATTTGGTTTTGTGCCAAGATACTCTGCCACAGAGCAATTTTCATTCAACAAAGTATTTATGGGCACCTATTATGCATCAGGCACTATTCCAAGCCTTTTAAATATATGACTCATTTACAATGAACTGGTTAAGTGATTTTCCCAATGTCACATAGCTAGCAAGTGAAAAAGGATCTGAACCCATGCAGTTTGGCTCTGAGTTTATCATATTAACACTATTCTATGCTGTCTCTATAGCATGACTACTTATGAGGTTATTGTTATAATATCAGTAGAAATCAATTCCTAAGGCACTGTATTTCTTGACACCAACTTTTAAAATAGAAGTACCTCTGTGACAAGACATATTAAACCCATTTCATTATTTAACATCTAACTATGAATTTCCCCTGAGCCAATCTAATAGAATACATGTATTTTATATGGGCTGGAGCCTATTTAATAATGTTTTGTATTCATGAAGCATCTTAAAATTTACATGGAGCTTTAACCTTGACATAATAACTTCACAGAAGCACTAGTATTAATATATTACATTATAAATGGTTTCAAATATATACATAATAATAATAAACGATATTAATATATCTGACAGTTAGTTTTATGTGTCAACTTGACAGGATGACACGGTGTCCAGGTATTTGGCTATCCATTATTTCCAGGTGTGTCTGCGAGGATACTTCTGGATGAGATTGGCATTGGAAGTGGTGGATTCACTAAAACAGATTGTTCTTCACAGTGTGTGTGTAGGGTGGGTGAGGGGAGGGCATAAGGGCATAATCCAGTGTCTTGAGGGCCTGAATAGAACGCAAAGCAGAGGGAAGGAAAATTTGCCTATTCTGCCTGACTGCTGAGCTAAGAGACTTACTGAGAATTCTGAGTCCCCTGGTTCTTAGGGCTTCAAACTTGAACTGAACTCCACCACTGGCTTTCCTGGATATTCAGCTTGCAGATAGCAGATCATGGCACTTCTCAGCCTCCATAATCTCATGAGCCAATACTTTATTCTATATATTATATATCTTATTGATTCTGTTTCTCTGGAGAACCCTGAGTAGTAATTATATTATTCACATTATCAATGACTTCATTAAGGCTCAGTTAATTTAACTTGATGAGATAACCTCAGACACTGAGAAGAGTGGTAGAGAAGTTAAGTAGAGGCCATCCGTTCATCACTGGGCTGGTAACACTACACAGGATTTCAGCATTGGAGGATCATGGGAGTTAGCAAAAGAAATGAAAATGTTGAGTTTTGGAATCTCAGTGGATTGCCAAAGTAGAAGGAGAAAGGCAAGTGTGTAAAGGAAGATAAATGCCAATCCAGACAATTTTCATTAACTTCTATAATTGTGTCCAAGACCAAGCACGGGGCCTGTTATGGTATCTCCTACTTGTTTGCTGGCCCAGCACCTTTTTCTTTCAGAAATGGCCCCTCGCTCTACCAGGTAACATTGCCAATCCCTTGGGTACCAACCTTCTCCATGCTAAGCATGCATCTTTGCCTCTACGTGAGATGGCTGGCCTGAGTCTGAAATCAAGCTGAATCCAGCAGAGCTAAGGAGCATGGAGTCGTGATAGCATCATTTGTGCATCTAGATCTCACTATTACTGAAATTAAGCCCTGGACCCTTAAGTTGTATAATACCATACATCCTCCACCCACCCACATGCTTTTAAATTTTGCTTAAATTTGAGTTTCAGTCACCTGAGATTGAATCTGGAGTGGCACAGCAACCAATTATTAGAAGCCAGATTAACAATATAGATTTCACACATGATCATTCAAATATATAGATGGCCCCAGCCAAATGAATAATACTATCTTTGTAAGCAGCAGGAGATATTCTCGAATCTACCAACAAAGTAAAATGATAGTGAATAACCTTTATGAAGGGAAAATTTAAATTGACAGTGTTCAAAACTGCCTCCATGCAATGATAACATATGTGTAGCATGCTTTAAGGATCATACTAACATATCATAACTATATAGTCAGTGGAGGAATAATAAAACTAGAACAGATCTCTGACATTAACAGTAAAGTTAAATTTTAAAAATCAGCATAATATCTTTACAGTTCACATCATTAACAAGGTGGAATTAGCTAATAAAATATATTAAGGAAAATATTCCATAGGTTTGAAAAGCCTGTCTTTTTAAATCTAAAATGTAATAAGCATAATATATTTTGAATGGCAATGTGAAATATTTAAAAATGTTACAATACGGTTATTTGAATGCAAATATTCTGGGCTAATTCATTCAATGCAGCTGTTTGATGGACACAGAACCAGTTGGAACAGTGAAAAACGTATAGCCCTGTTTACTCAAGTTTTAAAGAACGTGCAATCTTGCAGATCTGAAAATATTCAGGATCTAAATCTCAAGGATGATTGATGTTATTTTGCTCTACAAAACAAACTGAAATTTTTATAACTGAATTCTGCTTTTCAGCTGGATTATCATTTCTTGCCTCTCTTACCATTTAGGACCTATCATTTAAGGCCGAATTAAGTTCAATTTCCACAAAGATTCCAGCTTCTACCCTAGTCTACTTCAATCTTTCCCTAAACTGTGAAGCCAAGTTACTTAATTTGACACAGATTTAAACACTATAATTGTTCTCTACTTTCCATATTAATTTGCATTTTTCTTCAAACTAGTCTGAGACAAGAACCAACACATATCCCTCACAGAATCCAAGACATGAGCTTTACAGATTGCAATTCAAGACTGACTATAATTTCTCTTTTTTCTATAAAACTATTTGGTTTTTATAAATGGGGGAATGTGAGTATTGCAATGGTATCATAGGCTCAGGGAATACAAGTTACTATAGGTCTCCAAATAACCCATATAATATATGGCAGCCATTTGCCCCATAAGCCTGCCTTGCCTTAATAAGAACTTTGGATGACCATAACCTAGGAAACCTTCATTTCAGGTGCAATTGTTTTCTTACTTCAAGTATAAACCTAAAAAAATCCAAACCAGAACTAAAATAAAGATCCAAAGTTATTAAAGAACCACAATTTAGGCTCTATGGAAGACGGATACATGCTTATCCTCAAAACACAGGTGTTGGCTTATGGGGATAAGGGTAGATTTTTGCCTTAGCTATATACTTTGCTTATTCCTCCCATGATAAAACATGGCTTTCCTCAGCAAAGAGCCTTCTGAGAATACATTTGCACTTTCCTTTTCTCAAATTTTCCCATCCCAATAGAACTGCCAGCATTAGGCCTTGAAAATTCCCACTTGAAGGAAACGCGACCTGTTTGCTTATCTGTAGTCAGAACCTAGGATGGCTCAGATAGCAACACCACAGTGCTTGGTGTTAGACACAGCTGCGGTTGGGAGCTGTGTCTGATATTTGCAGCCAGTGGAAAAAAGGCGAACCTGTGTTTCCTCATTATGTCCTAAATGAGGGAAGAACACATGAATTCAGTGCCAGGTGTCTATGCTTTCACGTGCTTTGCATATCTATGTCACAGCAGTGATCGTAAGGTATCATGCAAACGAGTTTATATGTTCATATTCCATGCAGTCTGAGAGTTACTTGAGGGGAGAGTCACATAGGCACCTTTCATCTTTATAACATTGCACAATGCCAAACACATAGAAGGAATAAAGTAAACATTTTCTGAGTGAGTGACTGATTACACTTTTGAGTTACACTAAAGATGATTTAATTTTTTAAATTGCAATTTTAAAAACTATCTTATATTTCCTTTTAAAAATATCAGTTATTCATCAGTGAGTTTACAAGCAATGTCAGTATCATTATAAGTGTAATGATCTAGCACTGTGTGTCTTCCGATATTATATGAAGCACATGGCACTACTCAAGAAGTAAACTCACCATCAAGAAAGAAAGAAAGAAAGAAAGAAAGAAAGAAAGAAAGAAAGAAAGAAAGAAAGAAAGAAAGAGAGAAAGGAAAAAAAAAGAAAAGAAAGAAAAGAAAGGACAGAAAAGAAAGAAAAGAAAGGAAGGAAGGAAGGAAGGTAGGAAGGAAGGAAGAGAAAGAGTGAGAAGAAGTTGAACCCAAACTTCAATCTAGAAACAGTGGTTCTCAAAATGTGCTGGTTGCACTAGCAGGATCAGCATCTCCTGGAAACCTCCTAGAAATGCAAAGGCTCAGCTCACTCCCAAGATCAACTTTGGATGTAGGCCCAGCAATCTGTGTTTTAACATGACCTCCATGAGATTCTGAGGCACAGTCAAGCTTGAGAACCACTTGTCTGGAGCTAAATTCCATTTGTAAGAAAAATGGCAGAGAGAGAAGTTAAATCACACCAGAGAAAGCACACAGGTAGATCCAAAATATGAGACATTGGGCAGGGCAATTGACCTTGGTTCTGCAACAATTTACTGATACAGAAATAAGATATATTAAAGGAGATTTAAGAGATATAATCAAATAAAATGTGTAACCCTTGCTTCTATTATGATTCAAAGAAACCCAAAGCAAGAGACATTTTTTTGAGAAAAGTAAAAATATTCTATTATAGATGAGGATAATATATAATAACATGGAATTATTAATTTTGGTTAGATGTAATACCTTAACATTTGGTTAAGTAAATATTTATGTAACAAAATATCCACACTTGTTAGAGATACAAGTTAAGATATGAAGAGATGATACGACAAGAATGCCTGAGATATGCTTTAAAATACTATAGAAGGCCAGGTTATGTCTATAATCCCAGAACATTGGGAAGTCAAAGCAGGAGGATTGCTTGAGGCTAGGAGTTTAAGACAAGCCTGGGCAACATAGTGAGACCTCCATCCCTAAAAACAAACAAACCAACCAAAAACCAAAAACAATTATACAAGCATGGTGGCATGCATCCCTAGAAGTGTACTGGGGAGGGTGAGGCAGTAGTATTGCTTGAGCCCACGAATCCCAGGCTGCTGTGAGCTATGATCCTGCCACTGAACTCCAGCCTGGGCAACAGAGCAATACCTTGTGATACGGTTTGGCTGTGTCCCTACCCAAATTTCATCTTGAATTGCAGTTCCCATAATCTGCATGTATCATGGGAGAGACCCAGTGGGAGGTAGTTTAACCATGGGGGAGGTTATCCTCATGCTGTTCTTGTGATAGTGAGTTTTCATGAAATCTGATGGTTTTATAAGAGGCTTTTCCCCTTCTGCTCAGCACTTCTCCTTACTGCTGCCATGTGAAGAAGGATGTGTTTTCTTCCATTTCCACCATGATTGTAAGTTTCCTGAAGCCTCCCCAGCCATGCTGAATTGTGAGTCAATTAAACTTCTTTCCTTTATGAATTACCCAGTCTTGGGTACGTCTTTATTAGCAGCATAAGAATGGACTAACACTCCCTGTCTCTTAAGAGAAATTAAAATACTACAGAAAAAAAGTTAAAAAGTTAAAAAATGTGGGAAAGTCTTAAACACTGTTCAGTTTAGGTGATGAGTACTACTGGTTCATTGTATTCTCTATTTTAAAATATATTTTATATTTTCAAAATAAAATTTAAGTTTATAAATGTTGTGATTGATTTTATATCCCCTCTGTTTTGACTATTTCTATATTAACTTATTCAACAACATTTAAGAAGCACTACTTCATGTTTAGAGCATTGTTTTAGGTTCACTTGATTGGATGAATCCACATTTTGTAAAGCCTGAAAGTTATAAAATTTAGAGAGGGGGCTATTTTGAAACATTAGATTAAAAAGTTACTATTTATTTAAGATGAGGAGAATAACCACAAATTACAAAATTTTTAAAAGCTTCTAAATATATAAAATACCTCAAAATATTAACAGCCATCTATGACAGGCCCACAGCAAAAATCATACTGACTAGGCAAAAGCTGGAAGCATTTCCATTAAGAACTGGAACAAGATAAGGTTGCTCACTCTCATCACTCCAGTTCCACATAGTACTGGAAGTCCTAGCCAGAGCAATCAGACAAGAGAAAGAAATAAAAGCCATCAAAATAGAAAAGGCAGTCAAATCATCTCTCTTTGCAGATGATATTATTCTATATTTTGAAAACCTTAAAGTCTCCAGCAAAGGGACCCTAGAACTGATAAACCACTTCAGTGAAGTTTTAGGATACAAAATCAACATATAAAAATCAGTAGCATTTTTATACACCAAGAATGTTCAAGCTGAGAACCAAATCAACAATGCAAACACCAATAATGTTCAAGCTGAGAGCCAAATCAACAATGCAAACACCAATAATGTTCAAGCTGAGAGCCAAATCAAGAATGCAATCTCATTTAAAATAGCCAAGCACAAAAATGAAATACTCTAGAATATATACAACCAATGAGGTAAAAGACCTCTACAAAGAGAGTACTACTTAAAGAAATCATAGATGACATAAGCAAATGGAAAAATATCCCATGCTCATGGATTGGAAGAATCAATCTCATTAAAATGACCATAATTCCCAAAACAAACTACAGAGTCAATGCTATTCCTATCAAATTTCCAATGACATTTTTCACAGAATTAGATAAATCTATTCTAAAATTCATATAGAATTTTAAAAAGCTCAAATAGCCAAAGCAATTGTAAGCAAAAAACAAAGCCAGAGGCATCACACTACCTGACTTCAAACTACACTACAAGGATACGATAACGAAAACAGGATGAAACTGGTACAGAAACAGATACATGGACCAATGGAACAGAATAGAGAGCCTAGAAATAATGCCACACACCTACAACCATCCAATCTTCAACAAAATTGACAAACACAAGCAATAAGGAAAAGACATCCTATTCAATAAATGGTGCTGGGATAACTGGCTACCCATATGCAGGAGAATGAAACTGGACCCCTACCTATCAACACATACACAAATTAACTCAAGGTGGATTAAATGTAAGATCTCAAACTATAAAAATTCTAGAAGACAACCTAGGAGATACTCTTGTGGACATCATCTTTGGCAAGTAATTTATCACTGAGTCCTCAAAAGCAACTGCAACAAAAACAAAAATTGACAAGTGGGACCCAAATAAACTAAAGAGCTTCTGCACGGCAAAACAAATTAGCAGAGTAAACAGACAGCCTACAGAATAGGAGAAAATGTTCATAAACTATTCATCCAACAAAGTTCTAACATCCAGAGTCTATAAGTAACTTAACTAATTCAACCAACAAGAAACAACCCCACTAAAAAGTGGGCAAAGGACATTAATAGACATTTCTCTAAAGAAGACTTACAAGTGGCTAACATGAAAAAATCTTCATCATAATTAATTATTAGCAAAATGCAAATCAAAACCACAATAAGATACCATCTCACTCCAGTCAGAATGGCTATTATTAAAAAGTCAAAAAATAATCTGGGCACGGTGGCTCATGCCTGTAATCCCAGGACTTTGGGAGGCCGAGGCGGGCGGATCATGAGATTAGGAATTTGAGACCAGCCTGGCCAATATGGTGAAACCCTGTCTCTACTAAAAACACAAAAATTAGCCAGGCGTGCTGGCGGGCACCTCTAGTCACAGCTACTTGGGGGGCTGAGGCAGAAGAATGGCTTGAACCCGGAAGGCTGAGGTTGCAGTGAGCCGAGATCGTGCCACTGCACTCCATCCTGGGTGACAGAATGAGACTCCATCTCAAATAAATAAATAAATAAATAAAAATTAAAATAAAAAATAACAGATTCTGATGAGACAATAGAGAAAAAAGAATGCTTACACACTGTTGATAGGAATGTAAATGAGTTCAGCCACTGTGGAAAGCAGTTTGGTGATTTCTCAAAGAACTTAAAACAGAACTACTATTTGACCCAGTAATCTCATTACTGCATACAAACCCAAGGGAAATCAAATCATTTTACCAAAAAGACACATGCAATTATGTGTTCATCACAGCACCATTCACAATAGCAAAGACATGGAATCAATTTAGGTGCCCATCAGTGGTGAACTGGATAAAGAAAACATGGTACATATACATCATGGACTACTACGTAACCATAAAATAATGAAATCATGCTGCAACATGGATGCAGCTGTAGGTCATTATCCTAAGGGAATTAATACAGAAAGAGAAAACCAAATAGCACATGTCAACACTTATAAGGGAATATAAACATTGGGTACAAATGAATATAAAGATTTGAACAACAAACTTTGAAGACTACTAGAGAGAGGAGGAAGGAGGGTAGTGGGGAAAGGGTTTAAAAACTACCTATTGGGTACTATGCTCACTACCTGTGTGAGGGGATCAATCATACCCCAAACTTTAGCATCATGCAATATGCCCATGTAACAAACCTGCACATGTACCCCGGGAATCTAATTTTAAAAAAAAATCTTCTAATTGCCACAAACAACACAAATGCAAAAATAAATGACATTTTCCCATTTTTCTTGGCTGCATGCTCTTTGACTGCTTCTTCATACGACAACAGTTGTGTAGTAATATATTCTACTGAGAGAATAGAAAAATAATTCAGTCTTTATTCTGTCTAATGAAAATGTCTTTTATTCTTGACAGTTTATGTTTTTTACTGTTCAAATTAATTATTGCTAATATCATGCAAACTGTTAGATTGTGTTTAGTTTGGGGAAACCTTTAATCAAGTTCCTTTCATGTCTGAACCATGAGATTTCAGGACATTTTAAGTTTCCCTGCACAGTGATTGATGCCTTCATTAAAGCAGCGTTTATGAGTTTTATGTTTTCTTCATTGATATCAATATTTTTTGTCAAATCCAACATGCAACTTAAATCTTCTCGCAATATGATAATATAATTCATTCCTCTTCATTAATTCTATTATTTCTTCCTCCTAAAGAAATATTACCTTCGATATGGACTGAAGTTTATTGCAACTCACTTCTCATTATCAGAGAAATATTCTTTATATTTCACTTTTCATCTTTATTTTTTTCATATTACATTAGCACTTTATCTGAATGTGCTCTCAATCTTGTATTAAATAAATAGACAACAAAATGATGTAGCCTTCTTCATATATTTCCAAATTAGGAGTCTGTAATTTCTCAGCTTTTTCCAAAAGGTCAAAATTGAAATTGCAGTTTAAATGTCACATTCCACTGTGTGAAGAGCACACAAGATATCTTTTTATTATTACTTAACAACTGCATGTGAATCTGCAATTATTCATTTGTATAACCATAGATGGTATATGGTATCTGGTTTACTCATTTACCATTTTGTATATGCTTTCCCATTATTTACATTAATTCTTCTTAATCAATTTTGGACAAATAAGTCACATTTGACATTGCATTTTGACATTTTTCCAGTGCTTGTCCAAAAAAAAAAAAGACAAAATTTAACAATTACTTTGAAGATTCCCATGAAATTGTCATTTAAAAATAAATCCTTTTATCATAACCTGCCAATGAAAATCTCTTCCGCTTAATAATTTTTAAACCTCAGCTACATTTTTTAGGCACTTCAAAATGACAGAGAACATTATTTTAAGCCTTGTTTTTCAAGATATTGTCTGGCTAGAGCAGTGTTATTTTCATTTTGTCATGCGTTGAAATCGCCCAAAGGACTTGGTAAAACACAAGTTACTGGACCCATTCAGTAGGTCTACAGTGGGGTCCAAGAATTTTGATTTCTAGTGAGAGCCCAAGTGATGCAGCTCCTGAAAGTCTGAGGAACACACTTTGAGTTCTTAGTGTTTTTGTTTGATTTACATGAAATTCAAATAAGTATAGCCATTATGAGCTCCATGGAATCTTCATGATATTTGAGAGTTCTTAATATATTTATCCATTCTAAAAACCCAGATATGTAATATTTGTCTTGTTGAAAATATTGTAGTTTACAACAAAACAGTATATATGACCTTTGGTTTTTAAATAAACTGGTCAGTATCTCGTCAGTTTGACACTTGATTTTTATCTTTCCCATAAAATATGGTTGAAAAAATTGTTTATTAATGTTTTGTTGAATCTTTGACATACTGACATTTTTAAGCTTATGCCAGTCTTTCATTATTTTGGCTTCATGTGACATACTTACTTTCTTTTATGTATGAATTGTAGAATGACCAATGATTCTGAAGAAATACACAAAATTATTATAAAATTAAGGCCTATAATTCAAATAATAAGGCCTATACTTTAAAAATTAAAAGTTTTAAACTATAGGATCACATTATTCTCATAACTTATACAGATCACATTATCCTCATAACTTATACAGAATGTTAGATAAATCTATATATAGAACTTTCGTTACTGGAAAACTTACTTCTTCAAGCTATTTTTGTGTGTGTGTGTGTGTGTGTGTGTCAGTGGAAACTTTGCATGTTATTTCTCTCGGAGCTTCCAGGCCTCATCTGGACAATTATATGTTTGATACAATATGCTGAGAGAAATTCGATAGGTGAGATCCATACAATGTGTGAAAAGAGTGTTAGGTGTTCTCAGGCCTGCTATGAGTTTATGTTATGCAAACACAAGAATTCAGATAAAGTCTTTCGTGTGGGATTCCAATAAAAGAAGGAAAAGGTGGTGTGCTTATTCAGTATTTCTTCAAAGGACAGACCTTTTCATTTTGACTAGGTGTTGGTGAGATACAAATCCTACATTTTGTATTTTACATGTATAATAATTGGAAGAATGTGAAATAATGTTTTTCATTCTAAACTATGGCTGAAAACAGTTCAATTTTTGTTTCTCCTGTTTCCATTTCCCTTATACTTTCGTACCAGGAATAATAGCACATGTTCACATCAGAATCTGTAATCCCAAACACCTGTGTGGCATAATGCAGTTACGTTTGTTGGTTGAAATGTTTCTGGAAGTTATTCCTATATTGGGATGATTAGCAGCAACTCAAATGCATACAGAAGTGACAGTGAACCTTCTCTTTTCCTCCACTGTTTTGTAAAAAGTGTTCTATGTATGAGAATTTTGCAGTTGGATCTATCCATTACAAGATAGGAAAATGATCAAATGAGAAGAAAAAAAGGACATTATTCAGAGATCCTAGACTTGAAACTGTTTACAATAACAATGAAATTTTGAGGTGATGTATTTTTGTAGAGGGGTCATATTTTCAGTTTACTCTTGTGAACTGCATTTTACAAAGGAAGTATTTCTAATTTTTAGAACTGTAAGTGATGTTGGGAGACCTAAGAGAAAATGTACAGTTCTAGGGGTAATTACTAGTGCTCAGTCTTAAAGTACTTCCATCAGGTAACTTCTGCAAAGTAAACCGGGGCACTGTTTCTGCCTGCAAAGGTTCCAAGCCTGATTCTCCACCCCTTCCAGAGATTACTTTATATAAATACTTTTTTCTGCTGTAATCAGCCTGTTGTCTACAGCTAAAATTTCTGAATCCTACAAACATCAGACTCTTTGATGTGTAAATTAACATTTGAACCAAAAATACTTTTTTAAGGCTGGTCACAGTGGCTCACACCTGTAATCCCAGCACTTTGGGAGGCCGAGGCAGGTGGATCATCTGAGGTCAGAAGTTCAAAACCAGCCTGGCCAACATGGTGAAACCCCATCTCAACTAAAAAGTACAAAAATTAGCTGGGCGTGGTGGGCATCTGCAATCCCAGCTACTCGGGAGGTTGAGGCAGGAGAATGGCTTGAACCCGGGAGGTGGAGGTTGCAGTGAGCTGAGATCATGACACTGCACTTCAGCATGGGAGATAGAGTGAGACTCTGTCTCAAAAAAAAAAATTAAACAAAAATTTAGTCCAAAGATTAAATCATTTATGGTATGCTGCAATTTTTTAAAGCTAAAAGTAAATGTATAAAAATGCCTGCAACTCAACAATAAAAAAAACAAATAACCTGATTAAAAAACGAGCAAAGGATTTAAATCAACATTTCTCTAAAGATGACCAAGAAACATATGACAAGATGCTTAGCCTTACTAATTATCCGAAAAATGCACACCAAAACTACAAAAAGCTACCACCTCTCACCCATTAGGATGGCAACTACATATATATTTAAAAAAAAAGTGTTGAGGATGTTGTGGAAAAGTTGGAACCCTTGCGCACTATTGGTGGGATTGTAAAATCATGCAACTAACATAGAAAACAGTATAGCACTTCCTCAAAAAATTAAAGATAGGACTACCATATTTTCCAGCAATCTCACTTCTGGGTATATACAGGCATACATTGGAGATATTGCAGGTTGGGTTTTCAACCACTGCAATAAAGTGAATATCATAATAAAGTGACTTACACAAATATTTTTGTTTCCCAGTGCATACAAAAGCTATGTTTACAGTATACTGTAGTCTATTAAGTGTGCAATAGCACTAGTTCTAAATAAAGCAATGCACATATCTTAATTTAAAAATACTCTATTTCTAAAAAATGCCAAAAATCATTGGACCCTTCAGTAAGTCATAATCTTTTTGCTGGAAGAAGGTCTTGACCCCATGTTGATGGTTGCTGACTGATCAGCATGGTGATTGCTGAAGCATAGGGTGGCTGTGACAGTTTCTTGAAATAACACCACAATGAAGTTGGCCACATTCATTGACTGTTCCTTTCATTCAAGATTTCTCTATAACATGTGAGGTTGTTTGATAGCATTTTACCCAGAGTAGAATTTCTTTCAAAATAAGAGTCAATCCTCTCAAACTCTGCTGCTGTTTAATCAATTAAGCTTAAGCTTATGTAATATTCTAAATCTTTTTGTTTATTTGTTTGTTTCAACAATGCTCACAGGATCTTTACCAGGAGTAGATGCTATCTTAAGAAACTACTTTCTTTGATTATCCATAAGAAGCAACTCCTCATCTGTTCAAGTTTTATCATAAGATTGCAGCAATTCAGTCACATCTTCAGGCTCCAGTTCTGATTCTACTTCTCTTGCTATTTCCACACGTCTACAATGACTTCCTCTACTGAAGGCTTGAATCTCAAAGTCATTCATGAGGGTTGGAATCAACTTCTTCCAAACTCCTGTTAATTTTGCTATTTTGATCTTCTCCCATGAATCACAAATGTTTATAACGGTATATGGAATACTGTATTCTTTCCAGAAGGTTTTCAATTTACCTTTTTCTGATCAAGCAGAACAATTAGTAGCTATGGCAGCTATAGCCTTGGGAAATGTATTCCTGAAATATAAGACTTGAAAGTCAAAATTACTCCTTGATCTGTCAGCTGCAAAATGGATGTTGGTTAGCAGGCCTGAAAACATCATTAATCTTCTTGTGTATCTCCATCAGAGCTCTTGGGTGACCAAGCACACTGTGCGGGAGCAGTAATATTTTGAAACGAATCTTTTATTCTGACCAGTAAGTCTCAATAGTGGGCTCAAAATATTAAGTAAACCATGCTGTACACAGATGGGCTGTCATCTAGGCTCTGTTCCATTTATAGAGCACAGGCAGTGTAGATTTAGCAAATTCTTAAGGGCCGTAGGATTTTCATAATGATAAAGGAGCATTGGGTTCCACTTAAAGCCGCCAGCTACATTAGCCCCTAACAAGATAGTTAGCTTGTCCTTTGAAGCTTTGAAGCCAGGCATTAACTTTTCTGACTATAGAAGTCCTAGATGGCTTCTTCTTCTAATAAAAGGCTATCTTGTCTACATTGAAAATCTGTTGTTTAGCATAGCCACCATCATCAATAATACTAACTCGATCTTCTGGATAACTTGCTGCAATTTCTACATCAGCATTCGTTGCTTTACCTTGCATGTTTATGTTCTGGTGAAGGCCTCTTTCCTTAAACCTTCTGAACCAACCTCTACTAGCTTCCAACTTCTCTCTTGAAGCTTTCTCACCTCTCCCAGCATTCACAGAATTCAAGAAATTTAGGGACTTGCTCTGGAATAGGCTTTGGCTTAAGGGAATATTGTGGCTGGTTTGATCTATCCAGACTATTAAAACCTTCTCCATATCAGCAATAAAGCTGTTTTGCTTTCTTATTATTCATGTGCTCAGTGGAAGAGCACTTTTAATTTTCTTCAGAAGGCTCAAGGAGAGGGAGAGAGATGGGGGAACAGCCAGTCATTGGAGTAGTCAGAATACACACAACATTTATTTATTTCATCATCTTATATGGGAGAAGTTTGTGGTGATCAAAAACAATTACAATATTAACACTGAAGATCACTGATCATAGATCACAGTAACAGATACAATAATAATGAAAAAGTTTATTATATTGCAAGAATCGTCAAAATGCAACACAGAGACACAAAGTGAGCACATGCTATTAGAAGAATGGTGCCAATAGACTTGCTTGACACAGAGTTTCCTCTAAACTTAAATTCGCAAAAAAAAAAAATTCACTACCTGTGAAGCACATTAACTCAAAGCACAATCAAACAAGGTGTGCCTGTATCCAAAAGAATGGAAAGCAGGATCTCAAAAGATATTTGCATACCCTTATCCATGGCTTTACTGTTCACAGTATCCAAGAGGTGAAAGCAATTCAACTGTCCATGGCTGGATGAATGAATAAATAAAATGTGGTATATACATACAATGGGATACTATGCAGCCTTAAAAAGTAAGGAAATCCTATCACACACTGCAACATGGATGAATCTTGAGTTCATTACACTATGTTAAATAAGACCCTCACAAAAAAGCAAATACTGTATAATTTCACTTACATGAGGTATCTAGACCAGTCAAACTCATAGATATAAAAAGTAGAATGATAGTTACCAGTGGCTGGGAGAAGGAAGCAAAGGGGAATTCTTGTTTAATGGGTATAGTGTTTCCATTCTGCAAGATGAAAAGGTTCTGGAGATCTGTCGCACAACATTGTGAATGTAGTTAACTGTACACTTAAAAATAGTTAAGATGCTAAAATTATGAGACTTTTTTATACCACCATAAAAACAGAAATAAAATATTTTCATTAAAAATTACCATTTGTACGAAGAAGAAATCTAATTATAAGGTAAGGAATATCTTCTTCTTTTCCTTTACTCTGATCTACTCTCATGTATTTGTTTTCACAAGACTGAGCTCACTATTCACAATACAACGGGGTTGTTAAAAGGCTGGGTGCAGTGGCTCATGCCTGTAATCCCAGCACTTTGGGAGGCCAAGGTGGGCAGATCACCAGGTCAGGAGTTTGAGACCAGCCTTGGCCAACATAGTGAAACACTGTCTCTACTAAAAATACAAAAAAATTAGCCGGGCATGGTGGCGGGTACCTGTAATCCCAGCTACTCAGGAGGCTGAGGCAGGAGAATTGCTTGAACCTAGGCGGCAGAGGTTGCAGTCAGCCGAGTTGGCGCCACTGCACTCCAGCCCAGATGTAAAAAAAGTAAATAAATTAATTTTAAAAAGGCAATTGGTGAAGAAATTAATACACATGGAAATAAAATGCCCTCATGTCAAGCATCTCTCCCTTTTCTCTCAGTTAATGGTGGTCCTTTGCAGAAGGCACTGTTGGACACAACTTCTGAATAGTAAGGAAGACATTGAGAACACAGCTGTCATGGATTTTTGCTGAACACAAAACTTTTTATTCTGATGAATGTAATTTGATTTATTAATGACAGGAAATCATCTTATGAGAAAGAGTTTTTTGAGGATGGAGGGCCTTAGAGACAGGCAGTGCAATCACACAGAGAGATTAAACACTGAACAGATAACAATCTTAGACACTAAACACATTTCAAGGCAGAAGAGAAGAGAAATACAGGTCAGGGGCTGGGGAGGGGCTAAGCTAATCTTTATAAAATGGGTTTAGAACAACTGATCCTTGTGACCCTCTCACAGCACACAAGCCTGGTGTGCTATATGGTTACTGAAGGTTTTCTATCAGAGAAATGCTCCACCATTCTGCAGATTTCATTTAGGAATACAAGGCATATGTCAAAAGCAATGCATTTTATTTGAAGTTATTACATACTTCCTTGTAAAAGAATTTCTTGAGAGAGTTTGACATATATTTTAACCAATTTAAGTTTAAAATGTCAATCCTAGATTTAACTCTTCTTTCAAAGTTACAAACACAATTATTAAAGTTATTACCTATCATTCTGAAGTAGAAGTCCCAAAATGGCAAACTTCATCTTCTGATACCTCAGTCTAGTTTCCACAATTGAAATAGTAGAAGGTAAAAATATCAGATCTCAGGATGCCTATTGTGAATATCATTTAGATTTTGGGAAAGTACTTTGATGTTTGATGATGAAAAAAAGTTATGCATACTGTTAATGAATTTCCATAAGTCTGATTTTACTATACTGTTATCTCATATTTATAGAACTACATTTTTCTCCTTTTAGAGTTAAGTTTGAGTTAGAGGTGAGCCTTGAAGGTGATTTGAACTCCCAGTAATTAATTTCATCACCACCAATTCAATTCAAATAATGATAATATTGTATTGATTTGAGGGCACTATTAATATTTTTATTCAAAAGGAAGTAGTTTTATATAAATATTTATTTCACTGGCCTAGGCTTTAGACATTAAAAGACAATTGCTGCTTAACAATGGAATTGCCCAGCCTGGCATCTATTTTTGCACTACTCTTAGGTTGCATATAGAATAGTTTTGTTTCATTTGTCTTATTTTAAAAATAACTCTAATAGTAAATGATAGCAACATCATCATCCTCATTAATAATAATATATACAGTAATGATAATTTGGTCTTATAGTGTGCTTATTATATTCCATAACAGTACTTAGTACTTTACACATATTAGAGTTCATTCTCACAAAGATCCCATGAGGTAGATACTATTACATTCACTTTAGCAGTGAGAAAAATGAGAGTGAATAGTGGAGTTGCAATTTAAACTCTATAGCCTAGTGATATTTGGCTGTGTCCCCACCCAAATCTCATCTTGAATTGTAGCAACCATAATCCCCATGTGTCATGGAGGGACCCAATGAGAGGCAACTGAATCATGGGGGAGAGTTTTTCCCAAGGTTTTCTAATGATAGTGAATAAGTCTCATGAGATCTGATGGTTTTATACAGTGCAGTTCCCCTGCATATGTTCTCTTGACTATGCCATGTAAGATGTGACTTTGCTCCTCTTTCGCCTTCCACCATGATTGTGAGGCCTCCCCAGCCATGTGGAACTGTAAGTACATTAAACCTCGTTTTCTTTATAAATTACCTAGTCTAGGGTATTTCTTCATAGCAGTATGAAAATGGACTCATACGTCTAGCTTCAATGCCTACCCATCCATACCTACTATGTTATTGAATACAAGGTTTAACTGATATAATATCTGGTTTGATATTTATTATGTTGACATCATGTGACATATAAATATATTCTTAAATTAAATTATATGTTCATATATGTATTGGTTAGTATAATGCTAGCTGCAATAACAGACAAAATCCCCCCAATCTCAGTGACTAAATACAATCTGGTTATCATTCTCATGAAGCTTAACATGTTTTCCCTGACTGGAAAAAGACTTCACATGTGGTAACCTAGGCTCCTTCCCACTGTGGAAGTCTAGGCCTTGGAGACCTTTGTATCCAGCCAGTAGAGAAGAAGAATCATGCATGGAAAGTTGCTATGGGCTGGTGCTGGAACTGCATTTTTCTCTCCATGCATTTTCCATTGCCCAGAACTCAGTCACATGGGCAAGGAAAATTTGGAAATGCTGTTTAACTGTGTGCTCAGGAAGAAGAGAATATTGGGTTGGTGACCAGTTGGCTGGTATCTGCCAAATTGGTCTTTACCTATCTATCTGTTGAATATTCTATTTATATTTTCTTATTCCAAAATTAATATTTATTGAAAGATGTATGTCTACCTTTTCTAAAAATTTCATATGCATATATCAAAGTGACTGATACCAGTACATACCAGTACAGACAAAGGGTCTTGCGAAGGTAGAGTAGGATAGGAAAAATGGCCAAATTCTGGCCAAAGGAGAGACTTGGGTGTCAACAGAAAGAGCTAGTGAGTGTAGTATTCCATTACTCAGGTCTCTACTGATGATACTTTTTCTCTTCCATAAGGATTTATCTTCTAAATTACTATTTTCTTATCTGTCCCAGTTACAAGAAATTAAGCTTCCTTGAGAACTTATGAAATTCCTTGAGGAATTATAACTGCATGAGTTATTGATACAAAGCAAGCACCCAAGATATTCTGGGTTTGTTTATTAGGTATTAATTTAGATGTATAATGTCATCCCTCAGTACCAGGGGAGACTGGTTCCAGGACCCCTGCTGATACCAAAGTCTGTAAATACTCAAGTCCCTTATATAAATGGCATAGTATTTGCATATTACCTATGTACATCTTCCTCCGGACTTTAAATCATCTCTAGTACTTATAATATCTAATATAATATAAATGCTATTTAAATAATGGTTATATTTTTGTTTCTATCATTTTTATTGTTATATTGTTAATTTTAAGTTTTTTAAAAAAATATTTTTCATTTGAGGTTAATTGAATCCATTGATGTAGAACACGTAAATAGGGAGGTTCAACTACAGGGATAGAGCAAGTGCTTAATAAATCCTGGTGTATAATTGTTTGGGCAATATTGATGTTTAACTGTGGAGTGAAAAAGAGGATCTGAACTATAAATTTAAATTAAATAAAGGCTAATAGAAACATAGACTATTTTACTTTGACATTTACTCTTGAAGGTAGGTATGTGAGAAATGGTTGATTGTAGAGCTTTGGTTTTTAATATATAAAACAGATGAATGTTTAGATTATAGAGGTAAAACCTTAGAAGGAAGACTCAAATAGACATTATCACACGCTTGTTCATAAGGACCAGGACAAATTATAAACAAAGTCACCCCCACATTCCCCTTTAGAGGTAGTAACAGAAGGATGAGAGGGCAAAAAGAAGACAATGATAACTAAAAAATGACAATATTCTTTACAGTTATTTTATTGAAATTTGAGATTTATTTATGCTTAAGCAACATGCCAGATTTAATATTATCCTTTAAAATTGTAAATTAAATTTTCTGACTATTTTTTAACCTATTTATAAAATGTCTTAACCATATTATCTTATTCTACCTCTAGTTAAGTGCAAAATAATGTACTACTTAGTAAAGACACATCTTAAATTATGACATTAAAAATACTATAACAGGTCCACAATCCTTTATTTAGAGCTCTTGGTACCATAAATGTTGAGGAACTTAGAATTTTTTTTTTGTATTTAGAAATAGCATGTGGAGTATAAATATGTACTTTGAAATACTCCAAAAGCATCCTATAAAATATATTGATATTTCTCCAGAAAATTATGTGAGTATTTACACTAAAATGGATAAAGACCATAAAAAACTTTCATTCTGGTTAGCTTTTGCCAAAAAATGAGTTTGCCACAAACTTATGCAAAAGCTTTAATTTCTCAGAGCCATTTGAATTTTAGAATTATGGAAAGGGAACTGTCGGCTCATAACACCATAAATTATTCAGTGTTTAAATTAGATATTGCTTCTAACCTGCCTCATAAGAAAGCAATTTTAATGAATTACAATTATTTAAATGCCACAAAATTTTCAAACAATTATTATATAGTGTATTCAAAACCAATGTTTTTGGTGGTTTCCACTCCAACATATAAGGAGCTTAGTTGTTGCCACTCCATCCCAACAACTAAAAAGCTAAACAGTTGAAAAATAAACAATTTTTGGATTTGTCAGAGAAGTGAGGTTCTAGGGCAGATTGCTATTCAAAAAATCAGACAGACAAACAGGTAGATAGAGAGAATCACAACTCACTAAAGCAGAAACCCACATCCATGGGAACCACTATTGGAGAAGGAAAACCTAAATTGTAATTGACAAATTTCTGGAAGCTCAGTGTGATGGACAAGCCTGAAAAGGAAAAACTCCAAGGAAACTTAGAACTTAGTCATAGAGCTGTCCTCACAAGTTGTGAGCTTTACCTCCAACAATTTCTACCACGTTTTTAACAGTGAATATCAGATAAAAATACCCTTAGGCTTATAGCAAAAGGAGGGGAAAAGTAACCATTTTGAAACATGCCAGAGCATTCTGTTCTTTCCGGTTGTTAAGAGAAATTATTTTACCAGAGCCTAAATTGCTGTGGTTTTATTAGAGTCCAGTTGAGTTGGAGGAAGAAAATTACCCAACTCTAGCCTGCTCTAGGCATCCTGTACCACCAAGAAGAGTGGAAAGACAATAAAAGAGAAAAACTGAGAAGCATTTGTGAAAGTCACAGTCTAGTGTCCAGGTTTACTAAAGACTAAGACCTAATCAAAGGGCTATAGGATGCTTCCCCTCCCATGCAACATCTTACAAATATATTACTAAAGACCTGTTTATCTCATTTCCTTTTACCAAGAACATCATGTATTCCTTCTAACAAAAATTTACAAAGCACACTAAAAGGCCAAAAGCATAACATGAAGAGACAGAACAAGCATCAGAACCAGACGCAGGTATGGCAGGCATGTTGAAATTATCATGCAATAAATTTAAAATAATCATGATTAATATTCTGGGGAATCTATATAGAAAAACTAGACAACATACAATAACTGATGGATAATGTAAGCATAGAGATAGAAATTCTGGGATAGAAATTTTGAGAAAAATAAAAAAATGCTGGAGATAAAAATATTGTAACAGATACTAAGAATGCCATTGATAGGCTCATTAGTAGACTGGACTTGGCTGTGGAAAGAATCTCTGAGCATGAGGATATGTCAATAGAAACTTTCAAAACCGAAAAGCAAAGAGAAAAATTCTGAATAAACAGAACAGAATATGTAAGAACTGTGGGATAACCACAAAAGTTATGAAATATACATAATTAACACAGGAAAAAAGAGAAAAAACAGAATCTTTGAAGCAATAATGACTGAAATTAAAAAAAAAATGTCAAACACCACACCACAGATCCAAGAAATTCAGAAAACACCAAACAAGAAAAATGTGGGAAAAACTACACCTAGCCTTATTATAGTCAAACTATAGAAAATTAATGATAAAGAAAAATCTTGAAAGAAGCCAGAAAATACAACAACTTAGCTAGAGAGGAGCAAAGATAAAAATTACATCTGACTTCTCAGAAACGAGGCAAACAAAAAGATTGGAGTGAAATACTTAGTGTTGATTAAAAAAGCCCCAGCTAACTAGAATTCTGTATCTTGAAAAATAATCACTCAAAATGAAGGAGGAATACTTTCTGAAACTAAAAAACAAAAAATAATAAGAGAATGTGTTACCAGGAGACCTGGCTTGCAGGAAATGTTAAAAGAAGCTCTTTAGATTGAAGGAAATAATATAGGTTAATGACTTGGACTTATTTTTTCAAAGAGCATTAGAGGAAGCATAAGTGGAGGTCAAATAAAAATATTTTTTCTCATTCTTAATTATCTAACAGATAAAACTGTGTTTTAATAATACTAGCAACAATCGTACAATAACTATATTTTATGTATAAATGAAATGTGTGATAACAAGAACATAAGAGAAGTGAGGGAAGAATTAGGAGTATTTCGTTATAGGGTACTTGTACTACTCATGAATTTATATAGTCTTATTTGAAGGTGGTCTTGAGTTCATTGTGAATGTCTATTGCAAACTCTAGAGCAAGCACTAGAAAGAGTAAAAATAAAAATATAATTGATACGATAAGAAAGGAGAGAACATGGAACCACATAAAATGCTCAAGTAAAATTGCATATGGCAGGAAAAGAGGGCAAGACAAAAACAGGAACAAAGAACAAAGGCAATGAATAGAAAACAGTAACAAACATAGTAGACATTACTCAAACTATATTAATAATCCCTCCGAATGTCAATGGTCTAAATATACCAATGAAAGAACAGAGATAGTCAGAGTGGATCAAAAATCAAGATCCAACCATATGCAGTCCACAAGAAGCCCAATTCAAATATAAATACTCATGTAATTTAAAAATAAAGGAATGAATAAAGATATACCATGCTAATACTAATCAAGAATGCTGGAGTAGCTATACTAATTTCAGATGGAGCAGACTTCAAAGCCAGAAGATTTATCAGGGATAAATAAGGATATTACTTAATGATAAATGGGTCAATTCTTCAAGAAGACAGAACAATCTTTATTGTGTATGCTCCTAACAACACAGCATCAAAATATGTGAGGCAAACACCAACAGAACCACAGGGAGAAATAGATTAATCTGTTATTATAGTTTGAGACTTCAACAAATGTTAGAAATGGACATATCCAACAGGCAGAAAATCAGTAAGGACACAATTTAACCCAAGATATCCTTCAGCAGGTTGATGTGTAAATAAACTATGGTATATCCAGACAATGGGATTTTTTTTTTTAGACAGAGTTTCACTCTTGTTCCCCAGGCTGGAGTGTAATGGTGCGTTCTCGGCTCACTGCAACCTCTGCTTCCCGGGTTCAAGTTATTCTCCTGCCTTAGCCTCCCACGTAGCTGGGATTGCAGGCATGTACCACCACACGTGGCTAATATTTTATATTTAGTAGAGATGGGGTTTCACCATGTTGGTCAGGTTGGTCTCGAACTCCTGACCTCAGGTGATCCACCCGCCTCTGTCTCCCAAAGCACTGGGATTACAGGTGTGTGCCACTGTGCCCAGCCCAAGAATCTTAAATGCATATTACTAAGTGAAATAACACAATCTTAAAAGATACATACTATATGATTCCAATTAAATGACATTCTGAAAAAGGCAAAACCATGGAGACAGTAAAAAGATCAGTGGTTGCCAGGGGTTAGGGGGAGGAAGGGATAAATGGACAGAGCACAAAGGATTTTAAGATACTGAAACTATTGTATATGATACTATAATTATACACTTGTCAACAGCCATAGAATGTACACTACTGAGCATGAACCCTAATGTGAACTATGGACTTTAAGTGATGATAATGTGTCATTGTAGGTTCATTGATTATAACAAATGTACCATTCTGGTGAGGGATGTTGATAGTAGAAGAGGTGGTATGTGCATGTGGAAATAGGAGGTAGATGAGAGGTATACATAGGTGGTATAAACACATGCACACACATGCACACACATACATAGATACACACACATACATGTATACACATATATATGAAACCAAATATAAATATTAGGTATATGTATGTGTATGTATAAATATATATAAATAGGAGGTGCGTACACACATATATACACACATATACACATATATGCACACATATGTACATACACATATACACACATATATGTAAACATGCATAATATATATTTACATATATATTTAAACATTGTTGCTTTCAAACCACTCACTGAATCTTTGGCTTTCTTTTTCACTTTTCACTCACTTTTTAAAAATATTCTTTAACATGAAGTTAAACCAAAAGCTTAGTTGCCCTTTTGCATTCATGTTAGATTGAATCATACAAACTTGTTATATGAGTCAAAAAAAAGTCAAACATTGGCAATTTTAAGTAGTACTAATTAAAAATTAACAATATAAAAAATAGTAAAAATCTAATGCCTAATTTACAAAGTAATGTATTAAAGATGATGTATTTCTTTGCTTGCACATAATTTGAGACAGACTAAAGAAATCATTTGGGTTTCAGCCAAGATATAGCCTGTGAAAAAATATTTTCCAGGATCATAGGAAATCGAGTCCTCATACCTTACATGTGAGAGGGTCAAAAAAAATGTTTTCTTGATTAGGGCAATATCTAGTCAACAACAAAGAAACTAAGGAGACATTATTTCTTTACCAACAAATGAAACCTCAATACATTCATAGTACACAACAAATTATGAAGAAATAGAATGCAGAATGAGTATTGATCTAATTTTCACTCATATCTTACCCTAGGGTCAAATATACAGTTAAATATACCTCAGGATAGACACCATATACATCAGACTTACATAGAAATATCCCTCTAGGTTGGCGCATGAGAATTTGCAGCTTCCCAATGCTGTAATAGTTGATAGGTTTTGGATGTGTGTCCCCACCCAAATCTCATGTTCAATTATAATCCCCAGTGTTGGAGGTGGGGCCTGGTGGGAGGTGAGTGGATCATGGGGGTGGTTTCTCATGGTTTAACACCATTCCCCCTTGGTGCTGTCATCACCATAGTGAGTTCTCATGAACTCTGTTTGTTTGGAAGTGTGTGGTACCTCCCCTCCTCTCTCTCTTGCCCCTGCTCTGGCCATGTAAGACGTCTGCTCCCTCTTTGCCTTTCAGCCACGAGTAATAGCTCCCTGAGGCCTCTCCAGAAGCAGATGCTGTCCAGCCTGCGGAAGTGTGAGTCAATTAAAGCTCTTTTCTTAGATTAACCCAGTCTCAGGTAATTCCTTATATCAGTACAAGAATAGACTAATACACTGGTCAATTTTATCATTTGAAGTAAAACAATACAAAACAACAATAACACAAAACCTAGTGAATTCTACTTTTTTTCGACTCTGGAAAAGGGTGATACGGCCTCAAGATTTTACAAAGTGTTAGCGTTTGTACAAGAACTATCTTTAACTTAAGCAATCACATTCCCCTTCCCCCTTTTGTTATTTGTGTGACCTTGGACGATTTATTTTACCTAAGTCTGAGATCCTTCATTAAAAACAGAATAATAACAGTACCTACCTCACAGGATTATAATGAGGAATAAATGAGATAGTGTTCTCAGAACAAAAACTGATCAAAAATTATTTCCCAAAGAAAAAAGATGATATAATGCATCAAACGAGTAACATTAACTATTTTAACAATTAGCTTTAAAACTTTCTTAAAAATTTAAAGAAGCAACTCTAAATGTTTACCACAGTTGTAAAATCTCACACGAGGTTATTTTTGAGGGTAATGTTTTTGACACCTGAGGAATTCAGGAATCTAAAAGTATTTGCTGAGACAGCACATATCCTCTGACCAATGGGGAAATAAAACCCTGATAGGCACATAATTGTGAGTTTCTAAATATCTTAATTTCCAGTATTTTGATTACATAAAATGTTATCAAGTATTTCACATTTTGTTTGTGTTTTTCAATCCTATACAAATTATTTTATGTCATCTATTGAGAGGATGAAACTTTCAGGACCATCACTTTTGCTTACCAATGATTTATTACTCACGGTTAGACCTGATCCTCAAAAATCGCCTTTTAGTCACTCCAATTTGTTTTTCCTCTAGGCTAATAAGAAAAGACCCTCATGTCTTGTCTTCCTCAATATTTTCTAATATAGCAAAACACACTAACTGTCACAATAGGGGTGAAATAAAGTGCTATCAAAATTTTTAGTTTTGTAGCAAATGCTGTACATTCAGCAGATTAGTGGGTAAAGTTTTATCCATATTCTATCTTTGTTGTATGTTGGGAAAGGTATGAAATACAGAAGTAGATTTAAAATGAATGCAAAGTTCTGACTTCCTTAATCTCTCTAAATCTATTGCCTCATCATAGACTTGAGCCGAGAGTAATCAAAGAGCCAATGGTTATCACCTACTTACATTTTACAGATGAAGAAATTGGGATATAGATATGTAGATGAATAAATAATCACTAGAAATGGTCATAAACTTTTCATCAAATAAACCTCTTGGCTTTATAGAATATGCCATTTATGAAAATAAAATGATTTGGCTTTATTCTTTAGCCAAAGTAAAATAAAATAAATCAAGGAAGAAAAACAAGTGTGCCTGATACGAACTTTCTAATTATGTAAATCAACAAGTACTTTATGAGGCAAGCCCTGTTATATTCTCTTATATTTATGAATTTGAAAGTAATATTTGTTAAAAACTGTAATTGTGGCTATTCAATATATTGGTTTGAAATCCAGTATTGCTCTATTACTTTTTGGACAAAAGCAAATAATATTGTTTTATTTTACAACTCAGAGGAACTGTAAACCAAAGTATAATGTAAAGGTGTCAATTTACATGAAACAGAATAGTCCAAACAGCTAAATAAATAACTAAATATGCCCCTGAACTTTTTATAAAAACACACATGGGCAGAAGGCATGTATAGTGTGGATACACTGGACAAAGGGAGGATTCACAACTCAGGCAGGACTGAGAGGATCAGCACAAAATTTCACCACACTACTGAGGACAAAGAATGGTTTAAAACTCATGAATTGTTTATTTCTGAAATTTTGCATTCAATATTTTTGGACCATGGTTAACCCCAGATAACTGAAACCATGGAAAGCCAAACCAAAGATCGGGGGACTACTGTAGAGCCACTGGAAAGAATTACCTGCCAGAATGCAAAATGATATAGCCACTTTGACAATCAGTTGGGCATTTTTAAAAAATGTAACATATGTTTATAGAATCAAAAAAACCTCACACTTATTTACCCAAAATAAATGAAAACGTAAGTTCACACAAAACCCTGTTTGTAAATGTTTACAGCCACTTTATTTATAATTGCAAAAAAACTGGAGAAAGCACAAATGTGCTTCAGTTGGTAAATAAATTGTGGTAGATCCATATATTGCGATACTAATCAGTAGGTACTGTGTGAGTCAACTGATCTGACATTCTGAAAAAGGCAGAAATATAGAGACAAAAAACAGGTTAGTGATTGTCAGTGGGTAGGGATTGGGGCAGGCATGTACTCCAGAATGGAAAGTGGGAATTTGGGGGGATAGTTTTTGGGATTTTATAGTGAATCTTCTCTATATCTTGATTTGTTGGTAGTTATACAACTATATATTGTTGTTAAAACTCATAGTACTTTACACTAAAAATGGTGAATTTTGTTGTATATAAAGTATACCATAAAAGCTAGACTGAAAAATAACACTAGGGCCTATTTGCTTTGGGGGATAGGGGCTGAAATGACCGTGATCATGATCGGAGCTTGGAAAGTACATCATACAGCAGTTGGAAAGTGACCCTGAAAGCTTCACAGAAGCATGCCATAGATGAATGACACTTGATCACGAGAATGACTGGAAAGCATTCACTAAAGCTTCTAGGAATGACATGGGGAGGAGAACAGCAGGGGAAAACAATGCACTCCCTGACTAAGTAGGAGCTCAGAACTGTTATGGTTTGCGCAATAATGAGGCAAAGCCTGTTTTTGTGGTCTTAAGCTGGAAAAGAATATAATTATCCCATATTTGATCCTTTGCAGCATATAATGTGTGTTTGGATTTAGAATCTGTGATAATCCTCATTCCAAAAGCAACGATAACTGCAGGGAAGAATCAGTGTTCTCATTTTTATAAATGAATTATATGAGACGAAGAAAGATTAAATAATTAACCCAAAGTGACAAAGGTATTAGAGCCAGGATTTATTCCTAGGTCGCCTGAATCTAAACACTGTTCTTTTCCCAGTATACTGTTGATCTCCTATGGACTAGCAGCCACCTAGAAGGAAGGGCATAGCAGTAGGTAGGCACCAGTGGGCAGGCTGAATTGAGGAGACTTGGAGCCACCCTGATGTCCCAATACATACTGAAGCCAGATGATTTCTGCTTTTATCAGCGGAGCTTGGTGAAGTGAAAGCACCCTCCCCACTTCACATACTCTACCCTACTACTTTCCTAACCAAAGAAGAAAATAAGAACCAAGAAGAAACTCGTCATTTCCTGCCATTTTCCTGGAGGAGGTCAAACACAGGGGGAAGGGCTCACTTAGCATATGAAGTCTTGGGTTTCCAGGTTAGAAAACAAGGTCCAAATGTTTTTAATGAAATATGAAATTCTTATGCAGGCCATAAGGTTGTTTTTGAAAAAGAAAAACACTGTCATAGGGCAAGGTGTAATTGACTCTACACTTCGGAGGAAATTAAACCCTTAGCCAGAGAAGTAAAATGCCTACTGTCAATATTATTCCTCCACTCTTCCCCACCCCAAGAGGCTATCACTAGACCTCCCTACTTCTATACATGGGAGTGGCCATAAAACCAGACAAAGGTGGAGATTTCAGTTTCAGAGGATGCTAGAAGTGTGAAATGTTCAAACATAAGAAGATACTTGAGACCTGATCATTTCTTTTGGGAAAGATTACTCAACCCAGGAAATGGTCCAAACTATGAAACCCTGTTCATGTAAGAAGATGCAGGAGAGGTGGGGGCAGCTCCTCTTTCATAGTTACTCTCCTCATGGGCATGAGATTCTTTGTGGACTCTTGAAACACAAAAAGCATTCCCCCACCGATTACTACAGATTTGGAGGCAGTGAGGCTCAACCCAGTATAGATGATGTAGATTATGACACAGCTGAAGAGTGAGTAAAATTGATTACCTGGATGCAGACACTTGTTTCCCGCCCCCACCCAAGATAGCCAGATATGCATCCTCTGGGGAAGGAAAAGAAGACACCTACACCACATGATATATACACTGTATATATTGGAATTCTGTCAAAGACAAAAAAAGGCCTTGAAAGCCCCTATATTTTACCTTCTTCCTTTTCTGTGGGCAATGGAACCAAGTACAATTTGGAAATTTTTATCAAGTTATTTAAAATAGAGGTTTAAAATTATTGGCAAGACTGGGCACAGTGGCTCATGCCTATAATCACAGCATTTTGGGAAGCCAACTGGAGGACTGCTTGAACCCAGGACTTTGAGACTGGTATGGGCAAGATAAAAAAGCCCATTTCTACAAAAAATTAGCCAGGTATAGTGGTGCACACCTGTAGTCTCAGGTATTTGGGAGGCTGAGGTGGGGAGGATCAACTGAGCCCAGGAGGTCGAGGCTGCAGTGAGCCATGATCACTCCATTGCACTCCAGCCTAGGTGACAGAGTGAGACCCCACCTCTACAAAAAAAAAAAAAAAAACAAAAATCATTGGCAAGTCATTCTGAATGAAGGCCTAAAATATAGGCTGGTTAGTGATATTAAAGGGATATGCTGCCATTCACCATTGCATCCTAGTAAGTTGAATGGTGGCATTTGTTAATAATTATGAACCAGCTGAGTAAAAAAATACGAAAAATTTATAGCATACATGTATTTACACAAGACAATGAAAACAGCTTGCTAGAAACCAAGCCAAGAGATAACTTTTAATACAGCATCTATTGAATGGTTATTGTGTGGCATCAGAAAAAGAAAGATTCAATTTTGTAAAGAGTAGCCCAATGAAGATCTACTAAGGATATTTGCTTAATCTTTTTATAATATTTATTTTCTGTAGAGACAGAGGGAAGATGACATTCTCATGCTCAGCATATTTCAAAGATTGAAGCCAAATATTTATAGAGCACGAAGCAAGTTTTTAAGGAATTACTAGGGAAGTATAACAATTCATCATTCATAATAAAAGAGTTGATGTTAGTAAAGCTATTAGAATAGTTCCTGGTATATTAAAGCACTGTGTAAATGTCTGACAAAATAAAAGGTATTACCATACCTGTGTTACAATTTCCTTACTGTTACTTCATTATAGCTGTGACATGATCATTATGCCCTATATAGCACGTGCAATGTTCATTAAGCAATGTATAACTCCTTTAGTCTTATCTCCCACTCATGATCACATATCAGAATATAAATGAGTTGATTTTTTTTTTACCAAATATTTATTGAGCACCTGTTATGTACCAGGCTCTGTTCTAGAGGCTGAGGTGTAGTAGCAGACTAAAACACAAGATCCTGTTCTCATGGGAAACTATCTTGTACTAGGAAGGGAAGATAATCAAAAACAAGTAAGCAAGATAATTTTAGACTTTGAAGTGTATGATGAAAAATCAAATAAGTTATTGTAATTGTGACAGGAAGATAAAGAAGTTGTCAGTTTTAGTGACAGCAAAACAACTTTACAAAATAACCTCTCTTAGAAAATAGAAGTGAGCTATTTTTTTTGTATCTCATATCAGATCATAACTGGTCACTACCCAAAATGTACACACTTCACTCATTCTCTGAAACATCCTATTATGCTGTATATCTTTCACATAGGTTACCTCCTCTGACTCCCAGATCTTCCAGCTGTACCCTCTGAAACGACCCCCTTCCATAGCAGACACATCTCTTTGTCCCCTTAATTTTTGTAGAACAGAACATGCTTCCTGTTTCTCCTTGCCATATGTTGAACCTGGCCTTCCCTGAGTCCCTGCCTTATTTGTGCAGTTTGTCGATTTATACTGCATGGTTGTCCAAATCCTACAAATTGCCAAGGTCTAGACATTGGGCTGCTGTACTCCTAGACCTACACTGCCCCTTACAGCCATTTATTCTTCTACAGTTACATGAAAATAACTCTTCCTTTGAAACCTGTGTTATCCAATTAAACAGTCCCTGCTCCCACCTCTTTATCATTTACCTATTGTCCACTTCCCAGAATTTAAAGAAGTACTTATCACCTAGCCCACAGTCTTCCTTTCCATCCTAAATGGCATCCCTGTCCTGAGTGAATTCCATGTCCTTAAAGTTGATGTATTCAAACAAATATCTGGTCTAGTAATTCCACATACTCCTCAATTCAAATGACATTCATTTTCATGCCATTTCAGCCAGACAGGCTTAAGCTGATATCCTAGATCTTGTTATCATAATGAATGCTTTTTTAAAAATACAAAATCCCAGTTTTCAATTATCTAATTAAAACTTACTCTATTTACAAACTTTCAATATCTTATACCCGCTATGCCGGTTACCTGCCTTCATAAAGGTGTCCAATTCTTTGGCTCAAATTTCTCCCAATCTACCAGTCTCTGCTCACTTTCATTTTCTTCTCATTCAACTTAAATATTTAATTATATCCTTAAGCATCCTCTCACCAATATCCACAACTAGCTTACCCCTCCACCTCTAGCTGACTCCAATATGGAAAACATCTGTTCTCTATCAGTCTGACTCTACCACTCATTGAACCTGCCACAGAGTTTGGGAAACTTACCTATTACATTGCTCAACATTTCTTGGATCTCTCATGTAAAAATCCACCCAACTGAAACTTTATTTATAAGTGAATGTATATTTTTATTTTAAATTGCACATTGCTTCAAAATATAATGGTAGAAATAATAAAAATAAACTAAATGTTTTTATTTCTACTGTTTAACATCTACTCTGTTGACAGCCATTAAATTATCTTGTATACTTGGTTTCTCTGGGATACAACAATTAATCCTATCTTATTATTTTTACAGTGAAACGATTACACAGCTTTTTTTTTTTTTTTTTTTACAATTGTGGTGTTGGTGAGTGCTATTCTATGTGTGCTGACAGAGGTGAGATAGGGAGGGGAATTATAAATGGATCAATGCATCAGAATTACCATTAGCTAATTACTCTAGCTCTGTGGCTCCCATATAATAGCAGCTAGCCACATGTATCAATTTAAATTTAAATCAGGTAAAATTAAGTAAAATTAAAAATTTTGTTCTTGAGTCATACTAACCATATTTCCCATGCTCAATAGCCACACATAGCCAGTGGTGGCCATACTAGACAGAGCAGAGCATTTCTATCATTTGCAAACCTTTCTATTGAACAGTGTTGCTCCAGCTAAACTGAATTCTATACTGTACATGGATAGGTTATCAATAGGAGGCATAAAATGAGACAAAATGAAGTCCTAGGTTTTTGTACTTTTGATATATCTGCAAATAAAATTAATAAAGTTATTTTTGTAAAATTAGTAGTGTCATCTCTAATTGTAAAAAGGCAAATTCTTTAAGCATGTATCTGTAAGCTTTTTATGGAAAATACTTGACATTACAGATTCAGAGGTTAATTCCCCCATCAGCATGTGCATAGATCTTCTTTAAATGTTAACAGGAGAATGTTAATGATAGATACTCCAGTACAACATGAGAATGGTTTTTATACTTTGGAAATCTATTTTCTCTCCATTCTGATCTACTTAACCTGAAATTTTGCTTGGCATTTGCATAACTAAGTTTTGATTTATAAAATTAAATAAATTCACATTCTAACGTTTCAACCCTAAATCTATTTTTCTTTTGTAGTCTAAATTCAAAATGGTGTAAGATAAACTGATACATTTCCCTAAAAATGTATTGAACAGTTAACAATTATGGATGTCTTTTTAAATTACTTAATTTCACTTATCAAGAGTTAACAGGCCAGATCAACTCTGTTATGACAGCATGAAGAGCTCTGTAGACCCATACCTCAGCAAAATTGGAGAAAATTATAAAACATACAACGAACAAAATATCTGGAAGTCATCCTAAGGACATACAGTAAATGAGGAAACATCTATTCAAAAATAACTGCTAAGATTTAGTAATAACAGTGAGAGTCTGTGGTATATGAACCAAGATCACTCTCACAACAACCCCCTTCCAGTTGAGACAGAAACTTCACTCCACATTGATGTAGCAAAAATTCAAAGCTACCAGTAAGAGGGCTATCTACCCAGGAGGGGCAAGATCTCAGCATTTCTCATCTGGCATTCAGCTCCTTATTGCTAAAGCCAAGTTCTAGGTAAATGTAGTCAAAGTGGGAGCACATCTCTTTCAATCAGGCTTCACTCATAGAATGAACGCTTCACCTACACTAGAGCTCAGTTCCTAAGATAGAGGTGTCAGTTGGAGAGAAGTACGTCATTGTCCTCACTCCCAGCTCTGGAGACTTTGCCTGGGAGGAGAAGGAGACCATAATGTAGCACTTAATCTCTTACTAAAGAAACTAAATTAATTTGCAACAGAGAAAAGAGAAGTTTTAGGCTAAGGGAACTTCCAAAAACTAAATAGAGGTTTTAGTGGAAGGCAACTGGAAGGAGATTGGCAGATTAATTGAAAATATAGACTAAACTGTAGGGCAGTTAAGTTTGCAGGAGAGAACAAGGAAAGAGACAATTAGGAGGTGCCTTCCTGGGGACAGAACAAATCTCAAACACTGACATTGGTAACCATTCCTTCAAAGGCACCTGAATTTTATTGCCTTAGTCTGTACAGAATTAGTCTGAACAGCAAATTATACTCCAGTGTATTGTTGAAAATAATAGAAATATCAGCCAGTAATTAGTGGCAACTAATAGCTGGGTGTGATTAGAGAAATAAATAGTCTAAGAGAGCTTAAAAAAACCACTGTCATCCAGGGTGAGTGTGGGCATACCCAAAGCTCCACTTCCCTGAGAAGCAACATCAGACCCTTAACACGATGTAGTAGAAAGGGAAAAATAGACTTCACTGAAATAATCAAGAAAGTCACTAACCAAATAAACAAGCAAATAACAATAACAAACCCTGTGTTGGGGGTTAGGAGGTGGAAAATACCTGTAGTATTTAAAATGGGAAGTTTCCCACAACAACAACAACAAAACCCTAATATATGCAAAGGAACAGGAAAGTATGGCCCATATACTGGAAATAAATAGGCAACAGAAACTATATGAGTGAGCAGATGTTAGATTTAACAGAATAAGATGTCAAAGTAGCCATTATAAATATGTTGGAAAAACAAAAAGAAGCGATGATTAAAGACGTAAAGGAAGATACGATGAGAATTTCATATCAATAAATAGAAATCATAAAAAGAATCAAATGGAAATTCTGGAGTTGAAAAGTATAGTGATTGTAATAAAAAATCTACTGGAAGGGATTAACAGTAGATTTGACCTGATAGAAGAAAGAGGAAAAAAAAGAAAACACAAAATACAACTATATGCTTTTTTAAAAGTGAAACACTTAGATTCAAAGATACAAATATACTGAAAGTAAAAGAATGGAAAAAGATATATAATGAACATAGAAACCATAAAAGGTTGAGTGACTACATTAATATAAGACAAAATAGACTTTAAAACAAAAAACTGCTACTAGAGATAAAAGGAGACATCTTACAATGACAAAATCTATCAGGAAGATATGACAATTATAAACTATATGAACCGAATAATACAGTATTATACCAATAAACAGGAAAAAATAACATCAATGAAAGATGACTAGACAATTAAATAATAATAGATAATAGCTGAAGACTTCAACACTCCACTTCCTGGAATAGATAGAATAACTAGGCAGAGGAACAACAACAAAAACCAGAAGACCTAAAAACAACATTATACTCCAGCTAGACCTAATGGACATTGATAGAATATTCTACCCAACAACAGCAATATATATGTATTCTTTTCAAGTGCATGCGGATCATTCTGCAGGTTAGACAATATTGTAGGACATAAAGCCAATCTTCATGAATGCAAATTTATTGAAATAGTATAAAATGTGTTCTGACTTCAACAAAAATTAAATTAGAAATCACAAACTCACAAATATGTAGAAATTAAGCAATACATGCACAAATAACCAATTGGTCAATAAAGAAATCAAAAGTTAAGTTAGAAAATACTTTTAAGTAAATGAAAATGATGACACAACATACCCAATCTTGTGAGATGCAACTAAAGCAGTGCTTAGTGGAAAATTTCTAGCTGTAGACACTTATATTAAAAAAGAATAAAGATCTCAAATCAATAACTGAAAATTCCACCTTAACACACAGGAAAACAAAGGACAAACAAAATGTAGTACAAGCAAAAGAAAGAAAATAATGAAGATTTGAGTGGAAATTAATGAAATAGAGAATAGAGAAACAATAGGCAAAAACGAATAAAATCAAAAGCTGGTTCTTTGAAAAGTTCAACAAAAAGACAAAACTTTAGTAGATCAACAATGAAAAGAAAGAAAAACTAATGTTCCAAATATAAATGAAACAGGGAACTAACAGAAATAAAAAAGACTATAAAGAATACTGTGAACAATTAAATGCCAATAAATTAGTACCTTAGATGACATGGAAAAATTCCTAGAAATACACAAACTACTGAAACTGACTTAAGCATAAGCAATCATGGTAGACATATAAGTGTAGGCACTGAGTTAGTAGTCAAAAACTATTATAAAGAAAAGCCAAGTCCCAAATTGCTTCACTTTTGAATTCTACCAAACGTTTAAAAACAGATGACTATCAATTATTCACTCTTCTAAGAAATAGAAGAAAAGGGAACAGTTGCCAACTTTATGTATGAATTGAATATTACTCTGATACCAAAACCAGCTACAGACATCACAAAGAAAGAAAACTAAAGACTACTATTTTTTATAAATATGGATACAAACATCCTCAACAAAATATTAGCAAACCAAGTCCAGAAGCACATGAATATAATTGTACCTATTATATGATCTACTAAGATTTATTCAGGACTATATTGAATTAATATCTAAAAAACTGTCAATCATATGAACAGAATAAAAATATTGTCTCAATAGACACACAAAAAGCATTTGACAAAATCCAACATCATTTCGTGAGAAAAACTTAACAAACTAGAAATCAAAGCGAACTTAATGAATCTCAGAGAAACGTCTACCAAAACCCTTTCTTTCCTTTCTTCTATTGGGTCACATCAAAGTATTTTCTAACTTACCTTTTGATTTCTTCATTGACTGAATGGTTATTTATGAATGTATTGTTTAATTTCTACATATTTTTGAGTTTGCAAATGTCATTTTTTATTGATTTCTAATTTAATTTTTATTGGAGTCAGAACACATTTTGTACTGTTTCAATAAATTTGTATTCATGAAGATTGGCTTTACGTCCTAGAATATGGCCTAATTTGGAGAATGATCCATAGCAATTGAAAAGAATACATGTATGTTGCTGTTGTTGGGTGGAGTAGTCTATCCTATTAGGTCTAGCTGGAGTATAATGTTGTTTAAGTCTTCTTTTTGTTGTTGTTGTTCTTCTGCCTAGTTATTCTAACCATTCCAGGAAGTAGGGTATTGAAGTCTTGAAATATTATCTACTTCAGCTAATATCATACTTAATGTTGAAAGACTGGATGAGTTCACCAAAGATCAGAATAAAGACAAGGATGCATGCTCTCACTATTTCTATTCAAAATTGTCCTGGAGATTCTAGCTAGTGAAGTTAGATAAGAAGGAGATAGGGCCATTTAGAATGGGAAAAAAAGAAAGAAAACCATCTTTATTCACAGATGACATAATCTCATATGGAGAAATTCCTAAGCACTCTCCTAAAACTCTATTAGAAATAATTATAGAAAGTTGAAAATGGAAGGATACAAGATTCATATACAAAAATCAATAGTATTTCTGTACATTTGTAATGAACAATGCAAAAATGAATTTTGTATCTGTTTATTTTAAGTCCAAGACTTTTTTTCAAATTTATTTTATAATCAGGGATTACATATGCAGGTTTGTTACAAAGGCATATTGCATGATGCTAAGGTTTGAAGTATGAATGAATCCATCACCAAGGTAGTGAGCATAGTATCCAATAGGTAGCACTTCAACACTTTCCCTCTCCCATCTGGTATTTCCCAGGATCTGTTGCTCTCATCTTTATTTCCATGTGTACCTAATGCTTAGTGCCCACTTATAAGTGAGAACATATGGTCTTCTGTTTTTGTATTAATTTGCTTAGAATAATGGCTTCCAGCTGCAGCTATCTTGCTAGAAAGAAAATGATTTCATTCTTCTTTTATGGCTGCATAGTATTCCATGGCACGTATGTACAATATTTTCTTTATCAAGTCCACTGTTGATGGGCACCTGGCTTGATTCCATGTCTTTGCTATTGCGAATAGCACTGTGATTAACATACAGGTACATATGTCTTTTTGGTAAAATAATTTATTTTCCTATGGGTATATATATACCCAGTAATGGGATTACTGGGTCAAATGGTAGTTCAACTCTTAGTTTAAGTTCCTTACGCATTCTGGATGTTGAACTTTTGTCAGATGCATAATTCACAAATATATTTTTTCCAATTCTGTATGTTTTCTCTTGATAATTTATTTTGCTGTGCATAAGCTCTTTAGTTTAATTAGGTTCCACTTGTCAAGTTTTGTTGCATTTATTTTTGAGTACTTACTCATTAATTTTTTGCCAAAGCGGATGTCCAGAAGGGTATTTCCTAGGTTTTCTTGGAGAATTTTAATAGTTTGAGGTCTTTAATCCATCTTGGATTAGTTTTTCTGATATGGTGAAAGATAGGTTTCTGGTTTTATTCTTTTGCATATCAACAGCCAATTATCCCAGCAGCATTTGTTGAATACAGTGTCTGTTCCCTATTGCTTATTTTCATTCACATTGTCAAAGATGGTTGTAGGTGTGTGGCTTTATTTCTGGGGTCTCTATTGTTTTTGATTGTTTTATATATCTGTTTTTGTACCAATACCATGCTGTTTTGGTTAGTGTGGCTCTGAAGTATAGTTTGAAGTGGGGTAATGTGATGCCTCTGGCTTTGTTCTTTTTGCATAGGATTGCTTTGACTTTTCTGGTTATAAAAGAACAAAGCCACAAGCATCACATTACTTCACATCAAACTATACTTCAAAGTATATACTTCGCATATATACTTTATATATAAATAAGTATATATACTTTACATAAATATATACACATATACTTTATATATAAATATATACACATATATTTATATGTAAGTATATATACTCTATATACTTTATATATATACTCCATATATATATAAATCCCACAAAATAAAAACATATATTCACATAAAAATTTGCACATGAATTTCATAGCAGCATTATTCATAATAGCCAAAAAGTAAAAACAACCCAAACGTCCATCAATTGATAAATAGATAAGCAAAATTTGGTATTGTATAGCTGTACAATGACATATTATTGTCCATTGGGCTGAATAACGAAGGAATGAAATACGGACCCATACTACAAAATGGACAGATCTTAAAAAATAGTATTCTATGTTAAAGAAAGCAGTCATAAAGACGACATCATATATGATTCCCTATGTGAAATGCCTAGAATAGAAAAATCTACAGAGCCAGAGGTAGTTTAATGGTTGCTTAGAGATGAGTAAGATGGGAAGAAAGAGAGTCATAGTTAAGGGGTACAATGTTTCTTTGTGAGGTGATGGAAATCAAAAATTAACCATAGTGATGGTTGCATATATCTGCAAGTATACTAAAACCACTGAAATGTACACTTTAAATTGGTGAATTGCATGGTATATGAATCTTCACCAATAATGCTACTAAAAAAGAAAGAGTTGATGGAATGGGTTAGCCAATTCCCTTTCAATATAAACCATAGATTTGCTTACCTCTTTTTTATCTACATGAAATCACTCTTTTTCTCCATGAATGCTCCCCAGTATTATATACCTTTTGAGGTCAGGAATAACAGATGAAGGAGAAAATGTGATTAATTGACAGAAGAATATAGTGGTGGGCAGAAAAAGAAAGGCCCAGGCTTTTCTTATATCTATGCAATCTATTACATGATTTGTAGAGAAAAAGCTTGCAAAATTATGAATAAACTGACTTGAAAAAGAGAAAATATATGAGGAAACAAAGATATATGCCCATAGATGGTATATTTTTGGACAACACTTTTTAAATATATGAAAATTAAAAGTTAGTGTTTCAGTAATGAGGCACAGGTTCAGTATGTCCACGTGACAAGTGTTCAATCAATGTTTGCTTGCTTGTCAATTAAATTAATGAATGACCAGGAGAGGTGCTACAGAGGATCTGCAGGGAAAACACTTCCATGAGTTTAGTACATAGATGGCCCTTGAAATGTATTTATTTTCCTCCTCACTCTTCTTCCCCTTCCACATGCTTCACTTACATTTTTCATCACCATATACTTATAGTTGCTGAGTAGAATGTAAAAAACAACGTGGAGAGAGAAGACAATGACAGTTTTCTTAAACTGCTTGCTAACAGTCCTTCAGAAATCTTAAAGTAGATTTTGTACAGTGGATTTTTGAGCTGAAGAGACCACCTAGTGCAACTCCCTCACTTTTATGATGTCTAAATTCAGAGAAGTAGGTGTATTGTCCCTCAACATTTTTTTTTTTGATACAGATAATGCTGAGTTTTTTGTTGTTGTTGTTGTTGTTGTTTTTAGACAGAGTCTGCTCCATTGCCCATGCTGGAGTGCAGTGGCACAATCATAGTCTATTGGCTGTGTGCTCTAACTCCTGGGCTGGCTCAATCAATCCTCCCACCTCTGCCTCTTGAGTAGCTGGGACTGTACGTGTGTTCCATCACACCTGGCTAGATAATGCTAATTTTTTTCTTTTCTTTTATAATATCTATATACTCACAATAATGGTTACATTGTTATGAATGTAATACACTAAGAAATATTATAAAAATATAATGTTATTTTCTAAGGCAACTATGAATGTACATATAATATGTTTATTGACTAGTATCTTTATAAGCTTATTTTTATAGGTCAATGTTTATTGGTAATTTCCTTTACAGGGTTGGGAGTGGAGTACCTGTGTGAGTTGGGACCAGATGTTTCAGAGGAAGATGATGCTGATAATTTTGACCTGTACAGCATTATCTCAGGAATGGCAAAGGTGTTCCCCTATGCCATGCTCATGAGACACCTTTCTTTTTTCCCCGAGAGAGTCTTGCTCTGTTACCAGGCTGGAGTGCAGTGGTGCAATCTCGGCTCACTGCAACCTCTGCCTCAAAGGTTCAAGCAATTCTCCTGTCTCAGCCTCCCGAGTAGCTGGAACTACAGGCATGTACCACTATGCCCAGCTAATTGTTGTATTTTTTTAGTAGAGATGGGGTTTCACCATGTTGGGCTGGCTGGTCTCGAAGCCCTGACCTTGTAATCCACCTGCCTTGGCCTCCCAAAGTGCTGGGATAACAGGCGTGAGCCACCACGCCCAGCCTGACAACTTTTAATTGATAATTTTTCCTTCTGAGCCAGAACATAATATATCAGCAGGATAGGAAGCCACTAGCAAGTATTTGCAACTAAGACAAAAGATGAAAACTATTTGTCATTTCTAAAATGGAGGATATTCAATTGTCATTCTGACTGGGAACATACTCATCCAAGAAATCCAGGTTAGGTAGATAACAAATAGTCTTGTAGACTTGACCAATCGTTCGGCATTTATCCTGAGTGTCCATGAGGAGTCTAATTTCTAAGAGATAATGTGGCCCGTACAGTCAACCTGCTCAGGAGCTGACCAGTTGCTCAGAGTGGGAAGCCAGTCAAAAGGCCTATAAAACACAACCTTCTCTTTGCAAGTATTGTAGATTGTCAATGTCAGAATTTCCTTGAATGTTATACTATACCACGATTCAACACTCTGTTGGGTATTTAGGATTCAACTATGAATAAAAACATTGTGTTTGCCCTCAATTTATTTCATTCTAATTATCATAGAGTAAGGAAATTTAAACCTATGTATGTTTTTATACTAGTGTTTTCCTCCCATAGTTCTTTATTTTCCATTAAACTGGCAAAATTCTTGCAGAACATATCAGTCAGTTTCAGTCTTGATAAGAAAGACTAGGAAGAGATTTGCAACTGTAATTGGATCAAGATCTCAATGTCCACATCATATTCTTGAGACCTGGTGATATTCTCCCAAATTAAATCAAAGAATCCTAAAAGGTTAAAACTCTGGACAGTGTAAGCACTTGATAATGTCTGTTCCATCTCAAGGGAACAAAAATATCCATATTATTAATTATGGGCAAAGGTTATCTAAAATACCTCAGTGCCTGGAAACTTCTCTGCAGACAACATAAAATGCTAATTTCTATTTACTCAGAAGTACTGATAATGCTGTTATAACAAAGAAGTTATTAACATTCAACAATATGACTTAGAGAGATGGTGATTTCATACTGAATTATTTTCTAAAGGAATTATAAATATGAATATAGAAAATGTAACAAAAATAAAATGTAAACAGTTTAAACTCTGAAATGGTAGGTCCTCACAGAAAAACAAGAAAGTAAATCTTAAGGAATATGTTCCTATATTTTAGAAATTAGGACAATATATCTTAATGTACATCAACAGTCTCAGTGTAAGAGTGATTGTAATTCAGTTATTCCTAGTAACTATATGATAGATGGTTCAGAAAGCATAATCATTTTTAGTATAGTAGGGTACAATTCAATACAACTTCTCTTTACGTGAATTCTTCCTAAATAGACTGAGATTAGCATGCATTCCAAAGCACTAATTTTTTAGTGCTGCAAATAATGCAAACTACATTTCCTAATCGCAGACTGTAGGTTTGTTCTACTAGGCAATTCCAAACTACATAATTGTCCTTACCTTTTATTCTTCCCATACCTATAGCATTAGCTAAGAACAATATTCCCTTTGTTACCTTTCAGCTAGTCTGATTTAGTAACCATCTGCTAGAAATTGTGCTAAATATTAATGTCTTAAAGACTTCATAGCCCTGACACAGTCTAAGTAATGGATAGAAGCACACCACGTCAACATGACATGTGCAGGTGCGTGTGTGTCTGTGTGTGTGTGATGGCAAGGGCAGGGTAGAGGGGTGGGGCAGGATAAGGAAAGCAGACACAATGAACTTTCTACGTAGAAGAAAAACCTGTTTGATGATGACATTTCTTTTTTTATTATTATTTTTATTTTTAGGCCTGTCAAGTGAAGCAATGGGAATGGACAAGGAATAAAGAAATCTGTAACTGTGTGTGATCAATTAATTGTAAACACCACTGCACTCAGACCAAAGACAATATTTCATAAAGACAAACTCAGGTTTCACCATAGAGAGTGTTAAGTGCTAATACTGAAATTAATCATAATACTACATTTAGGTACTGAAGTGGGAAGAATAGAGGGTGCTGTGAAAGCATGGACTAGGAGAGGCAATTATCTTCAAACCGGGTGTCACAGCAGCTTGAGGCCAGTGCCATCCACACAGAAACCTACCTTAGTGACTTGTAGTACCACTCACCCAGGTCCCCATGCCAGAAACAAAGTCAACAAAATACCTTGCCTAGATTATTTCAAAGGCATTTTAAATTATCTCCTTGACTCCACCTTGGCTCATCCAGTTCTCAACAGTTTTAAAACTAAAATCTTATCCTCACTACTCATAGTAGTGACAATAGTCAAATTTATAAGTATAATTTACAAGGACTTTTGAAATGTGGCCCTCTTTACTTTTTCAGCCTCATTTTTTTCCAGTAGCCCCCCCATTCTCCAAGCTCCTGCTGCACTGATGTTCTTTCAGTTCCTCAAACATGCCATGCTTAGGCTTGTCTCCAAGTTTTGTTTCCACCTGGGGCTAGACCTTTAGCTTAGAATGCAAAGCTTCTTTCTTGTCTAGCTCCTACGCATTCTTTAGTTTCCTAATGAGATATTATACCTTCTGGAGAAGAAGTCCTGACTCCCAAGACCCAAACCAGTGTCTTTTCCTGCACTTTGACCATACCATGTCTTCTTGTTCCACCTCCAACGTCTTGCTAATGAACAGCATGACCCAACCAGATGAGAACCTCTGAGAAAAAGGAACCACCTCCATCTTCTTCACTCTGGTATTCTAGGTAGCAACACAGTACTTGGCTCACAGGAGAGGCTTAATAAATACTCATTAAATGATAAATAAAATGTAAACACTTTGCATCAAAAATGTACTATTAAATAAAAATCTCCAATCTAAATGTTAAATAAGAATTTGCAATACTCATAACAATTAAGTCCCCATTTACTTTCTCATTTATGAAAAAAGGCACTACATGATGACTTAGAATCATTGTGGATTCATGAAAGTTCCATTAAGGGCTCACATTTTACTCTACTGTAATTGAAGTCTGAAGTGACCATGATTTACATTTAAGATAAAAACCTGGGATCATGATGTAGGCATTCTTTAATTCTTTATATGAAACTTGTATGAGTAAACATTATCCCCATTTTTCAAAAAGAGGAGTGCCAGGAAAACCCACTCAAAATCATTCTCTGTGTCCTTGCATAATAATTGTTTTTCAGGAGGTGCAGACATAATTTTACATGTTATTTTTGTTACGTACTTGAGCATTTAGTTCAAAAATCTACCCTTTCTGTGAACTTCTTAAGAACAAGCATTAAAGTACATGATTATCTTCTGGATTTTATTGATATTTCCCAGGGTTCTGAAATTTTCTTCATGTAAGTATGCTGCCTAGTGAATATCTTTATTATTGTATGTGTTTTATTATAATTATCTATGTAGCTGTCTCACTCAATAGATTTAGCTTTTATAGGGTAGCAACTGCATTTTGTTGATCTTTGCATCCTCAGTGGCCGGCATGATATGTGGCATATCGTACACCCTGAATAAATATTTGTTTAAAAAGTGAAATAAAGTTTACCCTACCACTTTTGCAAATCTAACACTTTGATTATATTAAAAACCTTAAGGATTTAGAAGAGCATATTATTTAGCTTTCTAAAAATGTATATGCAACCACATATTTCCTGCTGCTGGAAATCTTTTTCTTATTAATTTTCCCTGTAAGATAAAGTATAAGCCCTTCAGTATGCATATGATACCTTCTTGTTCTGGCCCCTGCCTTATCTCCTCTCATTACTGCCTCACCTCTGGTATAAGGATGCCCTAGTGCCCATCATTCTCATACACACTTCACACTCTCCTGTTCTTCAGCAAGACTGTTTGGTTATCATTTGCTTCACTTACTGCCTTGTAAACTAAAAATAAAATTCTAAGGCCCTCGACTAACTAACAGGTCCTCCCCCTGGCCAAGGGCATTCCAAAGTTAACCTGAAACCTAGTTCAGGGCATGATGGGAAGTGGGGGGTCAGACGTGCCTCATTATACCCTCCTCCCTTTGGAATTCAGGCACAGCTGACCAGCATTAACATCAAAATACAGACCTTAAGACAGATTCTTTAAGTCTGATAAGAGACATTTATAATCTAGTCTCTTTGAAGCCTGCTACCTGGAGGCTTCATCTGCATAATAAAATACTTCCTCTCTACAATCCCTTATCTTAACTCAGACACTACTTTTTATTGATTCCAGGTCTTTAGATAACTCTTTCAATCAACTGCCCAACAGAAAATCTTTGAATCCACCTATGACCAGGAAACCACTCCTCTCCCTTCCAGTTATCCCACATTTACAGACCAAACCAGTGTCCATGTTACCTGTATTGATTGATGTCTTATGGCTTCCTAAAAACGTATAAAACTAAGCTGCAGCCTGACCACTTTGGGCACAAGTTCTCAAGCTCACCCAAGGCTGTGCCATGGGCCATTGGTCACTCATATATGGCTCAAAATAAATCTCTTCAAATATTTTGCAGAGTTTGATTCTTTTTGTCAACAGCATCATTTCATTCATTTATAGTTATAACACACGTAATGACAGCGCCTTTTAATTTTGTCTTGGGACAACAGTAAACATTTTAAAGATTTTTTTTTGTTTTGTTTTCATTTGATTTTCATCACAGTTACCATAACCTTAACATTTTACTCAGGGCTTGGCATATAATAAAGAGCAAACCTATGTTGATGATTATATAAATAATTTTTTGCAATAAAGATCATTCTCTCATGTTATGGGTAAGTAAACTGAGTTAAAGAGAGATTAACTATCTAAACCCACACACCCTAGTCAAATTAAAATTGCTTTTATTCATTTTTCTGGCTGGAAACTATTTTTCTTTTAAAACCCAGGTAAGGTGACATTTTCAGGAAAATCTTCCCAGACCACCTCAAACTGACATCCCTATTCCTCCTCTCAATAAAATGAATCTTCCTCTTATATTCATGACTTACTTTCAATATTACTTTATTGCACTTATCAGACTGTCATGTTGTAGCAAGTTTAATGTCTCCTTGCTTTTCTTGATGCCTTGGGAGTGCAAACCTATGCTTTTTCCATTTCTGCACTTTCAGGGCTTATTTCCTATTTGGTGCTCAAACTGCTAAATTCAACTGAAAAGTAAATGTTGAGATACCGTGTTAAAATACCAACTTTATCTTATATTTTATTGTTTTAATCATACAGATATTATAACCAAAAGTAATTTAAAAACTAATATAAATGCAATGAATCCTTTTACTACATGTTTTTTCTTTTTCTGAAGAAATCATATATTGGTTCATGCCTCAGTGCTTTGAGATTTGTCCTCCAGGGACATGCAATTCAATGGCCCATTTTGCTTTTCCATCTACTCCATCTCTCTCTGCATCCTTCAAAATGATCCATTGCCATCTTTTCGTGTACTTTGGGACTGGCTATGCTGGATTCTTCCTGTTTTCTGGCTCTCTGCTTCATCTTGATCCTTCATCACTGTTTTCTCTTCTTTCATACATTAGTGAAAGGCTCAGATCTTCTGACTGGCAACTTCCCTTATGGCAACCTGGTGACACTCTTCAGGCCTCTATTTCTTTTATCTCTGGGCCTCATCCTCACTATTGACCTCACATTGCCAGCTATCAGCCAAAATTAATGATCCTCTAGCACTTGAAACTCCATAATCTCAAAACTGAGGTTGGCAATGCTCCTGCCCTGGCAATGGCTCTTATGCCTGTCCTCTGGAGGATGATCTCCACCTTCTGTCTCTCGCATCCTCAAACCATTCAACGTAGTGCTGAGATGTCCTCCTGGCCAAGGCTCACACTCATTGCATCACTGTAATGCTTACATACTTCGATGATTCCCCATACTCAGAGATAAAAATCAAATAGCCTGCCAGGCCTACCCCTCTGGAAAGTGCCTCTCCTGACTTGCCTTCATGCACCCCTCAGTCCTTCTGAACTCCATGGTTATTTTCTCCCAGATAACCTTGCTGCCTCCTGCTTTTGTGACTATTCTCTTCTTTCTTTTCACCTCCTCAAATTTCTCTCATGAAAGTGATGCTTATAATTTGGGCTCATACAACATGCCTTCTTCCTTGAAGCCTTCTTCAATTTCCTACTTTGTGTTTTCACAGAACATTTTTTGCACATAAAAACTTTTTTTTTACATTTTATTTTAGTTTATTCAGTAACTGGTATTTCTCCTTCAGAAACGATTTTATAGCTCTCAGTCTTTAATAGGGCACCATACTTATATAGAAACTGATGAATATTTGATAACTTGTACAGTTCTGACCCAAAGATTGTTCCAAATAATACTAAATTTATTAAATTATTTCAGCATTCTAAGACATCTCTAAGGAGAAAATGTAATGGTTAATTTTATGTGTCAACTTGATTAGGCTAAGGGATGCCCAGATAGCTGGTAAAACATTACTTCTGAGAGTGTCTGCAAGGGTGTTTCTGGAAGAGATCAGCATTTCAATTGGTAAACAGAGTAAAAAAGCTCACCCTCACCAGTGTGGCTGGGCATTAACCAATTTGCTGAGTACCCAATCTACTAGCAGCAGACACCAATACTGAGCCCTAGATATAGAGTCATCCCCTGGGGTAACCAGCCAGCTATCTGGTGACAGACTGATTCAACTGGACTGCTTCCATCATGGAAGGAACAATGTTTTATCTTTACTGGAACAGACACTCTAGATATGAATTTTCCCTTCTTGTACACAACACTTCTGCCAAAGCTACCATCCATGAACCTACAGAATGCATTATCTACCTGGGATTTCATATAGCATTGCTTCTAATCAAGGGACTCAATTTACAGCAAAATAATTGTGGCAATAGGCCTATCCTGATAGAATTCATTGGTCTTACTATGTTCCCTACCATCCTGAAACAGCTGATTAATAGAATGGTGAGATGATCTTTGGAAGACTCAGTTACAGTGCCAGCTAGGTGCGAATACCTCGAAGGGCTGGGGCAAGGTTCTTCAAAGGCTACATGTGCTTCAAATCAGCAATTAATGTATGATGCTGTGTCTTTGATAGCCAGGATTCATGAGTCCAGGAATCAAGGAGTGAAAATGGGAGTGGTATCACTCATTATTACCACTAGAGACAGACTAGAAAAAGTTTTGCTTCCTGTTCCCATGACTTTATGCTCTGCTGGCCTACAGGTCTTAGTTCCAGGGAGATAAATGCTTCCACCAGGAGACACAATAATGATTCTGTTCAGCTGGAAGTCAAAACTGCCACCCAGCCACTTTGAGCCTCTCATGCCTCTGAATCAATAGGATAAGAAGGGAGTTGCTGTGCTGACTGGGGTAATTGCTCCAGGCTACCACAAAGAAATTTGAGTACTACTCCACAGTGGGGATGAGGAAGAGTATGTTTGGAATACAGGAGATCCATTAGGGCATTGCTTAGTGTTACCAGGCCCTGTGATATAAGGTCAATTAAAAATCACAATAACCCAATCCAAACAAGGCTACTAATAACCCATACTCTTCAAAAAGAAAGATTGGGTTTAATCTGAAGTTAAGAACCATGACTAGCTGAGGTGCTTGTTGAAGGAAAATGGAATACAGAATGGGTAATAGAAGAAGGTATAAATACCAGCTATCAAGACAAGACTAGATACTGAATATAGGAAAATAATTGCCAGGAGTGTTTCCTCCCTATTTTGTTATGAACATGCTTATATGTATATATTCATATATTAAGCAAATATCTTTGTTTTCTTTCCTGTATTATTTCCTTCACAAATAACAAAAGATGTACTGACGCTATATTAGGGTATTTAATTATTGTTAATTTTACATCATCGTATTTAAGCAACTGCATATCAGAAGAATAAACATCATTCATGGATTTTACCTCCTCTTCTGGGTAAGGCATTAGTTTGTTTTCTGTTACGTGTAGTATAGTTGTATCATGTCAGGCAGAATTATCTCCTTGTTATTTTTTTTTATTTGGAGATTCAGTATGGTTTAAGAAGATGCATATGGGTGCCGAGTTAATAAGCGGGGGACTTGTGATGGCTAATTTTCTGAGTCAACTAGACTGCGCTATAGGGTGTTGAGATAGCTTGTAAATATTATTTCTTGGTGTGTCTTTGAAGATGTTTCTGGAAGAGATTAGCATTTGAATTGGTAAACTGGTCAAAGAAGAATATCACCTTCACCAATGTGAGTGGGCATCATCCAATCTGTTGAGGGCCCAAATAAAAGAAAGAGGTGGAGAAAGGGCAAGTCCACTCCATTTTTGAGCTGCAACATTCATCTTCTCTTGCCCTCAGATGTTGGCACTCTTGGGTTTATGGTCTTCTAATTCAGACTGGGACTTACACCATTGGCTCCCATGGTTATCAGGCCTTCAGGCTTACACTGGACCTATACCAGGGCTTTCCTGAGCCTCCAGCTGGCTGACAGCAGATCATTGAATTTCTTAGCCTCCACAGTTGTGTGAGCCAGTCCTTCATAACATATCACTTTCTATCTGTCTATCTATCTATCTATCTATCTATCTATCCATCCTATGGGTTCCATTTGTCTGGAGAATCCTGAATAATACAGAGGACTAACACCAGTGATAATATCTTAGTTAATGAAAAATGTAAAAATAAATATTACAGGTTAATTTTTACTTTAAAATATTTGTCTCATACATGAAAATGTAATTGATAAAAAATACTTAATTATTTTACATGAAGTTTGCACATTGTGATTTGAGAATCGCAATGCAAAGCTCATAAGGCCCCAAATATCTCCTTTATCAGCCCGCCATGATGCAATCCTCCTTAATCACCATAATGGAAATTTATTTCATTTGATTCACTGTTTTTGGTGAAATATTCAAAAGGGAATATATGCATCAGAGAGGTAAAATTGCTTACACATTGCCTGAAAGAGAAAAGACTCTATTCCAAATTAAGGCTAAAGTCAGCTGCATAGCTGGGAGTTCAGGGAAGCCAAATGGCAATGAGAAGAAATTACCAGAATGAAAAAGTGTATGGGATAAGATCAATGCAACATATTCCCATGTCACTGCATTTTGTTTAACAAACATTTGACAGGAAGCAAGCTTCACGCATGTAAATCACTTTAGTGTGCTACCTTACAACCCAACACCCTGCCATCTTGCCCTCATTCCTCATGGATCTTCCCCTCTAGAAGTTCAGAAAAGATTTTTTTTTTTTCTAGCTGAGGTAGTGATCAGGAGAGGTGGTATGAAGGAAGTAACAGTTTAATTGGATAGATTCCAATGGGGTCAGGAAAGATATTAAGGAGCAGAGATAAGACATCCTAGAATCTATTTTATGAGTGCATGTTACTCACAGAAATGTGATCAAGAATGCCTATAAAATGCCTCTGGGAATGCGTATATTCCAGATTCCTGGATAATAAGTGTAACTAAAAGGAAATAAGGAAGAAGGGACAAAAGAAGAAAAGAAAACTAGTATGTGCTAGCTTAAATAAATCAATGTTCTTCTTCAAGTTGCCAATCTCAGTAAGAATTTTTTAGGCTATTAAAAACAGGTATTAAACTTCCAAATGAATATTAACGAATGGAAGACATTTTTGCAAGATTCAGCTAAACCCTAAATTCTGGAGCCAATAACAACCACTGCAGCAACTTCATTTATTGTAAAACATGCACACCATCTTATTTAATCTTGATAATTGCCTATAGGTTAAGAATTATTATCATCATTTTATTGATGAACTGTCCAAGCTCAAAAGATAGAGACTTGTTCAAAGTCACAGAGCTGATAAGTGTGCTTCCTGATCAGGAAATAATTATGAACCCCAAACTAGTAGCTGGGGGTCTCAGCATCAGGTCAAGTTTGCAGCTACTCATTCTCAAGGCCTACACCATGATCGTTTAACATTATAGTGGTTAAAAGGTGGGTTAAATTATTTGTAGTTTAAATACAAATTTTAGAAATTCTTAGTATAATCATATATACAATTTCTTTGAATCTTGGTTTTCCAATCTGTAAAAATGAGAAAACTAACAGAGCCTAATTCCGTTGGATCACAGTGAGAATTACATAAGTTAGTTATTAGAATAATCCTGGCACATAGTATACGAGTACTCAATATACGCTTTCATTTTTCCTTGGGACCGAGTTTATGACTTGGCTATTTTTTTTAACCTTGTCATCTGAGTTATCCTCTTGACCCCAGCTAACCCTAAGATCGCCATTTTAAAAGTATTAAAAAGCATACCATATTTTTGTACCTATTAACCATCTACACTTCCCCCCTCTCCCCATTACTCTTCTCACCCTCTGGTAACCATCATTCTACACTATATCTCCATGATTTCAAATGTTTTAATTTTTGGCTTCCACATATGAGTAAACACAGGCAAAATTTGTCTTTATGTGCTTGTCTTATTTCACTTAACACGTCCTTCAGTTCCATCCATGTTGTTACAAATGACAGAATTTCGTTATTTTTACGGCTGAATAGTATTCCATTGTGTATATGTAATACATTTTTAATCCATTAATCCACTGATAGACACTTAGGTTGATTCCAAATCTTAGCAACTGTGAATAGTGCTGCAATAAACATGGGTGTACAGCTAGCTCTTTGATATACCAATTTCCTTTAGAAATATATCTATAACATACAATTTATAAAAATACGATTTATAACTAACCAGATTATTTACAAATGCATGGCAGTGGGGTTGCTGAAATATATGCTAGTTCTATTTTTAGATTTTTGAGCAATGTCCATACTGTTTTCCATAGTGGTTGTTTTAATTTACTTTCCCACCAATAGTATATGAGGGTTCTCTTTTCTCCATATCCTTGCCAGTATTCATTATTGCCTGTCTGTTGAAGAAATGCCATTTTAACCGGGTGAGATCACATCTCATAGTAGTTTTGATTTGCATTTCTTTGATGATCAATGAGGTTGAGCATTTTTTCATACACCTGTTAGCCATTTGTATGTCTTCATTTGGGAGATGTCTATTCAGACCTTTTGCCTATTGTTTAAATTGTATTATTATATTTTTTTCTATCAAATTCTTTGAGGTTCTTGTATATTTTGGTTATTAATCTCTTGTCAGATGGGTTGTTTGCAAAAAATATGGTTAGAAGAATGAAAAAGATCTAGTACCTTATAGCACAACAGGGTGGCTACAGTTAATAATAATTTATTACATATTTTAAAATAACTAAAATAGTGAAATTGGAATGTTACTGATACAAATAAATGATAAATGTTTGAGGTGATGGAAACTCCAATTACACTGATGTGATTATTACACATTGTATGCGTGTATGAGACCATCACATATACCTTATGAATATGTATGCCTATTATGTAGCCATAATAATTAAAAGTTTTAAATAAAAATAAAATAAATAGTAATAAGAAGGCTACAGATAATTGCTTTATGGTGCATAATGTAAGGCTCATCTAATAATGAAAATGTAAACTAGCATATTGAAACAAATTAGAATTTATAACTCTATGAGTCTAGTATTAATTTTTCTTCTTTTATTCTTTCTCCAAATTTGGGTCAATATTGAATATTTTAAGGAGTCCTGGTAATAGCAATTATCTTGAGACATATATAAATCACTTCTGAGTATTTAAAATATAGTTCTTTCTCTTAGAGATTCTCCACTATTCTCAAGGCATCTACAGACTGGAATGATATTTTTAAGCATTTGACCTTATTCTTAACGATAGAACTCAAGTGGAAAAAGACAAGCACACACACACACACATAAGCAAAAAACAAAAAACAGAAAGCCCATAAACAAACAAAAATTAAATACAAAAATAAACAAAATAAACAACTTCTTTTTGAGGTATTGATGAACCCTCAAATAAAGATAAGGATAATGACGGGTCAATTTTCGTTGTTTTGTATTTTGGTCAAAAATACAATCTATAACTAACCAGATTATTTATGAATACATGGCATCAGTAGCTGGAGGGCTAGTTAAGATTTTGTACTAACTCATATGAACTATCATATGTCTAAAAAGGAACTCAAAATGCACATTTCACCGAATGTGCAGAATTAAAATCAACTTCACCTTGCACTTTTCAAGGCATAAATTATAGAAGCCCCTCACCTTCTTCATTTTCCTGAGATATAAAATGTGAAATGAACCAACATGGACTGGAACATGCATAGTAGGCATAGGCACTTGTAATTAATGGCCCTGTCCTTTATCTTCCTGCAATAACATATAGAGAATATGAGCATATGCAATGGCAAACATGGTAGCATAATGATTCAAAAGGACACTGATTTGGGTGTTAGGTCATTTGGGTGGGTCTCAATTTCCTCGTCTGTAAAATGAAGTGGTTCCTGATTTTAAAATTGTATTCTTCTATATAATATAGTTGATTTTACAATCCCTAGTAATGTGGGTATTTATTCATAAAAGCATTGTATACATTTAAATTTAGATTGCAATATGACATATACTATAAAGCTATTAACCTTATTATATCTTTCTTATGTATCATTTTATTTTTAAAAAATCTACTAAGAACATAATAAAAAAATGTATCCAGTAATGAGCAGAACTGAAGAATATGTGATCTTTAAGTATGGAATATACTATTTATATGTGTGTGTGTTTATATGCAAAATACATATGTTTATATATGTATATAATATGAAGATGCTGTTTTAAATTGGTATTTAATAAAATATAAGCTCAAAATTTACCCTAGAGCTGTTAAAAGAACCACTCTCATTCAATTACGCATTCATTTACATTTATGAACCAAAGCAATAAAAGGATACTTTGAAGAAATGCTTAGTTTTATGATAGAGGCATCTGTTACATTCTTTTCATGGTATAAAGTAACTAAAACATCAAAAGCAAAACTAATATTTCAAATAAGAAAATAAGAAATGCCATTGCAAGTATTTGCTATTTATCAAGAAGCTATCCACTGATTGTATTAGATACTATTCCTGTCTGTATAGCTTGCCTGTCATAGTCACCACGTGATCCAGAGAGATGACTGGTCTCACACAGCATCAGCAGGTGTGGGTGTAGCGAAAATTACATGGGCTGCAGAGGCAGGTGACCTGGGTTAAATACCAGGCTTTATCACTTATCTGATTGTATTAATAATGTCACTGGAATTTCTTAAATGGCACTAGAGTTTATTTCCTTTTGTTTAAATAAAGCTAATAACTGTATTTGCTCTTCTTACATTGGGTTGCTTTGAGTTATGAATAAGAAAGCATTACACAATATTCATCATTACTACAGTTGATATAGTATCCCAATATCAAAACTGATATATCCTTTATCCTGTGGCTAAAGTTTCTTTTATACTCTCCACCACCTATCTAATCAAACACCCAATTCTGTCCATTTAATTTTCTATATATTTCTTAAATTTATGCCCTCCTCTCCATCCCAACTACCACCTTACTAAGGCAAGTCTTATTCTCTGTTAGCAGACTTCTCCCTTCTTATGCCACCTAAAGTCATCTTGTAAAACAGACGCCAGAATTTTTCCTACCCCAAAACACAATCTGACCACACTATTTTCCATCCTATACCCTTAAGTGATTCCTTGTCAACTAAAGAGTAAAATCCAAGCTTCAAAAGGATATTCAAAACCTTCCCTAGTCTGACACTCTAGTCTCCAGACTTAAATCATCATCTTCCATCCTCAGCATTTCTAGTCCTTACCTCAGTGCTCTGTTCATCAATGTTCCTCTGTTTGGAATTCTCTATTCCCTATTGCTAAGTGGCCATCTCCTATTTAACCAATGAGAATTAACTCAGGAACCTTCCAAGGCATAAGTAAGCCTAGAGGAGACTCACACACAAATCAATTTCTGTATTATAATACACTCATTTATATGTCTGCTTTTTCTAGCCAAAATGTGAATTCTTAATGATAGAGACTCTTTTTTTTTAACTTTGTCCTTCTAGCACTCAGGAGAGTGTCTCACACATATTAAGCACATTTACTATTGTTGTTTCTACCCTGAATAAGAATACATATTGTTGCTTCTACCCTAAACAACACCTGGGCCAAATAAGTGTATAACACCTAAAAGCCAGACATTAAAAATCATTAAATTGAACCAATAATGAGCAGGAATATCCATATAACAAAGACAAAGATAATATTACAGAAGTCAATCCATCGCTCTTAGTTTGTAAAAGACAATTTCTTTTTTTAAAGAGATATTTTGAAACAGGTGCTGCTTCCATTAATCATATTTAAATGAAATTAAATATAGCAAATATTAATGTTAGTTACCATTAATATTTTATAAACTAACTGGTAGTATCAGTTTTGGTAAAAAATTAAAGATTAATTGAAAAAAGTTACATGAAACACAGTGGACAAAATAAAATACTACTAAATAAAGTGAAGATTTAGGGGTCTTGGGAACTGAGACCCAAATATGCAGTAACCACAGTTGCACATAAACTGTTCAACAATAATCACTTGCCCACCGCAGTCCTTATTGGAAACATTATTCTTTTGGGAAATTGCTTCAGAATATTTAACCATATAAAGTAAAATGCAGCTGGGTTACAAATACTAAAAGATAAATAGAAAACAAAAATTAAAAAGTCAATAATACAGTGTTTTTAAGTATTCACTGCCATTAGAATTCTTTCTATTCTCATTGATTAATAATTTAAAACATCTATACCTAGATTGGTGTTTGATTGGCCTTTCATTTTCTATATAGCTAATCCCTTAACACTTCCTCATGGGTCTCATTTTCCAAGCTCTTTATCATCATTTCAGCCCTCTTTGGAGCTCTAATGTTATTAGTTGTCCTTTTAAAATGCGGCCATCAGCAAGTAGAAAATAAATATCACCTAACTTCATTCAATGCAATACATTTAGTCCTTAAATTAGTTAATGTGATTCCCTGCTAGTCTAGTGAGTGAATTTGCATAATAATAAGTAATCAGTAAATGACATAGTCCAACTCAACTATTTGTTTTAAGCACTTCTATTCACTGTTCAATTTTTCAATGCTTTATAATCATTTTTGTTTGATTTTATTCACAATAAAATTGTGAAACAGGTCAATATTAAACTCACTGGAATCTAAGCTTTTCACATATTCTATATAATTAAGCTTTTATAGCCCTCCAAGGAAGAAGAAATGTAGTGTCACTTCAAAAGGTCACACAGAAGTGATGGAACAATCCTGAGGACTACAAAAGATTGCACAGATTGAACAGAACTTTACTATGAAGTTCACTTCATAGCCTTGGAATCCTAGAGCACTCTACATTTGGATTAAGATTGCAGAAAGAATCTCTAAAGCGAAATTCCAGACACAGTCTCCTTCGCAATTAAAATGATTCTGCTTTCCTATCTCAGCCTCTATAACTGTCTTCAATCAAATTTCCCACTAATTCTGTTAGTGTTTCTTCTGCCATGTGATTTGAATCCACCTCTGAGCACTAACTCTCCTAACCAATGTTCAGGTTCAGGCCTATGTCACTTCATCTAAGGATCGCTTAGTTTAACAATTTATATCAATATTGAAATGCTCCACATTTTGGCTTCTAAAATATCCCCTTCTTATCTAGTTGCTTTCATTTTCTCCTTGGGTATATGTTTCTCCACAAATTCCTTTTATATCACTTGTTCCTAATGGATTGATATTCTGTGAGATGACATATTTCAACTCTCTCCTCATTCTATGCTCTCCCAAGGTGATCTTATCAACCACCACAGCTTCAAGCAGCACTTTTGCTCTGAAATCTTTAAAATGTCTCTCTCTCCATCCTGTACCTTTCTTCAGAGCTGACACATGTCCCCCGAATGCCTATTAAATATGTCCAATGGATACTGCATGTGCACCGTAAACTACACGTCAAAACCTGCTTCTTCAAATGTTTCTCATTCTGAATCTTAGTAAACGGATTCGTCATCCACTTAGGCAACAAAGCCAAAAATCTTGGAGTCATTCTAGAATGTTCCTCTATGCTTTGCTTTCCATATTCAATAAACCTTTGTATATTTCCTCAAAGTATTGAGAAACATCTATGGACAAGATAGTAAGCCGGGTGTAAGGCATACTGCAGTGGACAAGGTAAACATCATTCTTATATTCACAGAATGTTCACACTAATGGGATATAGAAAGGTAAATATGCTATTCATATTGTAGGCTATGTGAATGGCACTCCCAGGAGTTTGGCAATATATTAATACAACCTATGGAGGTTAGATAGGTAGTCCTGCAAATACAATGTCAAAAGAACAAAATAACATGTTCAGTAATTTTTTGTACTATATCTCTGCTTTTCTTTCTCATTGTCAGTTATTTGATTCCAACTGTCAATATTTTCCTCCTGGATTGCCACAATAGCTCTCTAACCGGCATTCTCTCATTACTTTTTTCTAGTGCCTATCCTATTCATTCACCAAAATGTTGCCAGAATAATTTTTATAAAATTCCAAGCTGACCACAAGCTTTCTAAAATTCTAAGCTGACCACTAAGCTCTTTCTATTAGACAATCCGAAGTCCTTAAAATGACCTACATTTATTGGTGGAGCCGCTTTATACTTCATCCCTTCACACATGTTCTCTGCTGCAGCCATGCTAAGCTCCTTGCAAATACCCATGCCAGGTACGCTCTCTCATGGCTCTGTGCCTTAAAACATGCTTACCCCTCTCCCATACATAATCAGAATAACTCCTACTTGCCATTCCACACTCACCTCTGCCATCCATCTCTCTTTAGAGTTTTCCTGAAGAATCATTACAGTCCCTCAGCACCCTTCCTCTGTTCTTTCATTTCACCCTCCTGACCATATGTCCCTCATATCACTTACAGAATCAGACTGTAACCACAAGTTTGTCCCCACTGTTAGACCATGAGCTTTTAAAGCGCAAGAATCTTGCTCTTCTCGTTTACATATTTTTGCTTCCTACAACAGTGACTTGCATGTAGGAATCCTTTAGTAAATATTTGGAGAATAAATTAATTGGTGGCAACTAGTTTATCCTGCAAAAGGATGTCATGTTCTTCCTCAATGCCATGAGGAAGTGATAAAATCATACTGAGGTCAGAATGGACAATGATTCCCTAGCCTGAAACCAAGTCATCTTCCCTATCTGCATTCCAGGCCCTTCATAGTGTCTAGCAAGAGACCCCTTCTGAAAGAAATAAAATGGTAATCTTATATTTCCTTCAAAGTTCAAGCCTCAGTTCCTCTAGGAACCCTATTTTGACTGTCACTTCAAATAGCATTTTCTTACTTAAACTCTTACTGTTTTAATACGAGAATAAGTATTGTCTGTACTTGTTCTAAGAAACTTTTCTATGTATGTGTATCCTTTCTCAAAATTATGTATCAAGAGCCTTGTGAATAAAGACGGTTATTTCTGAGTTGTCTCTGCTACCTACTCCATTGCTGCAAGTATGCCAAGTATTTTTAATTGCATAAATTTAAGATGTACAACATGATGTTTTGTATACCTATCCATAGTGAAATGATTACTCCAGGTAAGCAACTTAACATAGCCATCACTTCCATGTGGTAAGAACATCTAAAATTTACTTTTAGCAAATTTTCAATAGATGATATGATATTATTAGCTCTAGTACTCCTGCCGTTTATATCTCTAGATGTATTTGTCCTTCATAGGTGCTAAGTATTTACTATGTTCTTTTTGAAGACAATAATAAAAATAATATCTCTTGATTCTTTTCCCAATGTGCTATCAAAACTTCTCTCACAAATTTAACTATTTTCTATCTTCATCTTATTTGATTTCTCAACATTGTCCATTGGAGCTGCCTACACTCTCCTTCAAAGGTGGACTTTGCTTAGCTTTCATACATTACACCCTTCTGATTTTTCTTCTGCATCTTTGGCTATTCCTCAGTTGGCTGTGGGAAGTATTCTTCATTTACTAAGCCATAAATTATTAAGTGCATCAGAGGTATCTTCTTCTCTTCTAGGCTCATTTATCATCTTAACCCTCACAAGCAGCCCAAACCATCTGTGCTTCTCAACTCCATTGTAATAGAGGTAGAAAAGTCACTTCATTCTGTCTAATATGTGCAAGAATATGTTTTAATAAGCATCGTTCCCAGAGTAATACTGAATAAGGGAATAAAAAAAAGAAGAGCAAACCATCGAATAATTTTAGAAAAAAAATTTAATAGACACATAGCATAGAAAGAGCATTTCACGATTATTTAAACTTCATAAAGACAGGTTTACGTGGAGGGCAGGGAAACTTAGGAGTTATTTTGTTCTGTAAAATGTAACACAGTGCACAGTGAATCAGATCATATTATCAAATATAAAATCATTTGTGTTTATGTAATTTGGCTTTAAACCACTGAGGAGGATATTTGAACATTTGCCACAGCAAAAGTTGTAGCAGCCTCCCTCAGGCAGGAGTGCTTAGGTGTCGGCTAATGTCTAGTGACTTGCTTAAAAGAGGATAAAACAACACACCCCCAGGCAAGCCAGAAGATTTAAGTAGAGCCAATTTAGGAAGCATAATGCCTTAGCAAATTCAGAAATTAATCCAGATTAAGACATTTTGCTTTAAGGATCTACGTCAAAAAACAAGTTCTACAACTCTGACTTAGAGGTAAGGGCTGGGGAAGGCACTCAAAAGGTATATTCCATAAAAACCCTCATATGTTCCAAAGTACACCTTCAAAAATCATAGAGCAAAGTCACCAGCATGTGTTATCTCAAACTAGCAGAAGTTTAAGCTTAATTAAAAAAAAGTCAGCTGGGAATGGGAGAGGGTTGTAATTTATTCTAATATTAATATAAAGAATCTAAACATTTAGATATGTCTGAAATATGTTTTTGTCTTTTGTATGATATAATTTATGATAAATCATTTCTTAAAATAATTAATCCACAAACTTCATCCAGGACCCTCACACTTAACAGTTATTTAGTGTCCACAAAGAAAATTACTGATCAAAGTCCCCAGGTCTCCAAAGCAAACTGAAGAATTTAATTGAAACTTTATCTTTACTTACACCTATCCATCTAGGAGAAACTAGATAGTGTTCCTTTTATAGTAGAAAATTGTGTACTGAGACTGAAACTGTCACATCTGAGCTCAACAAATTCCCAGAGAGATTCATACAAATAGATTATATACATGAGAAACATTAACTCAAGTGATTCTCCGGATCTAAAAACACCCACAGCTTTGAGACACGATTCATTTTGCTATTATTCCTGAAATCATATGTTATAAACACACAATATGCTTGGTCATAACTTTCTTGGTATCCTCTTATTGGATTTGTTTATAATATTTTTATTAACAATAATGTTTATCTGCTATATGCATAGGTATTTTCTGTGACCTTCATGACCAACTCAAAAATTCTGGAAATTGTAATGTGATCATACCTTGCTTCCATTTTCTCTCGCCTCTCGTTCCATCTTGAGGTCAGAAATTAGAAGATTCTTATATTTGCTTTTCCCATTACTGTTGTGATCATCTATTCTGTATTCCGAAGTTAGCTGCGCAGAGAGGGGACTGTCACTCAGGTTCAGTGGCTGTTCATCTTGCTCCAGCCCAGTTTTGCCATCACTGTTGGAGTCTCCCATCTCCCTGCTGTGTGTTCCCCCTGAAGCAATTGAACTGTGCCCCAGAGTCTCATTGCCATTAAAGCTCTCTGCAGCAGAATCATCTGTTGGAAAGGAAAAGTTATATTTTGATTTTAATTAATATGCTATTCAGAGTCTACTTCAACTAGCATTTATTGAGCTCCCATTATGTGAATGGCATTTTACATACAATATGTAATTCATCCTCAGCAATAAGCTTGTAAAGCAGTTATTGTTATTTTTAATCTAGTAGGCACATGATAAGGTTTGAATGTTTTGTCCTCACTAAATCTCACATTAAAATGTGACCTCCAATGTCCATAGTGGGGTCTAGTGGCAGGTGTTTGGGTCATGAGGGTGGATTTTTCATGAATGGCTTGGTGCCATCCCCATGGTAATGAGTGAGTTCTTGCTCTGGGAGTTCATAGGAGAGCTAGTTGTTTAAAAAGAGCCTGGCACCTCTTCTCTCTCTCTCTCTTGCTCCCTCTCTCACCATGAGACAAACTGGCTCCCCTACATCTTCCACCATGATTATAAGCTTCTAGACGCCCTCACCAGGAGTAGATGCTGGCACTATGCTTCATGTACAGTCTGCAGGGCTGTAACCCAAATAATACTTTTTTCTTTATAAATTACCCAGTCTCAGGTATTCCTTTATAGCAATGCAAATGGGCTAACACAGCACATTTAGGCACAATAAGTGAAATAAAATAAGAAGAAGAAAACAGAATTGAGAGAACAGTTCAATCTCAAATGCAATCTCAAAGAAAAAAAAAACAAAGAGAATTAAATAACTACCAATTATTTTGCAAATAGTTTTTGTTTTTCCAGTGAGAATATCTAGATTTGGTAAAAATTCTCTGATAAAAAGCATCATTTATCCTGCTGGTGGAATGTGCATCAGTATTAGCTGAATGACTGTTTAAGATGCATCTAAAGCATTAAAAGTCCTCATAAACTTTGTTCCAGTCATTACACTTCTGGGAGTTTAATACCTAAGAAGTTTAATCATTGTGTGTATCTCTTTGTAGGTAAACATTTATACCAGTGTTGTTCATAATAGCAAAAAATTAGAAATGACCTAAATTACCACAAATAGATTATTTAAATAAATGTTGAAATTGTTAGAATATTATGTAGTTATTCAATATTCCATTTTAAGATATGGGGATGTGAGTCATGAAGTACTAAACACAAAAATCTAACTACAAAAGAGTGTGGTTGGTATGATCCCAATTTTGTAAAAAAAAACACATAGACAAAGATTACATGAAATAACATTCTATTTTTCTTAATTTTATCTTATGTGATAAAAATTTGCTACTGATTTTTAAAAATTATGATGGAAAAGGTATTAAATTGTTTCATTTAGTTAAAAGCTAGTAGTGAAATCATATAAATATGGCTGAGCAAAAGAAATATTATTCAATACTTGTGATTTTTAATTTTCTGAATGTTATCAAGTATGTTTTTTTGAGGGGTGTAATGAAATAGTTAATGTTTTCTAATCAATTACATTCATGGGAATTATATTCAAATTCTGAAAGAGTGATATAACTCACATGTTCATTCATTTATTCACTAACATTTGTTAAGTGCTTACTCTGACCAATATGGGGTTAAGTATTTGGCCTGTAAAGACTCTGTCTTCAACAAGTTCACAGATAATTAAGAGAGACAGAAAAACAAACATGCTATTAAAATGCAGAGCAAGAAGGCTGTGATCTAATACAAGGGATAAAGACATCATAGAAGGCTTCCTAAAGAAGGTGATATGAGTTGAATTCCCAAAGGTGAGTGAGCCTTAACCAGTTGGAGAAATTGGGGAAGAGCATTCTCTATGGAGGGATCAGCACGTGCAAAGTCACAGAGGTCAGCATATGCAGGGCAAGTGAGAAGTAAGAGTAGTCTGGAGCGCAAGAAAAGAGAATGGGAAAAGATAAACAGAAAAAAAGAGAATACCAAGAAAAGCATTTTGATTATCAAAGAACTTGGATTTTATTCTGGGAGCAAATAACAGTTTTAATTTATTGTGGGAAGTGACATGGAAAAAGTTATATTTCAAATAGACTATTCTGACTCTGATGAGGGGAATGGTATGAAGGGGCAAAATGGAAGTTGGGGAGACCAATTAAGAGATTTAGAAGTCATCTAATTTGGCATATTTAAAAGCTCAAACTTCTGAAGCAGTGGCAATGCAGAAAAAGAAGAGACAATTAGAAAAATCGTGAGAATAGAACCGGTACGACTAGTAGTAATGGAATAGGCAAGAGTCTAAGATGAAGCCAGATCAGTAGTAAAAAATTAAAAAACAGGCTGGGCGCGGTGGCTCATGCACTTTGGGAGGCCGAGGTGGGTGGATCACCTGAGGTCAGGAGTTTGAGACCAGCCTGGCCAACATGGTGAAACCCCCGTCTCTACTTAAAATACAAAAATTCGCTGGGCATGGTGGCATGTGCCTGTAATCTCAGCTACTCGGGAGGCTGAGGCAGGAGAATCGCTTGAACCTGGGAGGCAGAGGTTGCAGTGAGCTGAGATCGCGCCATTGCACTCCAGCCTGGGCAACAAGAGCGAAACTGCATCTCAAAATCAATAAATAAATAAATAAAATAAAATAAAAAATATAAAAACAAAGCACATTAGGTTTAAGTTTAATTTGTAATGAAATAATATTTTTTCATTACAAATTATGCCTGGCCTGAATTATTATTTCACGCCTGGCCTGAAATAATATTTTTAAACAGTTTTCTAAGACTACCCTGTGAAAAATGTTAAAATATGTTCAAATGGCAAAATTCTATTAAATTACTTTTTATGTACCCATCAAAGAAAGAATTGATGTGGAAAGAAAAAATACATAGGAAAATTTAGGAAACTGGCCATAAATAATATGACATTTTTTATTACATGGTACTTTCCATAGGTATTAATCCAGGGATTCAAAATATTATTTTAACATGAAATGTCTAGGGTTTCTGAAATGCAGAATTAAGGGGATGACTTATATAAGTAATTTAGATAAATGTGTGCGTGTTCTTTTTATGCCAATTCAAATTCTTATGCTAAATTATGAAGATGATTTTTATTACTTTATTATTTCCCACAAAAGTCCAAAGAAGAGCACAATGAAAATATTCAACTCCAATTTTTAATTTTTTAAAAAAATGATTTAACATTTGTGTTCTAGAATCCTTTAAAAAATATAGTAACATTTAATGTATGAAAGCTTTGTCAATATGTTATTAGGTTAAATAACCCTAAGTATATATTACATTTTAAAATAAAATCTATGTTAGCATAAGACAAATCCAATATCTATCTTGGTTAAAAACTAAACATCCTACATCTGTTTCTTCAATCTGAAATCATTATGTATATCTAATAAATGGTATATCATTCATTTATTTTTCAGGTAAGGTAAACATTATTATTTGTCAGGAAAGGCTTTAATAAGTTCCTTGTTTCTATATCAATAAAAAGTATAAACAATAAGGTAGAAAATATTTTTAGATGGAGTAGTTCACTCCAGATGTTACCAAGGTAACTAAATTCAACAGCGTTACATATTTCATTCCTGAGTAAATCAGTATGTTTTAAGAAAAACAAATACATGATTTACTCATTTGTATCAAATATACATACTCACATATTTTGCAATTTAAATGGTAAAAAACAATAATGTCTCACAACACTGTCCTATAAATCCAAATTTAAAACAAAGTTTTTGATGTCTTTATTTTAAAAATACCATAAAGAACAGTAAGCAGATATTAAACTGAGGATAAATTAAGAATTTTCTATTGCTGAGTTTCATGTAATCATGTTAACCATTTTTATTCTCTTTCCCTCTCTCCCTAAAAGATACTTTTTAAGAATTTAAAATCGCGGATCTCAGACTCCTATAACCAATTCATATCAGGTCATCACTTTAAAGGGGTAATCTGCTTCCTTACCCAACATAGTTTGCTCCATCCTGAGTAGCTGCTACACAGAGGGTGCAGTATTTAGATCTGTGGGTATGGCCTTCAGGTTCACTGGGCCAGGGCGGTGGTTCTTCTCTCAAGGTTTCAGCCTGGGTACCATAGCATTTGAACCAAAGACTCTGTATATGAGTCCCAAGGAAAACAGCACCTGGAGCTTTGGAAAATAAGAGTGCCCAGGGTACCTAGCAACAGAGGAGAATGTGGAATGTGATGACAAGGAAGTGTGGAATCTAGTGACATCAGGAGGGCAGTTGGACGTCGGGAGTTAACTTGTTCTGTGGCTACTTTTGATGGGATGGATTTAGTGTTGGAGAATTATTGTGCTATCTCTGCGAGCACAGATGAGGCTCCTTCTTGTCTAGAAGGTCTAGTAACACAGTAAATGGCAGATTATTCATTTTATTGTTTCTCTTTTGCTACTCCCCATTCCCTCCATGAATTAGTAGAGACCCCAGAAATACTGTGTTATCCCACCAGCATTTTGTAGAAAAGTGGTTTCATCAGCATCATATTCAACAATTAGCTCTCTCTGTATGAAGAGAATTGACCTAAAATATTCTGTTAATGTATATGTGTACCTGTGTGTGTATTTAAGTGTGTGTGTGTATATGTAATCTCCCAAAGTACCTGACCTACTTTCTTATTCAGTTACTTTCAGTAGCTCAGCATCATGTCCTTTAGGCCAAGTGCCTAAGGCAAAATAAACAGGAAAAAAAAAAAAAAAATATATATATATATATATATATATATATATGTATATATATATATATATATATATAATCCTCATTTTAACATTAGTACTTGGAAATTTAGTCCCAAAATTCAGGTCAGATGCTCACAGGGTCCACAAAGATTTTATTGTTTTCCCCAAATTCACCAAAATTTTCCTCCTCTAGTCCTTTGATGCCCCCCTTAGAAAACTTCTCTTTCATATCTTACTGTAAAACTAAGTATTAGGTCCAAAATATAGATGTAAATAGCCTTGCTGAAAAGATTAGTACCTTCATATCCAAAAAAGTAGAAAAAAAATTAAAAATTCCTTTGAAATCTAATTGCAAAATAGTTAAAGTGCAACTCTCCTTTACCCCTTGTGGTCTCTGCTCTGTCTTCCAGCAAAATAGTTTAAGTGCAACTCTCCTTTACCCCTTGTAGTCTCTGCTCTGTCTTTTCCCAGGCTCAAAACAAAACAAACAACAACAACAACAACAAAGGAAGCTTATCTATCACTAGGCAATACCTTAAATCTTACACCATAACTGCCTTTACTCTGCAACACAAAGCAGGTAATGTAGGCTGAATGAATCCTTGGTAGCACTTTCCAGCCCAGTTTCTGCCTGGAGTCTGACTCTCTGATTCATTTCTGGCTTAAGCTCCTTTGTCACCTAGAAATTCCTCATTTTCCTTCCTTAAAACTTGGTGATGACCTTTTCATTCTTTGAATTTATGTTTTACTTATCCTCTATAACACAGTTTTTAACATTTAATTACATAGCCCTGCTCTCTGTTTTTGTTATCTTACATGCAAAAACCTCAATTCCTGACCACAAAGTCCTGTGCTTTGAAACCTGCAGAAACATAAACAATCAAAATTGCAAATTGCAATTTTTATTGTATTTGCAAAATATACTTTGGATTATATACTATTTAGTAATGTTATCTTAAATATGTGCAAAAGAATAATGGGACATTTTGAAGTCAAAACATTCATACTTAATTTTATTGATGTAAACAAATGCATATGTATATACATATTATGTATGTATGTAGGTATGTATATATATATGTGTGACTACTACTAAAAGATTAAAGGACATTTGTTTTAAAATGATAAAACTGATTTTATTGAAGGCAAGAAAATAACAGATGTTTCAGCCTTCTACTAAACTGTCCAAAAGGGTGACACTCTTACTCTTGTTTGATAGCTCTTAATCCATTCTTTGTCATGGAAGAATGGGATCTACTTGAAAGAGGTTATTACAGTGAAGGCATAGAGATAAGCTGGATGTCTCAAAGCATATAACTAAATTTCAGTGCAACAATTAAATAATAAAACTAATTCTTACCTATCAATGAAGAGTTAATTTATATTGCTTATATTGTTTACAATATTTAACCCAACATCTATGTGCACAAGATACTGTTCTTGGCACTGTTGAGTCCAAAGAGACTCCATATAAAAATTGTTCTTATCTAAGATTAGACCATAAGAATTACAATGCAAGGTAGAAAATACTATCTGCTCCATGATAGTTTCACATCAAGCATCATGAATAAAAAGGTTCCTCAGAGAAAGAAAAGTCACCTATGTATTGCTGGGGATGAAAAGTGTATCAGGGAAGGTCTTTTACAGGAGGTGGAATTTGAAGAGGGTGAGATATATACAGATGTATAATGGGGACGGTGGAGGTTATCCCAGTTTAGGAGACGGCATAAGAAAAAGCATCAGAGGCAGAAAAAAGTTGGAAGAGGACAGGGAATTAGTATGTTGTACATACTAAAACAAAGAATTTTGTGTGTGTGTGTATGTGTGTCTATACACATGTGTGTATATATGTATATACACATGTGTATGTATGTGTATGTGTGTGTGTGTATGTGTGTATATATATATATATGTATATAAAACAGGATATATATGTATATAAAACAGGATCTCACTCTTTTCTCCCAGGCTGGAGTGCAGTGATGAGATCACAGCTCACTGCAGCGCCAACTTCCTGGGCTCAAGTGATCCTCCTACCTCAGATCCCCAAGTAACTGGGACTACAGGTGTGCACCCCCATGCCTGGATAATTTTTTTTTTTTTTACTTTTTGTAGAGAGGGGGTCTCACTATGTGGCCCAAGCTGGTCTTGAACTCCTGGGCTCAAGCAACCCTCCTGCCTCATCCTTCCAAAGTTCTGGAATTACAGGCATTAGCAATGCACCGTGTCTGAACAAAATTGTATATTTTAGAGTAGTGGATATTTTACTGTGTACTCTTTTTCTGGGAGCACTCATAAAATCGTTCATTATTCTCCTGGCAGGGGGCAGGGTACTAGTAAAAACCCATTGATTATGTGAGTGTAGTTTGAGGAAGCTTATTTATCTCTGTTCCTACCTCTAAGCTGCTATTAACTGACCCATAACAAAATTTTCTCCCAATTCCAAGATGACACATTTTTAAAACTGGCTATTATGCAATAACTTGTAAATGGCTTCTTAATTATCTAAACAATTGCAAAATACAGTCATGCATTGTTTAACGAGAGGGATACATTCTGAAAAATACGTTGTTAGGCAATTTCACCATTGTGTGAACATCATGGAGGGTATTTACACAAACCTAGATGGCATAACCTACTATACATTTAGGCTATGTGGTATAGCCTATTATTCCAGACTACAAACCTATACAGGATGTTACTGTACCAAGTGCTGTCAGCAAAGATAACACAGTGGTAAGTATTTGTGTAATTAAACATGTGTAAACATAGAAAAGGTACAGCAAAATATATAACATAATCTTATGAAATCACTGTTGTATGTGAGATCTGTTATTGAATGAAACATCATTATGTGACACATGACTGTACTATTTTCACGCTTACCCATTAGCTTGTTCAGGATTTCACAGAATTAGCTATTTTATATAAAATTATATGCAGAAGTGTATTTTGATATTTTTATACTATGTTGGAAAATATTGGATTTATTTTGTTGACAAAGTCACAGTTATTGTAAATACCACTGTTATATTTCTTATAGTCATAATAGAAAAAAAAGTTAAAATTTTATACAGAAGTGAAAAAATATTTACATAGATTTTTTTCTTCCCAACGCACATCTCAGATCTACTTATGGAATCCAGGGTAAGTGTTCCTGAACTAGATGCTATGCTACTTTTTTCACTTATCTTGAATGGTACCATAATATATTATCATAACTCACAGGTTTCAGATCCCTAAGTCCAACACTGATATGGTAGGTTTCAGTGGGGGATCTGTGTTGTCCTTCTTCTCACCTTGCAACACCTTGTCATTTTGTGACATTTAAAATCTATTTACCAGCTAGAATGTACATTTCCACAAGGTAGGTATTCTACATCTTTTGTTTCTTTGTGTTCCTCTATGGAATCCAGTCTAGTGTTTTACCCAGTTAACATTATAGACATAGATGATATAGCTATAAATAAGGCAAACAATGTCACAGATAATATAATGCATTAATGCTGCTGTGTGTGAAATCCATGTATTAGTCACACACTCATGAGGCTATTTACTGCTACAACTTAAAACCAAAACAATACATGAGATTTTTGATGTTCTGCCTCATACAGCAAGCAGTATATACAATGAAAAAATCTCCTGTGAGATTTAAAGTGAATCTAAGACAATCATTTCATAGCATGTCAGTGTTCTCAAAGAGAGCTGACCACTAACCACTGGAAAGAAATGCCCCAGAAAACCCATCAAATGGGCAATAGAAACAGGAAACAATGCCATATAATATTATTATAGAGTCACTCTGTTTGAAAATGATTTGACAATTTATAAGGACATGGCTTAGAGATGTATCATTAATTATCCCCAACCACTAACTAAGTTATGGGAACAAATGTCACAGATTGGGGTAAATCATTTTGGAAAGAAATGTTCTAATTGAAGCTAAAACCAATATGATCCAAAAGTTGCGCTAAATTGGTGTTCAGCCAAAAAACAAATCAAAAGGGTTTCTTCTTGCCGAAAACAAATCAGAAAATACTTTATTTTGAAAAAAATGAAAATCTAGGAAAATCAAAAGACCCATCTGTTACAAGCTTATGTTTGAAACAGTGTCTTGGAGCTGGGCAGGACCTGGGCTAGCTTCCAATCTTCCCTTGTAAGAAGCACTTTGGTGGTGGCTATCCACCTTACAGAACACTACCACCCCCATCTAAGGACTTGTTCTTGATACACAGTGATAAGTTACCAGAAACTATGCTTCTCTTCTTTCAGTTGACCATTGTGATGGCCTGTTTTGGATTCTGATTCTCTCACTTATTTCACCAAGTCAGCTGTTGTTTCGCCTAACGCATTTTTCTGAGTCTCTGTCCAACCAGACGAGAATTTACTCTCACCTGCATGCTCATGTTCCAGAATAATCTGACTTCTCTGGTTCTGTATTACAATCTAATTCACAGGGTCTTTGCCAAACCATATCCTAATATACCTCCCCATAATTCTACATAAGGATTAAACCATGCTCAGAGGAACAAAAATGGTTGAGTCTTGTGTACTTTGGTAAGATATATAACAATAAAAAATAAAAGATAACTAAAATATAGGGCCCTGTCTCCTCCTTGAGCAGGAAACCAGTGTTTCAAAATGCATCTACATACCACATCCGCAGCGAAGGTTAAGTTCTTAAAACTTGACCTCTCTACTACTTAGAAGAAGACACATTACATAGTAGGTTTCATCTGGTTTAGATTGCAGTGAAAATGGCTTTTCCATTTGGCCTTCATGATGGCAGAACAGACCAGCTGGAACTCTAGGTATCTATATGCATGAAGCCTGGGGCAATTTTCAATGAAAGAAATTGTATCAGTACAAATAAAGTTTTAGTGTAAGGCCCCACATTCTTCAATGGGTGACTCTGCCTTTTGAGAACATCTCCTGTCTCTTCATACACTTGGGCATCATGAACTGAGTACCACCTTAATTAAATTAAGACATGGTCATTAAATTTAGACATGCTCAGTACCTCTTTTTCATCAAGTGGAAGTGTGACATGTAGGAATAGGTCTTCTCAGGCTCCCATGGTATATGAATAGGTTGCTGAAAACCCACAAAACAACAATTCCTTCTTTAATCTCTGTCTACTAACTTAAAAGAAATTTTTAATGAAAAATTGGTTGAATTAAATTCATTAAAATAAGAAAGGTCAGCCTTATTTATATGATAATGTGAAAGTCTGCAATGGTACAGTTGTTTACATAGATAGACCCAAATAAAGAAGGAAATACACTAAATGGGTAAGACTTTGAGCAGTAAGTCTTTTTGTACACTCTCCTTAAGAAAAATATAGTGTTATCGTATTATGTCTTTGGCAGTGGCCAAATGGCATAAAGACTTGAAAGAGCCAGCCTAGATGATTTTTAGACAGAAGTGGAAGCATGATATTGATAAATCTTTTATAATAGGTCAAGGGCTTGAAAATGTTCATGCCATGTCCATGTCCATCAAAAAACCACTACAGTAGAAGGTGATTCTAATAATCAGGTGCACAGTGTGACTTTTCCTGTGGATATGAAGCATCCTACCTGCTGGAACCAGGTTTGCTCACTGGGATTATGAATGGAGTAGAAGTCAGAGCAGTAGCAGAGCATGGGTGCTTCATTCTGGGTGCTTCATTGGTCATGTTAATCTGAGTACTCAGTTGTCCAACAGAGTGTTCAATCTTAAAATTTTGATAAAGTACATAACTTTGAGAAGATTGCTAACTTCATTGTAGCAGATCAATTATATTGGATCTCTTTAATTCTGTATGGGCTACTTGTTCTTAGTGGAATAGATGTTTTATTTTTGACTTGGTCCTGCATTTCTTGCCCATTCTTCCTCAGACATCATCATTTTTGGCCTCAGAATGTTTTATATACTACACTTTTTCTGACACTACATTACATTCAATCAAGGAAATCACATCACAGTAGAAACATTGAAGCAACTATAGGATTTTCCTTGGAGTTATTGCTGTTATCTCTTCCATCACTGGCAGACTACTGACCTTATAAAATGATGGAATGAACTGTTAAAAACTCAACTACAATGCCACCAAGAGACAGTAGCTGAGCCTGAGGGGCTGCATTTTAGGATGTGATGTGTGCTTTAAGTCAGCTACTGATACTTGGGGCTACTTATTTCTTAGCCACAACATCAGGCTGGAAACAAGGTGCTCCAGAGAGGGAAGCAACACCTCTCATAACTCTTCTTTACAACTGTAGGTTCTGCTCACCTGCAGAAAGGACACTTGCAACAAGTGGAATAGAAACTGACCATTTCACACCATGCAGGCTACTAAGGGAATCGATTTTTAAAAAGGAGGGCCATGTGTTGGCTGAGGTCATTAACCACGAATACCAATGGAATGAAAGATGGCCAAATAACAAAACAGGTTGGGAGGTGGATACTCAGGGAGTATCTAAAGTATCTTTCATTACGTTCTGCAGGAAGGAAAATACTATCAAGGCAATTCTTGTAGGCAGAGACAAGAAGATCGCATTCCCTGACATGCCATTGCATCTGGAATATTTCCTGAGTAGTTTTATTGCTGCTAAAGAAGTAAAAACATGGAATTTGTAGTTGAGTTTTTTAGTCATAAATACAAGCTATGGCTTGGAAACCAGATGCAGAGACAAGGAGCGCAAAGTTTATCTGGATTTCTTTGCTTGCTGTCAAGTATCTGAATATTAAATAAACATATTCCTTAAGTTTTATCTCCATCGTTGTACATAGCATGTGGTGGTAGTAAATAAATATATGAATTAGTCCACTAATTGTATAATTTCAATTGTTACAGAACTGAAATGGTAATGAACGTCACTTTGTGATTTCAACTCAGAAAAGTGAGTCTTTTCAGCATGAAACCTGGGTGCAGTTGCTGGACATGGCTCATATTTAGTTCTACTGGGGAAATAATGGATTTATGTAGTTTATGCAAAGAAGATGGTTAAGTATTTGGTGGAAGTATATTTGGACATATGAGAAAGTTGTGTGATGGTTTGATGGTGTGATATGTGTGTATGTATTAGCCAGTGATAGCATGTACTAAGCACTCATAGGGATGGCAACCCAAGGACTACATTCTCCTCCAATTCGCAAGTGTAGGCCAGAGTAGGCATGATTTCTTGCTGCCTTGGAAGAATTTGGAGCTGTGAGACAGATGAAATTGATGTCATTGGAACTAGGTATTTTTACGTTGAACACTAGAGAGTACTAAAACTATTCTCACTGAGGTCCCCATCATTTTCTAGTTCCTAACTTTCCAGATTTGGGGTAATCAACTCTTTTGTGAATTTTGAGATATTCCAGTCCTTCTTCAATAGATAATCACTTTTGCACCATTTTTGCTTAATTTAGCCAGTTTAAAAAAAAAAAAAAACTTGAAAAAGCAACCTTAAGAAATACATAAAATTTGTTTTGCTTTTGAAAAAGCCAAAAACTAAGGAGTGACATCAGAAAGAAGGTGGAATAGGAAGACTTGGACCCTCCTTTCCCCCATGGATGCCCTGACTCAGCACAAATACACGTCATTCTCTTTGTGAAAATTCCAGAAATTAGTTGAGAGGCTCCTACATCCTGGGTGAGTGCAAAGCCAGCCACACAGAAATAAGTAAAAATATTTGAGAAAAGTGAGGAACAGAAATGTTAAGTGGCTTGACTGTGTTCAGTTAAAATTTTAAAGGACTTCAAGTTATGTAATAACTTTATGTTAAAGGACTTCAAGTTATGTAATAAAGTACAGTCATATAAATAGGGAATACTGAGCCTAAAAAGAATACTTTCAGGGACTATGGGGAGGGATAGAATTGAATCAAATATTTGATGGTTTTAATATGTTTGTATTACCTGTCAGGAACATAGAAAATTAAAGATTTAAAGATTAAAGATTATACACAATCAGTTTTTTGTACAGTATATCAGAAAACATTGATGAAATTATCAAAAGATCAAATAAGTATCTCTATCTCTGGAGGCATTTAAGGATGAAATGTAAGCTACTGGAGGGTAATTTCCAGTTCTTATTCCTTTATTGATTTTTTATTAGCATATTTTAAATATTCAATAACTATTTGTTAGAATAGACCATTGCACTAGTTCACAGTTGCACTGCTAGTATCTCTTTGGTAAATAGACTGTGGGTCGGTCTTCTTATCCTTATGTGTGTTCTTGAACTAACTGTATGTATTACTGAACTGGAGACTATGAGAGGAAGAATTCCAAAAATGCCCTCCAACCCAAGATTCTACATCCTAATTTTTAGAACGTGTAAATATGTGGAGGTATCACTCCTGTGATTGTTATGTCATGTGGTACAACTGATGTTGGTAGAGAGATTACCTGGGTGGGCTGATTAAATCACATGAGCTCTTAAAAGCACAGAGCTTCCTCAGTTAGTAGCAGAAGAGAAAGTCAGAGAGATTCACAGCACATAGGTTTTTCAAGATGGAAGAGGCCACATAAAGAATGCAAGCGGTCTTTAAGGAGCTGACAGAGATCCCCCATTGATAGCCACCAAAAAACAGAGACTGCGGTCCTACAACCACAAGGAACTAAACTCTGCCAACTACCTGGGTAAGCTTGGAAGTGAATTCTTTCCCAAAGTCCCCATATTAGAGCCTAGGCAGGCTGACACCTTGATTTTGGCTTTGTGATACCCTGAGGATAGAACCCAGTCAAACCTGCCTGTACTTCTGACCTATAGACCTATGAGGTATATGGGTTTGTTTTTAATGCTGTCAAGTTTGTAGTAATTTTTAGAAAGCAACATAAAATGGATACAGTACAAACATAAATAATTTTCTATGGTATGTTAGGATACGTAATACTATTTAAAATTATTCAAGTATATTTCGAATAATAGATGTGTATTAGTAGTTCTCAAACTTTAATTGCTTTGGAATTTCCTGGGGGAGATGATTAAAAATATGTATCTGTAGGATCCATGTGGGCACTAAAACCTCTAACACAATAAAGGCTAGAAATCTTGGTTTAATTTATTTTGGTTGAGGTCAGGGAATCTAGAAGCATTTCTCATATAAGTGCTTAGGAGCCATATGTGAGAAATTAATGTAGATGATATCCAACAACTACCCAGTAGAATACGCAATTAAAGGAGGCAACTGTGGATAGCAACAGAACTAAAGATGACTAACAGCCCTCAATTCTGGGTTCAGTAAGGCTGAATCTGAGGATATTTTAATCTCATTTTATAAAAATCTGGAAAAATTTCAGAAAAAGAAGCCAAAAGCCAAATATTCTTTCCCTTTATCAAAACTAATAAACAAAAATACTTACTGCCAGAATGGTCCCATTTTTTAAAAAGACTCATGAAAGGATATGATCTTGCCCAAAGAATTAAAGGTAAATGTGTAACTAAGGAGCTAAAAACCTTATCTGGGGGAAAAGGATAAACTTAATTACCTTGGTTAACAAACCCCTGGAAGAAAAGGCCTTTACCTGGGTCAAGTGTATGTTTGGAAAATCAAGAATCTTTACTCCCCTTCTAAAGTAGAGCTGCCTATCATATAAGCATTCACATGTGCTGAAGTCACTATCAGTTTTGCTCACATAGCAGGTAAAGAGTATCACCCTGGGAAGAATTGTCAAAACCATCAAAGTGTGTCCTCTGGGTCCTGCATGTTCTCTTTCCCCTCTTGATCACTAATTCTCCAGCTATTTGTGTGCACACTGGCTCTATGTATGTCATTTTACTGAGTAATGGATTGACAGATTGATTGATTGATTATCCTTTATCTGAAATTCCCTCACAGAAAAATGTTACTTCAACTAGGCAGTTGTAATTTAAACCTTTTATCTCTAATTGCAGAATGAAAGGCTTTTTCTCTTGGTATTTTCAGCCATTAGCAAGCAGGTGAAGTGTATTGTGTTTTGGGAGTTTGTGCGGAGAGAGAAACCCTGTGATCATACTAGACCTGTTAAGTACCCATGTTTTTAAAGTAACTTAGAGGTGAATGATTAGAATGTATACTCCTTTAGGTATTCTCCTAAACTCTCCTACCCCTGCCCTTCAACAGTTCTTCTCCCTGTGGTAATGGGTGAGCCAGGACTACTCACTGATGTAGCTGAATTTCTTATTGCCAATATTCTGAGACAGCAAGAAGCCTGAGCTATGAACCTCTTCTTGGATTTACAGAACAAATACATCCTAAAATAATTATTCTGTAAGGATCCACAATACCTGCTCCTTTATCTAACACAATGGTCATTGGCTGTTTTGTTCTCAAATCTGTTCTCCTTCTATTGCAAATTTTATTTCCTAGGTTTTCCTGCCTAGTGCCTTATGACTGGGTTTAGACAATGAGAGACACTGGAAGAGATGGATAATTGGACAAAGAGAGAATGCCTGGTTATGCCCTCCTCCCTCTCCATGCACACACCCTCTCTGGTTCAGGCAGTCTCTCCATCTCCAGCATGGGGAGTATATCCTCTATGCCCTAGTTCCTGCTAAGAAGCCTCTTTTGTGAATCTGATTCCCATGTAGGAGCTCTGGGCTTGAGCTCTAGTAATATCAGCTATTCCCTGGCCCTTCCACTGCTAGCTATGGGAGCCGCCTCTTTCTGTTATCAATTCCAGAGTTGCTTCACTAACCCCTGCTTGGCTTTTTAGCTCTTCAAACACCACTGTAAATAGTGCCTAGTGTTAAATTTTCCTAATGGATGTTATGGAATGGGCTCCATTTTCCAGATGGATCCCAATCCCAACTGATACAATTTCTTTTCCTTTAGCCTCAAGACTTTTGTCTAAAAACTTTGATATTATTATAAACGATATTTTGTAATTTTTTAAATAATATAAATTCATTATTTGATATACAAGATAATTTCACCCAGTTCCCTTTACTGTTTCTCTCTCTTGCATTGAAATTAATTACTGTCAGTAACAGTGGTATTAAGGGAGTTTATCGACATCTTAAAGAATGAAAAATCAATAAAAGTTTTGTTGACAAACATAGTATTAGAAACTGGTTTCCTAATTCCAAAATAAACTTCCATCTAAATTCTACTAGTATATCTCAGCAGGAAACACATGTTTGGGTATTCTGAGGAGAGGAGCCTGAAAAAGACAGATGCTATGTTATGTAGGGGAAGAAAATGAATTAATTTTAGATTTATGATGAATTAATGGCAACACTAGCACTTAATGACATGTGTCGCATTCTACATTCTTTTCTCTATGTTATATTGTCTCTCAGTGAAGGCAGGCTTTAGAAAGAGTTGGATTATAGAAATAGTAGAATATAAAGAAAGTAAACTCAGCAGCAAAGAACAGAGAGGAGGATAGAGAGGAGAAAGATGATGAGAGAAAGGTGATGATGACGGTGGTTTGGAACAAGCTCAGTAGTAGGGAGCTCTCATGTGGGTTGGAGAATAGGTATTTGGTAAAGGGTGTTGGGGTCAGGAATCATGGGATTAGCAATAAATATCCTGGGAATTATGAAAAATTAAGTGATAATTGTTGGGGGTTAATGTCTGGAGGTACTGAAGTAGGAGAAACAACCCTCCAAGGAGAACACCTCTTCCTCTGAGGAGCAAATCAACTAAATTACAAATAGGTGGAGGACAGGGGCTAGGCTTTTCTTCACTGCTGTATGCCTTGAAGCCAGCATTATGCTTTGTGTATAGTAGATATTAAGCAAATGCCTAAAGCTATAAATTAATGACTCTAAACCACCTTTATTCTATTTTCTAAACTCATGATTTTCATAGCCCAAAACTTTTATATTGTATTATACACTAATTTTTTCATGGATGTAAGTCATATTTTCCCAAATGGTCATAGGTAGTGAGGACCTTACTTTAATAGTTCTTTGTGTAAAGCAGTACATACAGCAAGTCGCCAAATGAAAATATAATTTTAAAAAATCAACGGAAGAAGAGAAAACATTTTGTTTTTGTGGATATTTTATTTTTGTCATAGTAAGAGGATAGCCAAGAAGTAATGTCAGACTGATTTGAGGAAAAAAACACAACTAAGAATAGAAAGGATTCCCAGATAATGAGTATCCTTTTTATAGTAGTGGTATATATATTCATTTTCATTTAAACTGTTTCTGTCAGAATAAAACATTGAGTTCTCATCAAATCAAAATTTAAAAATCTGTCTTGGATGACCATTAAGAAAAACTAATCTAAGTTACTGTACTAACTGTATCAATTTAAACTCTTTGAATAATGCCAAATTAAGAGCTCTCACAATGTGATTACTACTAATTAATCAAGAGCTGGTCATACTAACCCCCCAACCCCATTCCATGTTTTATGCTGCTACACCAATGTCACATAAGCATGGCCATCTATAAAATCTTTCCTTGGATAAAGCGCAGTAGATTCTATTTTGAAAATCCTTGTTTCTTTACTTAAGCTAAACAGGGAACATTTACTGAGCTTTGAAGCACCTGATTCAGAGTGTTCACTGCTGATGGCACATTTCCAGGATCCTTATTCAGTGGTTATCCATGCAACTAAACTAAACAGAACAATGAATTACATTGAATATATCATTTGGTTGTACACATCTCATTTCTATGCTCCCTTCTAGTACAAATCAACATGCCAACAGCCTACTTCATTGATAGCCACACAACTAGCCCAGGCTGAAACTGCCAAGGCAGGCGCCTGACCAAAGGGCAATCAAACCACAAGTCAAACCCATAGCCAATGCAGCCAGACCGGAAAAATGAATTAGGCCAAAGGATTTCATCTCTTGGAATTTGAACTAACACTTTCTTCTTAAGGGCCAATGACCACATCAAAACCACCAGTGAATTTAGAAATACAGAATCAGAGACTTTATCCCAGACCTACTAAATCAGAATCTGCATTTTAACCAGACTCCCAGAAGATTCATTTGCATGGTAAAATTTGAAAAGTTGAAACCACTAACTTCGTTAGTAGCTGCAGCAGAAGTAAAAGTGGTAGGGGAGCATTGAGCTGGAGAAGTTACAGGGGTCCACGATGAATACAAAACTATTTCAATATTCCAATTTTTGAAGATTATTATATTCTCTCTTTGATTACCAAAGAGTATATGTCTATATCCCTTTTTCCTTTGTCCCTTCCTCCTTTCCTTCCTTTTTCCATCCTTCTATTGAGGAATTTACTTAGAATCTCTTGAGCCAAATTCATCAGAGAAAGCCAAGTAGGGAGACACGTAGAAACAGAAAAGATAAGGGAACTGTGTAGGGTCTACCTCACACAGTCTTGGTGTACAGTTATTCTCTCAGTACAATTATTAATCATGCCCCCCTTTGGATCTCAAATATATCCTGGTTTAGACAATAAACTATATGATATCTCAGTATGAAACTCAGTGAGGTTTATTTATGGCCTAGCTGTTCTGCACATTCTAGTCTTGGGTCCCTTAAATCACTGTGTCCCTTATTGGGACAAATCATTCTTAAAAAAATTGACACCCTTGTGCCCTGATTTTTTGAAGTAGCCCACACACATAAAAATTTTACTATTTAATTAGTAGATACTAGGTGCCACTAAAGAGTAATTAAAAATGATACTGGGGTACTAATTTATCAATCCTCGAAGCAAGCCCAGGTTATCTAATGTCACAGGGGCATATCCTTGGCTCCTGATTGAATGGCTTTCTCCAGATGATCTATGTGCCAAAGCCCACTTAACACTCAGGAGCAGCTGACTCCATAATCTGTGGCCTTTTCTCTCCACCATGTACCTTTCCAGGCTATGAGCTTATGTCTCCCAATTCTCTGGTGATACTGCGAACACCTGCCATGCGAGGAAAACATGCCATACATGAACATCTCTGAGGGCACAGAAACTTTCTGTTTATTGGATACTATGCTCTATATCTCTAGTTTTCTGATAAAATGTTTAGATGCTTTGTAGTGTGGATTGAGCATTATTTTCTAGATAATACAAAGCCAAGAGGTGAGATTTTAATAATTCCATTCAAAGAATTTTTCTTTAAAGTACTATTTTATACAACCAACACAACATAATAACCAATTTTCAATAATAAATATAGTGACAAAAATCTAAAATAAAGTAGTAAATTAAACCAGGAAAAAGTTCCACAAATTTTCACATACAAATCACTTCAGCTATTACTTACAAATGTTATTAAGTAGTGGGAAATGTACTATAATTCAGTGATTCTGTGCTTCAGAAAATAAACTGTTTCTTCATTTATATAATGAGTCCTATCTTAAAGTCAAAGTAAAGTAATGATCTAAATAAAATTCCACTTTGATTATATTTTGGGGCTTCTAGAAAAAGGAGCAATGCCTATTATATTTGATATTCTTAATAATTTTCAAAAGCCATAAATGTTAATCTCTACTCATTTTTAAAGGATACATGCAAAGAAACTGCATCCTAAGACAGAGCATAACTAGGTTAAATATTCAAAGAATCCTGAATTCAAATTCTTATTTCTTTTGCTTATTTTTTCTTCTGGGGGTATGGAGAGGAAACAGGGTCATGCATATAGTGGGACAAAAGGCCTAATCTTCACCACATAGCAAGGGCTCAAGAGATTCTAAGTAAATTCCTCAACAGAAGGATGGAAGAAAGGAAGGAAAGGAGGAAGGGACAAAGGAAAAGGGATATAGGCATATACTCTTTGGTAATCAAAGAGAGAATATAATAATCTTCAAAAATTGGAATATTGAAATTGTTTTGTATTTGTTGATAGGAGAGACGTGTTAATGGATACAAAATTACAGCTAGATAGGAGAAATAAGTTCCAGTTTTCTATACCACTTTGGATTACTGTAGTTAGTAATAATATATAGTTTCAAATAATAGCTAGAAGGAGCATATTGAATGTTCTCAACACCAAGAAATAATAAATGCTTTAGGTAATGGATATACTAATTACTCTGCTCTACTCTACATATACTATATATGTAAAAACATCACTGTGTACCCCATAAATAAGTGCAATTATTATTTGTCAATTAAAAATAAAATTTAAAAAGATGGTTATTTACTCTATTGCTTAAATTGATAAAGTTTTTCAGATATAAAAATCAAAATATGTAAAAAAATAGAAGATTAAGGTTGACAATAGGGAGAACAAGTCATGGTGGGGAGAGGGAGGGAGAGGAGAGATGAATGGGTAAAGAGGTGGCAGGATAGGGAATCACAAGGGGGCTGAATGGATGAGAAAATAAAAGGGAAGGGATGGAGAGAGGAGAAGAGTAGTTCAGGAAGGGCACTTATCTCAGTTTGAATAACAAAATCACTGGAGAATTGTTATTTGATTAATATCCGGGTGTCTCCCCGGACTCAAGCTCTGAGAGAACAGGCTATGTCCGTCTTTGTTCTCTGTTGTATCTAGCGCAGTGCTAGTCCCCTACTGCAGTGCTTCTCAAACTCTCAGCGATGAAGACTCCAGTCTTGTGTTTCTAATTTATCATGGACAACCAATTTGTAAAGCAAAACAAAACAAAAGCAACAACTTTAAACATGAAATGTAAAGAAAAGACATGCAAAATCCAAGCCCATTTATTATTAGATTCAACAGATATATCATTGCTTGTTTCCAAGTCCTGTACATATCTTGTCACTGATATGTACCAGCAGTTGTCACCAGCAATAATCCACTAACTTCTTATTGATTTGATAGACCCTCATTAAAAATTTGTAGAGGAGCTTCAAGATGGTTGCCTAGAGGCATTTCATATATGCCTCCTTCACTAAGAAGAAACAAAATAGTGAGTAGATATTTTATACTTTCAAAAGATGATTATCCAAGAGAAAACACTAAAATTCAATATGAAAGTGACAGGAACTACCTAAAGTAGAATGAAGAAAGGCATCTGCTCACCTGAAATCAACTGGGTGTCAGATGCCAAGAGAGACTCCTCAATACAAGGAAAGAGTAAGTGAGAAACCCTCAACAGTCCACATTTCCAACATGGAGTGTGGCAATCCAAGCCACAGGAAAGCCTCTTCACCCTTCATAGGTCCTGAAACCAACAAAGGGAGCTGCTGGGAGACCTTACAATGGCACTGCCCCAGAGAGAGGGCTCACAGTGGGTCCCAAAAAAAACCTGGAGATCTAAGCAGCTACAACAAGCTGCCATTTTTGAGTGCCAGTGGCAACACACTGCACTCTTCCGGGGACTAGTGGTGCTGCAGCTGAGGTGCTAGACAAGCCCTGGCTCTTGCCTCTGGGGCTTAGATGTGAGCAACCACCAAATATTACTGCGTCTAAGGTGAAAGCACAAAGAAAGTGCAAGCAAGCAGCCAGCTACCACAGCAGGTCTTAGGTATGAATTCTACTAAAGCTTGGGTGCAAGTGGTGTGCACATTCCCCAGCCACCAGGCTAGGCTGCTGCCACGGAAGGTAGCACCACCCTATCCAGTAGCAGGGCTGCAGCATAACCACTGCTGCCCACAACCTGAGCATTCTGATGGTGGCCTGGGGATCACCCCACCCCTGCCTACCATGCTGACACCCACACACACCATCAGGAGGCCTGAAGATGAGCTCACCTGGCCCAGTGTTGCCCAACTTCTCCCATCCCAGAGCACAGACTCTGGAGGCAAAAAGATTGCTTAGCCCAGTCCACCACCACTGCACATGAACACTCCTCCAGGGGCCTGAGGTTGGGACTACCCACCCAGCTACCACCACAGCTGGCATCTATCTGCACATAGCACCTGTGAGCATTGAGACTGGCCCACTCGGCTCATCACAGTCCCACTGCCAATATAAGCACTCACCACGTGGGACCCAGATAGTTGTCCTGTTACCTTCACCCATGCCATTCTAGCTGTCCAGGGACCTGAGAACCCACCCACCTGGCCCACTGCTGCCTACCAGAATTGGAGTAAGCCACCTGGAGGCTCAAGAATAGGTTTACCTGAACCAACAAACACCAGGGTACACCACTCTGGGACCCAAGGGCAGGCATCCCAGCCCATTGCTGCCATCACTGGGGCCTAAAGACTGGCCTTCCTGACATCCTAGCCCACAGAAAAACTTCATCACAGCCTCCAATAACAATTGCACCCTAAGCCACTGGGAAAATCACAGATACTACTGATGATGTTTACAGTCAAAGAAGTTTTACAAAGACTACACTACCGTACACATCTAAAATCAAAGCTAAAGTGCCCTGCTCAACCAACACCATAGGTACATATTCAGGAAAAAGTCCTCCCTGATGAAAGCAAGTTCAGAAATTTGGAAAAAATAACTATATACCAGATGCAGAGATATCAATGTAAAGGCACAGGAAACATGAAAAAGCAAAAACGTATGACACCTTTAAAGGGCCATAATAATTTTCCAGCAATAGATCCCAATCAAAAAGAAATTCATGAAATCCCAGAATAAGAAACTAAATTATTGATTCTAAAGAACCTCAGTGAGTTACAATAGAAATCTGAAAAACAATATAAAGAAATCAGAAAAAACAATTCAGGACATGAATGAAAATTTAACAGATAGATATTATTTTAAAATACCAGAGTTTTAGAACTGAATAATTATTTGAATAAAGTTAAAAATACATTTGAAAGCTTCATCAATAAACTAGATCAAGCAGAAGAAAAAAATCTCAGAACTTGAAGACAGGTCTTTCAAAATAACCTTGTCAGAAAAAAATAAAGAGAATAAAAAGAATGAGCAAAGTTTTTGTGACATATGATAAACCCATAAAGCAATCAAATATTAAAATCATGGGAGTCCCATAAGGCAAAGAGAAAATTGAAGCATTCTATAACTTATTAAATAGATAATAAATGAAAACTCCCCAATTTAGGAAGAAATTTAGACATTCAGATATAGGAGGTTCTGAGATCCCCAAACAGATAAAATGCAACAAGATCTTCATGGCACATTATAGTCAAACTATCTTAAGTCAAAGATAAATAGGGAATTCTAAAAAGAGCGAGAGAAAAGCATGTAGTCACCTATAAAGGAACACTCCATTAGACTAATAGAATTCTCAGCAGAAATCTTATGCGCCAGTAGAGAATAGGATGACATATTCAAAGTGCTAAAAAGAAAAAAAAAATCACGAAGGATACTATACCCAGCAAAATTATCCCTCATAAATGAAGGAGAAATAAAATTTTTCCCAGACAATTGAAAGTAAAGGAAATTCATTAGCACTAGACTCTCCCTACGAGAAATGCTCAAGGCAGTCTTCAACCCAAAAGCGAAAGGACAGCATTGACCATCATGAAAACACGTTGTAACTAATACTCACTGGTAAAGCAAACAGACAAATGAGGAAGAGAAAGGACTCAATGATAACACTACAGAAAACCACCAAACCAAAATGACAGACAATAAGGAAAAAATAAAGGAACAAAGAATATACTAAACCAGAAAATAACAGTATGACAGGAACAAAATCTCATACATCAGTAACAAGCTTGAATGTAAATGAATTAGATTCTCCTCCTAAAAGATATCGACTTGCTGAGTGAATTTTTAAAATAATCCAACTACAAACTGCTCACAAAAAATAAACTTTACCTCTAAAGACTCATTATAGAATGAAAGTGCAGAGATGGAGAAAGATATTCCACACAAGAAAACCAAAAGGGAAGCCAGACACGGTGGCTCATGCCTGTCATCCCAGCACTTTGGGAGGCCAAGTCGGGTGTATCACTTGAGGCCAGGAGTTCGAGACCAGCCTGGCCAACACAGCAAAACCCTGTCTCCACTAAAAATACAAAAATCAGCTGGGCATAGTGGTGCACACCTATAGTCCCAGCTACTCAGGAGGCTGGGGCATGAGAATCACTTGAACTTCGGGAGGTGGAGGTCATAGTGAGTGGAGATTGCGCCACTGTACTCCAGCCTGTGCCACAGAGTAAGACCCTGCCCCACCCCACCCCCCAAAAAAGCAACAATAAACAATCCCAAAGTGAGCAGGAATAGCTATATTTACATCAGATAAAATGTACTTCAAGTCAAAAACACTAAAAAGGAAAAAAAAAGGACAAAGAAGGTCATTATGTAATGATAAAACAATAAAACAGCTAGAGGATATAAACATTCTAAATATATAGGCACCCAACACTGGAGCACCCAGATTCATAAAGCAAATATTACTAGATCTAAAGATGTCTAAAGATGGCAATAGACTCTAAAACAAGAATAGTGGGAGACTTCAACACCCTACTCTAAGCATTACACCGATCATCTAGACAGAAGATCTACAAAGAAACATTAAACTACACATTAGACCAAATAAACCTAACAGACATTTAAAAAAACATTACATTTTATTCAACAACTGCAGAATACACTGTGTTCTCATCAACACATAGAATATTCTCCAGGACCTACTATATGTTAGGCCACAAAGCAAGTCTAAAAATATTTGAAAGATCAAAAATTATATCAAGTATTTCTCAGACCATAATGGAATAAAACTAAAAATCAACACCAAGTTAAACTTTGGAAACTTATAAATAGTTGGAAATTAAACAATATACTCCTGAACAACCACTGGGTTATGAAGAAATTAAGTTGGAAATTTAAAAATTTTTTGAAACAAATGAAAATAGGAATATAATATATCAAAACTCATGGTACATAGCAAAAACAGTACTAAGAGGGAATATTATAGCAATAAATGCCTACATTTAAAAAGTAGAAAGATTTCAAATAATCTTTCAAATAATGTAGATTTCAAATAATCTAATGATGATCCTCAAGGAACTGGAAAAGCAAGAATAAACTAAACCCAAAAACAGCAAAAGGAAAAAAAAATAATGATTAAAGCAGAACTAAATGAAATAGAGACTAACAATACAAAAAACAATAAAACCAAAAGGTAGTTCTTAAAAAATAAACAAAACCAATAATTATTAGACTAACCAAGAAGAGAAGATAGAAGACTCAAATTAAAAAAAATCAGAAATGAAAATGGAGACATTTCAACTGATAAAACAGAGATACAAAAGATCATCAGAGACTATTATGAACAACTATATGCTAACAAACCAGAAACCTTATAGGAAATGGATAATTTTCTGGAAACATATATCCTACTAAAATTGAATCAGAAACAAATAGAAAACCTGAACAGACCAGTAATGAGTAGTGAGATTGAATCAGTAATGAAAATCTTCCAACAAAGCAAAGACCAGGACCAGATAAATTCACTAATGAATTCCACCAAAGATATAAAGAAGAAATAATAATAATCCTCAAGCTATTTCAAAAAAATCAAAGAGAAGGAAATTTTCCTTAACTCATTCTATAAGGCCAATATTACCCTGATACCAAAACCAGACAAGGATTTGACAAATAGTGAAACTACAGGCCAATATTCATGATGAACAGAGATACAAAAATCTCCAGCAAAATACTAATCAACAGAAAGCAACAGCATATCAAAAAGATAATAAACCATGATCAGATGAGATTTATACCAGGGATGCAAGGGTGGTTTCATGTACCCAAATCAGTAAAAAGGAAATGCATCATATCAATAAAATGAAGGGAAAAAAACAACAGATGCCGAAAAAGCATTTGATAAAACTCAACATCACTTCATGGTAAAAGCTTCAACCAATTAGGCATAGAAGGACCATACCTCAACACAATAAAAGCTGTATACAACAAACCCTCAGTTAACATCATACTGAATGGGAAAGGTTGAAAGCTTTTTCCTTAAGATATGAAACAAGACAAGGATGCTCACTTTCATCATTCTTATTCAACATATTTCTGGAAGTTCTAGCCAAGGCAATGAGGCAATAGCAATAAATAAATGGCATCAGCCCAGCACAGTGTCTCATGCCTGTAATCCCAGCACTTTGGGAGGCTGAGGTGGGTGGATCACTTGAGGTCAGGAGTTCAAGACTAGCCTGGCTAATATGGTGAATCCCCGTCTCTACTAAAAATACAAAAATTAGCTGGGTGTGGTGGCAAATACCTGTAATCCCAGCTACTCAGGATTACAGGAGGCTGAGGCAGGAGAATCGCTTGAACCCGAGAGGTGGAGGTTGCAGTTAGCCAAGATTGTGCCACTGCACTCCTGCCTGGGCAATAGAGTGAGACTCCATCTTAAAAAAAAATAAATAAATAGCATCAAAATTGCAAAAACAAAGAAGGTAAAATTGTCCCTCTTTGCAGATGACATAATCCTATATCTAGCAAAACCAAAGATTCTACCAAAAAACTCTTATATCTGATAACCAAATTTAGTAGAATTGCAGAGTACAAAATGAACATAGAAAAAATCAGTACCATTTCTGTACACCATAGTGAAATAGCTGAAAGTGAAATCAAGAAGGCAATTCCACTTACAATAGCTACAAAAAATCCCAAGAAATAAACTTAACCAAGGAAGTGAAAGGTCTCTACAAGGAAAACTGCAAAACACTGATTAAAATAACACAGGAGGACACAAACAAATAGAAAGATATCCCATGCTCATGAAAAGGAAGAATTAATATTGTTAAATGACCATACTACCCAAAGCAATATACAAATTCAACACAATCCCTATCAAAATAACAATGTCACTTTTCACAGAAATAAAAAAATCTTAAAGTTCATGTAGAACCAAAAATGAGAAGAATAGCCAAAGTAATCCTGAGTAAAAAGAACAAAGCTGGAGGTATCATACTACCTGACTTCAAATTATATTACAAGGCAATAGTAACAAATACAGCATGGTATTGTTATTAAAATAAACACATAGACTAATGGAACAGAATAGGGAACCCCAAAATAAATCTTCATATTTACACCCAGCTAATTTTGACAAAGATACAAAGAATATATACTAGGGAAAGGACACCCTCTTCAATACACATACAGGGAAATTTAAATACTCATATGCCGAAAAATGAAACTGGATCCATATTTCTCACCGTATATAAAAATCAACTCAAGATGGATGAAAGACTTAAACTTACCCAAAATTATAAAACTACTGTGAGGAAAACATTTCAAGACTGGTCTAGGCAAAGGTTTCACAGCTAAGACTTCAATAGCATAGAAACTAAAACAAAAAGACAAATAAGACTATACTAAACTAAAAAGCTCTACACAGTAAAGGAAACAAACTACAAAGTGAAGAAACAATCAGTTGAATAGGAGAGAATATGTGCAAACTGTTCATCCAGTGGGGACTAATACCCAAAATACTCAAAGAACTCAAACAACTCAACAATAAAAAAACAAATAATGTCTTAAAAATTCGGCAAAGGACATAAACAGACAATTCCCACAAGAAGACATACAAATGGTTAACAGGTATATGAAAAAATGCTCAACATCAGTAATCATCAGGGAAATGCAAATCAAAACCACAATGAGAGATCATCTTATCCCAGTCAGAATGGCTATTATAAAAAATAAAATGTAAGAAATGTTGGCAAGGATGTGGAGAAAAGCAAACACTTACATATTGTTGGTGGGAATGTAAATTAGTACAAGCACTATGAAAAACAGCATAGAGATTTCTCAAAAAACTAAAAATAGAACTACCATATGATCCAGCAATCCTACTACTGGATATCCATCCAAAGGAAATCAGTATATCAAGAGGATACCTACACTAGCCTGTTTATTGTAGCACTATTCAAAATAGCAAAAATATGGAATCAGCTTAAGTGTCCATCAATAAACAAATGGGCAAAGAAAATGTGGTACATATACATAGTAGAATATGATTTGGCCATAACAAAGATTGAAATCATGTCATTTGCAGCAACATGGGTGGAACTGGAGGTCATTATGTTAAGTCAAAGAACCCAGGTATAATAAGATAAATACCGCATGTTCTCACTCATATGTAGGAGCTAAAAAACTTGGTATCATGGTGACAGAGAACAGAATGATAGATACCAGAGGTGGGTAAGTGTGTTAGAATGAGTAGGGGAAATGAAAAGAGGTGGATGAGTGGGTATAAACTTACCGTTTAGATAGAAAAACAAGTTCTAATGTTTGATAACAGCCTAAAGTGACTATGATCAGAAACAGTATACTGTATATTTCAAAATAGCTAGAAGAGAGAACTTGAAATGTTACCCTTTTCAAGGTGATGAAATGATAAATACTCAAGGTGATGGGTGCCCCCAAATAAGCAGGTTTGATCATTATACATTCTATGCATGTAAAAAATACAAGTATCACATAAGTATGTGAAGTATTATGTATCAATAAAAGAAACAAAATGTAAAATATATAAACAATATAGACATCAGAACATTAAAATCTCAGCTATATATTATAGTTATATCATATCTTATTCTGGAATTTGAACAATTTTGGATATTCTTTTCCCTCGTCTTATTGTCACACAATAACAAAGTAGAGAATATGTCACCTAATTTTAAGTGGTTACATTGGGGAAAAAAGACAGGTTTATTACTAAGGGTTCCATATTGAGTAGCATAATAGAATAAGACACAATTCTTTTGACAACCAGATCACTACTTTTGCTCATAGGTCTGGGTGGCTTTTTTTTTCCCCTGCAAATTCCACAGGCAGCATTAATTAGCAAGCTGAAAGCACTTTCATTTTCACTTTTGGCTAGCAGACTTCAATGAATCTCTAATTTACACATTTCAGCTCTGCAGACATTTGCAGATCAATATTTTAAGAGCAAGTCTTTATTTGGCTTAGCCTCCATTTCTGTATAAAGTTAAGATGTGCATTTACTTGTCATTTCAGCAAAACCCTTGCCACAATTAATGAATGGTTCCAAAAAAATAAGTGTGTGGTCAATCCCATTCCACTTTTCTTTAGCCTGTAAATTGTTAGTTCTTTTGTAGTAACAGCTAGTTTAAACACAATGAAAACATCAGCAAAACATTGGCAAAATGTTCTTTCCAACAACTGATTCAAAATCATGATATAAAGGAAAAACATATACAGACGGTTCCTGACTTACAATGGTTCAACTTAGCAATTTTTTGACTTTATGATGGTGTGAAAGCAAGACACATTCAGTTGAAAGCGCATTTTGAGCACCCATACAACCATTCTGTTTTTCACTTTCAGCTCAGCATTCAATAAATTGCATGAGATACTCAACATTTTATTATAAACAGGCTTTGTGTTAGATAACTCCATCTAACTGTAGGCTAATGTAAGTATTCTGAGCATCTTTAAAGTAGGCTAGGCTAAGATATGGTGTTAAGTACCTTGGGCATATCAAACCCATTTTGATTTAGAATATTTTCAATTTATAATAGGTCTGTTGGGATGCGATCACATTGTAAGTTGAGAAGCATCTGTATTCAAAATTTTAGTGACTATATTTTTAATAAAAACGATTGATTGATCTATTTATCTCTCGTTTGGAAAGGTACATACCAAACTGTTAATGGAGATTATTGTTGGGGGCACAGTAGATTGGGAGTGAAGAATAGGGGACCCTTCCTTTCTCTTTATACATTTTGGTACTTTTTGGAATTTTTTCATGACTATATACTTCACATGAATATGTAATATTTTATTAATCTTACATTGCTGATAGAAGCTATTTTGAGGATTAAGCTATTTTGAGGTGATTGAAGCTATTTTCAAAATAGAAACTATTTTGAAGTGATTGAAGCTATTTTCCTGAGGAAAAATGCTTCAATCATGAATATGTATTTTTAAAACAAATCTATATTTTATTAATATACTTTATTAATCAATTGAACTTTGAAATAAAACAACATGCGAGGTGGAGGTTCTTAGCCCATTAGTACATGGGTGCACAAACCATTGTGGAAATGTGAGTCTGAGATACGAACAGAGATAGTATGTTAAGCCAAAGTCTGTGTACTTTCCACTGCCTTATGCTGCAGGGATAAGAAAAATGAGTCAATTGTATCATTTAATGGAATCTCCTTGTGTTTCTAACTTAGGTATCACGGAGGATAAACAACGAAAAGAACCATGTGTGATATGCTCTGGTGACATTGATACAGCCCAGAATTCAGGGCAATCCCATGAGAAAATTGTTCATATAAATTTGGTCAGAAATATATTTTACATTCACGTCCTTTAATTGTAAAATTAGTAAAAGAAGTGTTTATTCTTCAAAATATTAGAAATGGGTGCAGAGAACATTTAAGTTGGCAAGGAACACTCCAGATAATTTTGTCTGATAATCAAAAATATTCTAGGATGAAAAAACGTAATGAAAAAATTTGCCAGATTATAAATCGAGTTTTCTATTGCAGGTCCAATAACACATATTTTGCTTTCAATTACTATTTCCTCTGAACCAAAATATTTAAAATAAGAGAGTTACTAATAATGTTAGTCCCAGCATTGTTACTTTTCTTGAGATGATAAAAACTATGATATAAATTTGAAGACAGGATGAGCCACTAAGAAAATCAAGTCTTGAGGTCAACAAGAAGCAAGGCTAAAGTAAAAGGTTAAAATTCTCAGCTTAAGAGAAGAACTTGGGAACAATGCCATGAGCAATTGTAACAAAAACTGAGTGAAAAAAATCACATTCTTGGGCCTTTACCCCCAATCCCTACTGTGAAGAATGGCAAACAGAGGAAAGAACTAAAGGCAAAGAAAATCCTTAATATCCTCCTCTATGTGGCAGGTGTTAAGGGAAGCACATGTCTCTTTCCTGATATGGGAAATAGTTATCCATGGGGACCTTATTAGCTAAAATGAAAAAAAAAAAAGCCACTTTGTTATCACCCTGAAATTTCTTACATGCTTAAAGCAATTTCTAGGAAGTGAACTCACATTTGCTGCATTCTTTAACAAAACCCTGGCTTCTGGGATTTTCTAAATTTCTAAACTTCTTTCAAAGCATTAGAAAAGCATTATAGATTTTCTTTTTTTTCTTCCTTTTTAAGTTTTAACCTTTTAGTAGTTGGGATGACCGACATTAAACAAAGTTGGAAGTTACAGACAGTATCAATCAAAGTTAATTTCTTATTCTACCTTTAAAATACACCTTGGGTTTCTTCTACAAGTCATATTTAGCCATATTGTAATGTTGATTATTGTTCTTAATATTTATTATACAGGGCTACAGTTTATAATTGCTATAGATAGATTTTACTAAAAGGTATGGGATATAATTTATTCTATCACAAAATAATAATCTTTAAACAGTTTTCTGTTGCATGAAGTTATGCATGTGATTTACAAAAATATAGGTTCAGGCAGCAATATAAAATTATACATAGGCATGAAGTCAGGAGCAAAAAATGAAGACTTTTTTCTATAAATACAAAGTTCTGAATATACTTTAGTAAATTCTGATGTTTGGGCTCAGATATTGACCTCATTGACTCTTTTAAGAGCTGACTATACGCTTTGCCTTTTCCTTACTCTAATTTTCATACACTTCTCTGCAACCCATTCAATCAAATATTTGAATAAGGCTACATACACAAAGAGGCAAGCTCCCTAGCCAGTAATGATGGCTCATTTTCCCAGATGAAAAACTCTGAAGACATCCCTCCCACCAAACCCCTTTCTATCTGCAAGTAAAGAATAAAACTGTGCCAGAAAACATGATGGTATTTTCTAAAGTTGAGAAGAATATGTCCGTGATTCCTATCCCAATTACGAATCCCAGTGGATTCACATGAATGATCAAATGTTGAAAAGTTGTCTGTTGATCTTTAATCATATTCCAAAATTTTAAGTAAAGTGTAGGAGAGGTAGCATGTATATTAATAGACTAAATGCTTCTGAAACACCAAAGAAGGAAGAAAGGCAAGAAAAAGAAATGTGACCAGTAATTGAAACTGAAATTGGTAGATAAGTGATAATGAGTGGATGCTTTCAGTTATTAAGCATCCGGTGCAGCAAGTTCCTTTATATTAGTTATTTCCTTTAATTCCCCAGACAATTCCATGAACTAGTTATCTCCATATTACAAATAAGAGAAATCTCATGTGCTAAAGCCTTCCCAGACAATCACTACCAAATTGTCCTCACATTCTCCTTTCTGTCAGCACTATATCTTGCACTAATCTTCATCATGACATTTTTCACACTTGGGAAATAGGTCGAATCACATTGCGGTTAAGACCATAAGCTCGGCAGTCAGAAAAACATAAAATCAGAACTTAGTCCTGTCATTCACAACCTGTGTGGTGTGGACGTAATCTCTCTGAGCCTTAGTTTCCTTATAAGGAGAACAGAGGTAGCTGTAGGATTTACATTACAGTACATGTGTTACAAATAAATGAGTTCATGTTTGCAGAGTAGCTAGCCCAGTACCTGGTCCACATCAAGGAAGGTAGTATTTGAAGGGAGAGAAAGCCTCTGATTTTCTTCATGTACTTACAGTGTGCATGATTTTCTTCATGTACTTACAGTGTGCTTTGGCAAAAGCAGGTCCATAGTGGGGGCTTATTAAATGCTCATTGAATGAATGACAAATAAATGAATTAATGTATGTATGCAAATATGTATGTATGCATGTATAGATGGATGAATGGATAATCTTTTGCATCCTAAGACAGTAGTTTTCCTATTAAAGCTCCAATCATCTTTATAATTTTCCTCTTCCTAAAGTAGGATGAATTTTTGTGAGATAACAGACTATGACCAATAATCTGCTTATTTTTACAGAGATCAAAGTTATACATAGGTACCCAAGAAAAAACAATAAAAATAATTTTTTCTTTACCTATTCTTGTAGGATACAAGAATGACTCTCTACAATGCATCATAAGAAATGACAATGTGAGGTGCAGAATGAGCTGGAATCAGCCTCTCTTTATTAGTTATATCACTTTAAAAATATTCCTTGATCTTTCTTAGCATCAGTTTCCTCACTCATAAATCTGGGACATAATAATAATTATATGTGTCTTACAGTGTTGTGATAGTCCAATGAGATAATGTAAATTAAAGGGTGCACAGTGTAAGGGTTAAGGGATAAGTTTTCTTTGAAGCAGGGAGGCAGTTGCCTCTTCATCATAATACCCTCTTCAGTGTGTTTTCCTCTTTAGGGTGCCATCTCGAAAACATATAGGCCTGAATAAAAGGCCCAACCTTTTGACTTTCTAATTCAAGATTAGGGACTTCTGACCATTAAAACTGTAAATGTATACCTCCAGAATTAGCTTAGGGGTCTCTCTCATGGGATAAATAAAAAGAGTTGCATCCATATCTATCAAGAAGATAGAGAAATTGTAACTGCTCATTCTTCTCACTTTACTGTGTATGTGTATGAAATTTTGTTCAGACTTCATAGTTACTTTTACGTCACTTAACTCTATAAAAAATTGTGTTATTTCTCTTTCTTTTAAATAGGTACAGAGGGATCTTTTGTTAGAATTGTTTTATTTCTCCATCAATTAAAAACTATAAAGTACCAAATAACTGTTAATTGTTGATGCTGTTATTGTAATTATTATAATTATGATCATTTCAGGACCACAATGATACAAAATTATAGCAATTATCCATATAAAAAGAAAATAAAATACTTTTATCTTTAACTAATTGGATAATTACTACAAAATGCTTTTCCCAAAACTCAGCTGAATATATACTTTTTTCCTTTACCTCAAATTTATTTTTAACATATATTAATGCCAAGAGCAAAAGTATAAAACTTCCCAAATTAAAAGTTATTAAATTTTAGAACTGTCAGACTCCAGTAATAAAAGACAATTTTTTGTTATACTAAGAAGCTGTATACTTTAAATGAAAAATACATGACAAGTTTTCATATACTCTAAATGCTATATACCAATATTAAAGAGGAAACAACATATAGAGTAGTCCGATGAATGCTAAAGATGCGTCGAAATTTTATGCAATAATATAACCTAAAACAGACATTTGTAAATGATCTACATTATGAGTAAGTTAGCTATTATAATTAAATGCAATATATGCTTTTAAAGACTTAAAGATCAAACTTAAGATGTCTAAAATCAAATTCATTCCTGCCTCCCATTACCGCCACTACTCTCTTCAAAAACTCCCTCTTTCTATTGACTTTCCTATGTCTATAATGGCACCCATGCACTTTCAGTCTTGAAGGTTCTTTCTTTAATGCTGCCCAGTCATGGGCCAAGACTATCTTCTGTGCTTACTTTATCACACTGCCCACTACAAAATAATACAATTTTCCATTGGTCATGCTCACCAGACTGAGTGTTTTTATGAAATCTTGAACATTAGTATTTTGCTCTGTCCTTCTTATTATCTATCTTTTCATCTGTTATTTGGATGAAGCCAAATTAATCATCTTTTATTTTGTATTAATTTTTTTTGAGACAGAGTCTCACTCTGTTGACCAGGCTGGTCTTGAACTCCTGGCCTCAAGTGATCCTTCTGCAACAGGTTCCCAAAGTGCTGGGCTAACAGGCATGAGCCACTGCCTGCCGTGAGCCTGGCCTGCCAAATAAATCTTGGTTGAATAAATTAATAAATGAAATTCCATAGATTATATGCCTATGATTTCTTTCCCATTTATTTTCTACTCTTAATTTCTAGTGTTTCTATACTAGTTTAGGCTCTTAGTCCTAATTGCCTTCCCCAATTATTACCCCTATCATTTATTCATCTTACTCAACATTTGAAGAATAAATATATCTTAACAGAGCACTGCTTCTACTTCTCATTCCTGGTTCACAAATGCCCATTGACCCCTATCTGCCCTCAAAAGTATATGTCATCGAAAGAACATATTCCAGTCTGACATTCTTTTCTTTCTACAATCTAATTTCAACAACTGCTCTGGCTATCCCCACACACCATGTTATCAATTTGCTTACATGCAACTTTAAGAAAACAAATAAATTTAGCATCTTACATAATTTTCCTGAGACATATGAAGTCAAACTTATAGCATATAGAGAAAAAATTTTCACGGCAGCATAAATCCCAAAATTTAAGAAAGAAAATAGAAATTGTTGCTATTTAACAGTCCTCTAAAGTGGCCCTTCTAGCTTAACAATGTATGATAGTATTGAATCAAATATGCTCAAATCAAACATTAATCTGATTTTTAAAAGCAAGTACAAAACGTGTTCATATTATAGTATTATCTCTTGTGCTGAATAACATTTTTATTTTCAATATATTTTAAAATACACACATCAACCATCAATCACAATGGGCAGTTTTAGAAACTATCCTTAGTTTATGTAACAGACCATTATACCATTATGCAAATATATATTAATGTTTCATGTGTTTGTTTGTTGAGTGTTCCCTAGCAGAGGTTTCTGTTGTAAATTTCCTGTCCATTCCTTCCTCTTGCCCTTTTCTGTACTCTGGTTTCCCATGCAAAAATTCAGACCATTTCCATATCACCTAATAATCCCAGAGCTTTCAGAAGACCTTGGCGACCTGAAGATTTTTACTCTTAAAATGACTCCTGGACTTTCCAAATGCCATTCCAAACTCTGAGACCAGTTCAGAATAGATCAACTTCTTTCCTAGATTCCTGAAGCATTGCCTTTCAAGAGAGAATCTGACGATGGAGGATGACCTGGTCCTCACCAAGCAATACCTTAGAAGAGCAGACGGGGCCAAACCAAAACTTGCCTAAGACAGATTACAAATCCCTGCCAGTCTTCAGTTGACAGCCAGCATTTGTGTCTAGGTCAGCCACCACTATATTTTCAAAAGACATAAGCACAGAAGACAGGGAATGGAGAATTCTAAGAAATATAAAATTTTATTTTAACTGGTTAGGAATACCTATTGAAAAACTTTGGTTAAGGTAGTAAATTGGCTAAGGCCCTGACCATTTTTAAAATTTACTATTTAATTATATATATATATATGTATATGTACTTTACTCTATCTCAATAAATGGTGCCTATTTTTTTCTTAGCTATTCTTTTTCTTTCCTAGTCCTATTTTGTTAATTCTGCTCACTGCCTTCTGCAGTGACCCTCTAAGTTTCACTCTTCCTGAAATAAAGTCATTGGTTTCTCTCCTTGCTATCCAAAATCTATGAAGGGAGATAAGCTACTTTAGTTTGTTCTCTGCGGAGGACAAAAGGAACACAATTACCTCTTTCCTTTTGTAATTTTTAAGGGTCCTATCCTGAACTACTAATAGAAATCACCAAAAAGAGGTTGTTGGAATAATTTATGATCATTCATTGAGAGGGACTCCCTGACTTCCTGCTTTGTCTCCATTTTCTTAAGAGTACCAGGTTCTGCATAGTTACAACCTAAATGCTATTAAGCAAAGTATAACCCTTCTAGTTTTGTGTGTACTTCCTAACATATGAAGATAATAATTTTATCCAACATTTTAATATACCTGTTCAACTCTAGGACCAATGGTCTCTTCTAGCATTAAGTTTCAGGGAAAAGAAGTGCATGTGTGATCTGTGCTCTGTTTTTGCAGCAACACCCAAGTCTGTCTATTCTGAGAAATTAAAACAGCACACTTCAATTGGCAATTAAATGTTTTTATGATAATAGCTATATTTAGCATAGACTGTAATGTTATTTGTAGCGTGTAGTACATTACTAGCAGGATTTTACACAGGGGAAACAATCCCAGTTTCTAAATATATGTTATAAATATATAGACATGATGGAAACAATTAAAAAACATCATGTATCATGGATGTAGCCTGATACAATTTTCATCATGAATATTTTAAATACTAAATAAATACATTCAGGGGAATACACATTGATAGTCATAAACACAAGGATTATATATTAATATAATATGTAAAATCTACATAGTTTTAAAAAATTCTTTTCAATTTTGTATGTGGATTAAAGTGTCTTTTGAGGTAATTAAGTTTTTGAAAGACTAGATATCTTCACAATAGACACTAATATCAAATATTTAAAATTCATACAAGGTTTCTAGCTTCTAAGCTAAAAATCATATGCTTCATAAGAATTGGGGAAGGAATTGTGTAAGCACAAACCAAAGAGCAAAAGAAAATGAACAAACCCACATAGACATAGACATCCCCCCAGAACAAAATCCATTTGAGGCGATCAACAAAAAATCCTGAAAGGTATACACATTGCACATGCCTTATGCTGAAAAGTTGAAGTACCAGCACCAAACAGAATAGCTATATTAATTGCTCTTCACTCAAAAATGCCTTTTCATCATATTATAATGACCTAAAAAACCACACCACTTGCATACTTCTAAATGGATTTTTAAAATATGTATGCATAATTAGAAAAGGACATTTACAAACCTAAAATGAAATTTCATCACTTTTGGTGTTGAAGAAACACAACTTGCTTACAGATTTGTCCATGAATATTTTTTCTCTCTCGATGGAATTTTAGGTTTAAATGCACAACAATCTAGGGTAAATAAATTAAATGCCAAAAGCATATAATATATTCTTTTCGCTTATCTAATTTTACCATGCTCCTGAGATTTTAGATGGATATTCCAAAAGTACCTAAAATTTTTCCTCAAGTTTCTAATCTGGTCAAACCTTTAAATAACAACTGAACTAGGAAAACATTGGCATTTATCAGACTCTACTCCTGTCATTCTACTGCTTCATGGGACAGTCTTCAACAAGACTTAGACAAACCTCATTCATCAATATTCTACTCTGGAGGAGCTGACACTTACTGTGAATTCTGCTCTTCAACTTAAATACCAATGTCTGTGGCAGGCCAATTCTATCATTGCAGATCCAGCATCCCTCAGGCGAGGTCCAACCTTTCTCTCGAAGTGCACCCAGGGATTAGTCTGACTTCCCCTAAATTCTCTCCTCTGCACAGTAAGAGCTAATCTTTCCTGTATGAAGCAGGAGATGGTGTTGCTATGACAACGGAGCACATTCTAGCAGTGGGACTACTGAGATGAGCCTTCAAAGACTCAGGGAAACATGCACTCAGTCTTCCTCCAGGGCTATGGGCTCCTTCCTTGAGGATTTAATCTCCCAACAAGTTTACTGTCAGACTGGGTTGTTGATTATCCGTACATTTTGCTACAGGGAGATCACTGGTTAAGAACATGGCTGGAAGATCACAGAGTTATTTAATAAAAGTGCCGTTTTCAGTTTTAATAATTTTCCAGTTTAAATACTCTGTGTAGCTTGTTAAAACACTACCCCCTTTAAATTAAAAGCATTTTGCTTACTTTTAGATTTTTAAAAATGATTATAATGAGTTGAGAATGGCACTATCAAGGAGAAGCTTTACCTTTTTTTTGTTTGTATATCATCACCATTGTATCAACTTGAAGGTTAGATACACACACACACACACACACACACACACACACACACACACACACATCCATTTTCTCTCTCCGGCGTCAACGTCTGGAGCCTTGAGGTTTCAGAGTGGGGGAGGGGTATGCTAACAAAAGCAAATCCTGCAGCCACATTTTGCATACATATATTATCCAGAGAATAATCACAATAACTGCTAATCATTTAGAGAAATAATGATAAGCGGAATTTAAGTGCCTGTGCCACAGCAGAAGAGATCTAGTTTCAAGCCACATTGTAGGAGGGCAGATTTCATATGTTATTTTCAAACATGGCAGTTAAATTTTCTGGAAAATAATGAACACGTACATTAATATATATTTTAAACAGTTGATAGTATACTGTAATAGTTCTGGCTATTTTGAACATTGAACATTCATTTTTCTTCAGAAACATTACTGCGATTCAAACGAGTACATCCTTTTCAATTGGAAGGAAAGATACAGGGCAGGAAAAGTTTTCCCCTCCCAGCAGCAGAGGTTCAGTTTATTCAATCACTCTGATTCAGGTTCTCACCCAGGGAGTCATCTGACCTGTCCTCTTTACTCCTTAATTTCCCCGTAATCTTTTCTATTTCTCAACCTTTTATGTTAGGAGCATCTATTCCTGCATACCACCCTTCCCCCACTGTCTGTAATTATTCTCCTTTGTGGCTGAAGCAATGGAATCTATATCATCTACATCTATTCTTTCAAGTGCTGAGAGCGAACAGGACTTTATGGATGTCGCTGTCACTCAGAGGTGTGAGGATCTATATGTTAGTCAGATTCAATGCCACATTGGCCTTCTAGAAAATCATAGGGCTATCTTTAGTTACTTCTTGCTTGTCACCCTAATGCGTTTGAAAAGCTTTATGATATTAACTAGAATCTCATTATTGCACATAATGCATGTATTTACATTTAGTAGTTCATTTAAAAGAGACAGCGTATTTTAAAACTCATTTTGATTTGTATTTGTTATTTCCATCATAGTAAAAAATGCTGTTAAATTTTTGCTAATGTGTGCCTTGGAATATATCTCCAGGATACATATGTACCCACTTCACAATATATGCAGATAATTTTCCCCTCATGATCCTCTTTTCAGAGCTTGCGCTGAAGATGCATTCTCATAATTCAAAAAGTTATAGCACCTGTTTTCATTATGTTCATTATTATCTAATTAGTAAAGGGCTTTCTTTTTTTGGAAAAAAAAAATTCACTGTCATATTCAGGGAAACTGGATAAATGCCAACACATGTAAACAACATATGGTTTACTTTCAAAATCAATCAACCAGAATTATTTATTTCTAAATAATTTCTTAGTTAAAAATGTGTTGAAATAATTTACTGCTATAATAGATAATGTTACTATCTGCTATTCCTTTAGGACTGACTACCTGGACATCGATCATATTATATATTGTCTAGCTTCCCCAAGAAGACAATATTGTTTGTAGAAAAAATTATTTAAGTAGTTATGGTGAGTGTGCCACAACTTAGATTTGGATGTTAAAAGTGAGTTATAAACAACTAAGGTTATATGAATGCCAGAAATCACTACTGCAAGAAATTCTATAGTTTTTAAATTTTTTCTCATGTATTATTTTTATGAGCCCTAATTTTTCAACATAATATTCAGCAGATCTGGTAAATTAAAACAATATGTATGTCTTATGGGAAATAGGGAAAATGAGAGTAGGAAAAACAGCACTTTTCACAAAACAAGTTTTAAATATAAACCCCAAGGCAGTTCTGAGTAAAAAGACTGAAATATTGGAGCCTACATAGTAAGGGGAACAAATGGGGAGTTGAGAACAATTTTTTTCTAAAAAGCCGCCTTTCATGGAAAGGCTTGGATACAGCCTCTAGACTTTGGCTAGACACTGAACACAGACTCTGATGACAAACTGCATTACTAATCTCTCTCTGCTTCAGTTTTCTTACCATCATAATGGACATAATAAGAGTACCTTTATGAGAATTCAAGGAGTAAATATGTATAAATTTCTCATAATAATGCCTGACATATTGAAAATACTATGTAAATGTTAGGTGTCATTTAGGACCTTGAAGACAGGGACTAAATATTATTCAGCTTTGTCTCCCCTGTTCTTAATACAAAGTCTGCTATCAGGTATATACTTAATAAATGAAAATAAATATTTTTAATAAAATCTATATGACTGTAATATTTAATAAAGCAAAGTGAATAGACAATACTTTAGAATTCTAAATGTGTCAGAAGAAAAATGTAAATCTGTCTACATAATTATTATTGGTTTATAAAATTCAATAAATAAATATGTATTCAAGTAATCAATGAAGTAAATTTTAAATATTTCATGTTCTTTTATACTTTTTATAGTTTAAGAATTATTTGCTAAACAATAAGTAAACAACATAAGTAGGATTATCTTTGACTGTGAATAACAATAACATCTCCTTTAGTTTTATAAGAGAATGAGTTATCACTTATTAGAAAATTGATTTAGCATCTGCTTTATTAGATATTGTAGTAGGTGCTGGGATACAAAGGCTTAGAACCACTGTGCCTGTCTTCAGTGAGTTCACAATTTAATGCAGGAAGCATACAGTCACTCAGCATAGTCTATGTGTCAGACACTGCTCTAGGTGCTGGGGGTATGATAGTGAACCAAACAGAAAGAAATGTCTACCATAAGGAAGTTTCTCCCTGCTAGTGTGTGAGACAGTGTGTGTGTGTGTTTTCAGGCAGGGGAAATGAATGTATCTTAAGTATTAGTGCTTCAGAGGAAAATAAATTCAAATTTTGGAATAAGAAAGGCAGTAGAAATAGGGATAAAATTTTAATTTTAAAAAGATACATTTAATGCAAATTGATAAGGGCCATAAAAGAGCCACAAAGAAAGCACCATGCAACTAGGAAAAAGAGTGGCCAACTCTCTCCTAAGGAATATGGGAAGGCTTCACAGAGGGAGTAGTAAAAATCTAATGAGGATTAAATATGTAAAAAGGTTCTTATCTGCATATTAACTAGCATTTACTCACATCATCTATATAATTTAATATCTAATAAAACAAAGTGAATAAATACTATCTAAGGATACTAAAGTATCAGGACAGAAATAGAAATTTGTCTAATAACTAATCCATTATAGGTTTACAATGCTCAAAAATATTCCTTTAGTTAAAAAGCATGTTATTCTAGCAAATGGAGTAATACATGGTTGATCTATAAAAGTAAAAGTAAATTGCCCTTACTTTGACACCATTGTCTTTTTTTTTCCTAAGATAAAAAACAACTAAAGAAGGATAATTATAACTCACTTTATTTGTACAGCAAAATAAATTCCAGATGGCTTAAACATTTAAATCTTTTTTAAAAAGCTGTACAAGTACTGAAAGAAGTTAAGGAAAATGTTTTAAACACAAACATAGAGGAAAACAAACTTTGGAGTATCTGTCAGGTAAATAATTGGCTGTTTGGTCCAGAAATCTACAAATCTATTCCCACACTTTTAAATTATTTATTAAACAATCATTTATTCAGCAGCAATCATATGCAATGTATTAGGAATAGACAGAAAAATAAGATAGTATTTAATTTCTAGAAGCTCATGGTCTAGTATTATAGTACAGATGGACAAAAACATAGGACTTTATGATTCAAAGTGCTAATTATTTTTATAAAATTATACACAGAATGCTACGAGAGAATCTAGGAGAGAACTTTTTCCTGGTACAGGGAGGTAGGCGTATGAAATCATATAACAAGCATGTAGATACAGTCATAATGGAATAGATTGGAGCGGTCCAATGTTCCCAATGAGAATAACCAGAAAAGCTAATTTTGAAATATAGATGATTAAAATATATTTAAAGGCATCAGACAGCTAAGAGAGAACTAGGACTTGAGAGCCCAAGATCCCTGAGGGAAGGACATCAGAGAAATGTGAACCAACATTCTGTAAGCAGCTTTTTCCCTCAGGGAAAACACCAATTTTGGTGTGAAAAGAGAGACGAAGAATATGAACATACATTGCTAATAGGTAGAGAACTTTTGGAACTCTTAAAATACTGAAGAAAAAATGGATTTCAGATTGAAGATGGTAGCAATGATGTAAGTAGTCAAGATTACAGAGAGAAGGTAGTAGCAGAGAAGTGAGACCACCATTCTATGGATTTGCCTTTAAGGCTTTGCATATTCTTAAATTGCCAAGAGCAAAAGACAAATGAGACAAACAGAAAACTGTTGAAAAAAAAATACAGTAGTGTTTGCTGTACTCTCAGTTCTAAACTAAAAAGCCAAGGACCATTAGGGAGGAAGAGCTTTTATGAGGAGTCCTGGATCTCAGCTGGGACAACCAGTAGGTTAGACCCTATGAGTGGAAGGAAACATATGGAGAAAAAAGCTTATTATAAGAACTAAAACCCAGCATCAAGCCAGTTCCATACTTAATTTAATTCAAATGATCTGTGCCCCCTTATCTGCTGGAAGATGGAAAATTGTCTCTGAGCCAGATAACATTCCTAAGACCCTCTCTATTATCACTCTACTATTTTTCATACACAATGTCCAGACTTAAGAAACATACTTAAGAAAATAATGTTAGGAACATATAGGAAACAGATAAATGGTAATATCAGTTCTATGCTGATAAATGTTTAATAACCAGTTTCCAAAAAAGGGGGAGCAATATTATAATTATACTGATATAAAAGATTTTTAACACGGTTTTTGAATTATAAAATATTCAATACTCTATTATAAATTTAATATATCCAATTGATTCTTTCAGAATACTCACATTGATTTTTACCAAACTATTATATTTGTAGGCAGTGACAATCAAGATGACTGCAACTGACAATCCAGTATACTTCAACATGGATACGGTTTCATTTTTTTATTTACTCATGTTTATGAGTAAGATGAAAGTGAATGTTAAAGATGAATACTGGAAATTCACATACTTGTAAGTGAGGCAAGCAAATTCTCACATAATTATTTTTAAATGCTAGATAGTTGGTATAATTTCAATCATTTTAAATATGTTAAGACTTGTTTTGTACCCTAACATGAGGTCTATTCTGAAGAATGTTCCATGTGCACTTGAGAAGAATGACTGGAGTGTTCTTTATATGTATGTTAGGTCCAATTAGCTTATAGAATTGCTCTAGTCCTCTATTTCCTTATTCATCTTTTGTTTGGTTGTTGTTCTATCCATTATTAAAGGTGGGGTATTGAAGTCTCCTACTATTATTGTGCTGCTGTATGTTCCTTCCTTCAATTCTGCCAATGTTTGCTTCATCTATTGGGAACTCTGATATTGGGTGCACGAATATTTATAAAATATTATATATTTTCTTGGCAAATTGGCCCTTTTATAATTATGTGATATTATTATTTGTCTCTTCTAACAATTTTTATTTTAAAGTCTCCTTTTTTAATGTTAGTATAGCACCTCTGCTCTTTTTTAGTTATCACTTGCATAGAATATGTTTTTAATCTTTGTGACTCTCAGCCTATGTGTATCCTTAACATCTAATGTTAGTCTAGTAGACAGCATATAGTTTGATCTTGATTTTTTAAATCCATTCAGCAAAGTATATCTTTTGATCAGGGAGTTTAATCCATTTACATTTAAAGTCATTACTGATTTAGGGAAGGAGATAGTATTGCCATTTTGTTAATTGTTTTCTGTGTGTCTTGTAGCTCTATTACTTCTCCTTTCCTCTCTTACTGCTTTTCTTTGTCTTTTGTTGACTTTTGGTAATGGCATGCTTTGACTTTCTTTTCATTTCCTTTCATATACATTGTTACTGTTGCAATTAGACAAAACATTAAAGTTGTAACATAACATTCTATATAATGTTATATATTAATATATTCTATATTGCATATTTCCATATTATATATATTTTATATATAACATATTAAACAAATTATAACATTTTATTTTAAACTACTAACAACTTACTCTACTCCTTATTGTCCCTACTTTTATGTTATTGATGTCCCAAAGTACATCTTTATGTATTTTATATCCATTAACATATATTTATATTTGTTTTTATGTTTTTGTCATTTAAATTTTATATAAGAATTAAAGGTAAATTTGTGCACCAAAATTATAATAATACAAGTTACTATATGTGGCCATGTATTTTTCTTTACTGAAGTTTGTATTTTCATCTAGCATTCTTTGAAGGACTCACTTATAGCATTTCTTGTACAGTAGATCTAGTAGAATGAACTTCCTCAGATTTACCTGATAAAATCTTAAATTCCTCTCCATTTTTGAATTATTTTGTTGGCTGTAGTATTCTTGGTTGACAGCATTTTTTTCTCTAAACACTTTGAATAATATTATCACACTTCCTTTGGCCTATAAGGTTTTTGCTGAGAAATTATCTGATAATCTTATAGAGGCTATAATGTACACGATGAGTCTTTTTTCCCTTGCTGCTTTCACAACTCTCTTTGACTTTCAACAGTTTGATTGTAATGGGTCCTGGTGGAGTCTCTATGGATTCGTCCTGGTTGCAGTTGGTTGAGTTTCTTGAACATGTATATCCGTTTCTTTCCTCAAATTTGGGAAGTTTTTTGTCATTATTTCTTCAAATAAACTCTGCCCCTTTATCTCTCTCTCTGTCTCTCTTTACTCCTTGAATTTCCATAATTTGTATATTGGTCTGATTGATGGTACCCCACAAGTCCCTTAAGTTTTGTTTACTTTTCTTCATTCCTTTTTTTTTCTCTGCTATCTCAATGATTTCAAATGTCCTGTCTTCAAGTTCACTGATTTTTTCATCTGCCTTATCAAGTTTGCTATTAAGTCTCTCTAAATAATTTTTCAATTCAGCAATTCAGTTATTATATTTTTCAGCTCCAGAATTTCTATATGATTCTTTCCTATAGTTTCTACCTTTTCACTGATATTCTCAATTTGTTCATACATTATTTTCTGGATTTTGTTTAGTCATCTCTCTATGTTCTTTTTTGAGCTTACTGACCATATTTAAAATAGTTGTTTTTAATTATTTGTCAGAAAGTTCAGTGATTTGCCTTTCTTTAGGTTCTATATCCAAGGTTTTGTTTTGTACATTTCATCAAGCCACATTTCTTTGTTTCTTTGCATGCCTTGTGATATTTCTTGATATTTGAGATTTGGGCATTTGAGAACACATTCACCTGCCCAAGCCATTATGCACTGGATTTGTGCAGAGAACGGCCTTCATCAATTAGCCTAGCTATATGTTTGGGAGACTCTCAAAACGTTTCTGAGGAGTTTCTCCTCTGGGCTCGTGTATGTCTTTACTTCTCTCAAATTCCCTAAGCAGCCTGCCCATTTTTTTCTCAGGAGCTCATAATCTCCAGCTCCTTCTAGCATCTGCCTGTAGAACTACAGAATCTCTACAGCTCTGAGGACCCACCAGGCCAAACCGCTTGCCTCTTTTTTCAGTGGTTTCCAAACTCTGCTACTGTTCCCATCAGTGCTATGATATGGAAACCAATACTTCAGGAAGCCCCTAGACAAACCAGAATATCTGACTCACAATCCACTCTCTTGTTGCTATTGTAAAAGAAGAGCCCTTGTATGGAATGTTTCCTCCAGTGTGCACTATGCTACACTGACTCAAGAAAAGGACATGGGCATGCAAAATTCTCTGAACTTTACTAGGATCTTTTTTTTTGGTTTTGCATTGGTCTGGGTGCTGCTACTTCTTAACTGGTCAACAGAGTTCTTAAAAAGGGATTCTGGTCCATATATTGTTAACTCAGTGTCTTCAAGGGGGGAATTAGGGCCTCGGGCCTCTTGGTTTGCCATCTTGCCAACATCACTTTCTGTTAGTTTAGTTTTAACTGAAATGCTGAGAAATACTTAAATATGATAGTTGGTTACTGAAAAGTAACATTGAACAAGGCTTTAGTAGAATGCATACAACCCTTGACTTAGGAAGATTTGTTTCTTCTCTAGCTTCAGGCATAGGAGGAAGTCCTGGAGTGCTTAATGAACCCTGACATGTCCCTCTTAAAGGCTTAGAAACAGGGCAATTCTAATACTAATCATCACCTTAAAGCAGGAATTTCAGTTAAGCATCACCTTAAGGCAGGGATTTTACACTGTTTGGAGTTCTTGAGAATCTAAAGAAATCTACCCCTCCCCCGTACCATGTACTTATATTTACATATATCCTCTCTTCCTCCAAAATTCACACGTGTGCATATGTACACTCACAAGCACACATAATTTGGCACATGATTTATTCACCTGGTGCTCAGATAAAGAATACTGCTATATTGAAAAACTATGCGGCTTCTGTTTACATTGGGCTTCTAAGGTTAAGCCCAGGTAAAACTAAAATGTTCTTTGCCTTGTATATGTGCCACTGTCCTGACCTGGTCAACATCTCAATCAAATCTGTTTTCTAGAATGAGAGTAGAACTGAATTTCAGGAGTGTGGGTAAATGGCCTATCCGTGGCATCTGCTGTTGCCCTGAAAGATCTGTGATCTATCTTTATTAATAATAATAGTAATAAGTAACAGTATCTATTGACAATATTACTTGCTAGGCAATTTGTTAAATACAAATTAGAATATGATTACATGCACTGGATGGTCAAGGAATATTTCCTGAAGGAAGCTGCACTTGAAAGATTTTGAGGGTAAGAATCATGCCTTATACATCTCGGCTCTAGTTGCACATTGCTATGGAAATAGCAAGTTAATATAAAATACTGCTCATAAAAATTAATATTAATTATTACACAGTGTAAGTTACTAACACATTTGCCTACTTTATCTTTAAGCTTCTATGATTATTCTGCACTTCATGGATTTAAAAAATGCAGAGCATGATTTCAGGAATTGTAAATGACTTTTTTGCTTATTGATTTCAGCTGTTGATAATTTTCCAGTTATTTTTTCTCATAAATGTCATTTCTCCCATTCTCTTCATTGTATACTAAGCTCTGGCCATAATGATGCTATGCTATATCCAGCTCCTCACTTTAACAGGCCTGCTCACATCTCCAGGTCTATATTGTGCTCTTCCTCTGCTGGCCTGTTGTTCCTTATTTCTTTTTTATGAGACAAAGTCTCACTCTGTCACCCAGGCTGGAGTGCAATGGCACGATCTCGGCTCACTGCAAGGTCCGCCTCCCGGGTTCACGCCATTCTCCTGCCTCAGCCTCCCGAGTAGCTGGGACTACAGGCGCCCGCCACCACGCCCGGCTAATTTTTTGTTATTTTTAGTAGAGACGGGGTTTCACCATGTTAGCCAGGATGGTCTTGATCTCCTGACCTCGTGATCTGCCCGCCTTGGCCTCCCAAAGTGCTGGGATTACAGGCATGAGCCACTGCGCCCGGCCTCCTTATTTCTAACTCTTTGTTTTTGCCCCTGCTTTGTCCTGCTAGGTGAGGCCTTTATCTTTCTAAAATTTTCTCCTGCTGGCTTTCATGTCTTGAGTAAACTTTACTGGAAAAACCCTCACTGACATTTACCATCTGGGTGTAATGAGACTCCTATGTGTCTACGTCTAGCAAGCACTTGTCATATTCCATTGTAATTATCATTAATATTGCAATCTTCATAACAAATCTGTGAACTTCATGAATGTAAAACTGTATCTCACAACTAGAAACTGTATCCACAGTTTTTAACCCAGTGCCTGCACTGTGAGAGACCTTAAAAAATATGAATATACATATTGCAATAATGAATGAATTATTAAATGGATCTACTACGTTAGGAAAAAAGGAAACTAAAACAAGTTGTGTATTTAACTTACAATTTCTAGTTTTTTCTCAAATCCTTTTCCACAGCCTCTGCCTTCTGTATGTCTTTTCTGTTGACCTAGAAAGCCATCAAATTGATTATTCTTTCTTCAGCATCTATCTTTCTCATAAATTCTCTGGACTCTGCACAAAGGGGTCATTGTAAAATGCAAATCTTATTCTTTATTGGCTTCCTATCCACTTCTGGTTGAAATTCAAACCCTTTATCATGACAAAAAATGTTAAAAATCACACATATATATAGAGAGATAGATAGATATACATATATATATATACACATGCTTAGTTTATATGTGCCAGATACTCGACATAATTTAGTCCTCAGACCAACTCTCTGTGAGAGTACTGTCTTCATTTTATAAAATACCCCCGATTCAAAGTTTTGTCTTACGCAGCCTTCTTTCTCAGCATTTACTGAAAGGATTTATACCTCACTCTCATATTAAATAACTGGAAGTTCTCTGGACAAACCATACTCCCTTCTGATGCCATGTCCTGTATATGTCTCATGCTGTCTCTCTTCCTGGCATATCCTGTTCCTCATTGACTGGTTAATTCTGATTTTTTTTCTTAATGTCTAGCTCAGCATCCTTTTGTTCTTGGAAGCCTCACCTGAATGCACCCAGATTGATAGATTACCTTCTTCAGGGTTTCCACAGTACCTTGTGTATATTGTAAACACTGTCGCTTGGGATCACTAGCTTCCAAAAATGGCTTCAAATAATCTGTGAAACCCATAACTTTCTCCTTGTGAAATAACCTCTCTGAATCTGGAGTGGTCTGGTCTGGGACTCCCTTTAACCAGTAGAATATAGAGGAAATGACCCTGTGTAAGTTCTGGAACTAACTCTTGGGAAGGTCTGTCAAGTTCTTTAGCACTTTTTGTACCACTGAGCCACCAAGTAAATGTCTCACTATCTGCTGGAGAAACCATGTGCAGAGACCATGTAGGGAGAGGTCGCATGAAGAGGAAGAGGCTCTGACACCTGGAGAGAAACAGACCCAAATGGTGTAGTATCCCAAATTCATTGCCGAGATGAGCCTTCCAGCCTTCCCCCACCAGAGCATCGGTCATTGAGTGAGCCACCTCTGACAGTCCGGGCAAGTCAAGTCCTCAGAGGACTACAGCTCCTGCCAACACTAGGAGAAGCAGAAGCATCACCAGCTAAGCTATGTCAACTCACAGAATCACAAGAGATAATAAAGTGGTTATTGTTTTAAAGGGCTATGCTTTTGGATGGTTATTTTTAATTAGCAATAAGTAATTATAATATCCTGTCCCCCAGTCTCTGAACAGCTTGAGAGTGAATCTACACTATATCCACCCCCATACTCACAGTCCCTGGAACAGCACTTTCTACCAAGTGGTCATTAATGAATGTCTACTGATTGAATTAATAAATTTAATTATTCTCCATTTGAATATGTAAACACAGGATTGTGTTTACTCTTTCAATTTTGAACAAGTTTTTAATGATATTGCTTTATATAGTTGGGAACTTAAATCATTTCTGAATCAACTGGCTTAACTTATTTACATATCCCAACCACATGGCCTAACTTCCTCATAATTACTTTATTTTTCCATTGCATTTATTTCTTATTAAAATACTGTATGTTACTAATGGGTGGTGTTTATTTTCTGTCTTCCCCACACCCTTCTTCCCATTATTGAAATATAAGTTTCAGGAGGACAAAGAAAGGGTTGCTTTGCTTGATCTTGTTTTGTTTTTTATCCTGTTTTGTTCATTGATTTCTCCCAACTACCTAGAACAGTGTCTAGTAACAGTGGATGCTCAATACTTGTTATTTGAATTAATTCATTCATTTTAGGAGGAAATGGACAAATCTGTGAGACAACACTGTAAAGAAAACCAGGACTTAAAGAAAGTTCACATGTGGTGCCTAAGAAGGACTACATAACCTGAGGCAATAAATTTCATTCCTCTATGTTTTGGCAACTACTGCAGAAGGAAAATCTGGGTGAAAAAGATAATCCATATGAAATTCCCTGACCTCTTAAAAATAAAAGTGCTATGTAAATGCACAAAGACATCATTCCTGCCTTGCTGCTTGATGTAGTGCAAGTCACAAAGGTATTTCTCAGACATTCAGCATTTTTTCTTCAGAAGATAGAACTTCAAAATTACTTAGAGAAATGTCTGACGCTGACACGCCCTAAGAGTGTGAGTTTTATAGAAAAAGAAACCCCAAGGTTTATATAAAACAAAAACAGCCTTATATTATCATGTAGCACTCACTTAAATGTTATAAGATATAAAAATGTAAGAGAGAACATAGTTAAAATCTAGGTTTATATACATGTATTTGGCTTAGTTATCAGTTCATCATAGATATTTGAAAGATATTTGCTGAATTAGTGTTGAAGGAATACATTATTCTTAATGATACTCTTCCACATACAGTGGGTAAGAAAAATATAATGAGGTGTTATTGACAATATGCAAATCCTGTAGACCTAATTATATGGGGAAAGAAGATCACTGTTAATCTGTTAATCTATTATAATACTCATTACTGTGATTATAAGTTGAGACAGTTTCAGAGCCCTTCAGAAAAATATCATGTACACAAAATGAGCTTATGGGATGGTGGCCAGGGCTTTAAAATATCACCTAAAAGGTCAACCAGTAGTCAAGCTAAACACATTCTTTCAAGGCACATATACAACATAGCTTGAATGACACTACTGTGTTGATTATAAAGTTGGCTCAGGAAGGACGACCTTGTTGTTTTCATTAATTCCACACTGGTGGAGTAATAACTCCTAAATGGTGGAGTAATAACTCCTAAGAACTACGAATAAATGAAAGACAATAAAATATAGTCAGTTTATTATAATATGTACTGTTTATTTTTATATTGGGTAATATTTTTATTCATAATGTTATAAATTAATTGAGATAAAGGGATCACGTCTTAAATATCTATTGTATTTCTTTTAATATCTAGAATGATTGAACAGTCAGTAGGCAGTTAACAATATTTATCATAGTTGCTACACTCCTCTAGTCATGTTATCAGGAACTACCTCTTTCTTCAATTACCAAAGGAAATAACTGTGTATTATTCAGAATGACATATACTGAGAGAGACGTTAAGCCTACCAAGATAGGAAAAAATATATAGCAGGAGCACGGATAAAAGTGAGATAAAGATAAGACTTGGCAAGCTAAGGGAAATGGTCAAAGGAAGAAACTGAAGACTCAAAATAAGAAATGCCCAATGAGAACATGCCGTATTTGGTATTCTGTTCACCGACGTAACAAACCTGCACATTCTGCACGTGTACCACTGAACTTTAAAAAAAAAAGTTTTTTTTTAAAAGATGCCAAATATCAAAGTTTGTGCTGTTAATAATTAACAGAAAGACTCAAAGGAACAAAAGAAGAAAAGGGGCTGTAAAAATTTGGTAGAAGAGAGATAATAAGAGATATTAGTTATATACTTCAGATAACCAGAAATGTAACACTGAATAATGCTAGATCTCATTTAGCACTGAATAATTAGATCTCAAATATCTGAGCTTCACCTAAGGGACAAGGAGGGGAAGTTGCCGAACCTCTTCTGGAATTTATAAATTAGCTAAAGAAGTACAGTATGACCCTTTCTTCATAAGTGTATAACATGCAGCAGCAATAATGCCTGCCATTTCCATTCCATTCCCCATTTGAAATTTTCAGAATTTCTAAGAAATAAATTTAATCTGGTTTATATGCAGAATGTGTTAAAGAAGGGGTTATATGACTTTTAAAAATAGAATAACATATTCAATTTTACTCAAATGTCCAACTTTTTTGTATATCAAAATAAAAATAGGCAGGTAGATGGAAAATATGTCTATAGCTATTGTCATAGAAGAAAGCCACTTGGACTTTTATACTAGCAGATAGAAAGCCATAGTGCATATTCATATAAGAAACTACCTATATCCAGAATAAAATGTTTTGAATATTTGAAGTAAATGAAAATCCCAAACCAAAAACGTTGCTAATATACAGAACTGGTTGGACATTTTCAAATTTGTCATATATAATGCCATTAATCATTCAATCAACTTTATATCATAGTATTACAGGAGAATTTACTTATGGATGCTATATTGTCTTTTCTACTAGCATTGAACCCTTGCTTCTGAATAGGTAGAGAAGAGTGATTTACCTTTGATATTTTTTACATCTCACTCATTCCTCAATCACTCATTGCTGGGTGAGGTATGGACGAAAGATGAAAAACTGAACCCAAATGAAGTAAATGGAGAAGAGAAACCATAGCTATCTCTTGACTTGATCCAACAGGAGTGATCAGACTATGGGAAACAAAGCCAAATGGACAGCAGCCCTGAAATCAGCAGCAGCAATGTAGAACCACTGAGCCAAAGGTCTCAACACAAGTACTCCCTTATAGGAATATGTGTTGGGCAAATATTTTGCTTTTCCAAAATAAATTAAGTGGAATTTTCAGTCCTTATCATCCCATTACTTAATACCCACTAATTATCTTATTTTCCCTTTCCATTTGCACTCCATCTTACCCCTAAAATATATGTTTTAGGGACTATAATTAATCAAAATTATTTAATAAAAATTTTGCAATCTCTGACAACAGAAATTGCAATGTAGAAGAATAAATATTCAGTATTAAAATGAAGTACGTGAGGTTTTCACTCTTGCACTTAAAATGTGTTATTGGACAGAAGTCAGCACTTCAAATCTGAGCTTTCCTATCTGTTAAGTGAACATAACCAACCCTCTGTTGATCTTAAAGAATTTTTGTTAGGACCAAATAAAATAATGTCTGTACATTCTCTTTATAAATCATGATGTGAAACCAAAATATAAACAAACATTATTGTTTCCAGATATTATGTGTTGCTTTATTTGTTATATGATAATAATCAATAAATATATAAACTATATCAGTAGTATATCACTGAATATTACATTAAAGATAGATTATTTTCTCTCAAGGTGATATTATATTGCTTAAAAGAACACATCCTAGGAGTTCTACAAAAGTGCTTTTATTATGATTACACCACTCTAGAGAAAACAATTAACTCTATTTATGAAGTTGGAAGCTGACATTTATTTTTCCTTGCTACACACTGACTGGTATAATTGAGTGGTTCTTGTGTTTGGAAATAATTAACAATTATGAGACTACAAAGACCATCATATGAAATCAAATATAACCTACAGAATACAACTGGCATATTGTCACTTATGAAACACAAAGCATTCTGACTCGTTTATTGGTGCAAGGTGAGCATTATTGAAAGACAGAATGAGTCCAAGGAAAGTGAAGCAGGGACCACAGGACTAAACAATCTATCCTTAGCCAAGTTTTCTTATTTGCTGAAATTTAATGAAGCAGGTCAAGGAATAAAGAAAAATGAAAGCTACAACAAAGGATTGCCATCAATACCCTATGCAAATAATACTGCAGTTGTACTCGTTGTATTGTCTGAGATTGTATGCAGCCTCAGAGCACATGTCCTTTTCCTCCTCCACATTTACTACAACATTATAAAAACCTTGGGCCCTGTACCCTCCATTCAGCAGTTCGTCTGAAATAGTATCAGAGAAATTGCAGAATCTACATCTAATCATTAAAAAGGGGAACTGTTCTTTAAGGATCATATACTATGGTACAGTTTATCCTGATAGATTAGCATGCATTCCAAGTTATGAAATACCAATTTATGCTCATAGACTATTATTGTTATGAAAACTACCCTTTGAAATTCTAAAATGATAAACAAATATGCAGTAGTTAATAGTAGTACTCTCTATGACACATAATTCAGTTGTATTATAGCAATGTAAGTCAATCATTACACAAAGTTCTGTGGTTTGTCTTTATGTATCATTAGTATCCCCAAAATTGATACAGTTGACTTAAGTCTTGCAAATCTTACAAGTATGTTCTATATTTTCTATCCAAAGGAGCTTACTATAATTACTGCAATGCATAAAAATTTCAAAAACCATGAGTTTTATTCCCTATGGTATTTTTTAACACACACACACACACACACACACAAACACATCATATGTGTCTTGTTTTTATGCCAAAAAAGAAAAATATACAATAGTTACTTGCATAATCTATAGAAACAATCTATAGAAATTTTTTGGATTTATTAAAGCAATTCAATAAAAACAGGCAGTCAACTTGAATAAAAAGGGTTAGATAATGATATCACTACGTCCTTTAGCAGAGAAAGGAGCTTAGTCTTGTTTAGAAACTAGCATAGAAATCCAGCCTAGAAGAGATAGCAAATGTTTGAAAGAGAACACACACATATAATTTAGTTTATTCTCTCAAGGATCCCCAATCATCTCATAAATTCATTTGATTGTGTAGCCCCTTTGACACTTAATATTTATTAATTTTCTCTGGAGGTTAAAATGTTAAAGAAACTAAGAACCAGTAAGAGCTTATTAACCCTCACATAAAACTGGTTTCCATTACCCTTTCGGTTAAATGCATCCTCCCTACCTGCCTATTGAAGTTAAAATGATGTCACAGTGCATTCTACAATTTAGAGACCAAAAGAGAGAAAGATTAAGTATTGTAAAAGTAACTACCCAATAATTTCATGTAAAGCAATGCTTCATTTTTTAAGGCTAAAATGCAGAATGTTTTAAATCAATTGTGCTACTAGTAAGGATTCTGGCATGCAAATGAGCCACACCCCACACAAAACATTTTTAAATGGATTTCTCTGTCATTACATTACAAAATGCACAGAAATTGTAGTGAAGCTTCATTTTATTTTTTTATTATAAATCATGCAAATCTATGTCTACTCACTAGTACATAGTATAATAACTTTTAAAACTTTGGATAATCTATTAACTACATAGTCTCATTACAGGTACATAAAAACTTTTGATAAGAGATTAAATGCTAAGTAATTGATTTCTAAGAATTTTCAAAACATTTGTTTCTTTGGTTTAGTTGAGGACTTTGGCTGAATATTAGAGGAGATTTTTATCTATTATAAAAAGGAAGTCAAAATTTCAAATATTTGCCAATAAATGGCATACAGTTATTATACTTTGAGAGGTTTTAAATATCTGTACAGCTTTTCAAAATATAACCCTTACGAATTTGACTTGGGGATTGTTAATCTCAAAAATTATAAGCAGGTTCACAGGATTGATTTGAAGTATATATTCTAACAACAAAAATAAAAATTTAAATTTGCTTCGGGAATTTATATGCAGTGATTCAATGTAATTTCTGTGTAAATCTTAAAAAATAACAGGTATAAATAATTTAATTTAGAAGGCAAACTTGAAATATCATTTTCTTTTCTGCAAAGTTATATGGTAAAAGTCATTCTTTATTACAGATGATTCATTCACTTGAGAATTATCAAACAACTCTCAAGAGATGCTATCATTTTATTACATTAAAATAGAAAGTTTCTTATGTCCATTCTTAAATTGTGAGCAGCTACTCTTAATTTTTCTGTGTCCAATTATTTAAGAGTCTTCACAGCTGCTTAAAATATTACTACAATATAGCCTTAAACTTGCTATGAAGAGAAAATATTCTGGAGCTCTGTTACAAACAATATTGAACTATTTACATAGAACTTGAATGTTCAAACTTTATTTACACTGTACACCCCAACCTTTCAAAGCAGCATGTAGTGGCTAGTAGAAAGCTTGCATGTCAAATCAGTACTAAAGTATTCCAAAACTGTCTATGAAACAAAATATTTTAATTTATTATATTTGAAAAGTTTCTTATTTCCAAAGCTTTTCTTCTAAAAAAAACAACAACACTGAAGTATAAGTGTATGTTCCTTTCCTAAGATAACATTTAACCTTTGTTCAAGAAAATTGTGTTTGCTTTTTCTATTCTATCTGTAACAATAATTCCAAAACTCTATATATAATTAATGTAAAAGAATAATCAGAAAGAAGTCAGGGATTACTATAAAACAAAGAAGGCTCTTCATCTTTAGACTCAAGTTGGTAATACAACTCAATAGCTGACTAATAAAGAATCAGCCACTAATGTATTAACACATTTAAAAATACCTTTATACGTCAGGCATTATTCTATGGATAAAGCATACAGAAAATAGAAAATATATTTTTCATCCTACTTATATTCCAATGGGCAAAAAAAGAAAATAAACAAAATACTAAAGTAAGTTATATAGATAGAAGAAAAGATGTGTTATAGAGAACATAAAATGGAGGTGGTGTACAGGATTTGCGATTTAAAGAAAGCAATCATAGAAGATTTCACTTGGAATATTATATTTGAGCAAACTCTTGAAAAAGGCAATGGGGCAAGAAATGTAGTAGATAAAAGAATTTTAGGCAAAAGTACCAATGATCAAAAAGAACTCTGAAGTCAGTGTATTCCTGGCATGTTTGAGGAGCAGCAGGGAGGCTGTTGTAGCTATGCCATTTACAGGACTTTAAATTTTACACTAAGAGATGAGAAACCCTGAAAGGGCTTTGAGTAAAAAAGCCATGTGATCTGACTCCAGTCTTAAAAGAATCATCGGGCTTATAATCTACTGTAGGATAGGAAAAAATACAAGAGTAGAAGCAAGGAGATCAGGTATGAGGCTACTTTAATAAACCAGGCAAATGATGAGATGGTTTGGACTAGGGTAGAGACTTGAAAGTGGAGAAAAGTATTCAGATTTTAGGTACATTATGAAGGCAGAAGGAACAAATATAAGAGTCTTCTGATGGACAGAATGATATGTATTCAAGAAAAATGGGAGTTATAAATGCAAGTCTTTTGGTCGGAGCATCTGGGAGGATGGAGTTGCCTTTGAGAAGCAAAGGATTGCAGGTGGAGTAGGTTTTATTTTATTTATTTATTTATTTATTTATTTAGTGAAAGAGATAAGCTCAGTTTGGGATGTGTTTATTTTTTTTTTATTTTGTGCCTGAATGGTACTGTCAAATACCCTGTTGGGTATATAAGCCTGGTTTGGGGGGTGGGTCTGGTTTGGAGATATAAACATGAGTCATCAGTGCATAGGCAGTAGTTAAAGATGTGTCTAGACAATATCATCAAGAGAGTGATTGTATATAAAACAACAAAAACCATCCAAAGATGAAGCCACAAGGCACTGTAAAGTAAAGAGATGGGAGAAATGGGAAAAAATTAAGAAAGAAAATGAGAAAGAAAAGCCAGTGAGGTGGGAGGAAAATTAGGAGGTGAGCAAAGACCCTCTTAGGCTTCCATACATGAAGTGGGCATTAATGTGCATGAATAATGGAGAAGCAGACTTGCTACAGAGGGAGAGGCTTTGCAGGGCTGGGGAAATCAGCCAAGACTAGGTGACAGTTCACTGTGGCAAAATGGTTAAAAAATGGAAAATAGCCCCAAATATAAACACAAATATCTTAGTGTGTCAACTAATTCTCCTTCCTCCCTAAATTGTAACATGAAAACAGCAGCAGTGAAGGAGGAACAATGCTAAGAGAATTGCTTATTTCTTTTTTTAAAATTTTTTAATGTTTTAATTTTTTATTTTTTTGAAACAGAGTCTCACTCCGTCGCCAGGCTGGAGTGCAGTGGCGCGAGCTTGGCTCACTGCAACCTCCAACTCCCTGGTTCAAGCAATTCTCCTGCTTCAGCCTCCTGAGTGGCTGGGATTACAGGCACGTGCCACAACGCCCAGCTAATTTTCGTATGTTTAGTAGAGACAGGGTTTCACCATCTTGGCCAGGATGTTCTCGATCTGCTGACCACATGTCCACCCACCTCGGCCTCCCAAAGTGCTGGGATTACAGGCATGAGCCACCGCGCCTGGCAGAGAATTGCTTATTTCTGAGCATCCTCACAGTAATTTTATTCCAAAAGCTTTTCCAATTTAAACTAAATAGTGAATAACCATATCTGGAATTGCAATACAACATCCTCTCAGTTCAAGTACTGACTAGATTTAAAAAGCTATGTCTGGGAGATTAGAGGTTTGGCAACTCAAAGATGAACTCAATATTATTAAAACTATGGTGAAAGAAAAGGGATTTATTATCTGGGAAATAAAAACAATAAAATATTATTATTTAATCATTCTTTTAGAGCAATACTCAGAATACAATAAAGCTCTAAAAGATACATGAAGGAAAAAATTATCCATAATAAAGGTAAAGCAAAATAAAAAGAATAAGACCCATGTATAACTCAGTTATTGAAATTAACATGTCTGGGCTTTAAAATAACCATTATTGATGTGTGAAACAATTTACAACAAAATATGGATATAGTGGATTAAATAATGGGATATTTAGTTGGAAAATTAGAAACTCTAAGAAAACACCAAATGGAAATTATGGAGTTGTAGAAAAAAGTGTCTGAAATTAAAATTCATTGGATCCCTTTTACAAAAGATTGGACATGGGTAAAGAATGAATAAGTGGATTTAAAATCAAGTGAAAAGGAATTATCTAAACTAAAACATGAGAAAAAAGATTGTAAAATCAAGTGGAAAACAGATGGTCAGTGACCTGTGGCATAAACTTCAAAAATACACATACAATTATGTAATTAGAATCTCAAAAGAGGAGAAGAGAGAAAATAAGACTGATAATTTCTAGAAAGAAAACTGAAAAATTAACAAAACTGATGAAAAATATCAACCCATAGATTTAAGAAGCTCAACAAACACTAAGCAGAATTTTTTTAATGCATTTAGGCATATCATAGGCAAACTGATGAAAACCAAAGAGAAAATAAAATTTTAAAAGAAGAGAGACAAAATGAACATGACTGAGAGACTAAATACACAAATGGATAGCGCCATTTCAATTACAAAATGGAGTTTCAACCCACAATCGCAGCAACCAGTCCAGAAAACCAACCCATTATCCACAGTAACCCGCTCAGGAAGCCAGCTTACTTTCCATGTCAGACTTGCATGAAGTCAGACTACTATCTCTAGCAACCATTTCACAAAATCAAACAAAAACATCTGAAATAATTGGTCCCAAATGGCTAAGACTTGATTAATAATAGACAGATCTCCTAATTTTAGTCCTGCCTCCAACTTAGAACCAACCAGAGAAAGTCCTGTGCATCCCTAACTAATCATATAAGATACCCCAGTTCTAGGTAGCCCACCTCCAGCTTCGCTATGCCAACAGTCTTCAATTAGAGCATACCTGTAGCCTTGCCTTGTTTTGTTTTGTTTTGTTTTGTTTTTGAGACGGAGTCTCGCTCAGTCGCCCAGGCTGGAGTGCATTGGCGCAATCCCGGCTCACTGAAAGCTCCGCCTTCCGGGTTCACGCCATTCTCCTGCCTCAGCCTCCCGAGTAGCTGGGACTACAGGCGCCTGCCACTGCGCCCAGCTAATTTTTTGTATTTTTAGTAGAGACGGGGTTTCACCATTGTCTCGATATCCTGACCTCGTGATCCGCCCGCCTCGGCCTCCCAAAGTGCTAGGATTACAGGCGTGAGCCACCGCGCCCGGCCCACCTTGCCTTTTTTACACTATAAAGTTTCACCACATCTCTACTTACCTTTCAGTCTCTGACAAATGAAAACGTGATGGTGGCTGACTCCCTTGTTATACCAAGCCCTGAATAAACAGACTTTGCCTCTTCTCATTTGTTGATTTTCATTTATTTCCACATAATATAGAGAGGAACAACCATAAGAATGATGGCTGACTGCACATAAACAACTTAAGCCAGAACATAAAGGAACACAATCTTTAAAGTACTCGGAAAACATGTTCACAGTGTAGAGTTATACAGTCAGTGAAAACATCCTTTAAAAGTGAGTGTAAAATAAAGACACAGCCCATAAACAATGGCTGAGAGAATCTGTCACTTGTAGAAGCTGCACTATAAGACATGATAAGGTAAATTTTTCAGTATAAAGAAAAATTATTTCAGAAAGAAACATAGCTTAAAAGAAAGGTGAAAGAAATAATAAATACATAGGAATATATAAAGATTCTTTATGCTTCTTACTCTTTGTAAAAGGCTATTATAAGCAAAAATAACAATATAAACATGAATCTTTTAATTTATGAACAAGTGTAATATATAAAATCAATAACACAAATAACAAAGGAAACAATTGGAAATATATAATTTTAAAATTCTTACATTAAAATAAAATGGTGTGGTCAATGGGTACAAAGTTACTTTTAGGAGAAATAAGTTCCGGTGTTCTGTAGCATAGCAGGGGTGACAATAGTAAACAATAGTGTATATTTCAAGGTAACTAAAAGAGAAGATTCTGAGTGTTCTCACCACAAAGAAATGATAAATGTTTTAGGTGGTGGATATGCCAAAAAACATGATTTGATCATTACACAATGTATACATGTATCAAAATTTATATTGTACCCAATAAATACATACAAAGATTGTGTTAATTTAAAACAAAATAGTGAACAAAGCTCTTTTAGTAAACAAAAAGTAAAATAATATGGTGAAGTATGAATTCAAAACTTGCTATAATATAGATACATATTGAAATTCCCAGACAACCACTAAAAGAAATAGAGTTTAAAATACTCCCGTTAAAAGGCAGAGATTGTCAGGCTGAAGATATACACAAATAGACACACACACACACACACACACACACACACACACACACAATGATCCCTGACTTAACGATGGTTCAGTTTATAATGTTTTGACTTTGCAGAGGTATGAAAGTGATGCAGATTCAGCAGAAACCATACTTTGAGTATCTATACAACCATTCTGTTTTTAACTTTCAGTAGATTATTCAATAAACTACACAAGATACTCAACACTTTATTATAAAATAGGCCATGTATTAGATGATTTTGACCAGCTGTGGGCTAATATAAGTGAATGTAAGTGTTCTGAGCACTTTTAAGCCAGACTAAGCTAAACTATGATGTTCATTAGGTTAGATGTATTAAATGCATTTTTCACTTATAATATTTTCAATTTATAATGGGTTTATTGAGATGTAACACATCGTAAGACAAGGAGCATCAGTATATGTATATTACGCACATAATGAGGGGGGAATGTACCTAACTATATGATAACCTACAGAGCTATATCTTAAATATTACAAAACAGTTTAAAGATAAAATGAAAGGGGCCAGGTGCAGTAGCTCACGCCTGTAATTCCAGCACTTTGGGAGGCTGAGGCCTGCAGATCATGAGGTCAGGAGTTCGAGACCAGCCTGACCAAGATGGTGAAACCACATCTCTATTAAAAATACAAAAATTAGCCAGGCGTGGTGGGGGGCACCTGTAATCGCAGCTACTCAGGAGGCTAAGGCAGGAGAATTGCCCGGGAGGCAGAGGTTGCAGTGAGCTGAGATCACAGCATTGCACTCCAGCCTAGGTGACAGAGCGAGACTCCATCTCAAAAAACAAACAAACAAAAAAAGATAAAATGACAGACAAAGGCACACTATTCAAACCCTAATCATAAGAAAACTGTTGTGGCTATATTAGCATCAGACAAAGCAGATTTCAAGACAAAATGCACCAGAGATATTCAGGGACATCCCATAAAGACCAATGGGTCAATTTAACAGGAAGACATCATTTTAAATGTGTATGTTATTAATAACAGAACTTCAGTATACATGAAGCAAAAATGGAGAGAATTAAAGAGAAGTAGATAAATGCACAATCGTAGTTTGAGATTTTAACATGTCTTTATGGCAAATTAATAGAACAAGTAGATGAAAAAAGAAAAAGACTATATATTTGAATGACACTATCAATCAAGTTGACTTAGTTTGCATAAACAGAATACCACACAAAACAACTGTGTAATACCTCTTATTTTCATGTGCGCAAGAACATTTACCAAGTCAGGTCATGTGCTGGACCATACAGCAAGTTACAAAAAATTTTAAACTACTTAAATGCCTTTGTCTGTCATTTTATTTTTAGGCTGGTTTTTATATATAGAAGACAATATAAAATCTAAAAAATAAAACCAAATATTTGGAAATTGAACACCAACTTCTAAATAATCTATTGGTTAAGTAAGAAATCACCAAACATTGTAAAATATTTTTGTTTAAATTAATATGAAAACAAAATGTATCAAAACATGTGTAAGGAAGCTAAAGTTGTGCTTAGAAAGAAATATATAGTTTTATATGCTAGTATTAGCTATGAGGAGTTTAAAACTAAATAGCCAGGGACAAAACAAATTAAATGCAAACTAACAGAATGAAGTAAATCCTAAGATAATAAGTGTGACATCAATTAAATACAAAACATACAAAATACAGAGAAAGCACAATATAGCTAGATGCTCATTTGTGATAATATTAATAAAATTGATAACCCCTTGAAATAACCAATCAGGAAAATAATAAAAAGAAAAATACATCAATTACCAATATCAGGAATGAAAGGTGATATGACTACACACTCTACAGAAATTCACAGGATAATAAAGTGTTATTCTGAACACTTTAAGCCAATAAATTCGGCAAATTAGATAAAATAGAGAGGTGATGGTTGTCCTTTGGTCTCTGTGGGGGAACTGGTACTCCCATGGATATCCAGAAATCCATAGATGTTCAATCTCTTATAAAAAATGATGTAGTATTTGCATATAACCTATGCACATATTCCAGTATACTTTAAATCATCTCTAGCTTACTTAAAATGCCAAATACAATGCAAATGCTTTGTGAATACTTGTTATATTATATTGTTTAGGGAATAATGACACAGAAAATGAGTCTGTACATGTTCAGTACAGAGACAACCATTTCTTTCTTAATAAATATTTTCCATCTGCAGTTGGTTGAATCCATGGAATGTGGAACCCATGGATGAAGAGGGCTGAATACTTTTAAAACACACTTGTGACAAAAGGGAACAGTAAATGTAAATAGCCTTGTATATATTAAGTAGTGAAGCTACAAAATAATAGGGATATAGTAATGCAATCAAATAAAAAACTAGGCATTTGTTTCTTCCAGAAAAGAAAAAAACAATAGAAAAACTTTTATAGGAAAGAAGGCATAGTCATCTATGGACAACACTTACATAGCCAAAGCAATGTAAAATTAAATAATGTCTAACCAAAAAATGTGGTATGACTAAATTGGGAGGATAGGGGAGAAAGAATGGGTGAATACTATAAAAAGCCAATATATAATGTCTAACTAAGGAAAAAATCAAGAAATAGCAAAAACAAGAAGTTACTTATAAATACATTAGAAAATAAGAGGAAACAGCTAAAATATTTGAAGTAATTACTTTTGTAGAATAAGAAAAAAGGAGAATAGTCAAAGAATTGTATTTTTTAAATATTCATATTTTTGGAATATTTTGGTAATATTTAACATTGTAAATCTCAAATAACTGGATTTTTCAATATTCATATTTTAATATTACATATTAATATCTGAGATTGTAAATTATTTATATGCATTATTTCATTAAAACTTAAATTAACAATGATATAAGCTCATTATAGAATTTTTGAAAAATACAAAAAGTCTAAAGAAAACAAAAATCATATTTAATGTATTTTAGAGATAACACTCTTCATACTGTTGTGGTATTATATATAACCTTGTGTAATAAACACAAACGAAAAATACGTACACTAAGAAATTTGCAAGTTTTTATATTGTTTTACTTAACTGATAACATTTTGAATTGTCAGTTTTTATAGTATCCATTTTTTATGCTTATCTAAATTTATAAGCAATATATCACAAATCATGAAACTAATGCAAGCATAAAGAATAATAAAAATGTGTTTTATAATGGGGAAGAGGAATAAGTTTCATAGCCCAAGGAAGATGATATTTCACGAGTACTAAGAATTAAGGGAATATTAGGGCACAGTGTAATAAACAGATAGATACTTTTTTGGACTTTTCTGGTTATCAAACAATTTTAATAAAAATGGTTCTTAAGAGAATAAAGTAGTATTTCTATTATTGTTCCAATACAAAATGGTTTTACTTTCCTATACTTCCTCTCACATGTAGGGTTTAATGTTTTAGCTTATATTATGTAATTGGCTTACTCATTAAGTCATTAAGACTTCAGTTAACAAAGTATCTTTTGTCTGACTTGCTTATTGCAATAGCCCTGGTAATAAACAAATGTCTGGCTCATAGTAAGTACTTAATAATTAAGAAATGGATGGATTATTTTAAAACCCAGTATATTAACAATTGTCTCCTCAATCATATTTATGAAATTTTTGAAGTGCTTCCAGGAGTGAAAAAATTCTTCATACATTATACAGGTTGAGTATCCCTTATTTGAAATGCTTGGGACAACAAGTGTTTCAACTTTCAGTTTTTTTTTCAGATTTTGGAATATTTGCAAATATATAATGAATCATCTTGGGGATGGAACAAAAGTCCAAACATGAAATTCACTTATGTTTCATATACACCTTGTATACAGAGCCTGAAGGTAACTTTACCCAACATTCTAAATCATTTTTTGCATTCAATTTTATGTACATTGAACAATTTTATTAACCTTTGTGGGCGTGTGTGAGAGAATCTAGGAGTGTGCAGAAAATATATATTGCCAATGAATAGAGCCAAGAGTCTTTTTTCCCCTGAGAATACTGAATAAATTGTGTGTTGGGTGCATGCATTTTGACTGTGATTTGTCACATGAGGTCAGGTTTGGAATTTTCCACTTGTGGCATCATGTTGGCACTCAAAAATTTCAGACTTTTGAGCATTTTGGGTTTCATATTTTTGGATTAGGAACGTTCAACCTATATCATGTTTATCACAGTTGAACAAAAGTGGGGAAGAGGCTACACTCCATGTAAATCTTACTGCAAGTCATGACATTAGAGACACGGTCAAGGTGAGACAAAATTATGAAAAGTCAAAACACATTCTCTTATGTTCCTCTTCCTCCAATTTGAAAAGTTTTCACATGGATAACTGTTACAGCTGGAAGACGAGTACATTCATATATTCTAGTACTTTCTTTGAGTGCATTTGAATTTTTGTATATGAGTTGTATGTGAAATATATATATTTCCATAAAAGCAGAAAACAACCTCTAAGTTCCTGCAGAGCCTTCCCAGTTACTAATTGGTCATTTCATTTTAGGTGTTCATTTATAATTGCTAAGGCTTTATTTTTTTGTGGGGGGAGTATAAATTTTTTATAAGAAAGAAAATATAAGAAGTTTCAGATCCCCAAGTTATGATGGTAAAAATTTAAATACTATCATAGGTGAATGAGAGACACTTTAATAGAGGACAGTCAATAGCATAGAGTATATCTGTGAGTAAATTACAGAAGGGCTGCCTATTTACGAAAGGTGCTTCCTCTGGTCAGATGAATTATGAAAAGGTTCCCTCTCCCCTACGCAAATGCAGCTTCCCACTAGCAAAGTTGGCTTGGCAAAGCAGAACATGACCTAGAATGAGCCTCTACTTTCTCCATGGTTAGCAGCTTTATAGTGCGCACAAACTTTTTCACTTTATTATACCCATACGGAGCGGCCAGAAGGAACCATTTCTGACATCCACCAAATCCCTCACATTGGCAGTAGCCTATTCTACTTACTCCGAAGGTCATCCTGAATAGTGTAAATGATTATCTAACAATATGTGACAAAAAATACTGCCCATTAACTGGACTGAGCAAAAGTTACCCTTAGACTTGAAAGAACGATGAAAATGATATTCCTACTAAGCTTTGAAAGCTGGGACTGTTCAAAGTACTGCAGTTGCAGGAGACCCTCAGACTGGAGGGTGTTTCTTAGTGATTCAAATGTCACCTGAGTCCCACTCCAGGAACAGAAGTCACTTGAACAATTTTTACTGAGCTCCTCCTATGCGTCCGAGTTCAAAGATGGGCTCCTTAACTCCTTCACACAGATTCGAGTTACTACCTTCTTTTATATAAAAGAATGCAAAATGGTAAATCATATTGAATAGCAAAGTAACACTTAATACTTCCAGAATTCTTAGACACAAATTTTCTACAAAATCGTTGCTAGTAACATTTATTTATAATAAAATAGAAAACATCTATTTTTAGCAACACGACTGATAAACATGAGTCTTTAAATGATGAACTCTCTGCTTATATTTGATCTGCACACACATCTACAAATTCCCAGGGGTGCATTCACAAGTTAGCATGAAAATGTCTAACACCAGGCAGGAAAGTCTTGCCTTAGAAAGAAATGGGGCTAGGCACAGTGGTTCAAACCTATAATCCCAGCACTTTCGAAGGCTGAGGTGGGTGGATCACTTGAGTCCAGGAGTTTGAGACTAGCCTAGGCAACATGGTAAAACCCGGTCTCTACAAAAAATACAAAACAAATAGCTGGGCATGATGGCACACCCCTGTGGGCCCAGCTACCTGGGAGGCTGAGGTGGAAGGATCATCTGAACCCCAGTGGTTGAGGCTGCAGTGAGCCGTGATCATGCTACTGCACTCCAGCCTGGGTGACAGAGTGAGACTCTGTCTCAAAAAACAAAACAAAGCAATACAAAACAAATCAAATGGAACTCACATTGTCTACTGAATTAAAAATCAAGACAAATATTTCTTTTTTACTAATGCTTTCATATATCTACATATATATAGATGTATACACATATATATACACACACACAATCACACACACATATAAAAATGTGTATATATCCACACATATGCATGTATATATAGGTATACATATTTAAAGTACTTAATTCCCACAAAGCACCTAAAGATTAACTTTAAATATAAGTCATAAAATAGTATTTAAACACAACATGCAAGGACAACAAAACAAACTAAAACCTACCAAAGATCCTAATTTTAAGTGGAATTAAAGCCTACAGAATAAAAAATACATAAAACAAAGAAGAGAAAATTCACTTTCATTCATATGAAATAATTAATTTAAAATATTTGTAGAAAGGAAATGTATTGACAGAAATTTGATATCAGTAGACCTCTAGTGGTTATTAGAGTAACTGATAATTTTACTACTCTCCATTACTGCTTTCTCTGACCTAAAACAGTTTTCAAATGTGCCAAAATGTTATTTCCCATGGCAATACTACAAATAGTAACCTACTCATGTAGGTTGGAAAACAAAGCAAGACAATTAAACTAACTTAATAAGTTAACCACAAACTAACAAATAAAATAATTTTTACACCTAAAAAAAGTCCTTATACATGCTTAATTTTAGAAATTCACTTTACTCATCATAAAATTTCCATGAACTGAAAGAGAAATCCATTGCATATCTGTGTGTTACTTTCTCTCATTTTTAGATAATTGCAATATGTTGGCATTTTCTTGATGTCAAGATGTTTTAATCAAAATTTAAATATGTGAGCTATAAATAAATACTTGTATTTAGCTTTACCTTAGAATGAAATGAATGTTAGCTTCAGAGGATGGTAGTTATAACCCTATCAACATTGGTCACATCACAGAAATTTGTTTTAGGGAGACATAAATTGTGTCTGAAGTGAAGTTAATTCCCTTCTTTTAAATTTAAGTAATTGTTATTGAAGGATGACTTTTCACCTTTATTAGTAAAGACAATTGTCAAAATGTAAACGATGTCTTTAAGCAATGCCATTCCTGATGTGAAACTAGATGTCATGAACATAAAAATTACCTCCATAGGACAATGATGGACAACCTCAATGCCATCACTTCAACAGATCAATTACTTCCCACAAGTAACAGTACATTTCGTTCCTACAAATCATCAAATCATTTCAAAAGGGGAAGTGTAGGAGAAGATAAAACATTTAATAATTCATGTTCAAGATAACTTATTGGTGTATCTATAATGGCAAGCCAATATGAAAACAATAATTCAATAATTACTTATATGGGAACAAAATACTATATCCAGCAAACACAGTTTTAAAATGTTTTGCTCTAGAGAAGGAATTCTAAAATGCCTCGTGATCACTTATAAAAGAACATAGGTACATAATAAACATAACATCCAATTTACTACAAGGTATTAAAAAAGGAGAGACATTTATCAAGATGATAAATTTAAGGTAGCTGTGAAGCTCTAGATATGGTAATTTCTGGCCTCTGCCCCAAACCTAAGGTTAGCGGCTATTACTAACACTTGCACTTCAGGTAGGACTGGCATAAATTCACATGGTCATCAACTCAACTGTACAAAAATAGAAGACATTTTTTTCTTTTTAATTGAATCTAGTTTATTTGCCCCACTTCTGGTCAGGGAAGGAAACTGGGGCCAAATGAAGCTCGCTTAGCCAACTAAAACTCAGTTTAGCCTGCTAAAACTCAGTAACTTTTGTCAGGATTCTACCACCACCACTCCTTTCTCTCTAGGAACCTAAATAACAATATTTTGTGAGGCGTTGGAAGTGTGGGTTGGCAGAAAAAGGAGGCCAGTGTATTCTCCCCTAATTATCCCCAAGGAAGAGTAACTTTCACATCATATGTCTATCATTGTTAAATCTGCTGATGATGACTATGAACTTGTCAAGGCTTCCAGGTGACAGATTCAGGACTTCTGTGTCCTGAATCTCCAGTTAAGGAGATTCTCCCAGTTCACCAAACCTCCCAGCTGCTTCTCCTTGCCACTCCATCCTAGGCTGGAGTGTGTATCTGTGAGATTTTCCTTTAGTATAAGTACCTAAATACCTCATGCCATTGTCGCTGAACCCTTCAGGTGCCATGTTGGACAAATGAGGCTAGCAGTTTTCCTGACTACACCTTGAGTAATGAGACACACACTTGCTCTGATCTTGTGCCTTCAACCATATACCAACTACCCTGCCACAGGGACAATATCCAGTATGCTTTTCCCAGTGAGCATCGCATCTTATTTCTCCAAATTGCTCTTTCCCACACACATATGATTGAACGATTAACTTGTTTTGGAAGAAAAAAAAGTTCTTATGTAATTATGCATTCTTGTCCCTTCTATAATTTATTCATTCAGACTTTTAGGTTTTTGCTCCTATTTAAAGCCAAGATTTTAGAATTCTGTTCTTTGCCTGTGTCTTGCAAGTCAAAGTCATGGTTTTAAAGATATATAACTATGCTATTAATTTTAAAATATCTGCTTAAGCACTCAAAAGCCAAGCAATTGATTGTTGCTTCTTTCTATATGAGACTTAGCCTAAGTACTGTTCATTGGGAAAATCCTGAATTCTGCTTAAAGGAGATGTGGTAAGCAGAAGTAAAAGGCATTGAAAAACCAAGCATACGTAATACCAAAATATTGCCCCATTTGTACCACAACAATTTAGAAGGCACGAGGCCTTGACACATCCTATTGCTTCTGCCTTACATGTTCTTGTGCCTTTTGTCACCTGTGACGTGTCATTCATCCTCTGGATCTCTGTCCCTTACACTGAGAAGCATTTGCAGCTCCTCCATCCTCAGGTCAAACTGTAGCCACTGCTAGACTCTCTTATAAGACTCCTCTTCCAGTCTGTAGTTATACATATAATCCTATAGTTATCTAATGGCCTCACCCCTGCAACAAGATTACATATCATCTGCAAGATTGTGGGCCTCTTCTATTTTGCACACTGCTGAATCTCCAGCCCTGCATATAGTTCTGGCACATAGTAGGTGGTCAATAACATTCTGTTGTAAATGACTTTATTATCTAATAAGTTCCTATAGACTCCGATGTTAATAAGGCATATATTACTCCTAATTGAAATGAAGTGCTCATAGGCTAACATAAAAAGCGGCATGCACCAGGGCACACAGGTTATGTCACAGAACTGGGATCTAAACTTTGATACTGTGAAGGCTGGGCCACTGCTATGTCCATTGTATCACATCCTTGTCCATCATATTCATCCTTTTTAAGAGATGGGCTCTTGCTACATTGCCCAGGCTGGCCACAAACATCATCTTTAATAACAGTTAGGATGTGCTTTATAAAGAAGTCTTAGAAAACACATGTTTAACTGGGTAAAGCATCATTGTTAATGGCAAAAAGAAGCACAGTTTAATGGAAAGAAAATAAAATGTAAGGTTTAGCTTTGAAATGGGAGTAATGTGTGACATAAGATACTATTTTGATTGTTAAACTACATGATAGTCATTATTGTAATAGTACCTCAATGGGTAAAAAAACAGTTTTCAAAGGAAAAAGCCAAAGTATCTAGTCTATCTGGAACTGATTTATAAAATGTTCATACCCAGAATAACATTCTGCAGTCTTCTTTTTAAGAAATTAGAAGATGGCCCTTTATCTATTGATGCAAATGCAGAAGCTGGCCTATTTACAGATTCACAATTGTTAGACAGAAAATATGCCTAAGTGGTAACTGATTCTATTATTAACTTCTCAATTTACTAAACATAAGTTCTCAGGACCACAATATCTTTTAAGTACTTTTAATGAATTTTATTGGTCTAGTTTCTTTTTTTCCACAAATGCAAGTAAGTTCAATTAATAATATTAAAACTTGTTTTGAAGTTCGGCATTTTACTTTGAAAAGTTTGCTCACATTTGTGTAGGACTGAACATATTTGATAAGTCTACTTAACTATAATCTGGATAATTTCCACATTATACACATTTTAATATTCTTTTAAAATATTTTATTAGATTGAAATGACTATTACTATTATATAATGTATGCTATTTTAAGACGTGACTTGTATAATTGATAGCTGAAAATAGCCTATTTTTCTGGATGCTTTATGTAGGAAAATGGTACTCTTCATCAATAACATATATATTTTATTGTATGTCACACAAAGCAAGGCTGAATAGTTATAAAACAAGCTTATAAGATAAGGTACATCACTATTGACATGAGTGGATGGTCATGAATGAAGAGTGTTTTTCTTTTCCTTCCATCATAGCTTGGTCTTATTATTTAGAATAAAGCACAGTAAAATGAAATGAGAAGATACAAAATAATAAATACAGCCAAAGAGGGCAGCCACATTTTCCTATTGTCCTTTCCAGACAAAGGAGAATTGGAAGGAATGAAAGAAATTGTCAAAAGTCAATTACATATTTAACAGATATAAGAAAATATGAATTTTAAACACAGGGCAATTATTGTTAAGAGAGATTACTGAACAAACAGAATTTAGGTTTCCTACTGTTTTAGAGAGCTAGACAGAACCAATACATTTCAATGGCTACAAATAATATTTTAATTTCTTTATAACAATGCAGAAACAAAGAGGATACATGCATGATAATAGGAAGTTACAGGAAAACATCTACAAGTGGTTATTATAGACAGATTATAAAAGCACAAGCTATATAAAAATATTAGCTATATTATTAATTTTCTGTTTAGAAAATAAGAACATAATGGAATGGTTGAGCCTGCAAAGCATAAAACAATAGGTGTGAGCAAGCATAAACTATAGGATATAATAAATGCGGTGGTTACACAGCCGGGCTTGTGGCAACTTAGAAACTCATGCTTAAAGCCATGGGCATCAGAACCAGAAGGCTGTGTTCCAATCCTGTTTCTACTACTTAGTAGTTGTGGTGATGACAGGCTAGTAAATTAGCCTCCGTGTCCTCTTGTATACCAAAAAAGAAAAAAAAAAGTGTCCACCTCAAATGGCTCTAGTAAAAACTTTAAAAAGCTAATTCCTCAAACAGCGCCTAGCATTCAGTAAACAGTCAAGAAATTTTAGTTCTCGTCATCATCTGTCCTTTGAGTTAGAAATGCCTTTTAAAAATAATTTGATTTTATATGGTTGAATTGGATGAGAGTTTATATGGTTTTTATTGACTCTAAAATAGAATCATGCACACAATATTTTAGATAAACAAACTACTGGTTCTGCTGGCATGCTTTAAGAGAGTAGGCATGTCCTCACAGAGACCACTTTAGAACCCCACATCACCATTCAGTGCACTAAACTCCACTGTCCCTATGCTGATAACCTGATTTCTCTTGATTGTTTCATCACAGATTTGAATAAAGACAGGGCTAAGCAGTGATGAGTTGCACGTTTTATTCTGTATGGCACCAGGAATGATTCTCCCTAACATTGTTACACCACAACAATAATGACATGTTAGTGAATTAACCTCATAGGGAGAGATGGGCTGACTGATGATATTTGACTGCCAGAAACCCTCAAAATTTATAAAATATATATGAACATTTAAGGTTGCCAAAGACATAACAATGCAGTGGTTGAAGGAAATCCCAAGAAATACTCCAGTACCTCAAAACCTCAGGAAATATTTTATGAAAAGTGGTTGAGTGGAAATTAAAAATTATTGTTGAAACAGCTAAATTTTGCTCTCTCTCTCTGTCTTTACATATACACATACCCACACATACATACACATGTACATTCAAGATGGATTAGGGATAAGGGTTCTTATGAATGAGATTCTTCATAGAGGAAAAAGAAGGAAGTGATGATTTCACAATATTTTGGCAATATTTGTGAGCTTTCATGTTGACTACAGTTTCTTGAAAATGGAGTGGCAGATTGGGAAGAAAAAGGAAACAACTCTGAATGACTCTCGCAGCCAGGATGGGAGGGAGAAACTAGAAGAGTGGAAAGTCTGTTCTTTCAGGAATCACCTTGGTTTTCTAAGGAAGGGCCAGCTGGGAGAAAAATGGGTGTGTCTCCATTGCTTTTAATTCCTTTCTCTAGTTTAAGAAAGCACTAAACCAGTTTAGAGATGTACAGAAAATGAGACAAGATAAAATGTTAGGAACAAGAAAGAGAACCCTAACAGGGTGAACACACAGATGGTTCTGGAACTATAATAAAGTTTAGAGAGAGATTATCTAAAGCTTCTCATTTACAAATATAGAAAAGGTTGTCCAAAGTTGTTAATAATACTTAAATAATGTTGCAGAATTAGTTACTGGCCGAGCTAGTGTCAATATTTATGGTTGAGAGGTCTTTTATGCTGTCTTCTTAATGAATTCACTTTAACATACCAAAGCTACTAATTATTTTATTGCTTCATAGTAGATTGTGGTTGTAGACAAGGAAGAATTCACAGGCTTCAGGAACCCCAAAGTAAGATTATAAAAAGGACAGAATATTCATCCATGGACTTTGTTGTTGTTTCTTTCTGTTTGGTTTTCTTTTAGCAGTCAGGCCCTTCTTCCTTAGGGCTACTGCGGTTTGTTGGGGGTTCACTCTAGACTCTATTCACCTGGGTCCCTCTTGCCCCTGGAGGTATCACCAGTGGAGGCTGCAGAGCAGCAAAGATGGCAGCCTGCTTCTTCCTCTGGAAGTTTTTTCCCAGAGGGGCACTGACCTGATGCCGGCTGGAACGCTCCCATATGAGGTGTCTGGAGAGTCCTGTTGGGAGGTCTCACACAGTCATGAGGAGCCGGATCAGAGACCCACTTAAATAGGCAGTCTGTCTGCCCCTTGGTGGAGCAGGTGTGCTGGGCTGGGTGGAATCCCCCTCCTCTGGGCTGCCCTGACTCTCCAGAGCTAGCAGACAGGAAAGACTAGGGCTGCTGATCCAAGATACCGCGGTCACCCTTCCTCCTAGGGGCTCTTCTCAGGGATACCAGAGTTCTGTCCATAAACCCCTGGCTAGGGATGCTGAAATTGTAACAGGGAGGCCCCGCCCATCGAGGATAAGGAAAGCAACTGCCTATATAATATTTGGCAAGAATAACTGAGTCTAAGGGTTGAGTGCATTTCACTATAAAAGTAAGCAGATGGGGAAGAAATTTCAAAATACTATTTCAATTTTAAAAGTATTTATATTTTATTGTATTTCAAATACTGTGTGTGGCTCCAAAGGGAATATGCAAGGATACATAAGATATACTTTGTTTTTTGTCCCCAAAGCACTCCCAGTCAAGTGGAGAAATGAGACTGGTAAGAAAATAATTACACTGTAAATTTATAATAATTATAATGAAATATCCTTTCAACCCCTTTCTTCAATACTTTCCAACTGTTCTTTCTTTATATCACCCACAATCTAACTAGGATCCCTATAAACCTAGTAAATATTTTCATGGCCAATTTACCCCTACGTTGTAGTTGATTTATCTGTCTGCACAGCTGGCATGCAACACCAGCTTCAAAGCCCTACTAAACACTGAAATTGCTTTTGCCTAAAGGCTAAAGCTGTTTTTAAAAGAAGTAGTAGCTAGCTGACCCAAATTAGTACAAGAAAGTTATAAAGAAACACAGCATGGTGTTCAGTTTACGGTAAGAGTTTATAAAGGCTAGCCAGGTGATAGTAAAAACAAAAACAAAAATAGACAAAAAAGACAGTTGTTCAAGACTTTCAAGTTGGAAATGCAAGTGGTCTGATTCTATAATATAGCTGGATATATAAATCAATAGGTTCAAAATTTATTTGAATAAATTCATAAAGGATATGTATTGTCTAACATCTCTCCAGTTGTTATGAGGCTTCTTAATTTTATTTATGCCTTAACAGACAGACAGAAATCCATATTTAAGGATTAAACGGTCTAGCATCTGCTATTTGGTCCTAACAGAAATTTGGCATCTCCTGGAGGTGCTGAAACTGATTGAACTTTGGATCCACATAAACATTCATGGACTGGCAAACACTGTCAAGAAGATAGTGACAAAACCAAAAGAGCAATATCTCAAAACAAAGAACTAACCCAGCAGTAAAATTTCAAATTAATCTGACGTCCTTCACTGATCAGATTAGACTCTCCAAAGCAAGCATGTAACCAAGCCGATTTCCCCTAGTTTCCCAGAGGATCAGAACCTAGCTAAGATGGGACTGGTCTCTAGGGTGTGGCAAGTTTGAGCCTGAAATCAAAGAGCTAATTCTCTAAACAAGCACTCGTTTATATGAAAACACACTTATGTAATATGAGTAAAGTATTGAAAGGCAGAATTGTCACTAAAAAAGGTAGAGCAAACTCCCAAATAAGTGATCTTAAATGTAAAAAGTAAATAACATTCCCTATATATGCATTTTAAATAAATATACAACTAAACATCATTTTTCATACTTATCCTTTATATGTAAGTCAAACTGCCTTTTCTTCTGCTTTTGGAAACAGAGAATTACTGCTTAAAAGCAATTTCAAATGATTAAATACTTACACATGAACACACACATACACACAAATAACAATATTATGAATGGATTTAGTAATCAAAATTCCCTCCAATTCATAGTAACATTCCTTCAAATTACTTGTTTTCTTTATATTACTTATAAAGGTAGTTTATACTTCTGTAAATTATTATACAATTATTTATAGAGCAACCGCCATAAACAGAGTTTTCTAAAAGCTTCATCGAATTAACTAACTCAATTCAGAATATTTAAACAAATTCATCATGTGAATTAGGTTTAATAAGGCATTAAAACAACTTGAATTAAGAAAAAAGAGCAGCATTGTATCATTTTTAGGTATTTTAAGTCCAGAAGTGTATGCAAATTAAAAAGTGAGAGTAAAAACACTATTAGGAACGAATTCAATTTTGAAGTCAAATATGTTATTACATTTGTATAAAAGAATCAACATCCTTTTAACAATTTTTGCTCTATCCCAAGTTTCCTAAGCAATTGTAAACACTGAAAGAAAACAAACTTGCACAAGAAAGAAAATGACTTACACAAGACAACATAATCTCTCCAGGGAATCTGGTGTTCAGCCTGAAAAACATTTTAATAGCTTTTCTGATTAAAATTCACCATCACAAAAAAGTTAACCACTGAATTTAATTTCCTATTCAGTATACTGTTTTACATCACTTTTATTAAAAACATGTTTTATTAGATTTTCCAATGAAATTAAATGGTGAACAGTACATAGTTCTTGCTTTTACTGCTGGTTTATACGCTTTAATAATTACATAAAACTATCTTATTCAACCAAATTAAATTCAATTTTAGCCACAAGCATATTGTTACTAAAATTTTATTCACATATAAACTGGGCAGTAAAAACAGCATTTCAAAGGAGTATTTCATGTGTGTTTGTGTGTGTGTTCTAAAGTCCAGTGTATGCAGTGTTCATATACATAAGACTGAAAACAGACTGTAAAATTTCTTAGAGTAGAATAGGAGCATTTTCAAAATTTACAAAAGAACTGTCATATGTGGCAATTGTCATAACTAAGAAAACAGAGCTAATTGAAACACATACAAACATATACATATTCTAGGAATGAACTTACATGCTATTCCTCATTCAAAAAGTAACTCAGAAGTTACTGGTCACAACATTTGAGCATGAAGTGCACCAATGTGACTTAATCCCCTTTAGACCTATTGCCATTTTGACACTCCAGAACAGCTAGGTAGAATAGTAAAGAATACATTCACAAGCATAGTGTGGAGCACTGGTTCCCATACTTACATCCCACACAATTGTCTTAGTCATCCCATCTGAGATGGGTCCCATGAATCTGTATTTTTAAAATAAATTCCCAATGTAGGAGTTTCAGGAGGCCAGTTTAGCACATAATCTGAATTAGGATATAAGAAAAAGTGAAACTCCAACAGTCATATCTGTTAATGTACTTATTTATCTCACAATCACATTGCTATTTTTTGTTAACTTACTCCCCTCTATGTTTCCACTGAAAAGAGGACTGTGATAATTTACGAGTGTACAAGTCAAGAGATACACAATGTACATATGTGAGCATCATTGCTATCTGAAACAGAAATGCATCTCAATTTCAAAAACACTTTGTTTCCATATCTTTCATATTCTAGTTTAAGCTATTTTAAAGCTTGAACCATTAGTTCAAATCAAGGAAGTATGGCAATTTCATATGGTTCAATCTAATATGCAATGTTCATGCTTGTAAATCCATTGTCCAACTTATGCTAGAATTTAATATGTATTAGTTGAGTGAATAATGAAATATTGGACCTCACATCATTTACCCTTGTCCTAAGTATACCCAATGATCCAAGTGAGTTACGTTTTAGAATTATATCTCTGAATGGTACATTTGCCTTTTTTTTTTTTGACTACCTAGCCTCTGAATATGCTTCCTATTTTTGGTGAATTCTATTAATATATCATAGGTGTCTTAGTGGGGATTTTTACTATGGAAGCCAAAAGGCTCAAAGGACCATAGGAAAATATTTAATATAGAAATATTTTAAATGGATTTCTTAATAGCTTTTATAGCTGATTAAGCTGACATACAGAGAATTTAAGGGTATGCCTCAACATTCCTTTTATTCCTATTATCTTTTTTAAAAATGCAAATATACATATATAAATTGTTGCAACTGAAAAATACATAAATATATTGGTAATATCTAATAATCTTTCTAATTATTTGTGCTTAAAAAAGCACAAATACTCCCTTACAAAATATCAATAGTTTACATTAAAGTGTTAACTCAGAAAAGTGATTAAAATGGTTCTTAGAAAAGTATCCTTCTATAAAATGAAGTAAAATGCTTATTTTGAACTGAAACTTTAAGTCTGTTTCTAAATCTGACACTTTTCTTTTGCCAGATATCTTTTAAAAATAACCCCAGACAAGGAATGAACATCAGCTGTTTTAGAAGGTACAAATTCATAATAAAGTAAGTAATTGATTTAGGAAAGGGAATACATTTTTGAGCTAATCCATGTTGCCATAAATGTCTAGGATCTGAGATTCAAACACAGAAGCTCAAGTGACAAAATTTCTGTTTCTAATCCATTTAAATGGCTGGCAGAACAAGAAGAATGCTTACAAATTGCTGAATATTTGAAGGATGCCTTTAGCTGTTAGGCCTCGAGATGCTTTTTGAAATTCTGTGAACCGCAGCCATTGCATAGCAAAACTTCCTTCATAATAAGTTCCTTATATTCCACAACACCTTCAAGGTGTTTTGCTTTTACTCATGCTTTCATGAGTAAAGCAGATGTATATATAACCTTTAAATGATTTTAACTTAAAAACATTAAGTCTGTAAAAAAAATTTAAATAGCTCAACTTAGTTTCCTCAAAACCAAAAATGAGGGTAAAATACTTTTTATGCGAAGATTCAGTTTCTAAGCATTTTTTGCCTTTATGTTTTTATTGAGTTAGGGAAATATTATAAACCTAAAAAAGGCAAAAGAAGCAGAATACTATACATTAATCCTGAAGCATTCTTCTTATTACAAATTCTTCATTCAGGTTTGTGTCTTCTTGACCTTTATCTGATTATCTAGCCTGGGGAAAAATATTTTTCTTCTTTTTCACCTTTTCTGAGTGTATACATATCTATATATCCAGATACGTATTTCCAACACAACGCACATTTGATAGTCTTCTTTTCCCTTGGTTTTTAATGAATACTTTTCAAATTTTCTATAACCATAGTGAAATAAAAATTGCAAAAAAAGTTATTTTACTCTTCATTTTATATGGTACCCAATAAGGACATTTTTATACATACCTGTTATAATTATTAGGAAGGATTTATAAAAATCATAATGTCCTACTTCAATTTCTCTAAATAAAATCTTAATCACTTAATGTTAAAAAAAATTTTTAATTCAACTTAAAATAATTTGTATTGTTTAGATTTTCAAAATATTAAACAGGGATTTCAGTCAACTGTTAAAATAGGAATTTCTCCTACAGTTTTTCCAGACTTCAGACACATTGAACCAATGGCTGCAGAGAACAGAGTTTAACTGCCAGTCAAAATAAAATAATAATCTATATCTACACTGTCTGACACAGTAGCCACCGGTCACGTGTAGCTATTTAAATTTGAATTAAAATTAAATTACAATAGTTTCTCAGTAACACTAGCCATATTTCAAGTACTCAATAGCCACAATGTGGAGAGCGACTATCAAGTTGGACAGTGTAACTAAAGAACTATTCTGAGATTGCAGAAAGACAACTGGGCACTGATTCCTAGGCTTTTCTTTTGTTTTCAACTTAGGGTAATTTTGTCCCACAAGGGACATTTGCAACATCTGAAGATATTTTTATTTGTCACAGTTGGGAGAAGGGGAGCTAAGAACATGCAGCAGGTAGAGGCCAGGAAGCTGCTAAATATTATGCAATGCAGAGGACATCCCTCTCCAACAAAGAGTTGTGTGTCAATAGTGGCAACGCTGAGTTTGATATACATTCCTTAAAATTGTGTGTTATATGAGGTAGGTCCCATGCCTTTTTTTTTTCTTACTGTGATACACACACACACACACACACACACAAACACTCACACCCCTAATATAGGAAGCTCTAAAAGAAAGGTAATGTTAGACAAATAAATCAAGATACAGAAGAGCATAAATGACATAATTCTAGGTTTTTGATGACAAAATTTTCTGAGTATGTATATGGGTGTGTATTTGTAAACAGGAAAAAAAGAAATTTTACAGAAGGTTGTCAATATGGATTACCTAGGAGAGTACCATTGTCAGAAGGAAGGACAGAAGAAAAGAAGATAAATATGTAAAACTTATGTTACAAAATATAATTATGGTAAAACATTATATTTTAATCATTTAAATGATGGAGAATGTAAGAATTAACTCAAATGAAGCCAATGAAAGGAAAACTTTAAGCATGTGAAGACTCATTAATTAATATGGTATTTTCATTCTAGAAGAGAAACAGCTAATAATTGAGAAAAATAATGCAGTTTCATACAGTGATAAGTCCTCTGAAGAATGTTAACAATTAGGAAATAGGTAAGGGGAGACAGTCCTGAGCTCAGGAAAGATGTCAGGGCTTGGAGAAATAAATTTGGGATTCATCTAGATAGAGATGGTATGGAAAGCAACATGGTTAGATGTGGTGTCCTAGGGAGTGAGAAAAAGGAAGAGGGAGTTGAAGCCTGCACTCTGGCATCTATAGAATAGAACATAGAAAAGGAGCCCACAGAGATGAATGAGACAGAAATTGCACCAGAAAAAAAGCGGGGGGGGAGCATTGTCCTTAAACATTAGCGTTGAAGGAGATGAAGACTAAGGGTTGACCAATGAATTAAGCAATAAGAAGCCTGCTGGTGATGTTCACAAGAACAAGTGAAGTTGGTGGCAAGGATGAAAGCCTACTTGAGATGAGCCAAAAAGGGTAGAGTGGAAATAACAGGACAACTCTTTCAGAGTTTCACTATAAAGTCTTTTGCAGGGGTGGTGCAGAGAAATAGGGTAATGAATGAAGAGGTGCAATGGGATATGACATGGTTGAATGTTTCTGTCCCATCCAAAATTGATGTTGAAACTTAATCTCCAGCATAGCAGTATTAAGAGGTATGGCCTTTAGGATGTGTCAGTCTCATCTGATGAATAGGATTAGGTGCCCTTATAAAAGGGCTTGATAGGCCAGCCACAGTGACTCATGCCTGTAATCCCAGCACTTTGGGAGGCTGAGACGGGCGGATCACTTGAGGTCAGGAGTTCAAAACCAGCCTGGCCAACATGGTGAAACCCCATCTCTACTAAAAATACAAAAAAAAAAAAAATTAGCTGGGTGTGGTGGTGTGTGCCTGTAGCCCCAGCTACTCAGGAGGCTGAGGCAGGAGAATTGCTTGAACCCGGGAGGCAGAGGTTGCAATGAGCCAAGATCATGCCACTACACTCCAGCCTGGGCAACAGAGCGAGACTCCATCTTAAAAATAAAATAATAAAACAAAATAAAACAAAAGGGCTTGACAGAAGGAGTTTACCCCTCTTTGGATCCTGCCACCATGAGAGGATATGGTGTTCCTTCCCTCGGGAGGATTCAGCAATAATGCACTATCGTGGGAGAACAAGCTCCTCCAGACACTGAACCTACTGGCACCTAGATCTTGGACTCCCAGATCTTGGACTCCAGAACTGTGAGAGATAAATTTCTGTTCTTTATAAATGACTCCGTCTCAGGTATTTTGCTGTAGCAGCACAAACGGAAAAAGACAAAATCAATCGAGGCATTTTAAAGAAGATATTTATCAAATTATGTTTGTATGTAGATTCTAATAATCCAGTAGAGTGGGGAAAACCTCTGATGCAGGAGAAAGAGGATGGATCACTGCAAGAGAAAACTCAGCAAGAAATGTAAGAAAAAAGTATCTTACATGTAAGGCAAGGAAGGGTTAGGCCTAGGTTAGAAAAGGAACAACTAGATAGGTGATTACCCTTGAAACATTCATCAATATATCATGAGAAAGTGCTTTTCCCTAAGAGTATATAATATTTGGAGTTATTCTACTGCATTTGATTAAAATCAATATAGATTTATATCACAGCAGTTGTGCCATAGCCAAAGACCTGCAGCTTGCAACTTCAGTCAAGTAAACAATGAATTTGCATGATGAGAGACATCCTCTATATTCTCTATACATCCTCTACATTATCTATATTCCCTAAAATTATAGACTAAGACGGTGAGGAGATACCTAAGTTAAATGCATAAGCAAATTAATGGAGTGATATACATTACTAAGAATATTTCAGTTACTCTATGATCTTGGTACTATACAATGGCCATTAAAAAAATACAAAATCTGAGGAATGCCTACTCATGTTTTAGAAGAAAAGAGAAAATTTATATCTAAATCAGAAAAACTTCATTCTTATAATATTTCCAAATAAATGGCTTTTCTACTACAATAGCTATTTTAGCACGTAGCAATTAAGATACGATCTTAAAGTCACTGATAATCAATGCATTCCTCATTTTCTTATAACTCATGCTAACAAGGACACCAGCATCTTTTAAGATTAATCTGAAGTGAGAAAAAGAAAAGCCCCTCTGTTCTTGGACTTTTTTTGTGCTTAAAACTAGGGATTTCTTAAGCCTTGCCAACACAAACAAAACACAAATAGCAGCTAGAAATACAGCAATCTTTTGCAACCAGTTTGTAATAGCAACTGTCAGAGAAAGCAAAGATTTTTTCCGTATCTATAAATGTAAGTACAAAACTCTTCAATCAAAAAGTTCATACGAACTTGTTAAATACAGAAATAATACACAAATTTTGAATATAACTGGCCAATTTCCTTCTATTTAAAACCCTTTTTGTCGGCAATTACCAAAATAAGTCACATTGACTTGTATACATAATTGTATATTTACAAAGACAAAAATCTACAAAGGTAGTGTTCAAAGACCTCCAAAAATATTAGGCCTACAATGTTAGTATGACATCTACTTTCTCTACATATCTAGCTTTCTTCCTATCAAGAATAGGCTGATTCAGAAATCTTTCATGAACCCAGGAATAAGAGATCATTAGCTTTCTTTCCTTAACAGCTGAATAAAGTAGCTCAAAAATCATAGCAAAATATCGTCTTACTCAGCACTATTGCTCTGGTAAAATTCCCTTTAATATCTAGTGATTCTTAGTTGAAACTTGTCTTTTACATAAAAGATAAACATCCAAATTAATCTTTTGATCATATTTAAATGCTTAATTTAGTCAGAAGAATGACAGCCCAAGAAATCAAAGCTAGAAAATATCACAGAAACCAAACTGTATTGATATAACACATATTCTAAGTTCAGGGAGCAAAACATGAATTAGCTTGAATTTTATAACCAATATCTGCTTATAAATCAGTCTAACACCTTGGTTTTGAACAAAGTTTTGAATTAAAAAATAGTGAAGTGGATGATACAACCTAAATACATAGAGAAAAGTTCCCATAGAAATGGGTAGATTTTTAAAAATTGACACAAGAATTAAGAGGTAGTTGTTGTTTCCATGCATTCTGACTCATTTTTTTGCTGTTGTTTTGCTTATTTAGTCAAACTGAAAGGCTTACCATCTTGCTGGCCATGAAGATTCTGGGGACTTTGCATTCTTTCTTCAAGATTGGAGCTAAGATCAGAGTTCACAGCTGACATCCGTGTTGAATCACTCATGTCAAATTCATCACTTTCTATTGAACTTTCATCCTGAAAATAGTTTTAAAATATCATCAAGCATTTTAAAGTATAATACGTTTAAATAATAACCATTTTATCTACAGAGTCAATTGAAGTTTAACCCGTAAATTTTTACAGAATTCAGAAAAATATGTTACTAACTAATAGATGTTTAAAATAGCAAACAATGGGCCGGGCATGGTGGCTCAGGCCTGTAATCCCAGCACTTTCAGAGGCTGAGGAGGGCAGATCACGAGGTCAGGAGATCAAGACCATCCTGGCTAACACAGTGAAACCCCGTCTCTACTAAAAATACAGAAAGAAATTAGCCAGGTGTGGCGGTGAGTGCCTGTAGTCCCAGCTACTCGGGAGGCTGAGGCAGGAGAATGGCTTGAACCTGGGAGGCAGAGCTTGCAGTGAGCTGAGATCAAGCCACTGCACTCCAGCCTGGGCAACAGAGCGAGACTCGTCTCAAAAAAACAAACAAACAAACAAACAACAACAAAAAAAATGGAATAATTTCTCCCTTCAAGGAATTTCAAGACTTGTGAAATAATATAAAGAATGATTTTATAGTAAATACTTTCTAAAAGAGTTAATCATAAAATGTAACATAAAGAGAAATACAAGTTTTGATTTAAAACTAAATGACCAAAAAATGTTGTAAGCAGAAATCTTAGAATGCAGAAAGGGCTTTATAAAAAAATTTTCATTGGCAAACAGGATAGATTCTAATATAGCCAACTTATATATTAGGTTCAAAGTCCACATGTAATGGAGAGCAAGGTAATCTTAGTACACCCTTTCTTTCTTTACAAGCAAATATAAATTGCACGGCAACCACAAAGAGGAGTTCTAGGTAAAATTGTACATGAAACATTTACTAAAAGTCAGTTCATAAAATGGAATTACCAAAAGGCCAGTTTGCTGAATGGCCAATTTATCAAAACTTTCCAAATGTTAAACCAAATCTAGGATATATTATTGCAGTCATTTTTCTGAAGCAAACTTCGTTTGGAGAACTGATTTTTGGACAAATGGTATACTTATACAGGCTGGAAGGCCCGGGAAACCTGTGCAAAATGTAAATGTTTAATCAAAATCTCTAGCTTTGACTTGACTTTAATTTGTAAATGTTTGATCGGAACGTTTAACACTAATATAATAATCAGCAGTAGTAGTAGTGCTGCTATTTATGTTGCACACGTTGTTCTTTATATTTTATCACAACTATGAATTAGCTACAAATTTGCAAACAATTTATAGATGAAGAAATTGAGGCACAGAGAAGTTAAATCATTTCCCCTGCTATTATATACTAGAACCGGTAGTCATAAGAAGTCATCCAGACTCGAGGAAACAATATATTTGAATAGGAAGAATTACCCTGGTTTCATAAATGACATCTTGGCATCAGCAAAGGAGTTTCTATTATTAACAAACAAGACCATCCTGGTAGACTAATAAATTGGCATTCTGATTCTTATATCAGGCTTGGTGGTTTTGGCTGTGGTGTCTTTCCTTTATCAAAGACTGGGTCATGCTTGGGCACACTGAGTAGCACTAGCTCTTCATTAAGTCAGTAAGGAAATGCCACTGTGTCAGATCCCTGGACAATCAGCCACATAGACTTCTCTTAGTTGCATGCCCTCTCTCAATACATTATGTTTACTCCAATTCTAAATTCTAATGTGTATGTGTGTATGTGTGTGTGTGTGTGTGTGTATGCAAAAATAAGAGACTTCAATGTGGACTGACATTATCAGTGATAACAATGTGGACTTGTTACTAGTGTTGATCATATACAAATACATACATATATATATATATATATACACACGTTGATAGATGATACAGATATCTATTAGATACACTATATATACTTTCTGTGATGTCATAGTATTTTAGAGGATATTCTCAGAAGCCAGACTTCCTAGATTCAGGTCCATATTCTGCCAGTTATTAGATATGCTACCTTAAGCAAGTTACCTCAACTTACTGTGCCTCAGTTTCTTTATCTATACAATGGAAATAAAAATTGTGCCGCTCTCACAGAGTCACATGTGGAGTGAGGGCGTGTACTATATTTAAAGTATCTAGAACAATGTCAGGTACATGATAAGCACAATAAAATGGTTTAATATTACTATATGGAATATACAACGCATTCTACAGTATATAAAATTATGCACATTTATTACGGTATATGAACATATACAACAAAATATAACACATTTCAATATAATGGTAAAGGCAAACAAAATGTGTTACTAAAGTAGCTGTGTGTTTACATAAACATATAAACAGTCTTTATAAGTATTTGTTATAAAGGTCACAAAAAGCTAACTATAAGTAATCTAGTAAAATATCATTTATATGGCATATAAATATGTAAAATGTATATGTATATGAGGATATGTATGTGTGTGTCTATTTATGTTTAAAGAAGAGCTAAATATAAATATTCAAGTCACAGCCTCTGTTCTATGAAATGGTTGTAAAAACAGCCACAGCATATTATGGAAAATCAATATATTTTTTATCACCACTAAAATGTATGCTGACACTCTTGCCAGCATACATTTTAATAAATTCAGATGAGAGATTAAAATGTTTATGTAACCAAATATATAGTTATGTATTTTTGTAATTAAAAAAACCATGTTAAATTATTTACCATCATAAGTGGCTTAATGATTGAGAATATTTTAAATATTTTCCTCCACTACTACATATGAAATATAATTCATTTTCACAATTACATTCCTTATTAGAATTCAATTGTTATACATTTGTTAAGAGCTTTAATGAGACTAAGTGCATGTATTCATTCTGTATATTCTAGTTTAGTTAATAATTGATTAAATTATTGTTTTTAATAAAAGTTAGCAGAGGTATATGAAATTTAAGCTTGTGCTTTTTTACCAACATAGATAAAATACTAATTACACTAGGAAGAAACTACTGAAGGCTTCTAAGAATAAAGAATCAGAAAACTTGACTGATCTGATATTAAGTATTTTATTCATGATTATCTCTAGACCATTCATCTAATTCCTTTCCTCTATGAAAATCTATTTTGTTTGACAACCAGAAAAAAACTCTCCACATCATACTGTGTGAGCTTATTTCTTACATGACTAAAATCTCATGATAATGAAAGTCGTGGCCAGAGACCATAGTAAGTCTGCCTCCTTGAAACTTAATGTTTAATATTAGAACAATTTAACTGTAACAAATAATTTTCTTTTCAGTCTTTTCCCTTTTAAACATGGCACTTATTTATTTCTCAAAACCTTTGTTATTGAGCTTTTATTTCTATCTTCAGAAGTTGCTTGAAATGGAGACCCCTAATCTGCTCCATATTTCATTTTAGTTTTCAAGTTCAAGATATCATCTATAAAGGGTCTCTACCATGTACCTCCTGATTTCACCTGCTATTGTCCTGCCTGATTAGTTCAAAATTGCATTTTGCCATTTCCTAAACTATGTAATAATAGTCTCCCAGTAAACTTATCCACATCCAATTTCTCTACACCAGTCCTGCCTATTAACAATTGCCAAATTAATCTTCCCATTTCTGAACATGTCACTTCTCTGCTTATAAATTTGCAGCCCTATCCATTGTTTATCAAATAATGTGTATGCTATTCAATCAAATATTTACGGTTTCCCATAAGACTGCTTAAAAACCACTCCCACCAATCTTCTCTTCTGTTGATTTTTTAAAACTTATCATCTGCTCAAATCAAATTAAAGCTTACATTATCAGCATCTCTATGAAATTCATCATCTCAAACCTCAGTGTGCATGAGTGTAGATCCTGTTAAAAATTCATATCCCCAGGTCCCACATATCAGACCTAGAATTAGAATCTTTGGGGTGGTGTCCTGCAACCTGTAGTTCAATGAGCTATTTAATGCTGGCTATCTGCCCAGTCCAGTGCTGTTCAAGAAAACATTGTGCAATGATGGAATTGCTCTATAATATTCTCTATTCAATAAGGTAAATACTAGTCGTATGTGGCTGTTGAACATTTGAAATGTGGTTAGTGTGACTTAAGACCTGAATTTTTAGTTTTAGTTAATTTTAATTAATGTTCAGTTAAACTTATACATTCACATGTGACTAATGACTACCATCTTAGGCAGTGCATAACTGACAATCCTTTGTTGTGAGATCTTGAAAATATACTCAGTCATTCACTACTAGCAATACAGTAAACATCTTAATAGATAAATTGTTGTTTCATATATCACATTCCTTAGGATAAATTTCTAGTCAAGTAATATAAATATATTTGAAAAGTTTTTAATAATTATCATCAAATCATCCCCCAGAAAGTCTGTTCGAGTTTAAACCCTCACCAACAGTTTATAAGAAGGTCAAATGATCTCATATTGGATACAGTATTTTGTAAAATCTTTCTCAATGCAGTAAGCCTCAAATAACAAGTTAATTCGTTAAAATTTTATTTTGGTTAATATAGGAGGTTGGGGTTTTTTAAATGGATATTGACCATGTAGTGGATAATTTCCAAAGATGGCTACCATGGATCCCTTCCCCTCCCCACTGCCCCTTACATGCATGCTGCTCCTTAGATCAAGGAACAGTATTTCTCTCTCCTCCCTTTGAAACTAGGCTGGTTTTGTTATTTGCTTTGGACAATAGAAATATGGCAGAAGTGATGCTGTGTCAGTCCCAGAACAACAGGGAGCTTCCACTTCCTGTCTCTTGGAAGCCAGCTGCCATACAATAAAGCTGTCAGTTAAGAAGTCTTACTACCCTGAGACCAGCACACTGTGAGGAAGCATAAGCCAGCCACATGGAGAGTGAGAGGTCACGTAAAGGAGCATAAAGGAGCATCAAGGAACCAGGTACTTAAGTGAGGTTTTCTTGGACTATCCAGCCAGGTCCAGCTACCAATTGAATGTCACTGAGTAAATGATCCTAGCCTATGCCAGAAGTAACAAAATAAATCACCCAGAGGTTCTTGGCTAACTGCTTAACCCATAGAATAATGAGTATTAATAAATCATTTTTGTATTAAGACACTAAGTTTTAGGGGTGGTACATAGCAAAAGAAAACTGAAAAACATCTAATTTCTCCCCTTTGAGCTACACCATAGCATTCTATTTACATTGATTTGTTGCTTAAAAAAACAAATAGTTAATACTAATTTTAAGTGGATGTGTTGCAGAGTAGGAAGATTTTGGGCTCCAAAGTTATTTAAACCTAGGTTCAAATATCTAATCTTCTCTCTCCCAGTTTAATCATTAGGGTAAGTTTTATCAGCTAAAAACCTTAGTGCCCCATCTGCAAAATGGAGGTAGAGCAGCATGTCAGTGGTTCTAAGTAGTAAATTATTTACAGCCAGTTTCCTAAATTTTCCTGTGTATTTTTTCTCTCCACATCAATTCTTTCTTTGATGGGTACATAAAAAGAGTAATTTAATAGAATTTTGATATTTGAACATGTTTTGACATTTTTCACAAGACAGTCTTAGCAAACTGTTTAAAAATATTATTTCAGGCCAGGCACCCTCACACCTGTAATCCCAGCACTTTGGGAGGCTGAGGCAGGTGGATCACCTGAGGTCAGGAGTTTGAGACCAGCCTGGCCAACACGGTGAAACCCCATCTCTACTAAAAATACAAAAATTAGCCTGGCATAGTGGCGGGCACCTGTAATCCTAGCTACTCGGGAGGCTGAGGCAGGAGAATTGCTTGAACCCTTGAGGCGGAGGTTGCAGTGAGCCGAGATCACGCCACTGCACTCCAGCCTAGGCAACAGAGTGAGACTTTGTCTCAAAAAAAAAAAAAAAGACAACTACGCATGCTTCGGTCCCTGATTACTTCAGTGTCTCTGGAAACATCCTGACCTGTCACTTTCATGAACTCTTCCCTAATGATCTGGTCTTCTACCTTTCTTCAACCATTTTGCTCTCATAATCATGTTCTATGCATTTCATTACCAGCAACTGCACATCCTCCAAAACCTTGATTTTAAGCATCTCACTCTCTACACATCTCAAATTTCCCAGATCACTTGCTCTAGTATTGCATGTATTCTAGTATTCCGATGAAATTTCTATCCCACTGATATTTATCACCCCTTGATTCTAACCCTCTAACCCTTTTGCATTGACCTCCCCTGCTCTCGCCCCACCTCTCTCATGATCTCACTTATATTCTTATGTGGCTAGAATTCCATGGCTTGTCATTTTAATCATACCCTTATATAACACTTCTATTCTTTCGACAAGACCCAAAATGTGAGTAATTCTCTTTTTCCCTTACTGTCTTCTACCCATGCCCCTATATAGCTGGACATAGAGATGAGCAATTATTTAAATGACTTTACTTGAAACTCAAAAGAGGTCCATTTTCCTGGTCAATTCACTCCTCACTGTCTAGATTTCTACTTCTCACATCCTCTCCTCTTCTCAAACCTTCACCACCTTCTCAAACATCCTTAGTCTTGCTTTTTTTTTTTTTTAACTGATGAATTAGGAGCAAACAGCAGAACAATTCCATTATCTCCACCACTATTTCCATTCGCCTACGTCTATCTGATCCCTCCTGTCTGTGCTCCATTCTAAGGCCAACTTTTCCAATTTTGTACAAGAAATCCTACCTATTAATGCCAAGGATATTGCTTCATCAATTCTCCTTCCTCTTTTCTAAATCATTATTTTCCTCTGCTACATGAATCTCATCAACAGGTAAATATGCTATAATTTCTCTGATTTTAGAAAAAAATATATAATAAAAAACTCCTGTTCCCATGCTCCCTCCATCTCCTACCTCTTTCCCCTGCTCCCCTTCATAGCAAACTCTTCAATGGCCTTGCTGCTGTCATCCTGAGCACCCCATAAAAACTGCTCTTGTAAAGAACACCATTGACTTCCACCAGGCTAAACACAAATTTAATTTTCAGACTTCAGTATAATTGACTTATCACTTGATTTGACATAATACATTACTGCAGACATATTGAAAAACCTTTTTCCAGTTTTATTCTAGTTCACAAACTCTCCTGCCTCTCCTAATACCCTGGGTGCTCTTTCTCAGTATCCTCTGTTGGTTCCTCCCCATCTGCCAGATGTTATAACATTGGAATTTCCCAAATCAAAGTTATTGGGCTTTGTTTGTTCAGTCTACACTCACTACCTTGGTAGTATCTTCAGTCTCATGGCTTCACACACTATCTGCCGATGATGCTTGGCCTTATGTCTAGCTTAGTTCTTTGCTCTTAATTACACATGCCAACTGTCTAATTGACAAATCTACTTGAATCTCTAATAAACCTCTTAAATATACTTGAATTTCTAATGAAGAGCTCACATGAACTTCTAGTATCATTCCTCAAATGTTTTCTACCCGCAGTTTTTCTTACACTAGTTAATACCAATTCTACCCTACTTGTTCAGATTAAAAACCTTGGAGCCATTACTACCTCTTGACTTTCATGCTTCACATCGAATCTGTCAGCAAAACTTAAAATCTATTCATAATTTCACCTCTTTTCACTACCTAAACCACTGTCTTTGATCCAAGCCACTATTATCTTCTTTCCTGAAACATCCATCAGAAGCTTTTGTTAAATCCAACTAAAATGTATACTCATAAGAGGACCATTGAAAACCCTTGGCATTAGCTTCTTCTAGAAACATGTAGCAAAGGAAACTCTTGCCAGTAGGGCAGCATCAGGTGTTTCTCTTCCATGGAAGCCCTTGCAGGGGCCATGTAGAAATTCACATAGTTAATTAGATATATTTTCTTTAGCTCTTCCTGTGATACAGCTCAGGTACAAGAAAGCAGTAATCATACTGGGTAGGTTGGAAACTTAGCAGAGAAGCCCCATGCCCCAAAAGAGACAAAAATCTCTTATCACACCACAGTTAATAACTTAAGGTCCCCACAAAGGACATGCCAATTGCAAAAATCATCCAACTCAAGGAAATCTGAAGATTCTAACCAGATATTTCTAGTCTTCTGATACAGTTTATCAATTGGAATCATTTTTGCCATAGGAACATTGCCTAGTAACAGAGTTATCATTTCAATGTTAGCAGTTTTGTGGAGCGCAAACTCCAAAAGTTATTCAAAGGCCAATTTCTCATGCAGGAAGGAATAGAGCTTTGTTAACTCCTTACCCACATTGATTTCTGTAATAACCTTCTACTGGTGTCCCTGCATCCAGTTTTTTTTTCCTCTTCAATCTATTCTCAGCCCCCATCATTATGTTAAAATATAAATCAGATCACATGACTTCTCTGCTCAAAACCTTCTAATGGCTCCCCATATTACTCAGAGTAAAATTTAAAAGTTCTTAAAATGTAAGACTCAATATAACTTGGCTTTCCACTATCTCCTTAAACTCCTCTCCTATTTTCCTCTTCCTTGAACATTCTGTTCCAACCATGTTGACTGTCTTGCTGTTCCTGCAGCTACTAGATATATACCTGCCTCAGGAAGTTTTCAATATATCCCTCTGCTACATGCACACATTTCCTTCACTTCTATTCAAATGATACATTTTAATAAAGCCTTTTAAACTTGTGATTCCCTAGTTCTAAAGGGAGTCCCATGTCTGGCCTTCTTTATTTCTCTTAACAGCCTTTAGCATATTCTTATATACCTATGGCCATTATTTTCTTTATTATATGTTTACCCCCACAAAAGACAAACATTTTTCTCAATTTATTCACTGTTTTTCTTCAGGAGGACCAGATACATATAAGTACTGAATAAATATTGGTTGAACTTATTGGATTAATGCTTATTCAAGTTTAAATATAATTTGTTAGGAATATTTCACTTACATTCCATTTTAATGTGACTTCCTTTACTTAACCTCTTTTTCATCTTTCAATAAACACAATTTTCTAAAAATTTTGCAAATAATCTAACTAGTCATTTATCTAAATATTTTAAGGAAGCGTGACATCCAATTTAGTATTTTCAAAATGTAAGGATAAGAGTTATTTTTCTAATCTAGTTATAAATTTTAAAGGATCTATTTCTTTTGTGTAAAATACTTATGATTTTTTAGAAGCCAGAAGGGATCAGCATATGTGGGCGCATTGTTGGCACAAAGTGGATCTTCTTACATTTTGGCCTAGAAATAAACATATCAACATCTAAATGAGCTTCCTACAAATAATCTGACAGCTCTAACTAGTTAATGAGACATTTAAAAATTTTTTTCAACTATATAATGAATCATGAAGATAGTTTTTTTTTTTATCATTCTCAGGGATGGAAGGACATTAGTATTTTCTTAATTGTCATTGATATCTTTAACCCAATGATTTTATTACTATTTATTCAATTATTTATATGTAGCCATATGGCAATATAAAATCCAATATTGCCACTGCACTAATATGAATTTTTGTATGGAGTATACCCTGAATAACATCTATTGAGATCAAACAATTTTATAAATATAGCTTGGAGGTTAAACCTGCTTAAATACAGAGGAAAACTAAAAACTTGATTTGAGTTTTATGAATAAAGTAAGTTCAACAAAGTAATTTTAAAAGAATGCAATCATAGCTTAGCAAATAATTCTGTATTTGAAAAACAAACATTTAACCTCGTTTCTTGTTTTAGAGAAATTTCAAGGAGATAATTTATTAGCCTGAGGACCTGAACCTGTTTCTAATATAAATAACCTGAATGCATCTATTGAGTATTAACTAGTCAACAAGGATGTACTAAGCACCTATTGTATATCTGCTATTGTTATTTATTTTGGAGAATATAAACCATACATATATAACTTAGTCCCTGCTTTGACACAGCTTCAACCAAAATGGCTAGCTAACTAGAATCCTACAGAGTATTTAAGAAATATGTTTTTAGTGTCTATACATGCAGCATGTTGCTAAATTTTCACTATACAAATTAAATAGGATAACTTAAAACATCAAAATACTTCTAATTAAGAATGACCACAGATTGTCTCTAGGAAATGCACAGAAGTAAATTAATAATATATAGAATAGCAGTTAATTAAAAAATAACTTTAAAATTTACATAAGGTTTGAATGATGGAGAAATGATAATACTTGAAATACCCATTAACTCTACTTTTCTGATTGCCATGCAAAATAGCCTTAGTACTTAAATTTCCTTAGAATCTCAATTATTTCGGATACTTTACTGTGAACTTACCCCCTCTGAACTTTGTAGCACTTTACCAAGGCCAGCTCAGTGATGGTCTACTAAGGAAAATGTAGCTTTCTTGGGAACAAACAAATTCCCACATAACACTAAGACAGAGGTGTTAAGCAGGGGCTCTGTATTGTGGACTAGGAGTTTCTGCTCACTTTTTCCATCTGTGCAACTGTGGTGAGATTCATTCATTAAAAAATAAATTACTGTCTTCAAAATGCCATCATGCTTAATATGATAGTCATGGTTATCAAGCTTCGTTCCAATTTGTAAGTAATACAAATGTAGATGTTTTTATTTTACCTCATCTTGCTGTGAGTTTAGCAGCTGCAGCTTCATGTGCTTCATGTAGGCCATGGTAATTGGCATGTTGTAGTCAATCATGCTGGTCACCAAAGTGGGAGGTTTTCCATTATCTGTAATAAAACATTTTTAATGGGTAATGAAAGTAATACTGCATTCTACCTGTAATTTTAAAATGATCTATTTCTCCAAATTGAAACAGGATTTTAGATATCAAGTGTCTTAAAGCATGGTAGCATTATAGTTGGATGGTAGAAAAAACAACTAGTAAGGTTCTACAAAGGTGTATTGACACTGTTTAACAGTACTAATAAATTATTTATAAATGCAGGGGAACTTTTAAACATCCTGAATAACAATAAATAAACCTAATGTGGTTACTAACACAATTATTTGTATTTTTCTTCTTTGCTTTACTTTCTATATGTATTTTTTGAATGCCGAAGGAAATCTGCTCAATTTTTTGCTTTTGGCCATTCGATTTAACCTTCGAGACACAGGAATGAGCCAGCAAAAAATGTATCTCTGAGACTGATATAATCTCTGAGAGGAAGTCATATTTAGCTAAATAATTTTCAATAATTTTAATGAGAGCTAAAGCCAAATCATAATTTTAATGTAAAATTTTTTAGTAAAGAAACTCCACATTATTCATAATTTTTAGAAATAAGGAATCGGTAGATTTAAAAAGACATTGATAGAAACCAATTTCCTTGCTGAATATATCTAAAATAGCATGAAATACATATAATAAATGAAAATTAAAACATTATTACAGGGAAAAATGTTATTTGCCACAGCTGAAACTGTCTTTCTTCTAAGAATGGGCACTGAATTACTTTGTAAGTGGATATTCAAAATTCACTGCCTCCTACTTGAATAAATGAGATGATCTGACTTGTTGAACTGTTTCAGTCTACCACGTTTTTATAAAAATGTGAGATACAAATGGCCATTATGAATAAAATTACTTTAAATCTCACTATTTGACACTGCAGCTACCTTTATGATCTGTTCCATCTGGGTTTAAATGCATTCTTTTCTGGCACTCTGAGCAGCTCATTAGAAATCGTGTCACCGCTTCTCTTGGTAGGAAGGCATAGCTCTCTGAAATCTGAAATGATTCACAAAATACAGGTGTTATTATATAAGCTGACTGAGCATGATTTAACAGAAATGATCATTGTATTTCCAAATAAGACACGTTATTCCATAATGGCAGGAAGCACAATGAAAGCATGCATTGCATACCATGCATCATTTCAAGAAATATCTATCAAACTTGATTAGATGTCTTTTAATAAAAGCCAATAATGCCATGTGGAGACAAAAATCAACCACATCTCGATGGGCATCTGTTTATATTTTGCATTTCTTTTAGGTAAAATAATCACAGTGTACAGATGTCCTAGTGAATTTTCCTTATTATTAAACATTGCCAACATTGTTTTTAAACTTACTGCTAGCACAATCAAATTTGTATCCAATTTTAAATACTCTTTTTTGTAATTTAGCCCCAAGTAGGAGCAATAAACTCTGGATTTTGCACAATGAACATTTCTTCATTGTTGCTTTTCAAAATATTTTAAGTGAGAATAAAAAATAAATTCAAACAGAACTTATGTATATATTTACTGCAGTGAATCATCCCTTCCACAGAAAATGACACAACTGGAAATGCATTTAGGCCACCTATTTCATTCATTTTACATCAATTTTTTATAATGTATGTCCATAATAGCTCACACTGACTGTCAGAGCAAGCCTTTTCTGTGGCCTATATAGAGCTTTGTTTTCAGAACCATGATCTAGAATCAAGTTAGAAATCCATACTACCATTACAGTAATTTTATAAATATTAATTTTCTAAAACCAAGTTCTCTCATCAAAGCAAATAATTCCTTACGTGAAACTGATAGATAGTTGAATATCTTTAAATAAAAGCTGACAGTGACTCAGACAGTGCTACTAAGAAGTCTGATGCAGGGCTTCAGTTTTCCACCATAGCACTAACATTTTACATGAAATATAAGATAAGCAATAGGAATAAATGAGTTGCAAATAAGACATAAATGCCACAGATGATTTCTTAGGTGCATCTATAGCCCTTACAAACACTGATGTATTTTAAATTAGTAAAAATGAGGGAAAATGTGCAACAAATGTATAATTGAGTGTAAATGGGTGCTAGTTCTCTTAGTGGTGATGGAGTCAAATTTGCTTAGCCAGGCTACAGAAGCATAGCCTTGAGAAAACCCCATATACTAAGATCCAAAATTGTAAAGCTCATTTTTCTCTTAATTTAATATTAAAATCAGTTTGTACCACATAGCCTATCCTATTGACTTTAAGGGAAAAGAAGCCATAAGAATACTGAAGAGGAGAAACAGGCTTACAATTAAAATCTGCCATTGATAATCCATATTCAGATCATTAAAATTCAACACTCTTAGGGGTTGAAATATAGAACTCTTATTTTTAAATATTATATTGACAGAGTAAGATATCCAGATTTCAAAAAATACTGCTTCAGACTATGCAGTTATTGTGTGAGGAAAATGATCAGAACAATTCTAAACTATTTTGTGAAAAATTTTATATTATTTAATAAGAAAATATATATATAATTTAGGTTCTCATTCATTTTCTCTCTCTTTCCCTATAAACACATACAGCATATATGAATTTGAATCCTATTTTTCTGTTTTTACAGAGGGAATAAACACTTCTAACTCACTTATTTCATTAGAGATCATTATTTTCTTACTCTCTGAAGAAATATTTTATACTAATTCAGAAGAAAAAGTCTATAATGCATGCTTCATCCTTATATTTTATATTTCAAATCATATCGAGTTATAGTCCATTAGAACTAATGCGTCTGACCAGTAAATTTATTATCAAGTAGGATTTTAGGTAAAGGCTCCATTGGTTTTTCTAGATTTCTACTAAATTTTTTATCTACTTTATAAAAGAGAAATATTTCATTGAAAGATAGGTAAGTGCTGGAGTTGGAGAGACACTCCATTGGCTTCCACAGTCCTGATACTTTCTGAAATCTTCTCTTTTCCCCATGCTAATGAAGCACTTGTGTAGAAAACCCTTCAGGATAGATTTATCATTGACCTGAATCAATCCTATGACTTGTCTAGCAGCATTTAGCCCCAAATCAATTTTTCTTGAAATTATTAATAATCATATCACATTAGTTTTATAGCTTTACTCTGAAAAAATACTACATGTAATGGTCAAAAATATGTTTGTGTTCATGTATACATGTGTGCATGAAATAATACAAAGCCCACTTTGTATCTTAGAAAATATTTTTAAGCAAATATTTTATCATATTATTCTTTCTGGTATGGCTCTAACATAGTACTTGCCATGTCACTATCTATTACATAAGATAAAAGCACTTATTTGGGAATAGTTTTCTTGGTGTTTAGAATTCATGTTATAGGGACACCTGCCATGGCATTCCACTCCCCTTGAATCTTTTCTTCCCCACCTCATATTCACTGGGGCCCACAGACCACAGAGTCCTCCTATGCAGAGGGAAGAAAGATCCTCCAAGCAGGCTTTTCACATCTCATACTCATTTCTGAAAGAAAATATTTCTCCTGCAACGCACGTAAAGAAAAAAAAAAAAAAAACTTTTTTCCCTATTCAGAATCTTTTCTCCCAGGCCTATTCGAAATTAAGAGTCCTGGAATTTTCAGGAGTCACCAAGATGGTGAAATAGGAGTTTCCAGCATTTGTCCCTTCACAGAAACATGAACTTGAATAACCATCCATGCACAAAAATACCTTCACAACAACTAAGGAATCCAAGTAAGTGATTACAGCACCTGAGTAGAGCATAGAAATAAGAAAAGACTCAATGAATAAGGTAGAAAAGACAGTTTCACATTATATATGTCAACTCTCCCTCAAACCCATGCAGCACAACTTGGAGAAAGAAGTTCTCCACATGGTTGAAGGAGAGTGAAGTGAGCACTCAACTTCAGCTTCACTTTGGACCCTAGCAACAGGCCCTCCATTACACTCGAGGCACCAAGTATTGAAGCCGTTGAAGTTAAGTTGTTATCAGCTTAAAATAGTTTGTTATAAGTTATTTTATGTAAGTGCTATGGTAACCACAAAGAAAAATTCTGTAAGTAGATATGCAAAAGATGAAGAAAAAGTAATCAAAACATACAACTACACAAACATCATCAAATCACAAAGGAAGAGACCAAGAAAGGAAGAAAAGAAAAATAGTCATAAAACAGTTAGTAAAATGGCAGTAGTAAGTCCTTATCTATCAATAATTACATTAAATATAAATGGATCAAATTCTCCAATCAAAAGTCAGAGTGGCTAAATGAATTTAAAAAAAAAAGAACTAACTATATGCTGTCTACAAAAGTATCACATTAGCTATAAGTGGACACATAGGCTGAAAGTGAAAGGATAGAAAAATATATTCCATGCAAATGGTAACCAAAAGGGATCAGGGCTGGCTATATTCACATCAAACATAATAGGGTGCTTGTTAAAAATTGTCACAAGAGGCAATGAAGGTCGTCAAATAATGATAAAGAAGTCAATTCATCAAGAAGATATAACAATGGTAAATATATATGTACCTCAAATCAGAGCACCTAAATATATAAAGCCAATGTTAATAGAACTGAGGGATAAACAAACAGCAACACGTTAACAGCAGAGAACTTCAATATATCCCTTTCAATAGTAAATAGATAGTTCAGACAGAAAATGAATAAGGAAACAGCAGACTTGAACAACACTAGAAACCGAATGAACCTAATGGACATATACAAAACTTATCACCCAACAGCAGCAGAATACACATACTACTCACGTGAACAGGGAAGAATCTTCAGGATAGATCATATGTTAGGCCACAAAACAAGTCCTAACAAATTTTAAAAAACTGAAAACATATGAAAAATCTTTAGAGCACACTGGTATGAAACTAGAAATCAATAATAGAAGAAAAATTGAAAAATTTACAAATATGTGAAAACAAAAAACACACTCCTGAGCAAAGAAGAAATCAAACAGGAAATCCAGAAATATCTTGAGTGCAACAAACTGGGAACACAACATATCAAAACTTATGAAATACAGCAAAAGCAGTTCAAACAGGGAAATGTATAGCAATAAATGCCACATTAAAAAAAAAAAGAGCCAGAAGTGGTGGCTCATGCCTGTAATCCCAGCTACTTGGGTAGCTGAAAAGGAAGGATCATTTGAGGCTAGGAGTTTGAAACAAGCCTGGGTAATATAGTGAGATTCTGTCTCTAAAAAAGATTATAAAAAGTAAAAATTCGTCAGGCATGGTGGCATGCACCTGTAGTCCCAGCTACTCAGGAGGCTGAGGTGGAAGGATAGCTGGAACCCAGGAGTTCAAGACTGCGGTGTGCTATGATCATGCCACTGCATTCCAGCATGAGTGACAGAGGGAGAGCCTGTTTCCTGTTTCTAAAAACAATAATAATATTAATGAATTAATTTTTAAAAGAAGAAAAAAAGATCTCAAATAACCTACCTTTATATCTCAAAGAAGTAGAAAAAGAAGAACAAATTATGGCCAAAGTTAACAGAAGGAAATAATAAGGATCAGAATAGAAATAAAAAAGGTAGAGACTAGAAAAACAATAAAAAAGATCAATGAAACTTGAGTTATTTATTTTTTGAAAAGATATACAAAATTGACAAAACTTTACCTAGACCAAGAAACAGAGAAGAATCAAATAAATAAAATTGTAATTAAATGAAGAGATATTATAAATATCAGAGAAATACAAAGAATCACAAGAATCATGAACAATTATATATGCCAACAAATCAGATAACACAAAAGAAATGCATAAATTCCTAGAAATGTGCAGCATACCAAGACTGAATCATAAAAAGCAGGACATATGCACAGATCAATAGTGAGTAAGGGATCAAATCAGTAATCAAAAACCTCCCAATAAAGAAAGTCCCAGGACCTGACGGCTTCACTGGTAAATTCTACCAAACATTCCAAGAAGAATTAACAATAATCCTTCTCAAACTCCTTCCATCCCCGCCCTCCCACAAAAAAAAAAAAAAAAAAAAAAAAAAAACTGGGTAGAAGGGAACACTTCCAAGTTCATGTCAGCATTACCTTGATACCAAAGCCAGACAAGGACGCTACAAAAAAAGTTTACAGCCAATTTCTCTGATGAACATAGATGAAAAACTCAACAAAAACTAGCAAACAAAATTTAAAAGCACATTAAAAGGATTATACCCTATAGTCAAGTGGGTTTTATCACTAGGATGCAAGGATGTTTCAACATACACAAATCAATAAATGAGATTCACCACATTAGCAGAATGAAGGATAAAAGTAATATAATCATCTCAATAGATTCAGAAAAAGCATTTGACAAAATTCAACATCTATTCATGATTAAAACTCTTAACAAATATGTATAGAAGAAATGTACCTCAATATAATAAAAGCCATATGTAACAAGCCCACAGCTAATGTCCTATTCAGTGGTGAGAAAATGAAAACTTTTCTTCTAAAATCAAGAATAAGACAAGGATGCCCACTTTTGTCACTTGTATTCAATATGGTAGTAGAAGTCCTAGTCAGAGTAATAAAAAGTTAGAAAAAGATAAGCCATCTAAACTTGAAAGAAAGAAATAAAATTTTCTTTGCTTACAAGTGAAATTATCTTATAGACAGAAAATCCTAAAGACCCCACCAAAACAATGTTAGAACTTATAAACAAATCCAGTAAAGTTGCAGGATAAAAAAATCAAGATACAAAATCAGCTGAATGTTTATAGATAACAATGAACTATACAAAAAAGAATAAGAAGACAATATCATTTAAAATAGCATCAAAAATAAAATAAACTAGAAAAACAATTCAACCAAGACGATAAAAGAGATATACAATGAAAACTATAAAAAAGAAAGAATAATCTCTGACAAATATACCAAGAACACACAAAGAGAAGGGATAATCTCTTTAATAAATGGTATTTGGAAACTGGATATCCAAATGTGGAAGAAATAAATTGGCCCTTGTATCACACCTTATACAAAAATAAACTTAAAATGGATTAAAGACTTAAATGTGTGTGTATGTGTGTGTGCACACATAGAATGTGACAACCCATAGAATGGAGGGAATTATTTGCAAACCATACATAATAAAGGGTTAACTTCAAAAACATATAAAGAACTCAAAAAATTTCATAGCAATAAAACAACCTGATTTAAAAATAGGCTGCTATGTTTTGAATGTCTGTGTCTTCTTAAACTTTTTCTTTGAAACTTAATCCCCAGTCTAGTAGTGTTAGGATGTGAGGCCTTTTGGAGGCTCTACTCTCATAAATGGGATTAGTGCCCTTATAGAAGAGGTCTAAGGGGGCTTGCTTGTCTCTTCTGCCCTTCCACCAAGAAAGAAAGCATTATCTACGTGGAATGATTCCTTGTCAGACACTAAATATGCTGGTAGCTTGCTCTTGGGCTTCCTAGGTTCCATAACTATGGGTAATAAATTTATATTACTTTTAAATTATCCAGTCTAGATTATTTCATTATAGCAGCCCAAACAGACTAAGGCATAGGCAAAAGACATGAATCGGCATTTCCCTAAAGAAAACATACAAATGGCTAACAGGTATATGAAAAAATGTCGAACATCACTAATCGTCAGAGAAATAAAAATCAAAACCACAATGAGATATCACCTCACACCTGTTAGGATCGCTATTATAAAAAAGTCAAAGACAAAAAGTATTGGCAATGATGTGAAGAAAAGGGAAGCCTTGTACACTACTGGTGAAAATGTAAATCAACCCAGCCATTATAGAAAACAATATGGTGGTTCCCCTAGAAATTGAAAATAGAACTGCCAAGTGATCCGGCAATTCCATTTCTGGGAATATATCCAAAGGAAATGAAATCATTATCTCAAAGAGATATCTGCACTCCTATGTTCATTGCAACCTTATTCACAATAGCCAGGATATGGGGACAACTAGGCCAGGTATGGTGGCCCACACCTGCAATCCCAGCACTTTGGGAGGCTGAGGCAGGTGAATCACCAGAGGTCAGGAGTTCGAGACCAGCCTGGCCAACATGATGAAACCTTATCTCTACTAAAATTATGAAAATTGGCCAGGTGTGATGGCAGGTACCTGTAATCCCTGCTACTTGGGAGGATGAGACAGGAGAATCACTTGAACCCGGGAGGCAGAGTTTGAAGTGAGCCAAGATTGTGCCACTGCACTCTAGCCTGGGTGACAGAGTAAGACTGTCCCCCCCCCAAAAAAAAAGATATGGGGACAATATAAGTGTCTACTGATGAATGGATAAAGAAAACATGATATAAAATATATATCAATATTTATTTAATTTTATATGTGTATATATACATATATATTTCCTGTCATTACACATACATAATGAAATATTATTCATCCCCAAAAAAGAAGGAAATCCTGTCATTTGCAACAACATGTATGAACCTGGAGATTATTATGGTAAGTGAAATAAGCCTGACACAGAAAGACAAGCATAATCTCACCTGTAAGTGGAAATTGAAAAAGTCAAACTCATAGAAGCTGAGAGTAGAATACAATGGTGGTTCCAGTGGCTGGAGGGTGAGGAAAATGAGGAGATATTGGTCAAAGGGTACAAAGTTTCCGTCATGTAGTATGAGTAAGTTCTAGAGATCAAATGTATAGCATAGTAACCGTAGATAATTCTGTAATGTATGCTTAAAATTCATTAATAGAGTAAATCTCAAGTGTTACCTCACATGTACCCACAAATGGTTACTATATGAGGTGATGGACATGCTAATTAGCTTGATTGTGGTAATAATTTCACAATGTATATGTGTATGAAAACACGTTGTACACCTAACATATATAAAATCTGTTTCTCAAGACAGGGTCACAGGGTCTCTTTCTATTGCCCAGGATGCAATCACAGCTCACTGTAGACTCAAAGTCCTGGGCTCAAGTGATCGATCCTCCTGCCTCAGCCTCCCAATTAGCTAGGACTACAGGTGCGGACCACTAAACCCAACTTTTTTTGTTTTGTTTTGTTTTGTTTTGTTTATTTTGGTGAAGATGGGGTCTCATCATGTTGCCCAGTCTGGTCTTGAACTCCTAGCCTCCAGCAATCCTCCCATCTTGGTGTCCCAGAGCTCTGGGATTACAGGCATGAGCAACTGCACCTGGCTACAATTTTCATTTACCAAGTATGCCTCAATAAAGCTAGCAAAAAAGGAAAATATCCTAGACAAGCTTCATTACTGAAGTTCTTAGCATGGTGGCTCACACCTGTAATCCCAACAATTTGACAGGCTGAGGCTAGAGGATCACTTGAGACTAGGAGTTCGTGACAACCCAGCCAACATAGATCCTATCTCTATATAAAATTTTAAAAATTAGTTGTGCATGGTAGTGTGTGCCTGTAGTCTCAGCTAGTCAAGGAGGCTGAAGCAGGAGGCTCACTTGAGCCCATGACTTTGATGTTGCAGGGAGCTATTATTATGCTACTGCACTCCAGCCTGGGTAGCAGGGTGAGACAGTGCCTCTTAAAAAAAAAAATTAAAACAGTGTCCTGTCCTTGGAAAATTCTTAAATTATGGTATATTTGAATAATTACATTTCATAATTAAACTTTTATGATGAAATACTGCCATTTGATTCTGTGGGCATCTTTATTTAACCTAATTCAGAGATAGCATTGAAAGCCTATGCCAATCCTCTTCCAACTTGAGGCCTATGTTAAGTACCTCTATGACTCTTACCCTAATGAAAGGCCTGTTCTCATTTGCTGGGAATTAATGTTTGAAATGTTAAATCAATTTTAAATAGATGTTCATAAATGGTGATAAAACTCAGGGACATGTCCCTCAAGGTAGCCCATTTATCAAAGTCCTAATATCTTTCTTGCAATATGTAATAGCAGTTGCAAATAAAACCTAGAAGGAACAGAAATTTAAAAAGATTTTGATTCAGATACTAAAAATACTATTCTACTAATATTACAATTAACTATGTAAAATACTATAATCATTCATAAATGTCATAAATGTCTTGGACCCAGTTTTCCAATGTGAATATTCTGCTTCTAGATGGAAATTGGATTTTGAATATACAGTACAGAACATTTTCTAGAATATTGGTGAGAACATGTTTCACTTGAAAATGTATTCTTAAAAATATTTTTATATTTCAGAAAGATAGAGTATTTCCTTAGAATTTGTTTATGAACACAGAAACACTGTCCCTTGATAGTGATAAGATACAAAATATAAAGAATGGATGTTAGTCTTGATCCCTCTTAACTAAGCACTAAAAAAATCACAACTTCCATGTGACAAACCACATATTAAATATATTGCTCACAACAGAAACAAACATGTTAAGGATGAACTGGAACACGGCCACATTGAACCTTAAAACTAATGACCTAACATTATTTATCAAGTAAATAATTATGGGGAATTTATTTCTTACAAATGTTGTTTTCTAGGAATCTAGATTTGTTTTCTTATGTTTATATAATGTTTTACTTTTCACTGTGGTTTTACTACCATTATTTTAGCAAATGGTTAAAACAGATTTTCCAGTAACTTTTTGATAAATTGGTTGACTGCTGTAAAGAGATGAAATGAATTGTCGTTGTTACACAGCAGAGGGCAAAGTAAAATGCTGGAAGTCAAACAAGGATTTCCCAAATACTGGTCTATTTCTGTAAATTTAATGGACCGTGGGTGGCTTATCCAACAGACAAGACAAATGCTAAGGGCCCAGGGAAAGCAGACAAAAAAAAAAATTTCAAGAAACCCAAAGTATCAAAATGTCATCACAGAAAAATTCAGTGTTTGTTAAACTATCTTCAACTTGAGTCATGGGAAAGATTTGTTATTGTTATTATTTTTTAACCTTGAATTGAGAGAGAAGGAAGGAAGAAACTAGCTAGGAAAATAGGGCAAAGAGTCCTCGGCAGAATTTCTGCTCTAACAAAGAGCAGCCTGGAAGATCAGGCTGCAGACATAGATAAGGAAGCAAGTTCGAGCACAAAGATGGAGCCTCCTGTGTAATTAGCAAGTTTCACATGCATACAGTGGATCCCAGTAAGCACTGTGGGCCCTAGTGAGCACATTCCTTTCCTTTTTTGGACATACACCAGTAAGGAAGCTGGAAGCTTGCATGAAGGTGGTGCATGCAGCTGCACCAATCGAAAGAACTACCGTGGGCCAGTCACATCCACCATGGCCAGGCACATCACCCAAGCTGGAGTGGAGTAGCATAATAATAGCTCCCTGCAACCTCAAAGTCATGGGCTCAAGCAAGCCTCCTGCCTCAGCCTCCTTGACTAGCTGGACTACAGACACAATCTACCATGCACAACTAATTTTTAAAATTTTGCCCACCCCCCTCCCCCTTAGCACATGCACAGTGGGGAAAAGATAAGCAACATGGAGTAACTTAGGCTAAAGACCTGCCTGGGCAATAAAAGGTTGGGGTGGGGACTGCCAGAGTGTCACACCCTATGCAAATGACACACCTAGTCCTAATAGGTTTTTTACGCCCTATGTAGATGAAATACTCCCTCCCCAGTAACTTGCTTATAAAAACCCTTGCATTTCCCTGAAGAACGGTAACACTTTTTTGGGGACTTCTCTCTGCAGCAGAGAGCTGTTCTCTTTACTTTGCTTATTAAATTTCTGCTCTAATCTCACCCTTGGTGTGTCCACGTTCTTGATTTCCTTGGCAGTGAGACAAAGAATTTCAGTGTCACCCCAGACAATGAGGCCATTTCAGAATTATCTATGGTTGTGGAGTGGGAGAATTTGGCACAAGGTACATTTTTCATAACTTACCACTTGTAAAGGCCTTAATTCATTTGAGTATTGGGAAACATGGATAGTGTTTTCAGTGTAAATATTACAGTCTAAGTCCTTTAGGACTGGAATTCATCAGTAAAACAGAAAATAATAGATTAAATTATTTCCATAAATTAGAAGTAGAAATGACCTCTATCATCCAAAAAGTATAGTAATACTTCCATATAAAAGTAATTTAACCACAGCCTCTTTTGATGGACTGAACAATAAAATCAGCCTCTGGAGCAATAACAGCACAACATTAGTGATCCAGTGACAAACTTATCCACCTGCAGAAAGCTCAATGATCAAGTTCTATAAAGGGCATGGTTTCCTATCTTCCATCTGTGGGTTATAAAAAAAAACAACAAGCAAACTCTTGGGAATACCTTACTGAAAATCCCACGGACAAATATACTTGTCTACTTGCCAATGTTCTGCCTTTCGGAAGAAAAAAATGGTACTTTAAGAAGCCCTACAACTATAAAGCCAAATACTGGCCATTCCTGAGTATTACTAGCCTTCGCCTTAACACAATGCAGTTAAGGTAAACATATAAGTTATCCAAAAATCTGAAATTTTAAAAGCAATCACAAGCAATCTAATTTGCAAAACTCATCTTGTAAATTCAATAATATATAATACTAAAGTTTTTTCACATTTTCTTTTTTAGTATCAGAGTCTTCAGAAATAAATGACCTTTCCAACTTGGATCTGAAGTAACATAAAGTTAGAAAAATTGAAGAAGTTAATTAATCAAAAAAATTTAATAACAAATTGTTGTTTTGCTCTATTTTTTCAGACTGTGTATCATAAGTATGTAACGTAAGTTTATCTCCTTAACTCAAGCCATAAAATAGTGCAAATTAAGAGAAAAAAATAACGGAAAATAATTTTAAAACATGGGGAATTTGACCATGTCTTCTTTTCTCAGTCCCAAGTATCCTTCCTCTCTAATTGCAACAATGTTTCATTTCTAAGTTATTCAATAAAAAGGGTTTCTAACTATTCAGTTTGTATTATATATAAACCTGCAAACCTCTGGTTCCTGAAATGGTAGAGAATTTGCAATCCTCAAAATTAAGATTCTCGTTAATTACATGACAATTATTAGTTTTGGCTGCATTACATGGACAAAAATGTCACCAAGCAATCTATGTCTGATTGTTTTCCATTAATTGAGTACTTAGTAAATGGATTATGCTGAATCAGAACTTTACATGAGTTTCATCATTTAATCCTCACAACAGTCCCATGAATAGATTACCATGATCACTATCATGATCTCTGTGTAACAGATGAGGGAGCTAAGCTTCAGAGAGGTTGTGTATTTTGCCAATTATGTACAAGAGACAAGACTCACCTGCTATTGTGGTTTCAAAGCCTATCACTTTAACCACTGTTTTACAGCCACTCCTAGTTATCAGTATTGAAAAAAGATAGAGACTGTTTCATCCATAAAGAGCTGGGATATTAACCTCACAGCATAGGTTAATTATTCTAAAATGTTTATAATGCTCCCTGGTGTGAAGTTCTTTATAAGTGTAAAATGCTCTAACTAGTTTGGGGTGACCTTTCTGAATACAAGGGTCAGTCAAGCACTCTGTACCTTGTCTCAGGTTACAAAGTTTCTCAAGAACAAGTCAGACTATGGAGTAACAACACAGAGCTCCGCCTGGAAAAAATTAACAGGCCATCTGTCCCATTCCAGCAAAACTGAGGACTAAAATGATGGCTTTGTGACAATGCTGTAATATTTTAGCAGCCAGTCAGTAAATGTGTTGGACTTCCATTTTTAATGGAATTTAGGAGAGGAATGTAAATAACTGCCTCTTCCTAAAGGAACAAGACATCTAATTGTAAGAAATTCGCCAGCAGAGAAGCCATTCTTGGTCTAAGATTTGAAGCTAATGTGCGAGCTGAAATAAAGCCATCACATAACGTTGGCAAATCATGAGTAGTAACAATCACTTTATAAAGCAAGCAAACAAAAATAAGCTAATCAAAAGATTTATCAACCAAAATTATACAATTTTAACCTAAATTCACTAGTGTAATAAAAAAATGATGAGTGTTCCTAAATATCAGTAGTTTGAAAATGTAACTTGGTGCTTTGGTATATTGTGCTCCTTTTCAGATACTGAACTTTAGAGCAAACAATAATTAATATAATCACACAAATTTTTAAAATCACCTTTCTCCACCTTTTGTTTTTAAAATGAATTTAGAGAATAGCAATAATGGCTTTATTTAACTAGAATAATTATATGAACACAATAGTTTTTGGCAAATATCAAACTGTATGTACCTAAAAGAATTTGCCCTTAAGGCCAAACTTCTGACATTTTCTCTTATCAATATCCTGCAGATCATGGATAAAGAATAAATTAGAAATAATCTCCTAGTGAAATTTTTTTATCTTACTAGATTTGAGAAAATTTGTATCACAAACTATCTGCAATATATGTAACTAAATTAAGATATAGAAAATTTATTTGTAAAACATAAAATTGAAATTAAATTGAACAGAGCCTATAAATCCAAATGTTATTAAAAGCCTGTATGTCCTGATTCATAAACATATAGAACACCAAACTCCAGAGCAGCCTCTATCTGAGGAAAATAAATCTAGGCTCTATGCATATGTTCAATTCAAGGAACATTTGTCTTTTTCTGTTTTATATATTGAATATATTTGCATTTAGGACTTTAAAAAGTATGCAATCACTGTCACATTTGAGCCCAAGTGGAATATAATGTGACAACTTACATTAGCTATGACTTTGATAGTTTTCTAGATGTGTTATAAAATTGAAATGCTCAGACAATAATTTTTTCTATTAAAATATATTTTAACCCATTTGTCCATGAAAAAGGATTAGCAGTGTACATCATTGTACTACTGCAGAGGAAATAATTAATTTGCAGAGATGTGTAAGGAAACAGTCTTGCAAAGATAAAGACATTTTCAACTACATATTTATTTATTCAGCAAATATCTATTGAATGCATAGGCACCATAATTACCCCTGAATACTACTCAATATGGTTCTACAGCATTAATGTGCCTGGATATATCAAATTATTGGAATTATCTATTGGTAGTTATTTGATTAGTTTCAAAGCAACTCTGAGAAAGGCTTTAATCAGGACTCAAAAAGAAAACTCTCAGATAAAAAGTTCTTGTCTAGCAACAATCAGTTAGACAAAAGACAGACATACTGGCCTGCCTAAACAAATTTGTAATCACTGTATCTCTCAAAAATTTTTGCTTCGGAATCCTAACTACTTATCTATCTATAGATAGAGTATCTATCTGACCTTTGAATGCCTGTTAAAGACCAGAAGAATTCCTGTGCCTAAATGATGTTTCCAATAGCAAAACCAGGAAACTGCCAGATTTGCACAATCACCCCCAAATCCCCATACTCCCTGGTGGAGGATTCTTATGTTTTCTTTGAGTTCCTATCAATCCTGCAGTACTGCTTGTTTTGCTATGACTCAGGCAATATTAGCATTACTCCAATGCACCATTTGTAGAAAAGCACTGCCCACATTTTCTTTTTCTCCCTTCTTCTCTGATCATGTTCTCCCTCAGTCTTCCCACCCGTTCATCTACCCTTCCCTTTTTTACCTAGTTGAGATGGGTGATCTAGCCCAGTCAGGAGTATCTGGTTTGATTTTTTTTTTTTTTTTTTTTTTTTTTTTGAAAAGGAGTCTGGCTCTGTCGCCCACACTGGAGTGCAGTGGCGCGATCTCGGCTCACTGCCAGCTCCACTTCCTGGGTTCACGCCATTCTCCTGCCTCAGCCTCCCGAGTAGCTACGACTACAGGCACCCGCCACCACGCCTGGCTAATTTTTTTGTACTTTTAGTAGAGACGGGGTTTCACAGTGTTAGCCAGGATGGTCTGGATCTCCTGACCTCGTGATCCACCCGCCTCGGCCTCCCAAAGTGCTGGGATTACAGGCTTAAGCCACCGCGCCCGGCCTGATTTTTAAATACGATTAAGTTTGCTAGATAAAATATAAGACACCTAGTTCAGTTTGAATTCTAGATAAACATACAATATTGGAGCCAAACGTATTACAAACTATTGTTTATCTGAAATTCAAATATAACTGGTTATCCTGTGTGTGTTAAATCTAGCAGCCTTAAAGACTATATTTATCTAATATGAATGAAAATATTGGTTTGAGTCTGAAGGTAATTTTAACTTTGGAAAAAATTGTTATGTCAGGAAAATCAAAGGGTATACCAAAAGCAGAAGTGATAGGATAGGTGGAAGCAATTATTGGAGAGTCTGCAGGCAGCTTGAAATCATAGTGCCTATTTAAAGCAAGGCTTTCCAACATTCTATATCGATAGCACAGGTATACATACATTTTACATCATAAGCTAGCACATATACACACTCATAAAATCAAACTGATCATTTCTATTCTCTTCTCTATTTCATTTTTAAAAGTGATCACAGCCCACTAAATTAACTTGATGAGTCATAAATGGATTATGATATCTAATAAAAAAAACACTGGTCTAAAGCAGAGGAATGCAGTCTGTCCATCCAAAGTTATTTTGTGGTGCTGAGAATTTGATGAGTATGTGGTCAAATTTAAAATAAAAGTAGGCAAATCTGAAGAAGGTATAAAGCAGGCAGGAGTATTTTTAGATAGTTCAAGTCAGTTTTTCAGACGGATAAAAACAATTTGGAGATTTGAGGCAAATGCATTCAACACAGAGTAAAAGAAATGAAAAGTGAATGTGCTACAGAGGTAGGAAGTCAGTATTTTCCAAAGATAGGGAAATGGTACAAGTGCTAGACCAGAGGCAAAAACAGCTTAAAAGAAGGCAAAGCATTTCACCATATGATATAAAGAAACTAGAGAGGAAAACATATACAGGTAGCAGCATTCTAGGGCACCATCAGATGAATTTGGTACTATATCAGTATACATTAGTAGACTGAAGTTAATCAAGCAGAAAATAGAAAGTGGTTTATGTTAAATTATAATTAATTTTCAAAGCACTGAGATCACAGGCATGTGCCACCACATTCAGCTGTTATTTCTTATGATTGAATATTTGGCTGCTAAGGAAAAGATTGTCATAACAGAGAATTCTTATATTAGATGAAAAAATAAGCAGATGGGCAATGAAAAAGATCTTTTTCATACATGTTCACTAATCATAAAATAAAGAGAATTCCTAAATATTGCATTAAATAAGATAACTCAGCAAAGTCATTGTTTATAGAATTACTTGTGACATGAAGAATTACATTAAAAGACACAATTACTGACATGGGAGTGTGGAAAACCTCTTCCTGTCTTGATTTTTCCTGAAGAGTATGTGTAATATGATACATTTATATTTCCCTTGGGCCCTAGGGGAGAACCACAAAGAATGCCACTTTTCTGGTCTAGAGTTCATTGGCATGTTCAAAACCTCCTAGACTTCTGTTGCAACTCCCCTTGTCAAAGTTTACCTTTCTTACACACTGCTGGTCAGTGGGGAGCAAGCATTTCTTTTTGAACACATATCCAAGAATACAGTTGCTGTAGCCACTCAAAGCAGGCAATAATTAGCCATCTTAGGGAGACAGAGAAAGATGGCGAAGATTTCACTTCATTCTGTTAGGGACTCCAGTAATTTGCATATCGTTCATGTATTTATGCAGGAGGCAAAGTGCAGAGTCTGTGAGATGATGACAGTGCACTATGGTTGCAGAATCAGTTGTCTGAATTATTGAATTGCTAAATAACTGGCAAATAAGAAACACATTTTTCAAAGGTACCAAGGAGAGAACTGGCTATGTGGTTTCCTTTATAAAATGTCTCTCAACTGGGAGTGTTTACTGTTCTCACTAGGTGACTTTTGCAAATAGAGAACAAGAAGGCATTTTGGTTATTACAGTATCTGGGGTTTGGTGGTGCTGAAAATTAACATATTATGGGATATCAAAAGGCCTGGAGTACTTGGGACAATGCCACCTGTCTGCCCCTAAGGCCTATATAGCCCAATTGAGAGATAACACTTTAGACTATGTAAATAATTAGACACTAATGAATATATCTGACCAAATATATCACGTCTATGTATTATCTATTGATGAGAAAAAGCACAGAAAGATAGAAATTTCCTGTTCCAGATTCCAAATTCTCAGAAGAGCAACTAGGTTACTGACTCAGTTTCTTTCAGAATTCACCCGTAACCAAAGAACTAAATTCAGCTGAGGAAAGTGTTCACTCTGAGAGGACATTCCCAGGAAATTGAGGGTGGAGGGGAAAATGGGGAGCAGAAGAGATAGATGGATAAAAATAGGTAAAAGCTGGTTCTTTACTTATCATAAGACAACTAAGTCTGCTGCTCATAAAGCTAGATAATAATATTCTCAAATTTATGAGAAAATCATAAATGAAGACATGGGTGGGTGTTATCCATAGGTCACTAAGGAGCATAGTAGACACAAAAAAAGAAGTAAGCTTTTCATTACCTGATTAAGAGGGGGAAAAAGCAATTTAGAACATCTGTTACCCCAAAAACAACTCCATATTAAAAGAAAAAACCCATCTTTCTAGTCACATTATTATAATATCTATAGTGTTTGAAGCAATTATTATGTTAAAACTTTACCTATATTATTTATGGCCCTAAAAACAACCCTACAAAATAATAACATGCCAACATCACACATGTAGAACTTACACTATCAAGATTTAAACTCAAGTCTAGTTGGCATCAAAGCTGGACCATTCTGTCTCCACAATCTCATGCCAGTCTCCCATGTCTTACATCTCCCTGCTATTACACTCTATGCAAATTCATTACCTATATAGTTATTTATACAGGTGCATACATGCAGGCACTTTAAGAAATTTGGTAATTTTATTTTTTTTTACACTATCAGAGTAGCAAGGAAAACAAACCTCTTGATCTGAGCGAGAATCACCCACTAGGAGGCATTAACCAGCTACTTTTTAAAGCCGCATTGGCTCCTTTTCACCACTAGGGAGCACTAAAGTAGTAATTTACTAGGCTGTCATAAAGAACTAATGAAGTTTCTCCAAAAGGTAAATTATATTTCAAAGAATATTCACTGGGATATTATAATTTAATATAAAAATTATTGTTGATGTGGTGTGTGACACTAGCTGATGATAAACTTGTTTGGATAAGCTCTTACGTCTTTTTTTTTTTTTTGTCTCCACTACCAAGAAGACAGCTTCTGAATCTTAACAGATTTGCAGTATTACTCTGGCCACTGCGATGAGCAACTACACTTATATAAGATATATAATTCAATTTTAATGAATGGCAGTAAGCTATTCTTTTGTTTTAGGATTGCTAGTTAATAAATTTAATTATCATGCTGAATTATTTTTAACTGTTTCCTTCTGAGATGTTGTACACATCTGACAATAATCTGAATAATATTCAGTAGCTGTAGCTAATATTTAGAAATCACTTGTGTAAAACCTATATATGTTTGTGTGGATATGGGGTGTGTGTGTATGTGTGTAACTGATAAATAAACCAATGTGAAAAGTAATGTGTTTATATTCTACCTCAAATGTGATATCATTATATATGTGATAACCATATATATATATAGTTCTCTCTATATATATATGAGAATATATATAGAGAGATAGATCTACATCTTTCTATATTTATATCTATATAGATACAGAGAGATATACCTACATATGTATACATAGATATGTATCTATATATCTAATAGATATATATGTATAGAGAGAGAGATAGATGGATACATATATGTCTATATAGATATAGAAAGACATAGATTTATTTATCTATAGATAGCTATAGATATATCTAGATATTTTATATTTATATAGAGAGACATAAAGCAAAATAACCTAACAAAATTATCTGTAAAATATCTACATTTGAGTGCTATTTTATACTGATAAACTCTCTAAGGTAAACTAGCTATAAAATACAATTCTAGATCACAGATTTATTGTGTAACAGTGTAAATTATTAATGAGTTCAATACTGGACAAAGTTTACCAAAAATTTGAACTTGGAATAGTTCATTTAAAGTTTTTTCTATCTCTGTTAGACATCCAGAACAGCAGCTTATTTAAGGTACTCTAGTTTGTAATAATAAAATGGGGAAAAAACAATGCATCTGCATTAAAAAGGCAGGAACCTATATTTGTCTGTTGTGTTATTTTGCCTTAATTTTCTTTCTACATTAAAGAATTTGGCTACAGAAATGAAATTAAGTTCTAAGCCTGATAGAGATTTTCTTAGCCCCTCTGCTTCAAAGACAATCTATACTTCCACTAAGATCCGTGGCAAGAAAGGGAAAAATTCAAAACAGTAAAAAGAAGTGAAAAAGACTCAAACACACAGTATTTTTATATTCTATGAGTGAATCATGCCTAGAGAGTATTTTTTTCTGAGAAATGTATGTAATTCTCAGTTTTTCATTTAATGATATTCATTTATTTCAAAATATACTCTAACATTTTTAAATATTTTGAATAGATATAGTTCCCCTTTTTTTGAAAATAAAGATTTTTCTGTGGAGTTTGCTGAGACTTCTTCCTCATCTTGATGACATGCTTCTTAACTTTTAACTGTCAAACACATACCAAACGCTATTAGGTGTGATGCCACATTAGGACTCATATAAGAATCAAGGCTTGGTGCGATGGCTCATGCTTGTAATCCCAGCACTTTGGGAGGCCAAGGCAGGCGGATCACCTGACGTCAGGAGTTTGAGACCAGCCTGACCAACATGGTGAAACCCCGTCTCTACTAAAAATACAAAAAAATTAACCAGCCATAGTGGTGAATGCCTGTAATTCCAGCAATTTGGGAGGCTGAGGCAGGAGAATCGCTTGAACCCGGGAGGTGGAGGTTGCAGTGAGCTGAGATCATGCCATTTCACTCCAGTGTGGGCAATAAGAGCAAAACTGTCTCAAAAAAAAAAAAAAAATCAGACAGGTCTTATGCTAACTGGGAGGTCAATAGATTGCTCTATGCCAATAACTCACATTTTCTTTCTATCTCACTCCTGACTTGAGTTAAATTTAGCTAGAGATGAGAGACAGAAACAAGTATGTTAAATGATCATATAAGGTATCAATGACTGCTAGCAGCTTAATTGATTCTCCACCTTCTCTTGCCTAATGATATTTGAATTTTATATAAAAATACAGGGGTCAATGGTTTAACCCAAATAGATTGAGTTCTAATTTAAAACTTGAGGCACTATGACACAGAAGGAAAATGTGCTTGAGACCAAAGACTTCCTGGCATGAATCAAAAAGGTATGTAGATAAACCCCTATTTCAATACTGTTAAGATCTGCAAACTCTACAAACTCTGTCTTAGACTACAGAATTATATCATATATGTGAGTGAATTGTGGCCTGTGGACAAAGAGGTTAAATGAATTGTTCAGAATTCTTGAGGTTGACTTTAGTGCTATTTTTCCACACCATATGGCTGCAAATTTGGTTAATCAGTCCCATTATAAGTTGACAAAAATTGTGGGAATTTTTACATGACAAACTAGCAGAAACTGGTGCAAGTTAGAATATTCTATTTAGCAATAGAGACAGTGAACCAATAGATATTTATAAAAAGAACTAGGCAAAAAATAATGCTAACTAGGGTTTTAAGGTTAAGTGTCCTAGATATGATAGTATAAATATTTTCTTTGTTAATGTTCAGAGTAAGGCTGTAGAGATTCTACATGAATATGTTACTATTCTACAGCATATCTCTGGAAAGGAATATTCCATTCATATTAAAAGCATTTTTTTAAAAAAAGAGACAATTTTATTTTTTTCCAGAAAATTAATTTGAAATTAGTTTAACAGATTTAATCTTTGGGAAAAGCAAATGAAATAACTGAAACTCTCACAAATTTCATTTGGCAGGAGAGCTCCTAAACACAAGAACTCTGGCCTTTCCTCATGCTTTCTTATAAACCCAAACCATGGACTTCCAGGGATAGTGACATCTACAGGATGCACCAAAAAAAAAAAAAAAAAAAATGCCTGCATGAAAAGTTATTACTATTCCTGTCTACCAACACAGAGGCATCAGAGCGGGCCTAGGAAATTAGATCCATAATTGTAACTAGGGTAAATGATAGAGCTATGCTAATTTTGCTGCCTGTCCTTCTACGTGAAACATGAGTAGTGATTGGACAAAGAAGGAGAGAAGTAACACCAATCACAAGTTTACTATATGCCGAGCACTTTGCACGTAGTAACTCATTCATTTTAGCACACAATGTATATCATTATCCACCATATAAAGAAAAAGAGTAAATAATTTGCCAAAAGTGGCACAGATACGAAATGAGTGTTAGATTTGAAATTTGAAACTGCGTTAGTCTGGCTTCCAGCCTATTTCCTTTTAGCTATAGCATATGTTCTCCACTCCTGACTTGAATGTAATTATTGGCAGTTATATATATGAGTAATACATATAAGTTTATAATATCACACTATGAGTTGTATGTGTGTATGTGTTTATACACAGATATATGCAGACTGTTTTCTCTATTGATAACACTGACTTTCCCTCTTAGTTCCTGGATTTCTACCAGTTAGTCTTATTTTACATGTAGCAAGAAAGAGCTTTGAAACTTAACCCTTTGATTAGTCCCTAATTCAAGAAATGTGTCTGAACTCGCTTACCCTGTGATATAATACAATTGATAAAAGAAAACCAGAAAACAGTGATGTATTCACAGAAGGTGAAGTTTTGGCAGAATTTGAGAAAAGTTAAACACTGGAAGACAAAACAGGGTCCCAAGTTATTTTTATAATGCCACATCATTAATTTTGAAGTGACTTTCCAAATTGCTAACCACATCTGCATTCAGATTATATTTTTTAGTAAAAGGATATATTTTAAGTTCAAACATGAGTGATATTGAGTTGTCTACACCTCTTCTCCGTTTTGTTCATGTAGATAACCAAGAGTAGACTACAGACAAATATACTGAAACACATTCAATGTACCAGTAACAGTTAATATATACACAGATACAAATGCAATAAAGAGACCTTAGAGTCACTATAATTCAATAATGATTGAAAAAATAATTATGATAGCCTTTACATATTCCTAAAATGTGTCATTTTGTGTGGGATTTTCAAGAGCTCATAAGAAAAAATATATATACCCTCTAATTTTATCTAAAGTCAAATCAGATTACAATAAAGTTTAAGCTTTATAAATGCCTAGATATTTCAAGGAATGATATACTGCAGATAGAAAAAACAAATGCATTCAAAAGTTAATCCAACATTAAAGGACCACCATTTCCTGCAGAGTGAAAACATAGAAAGATTTGCAAAAAGGCAAAGTAAATAAAATGACCACTAGATCTATTGATAATATTGTTAAGACAGTATGATACACTTTAATGATTAGTTATATAAGTATGGTTTCTTGGCCATGTAGGAAAAAGGAGAAAAAGAAGGTCAATAAACATAATCATCATGCATGCTCTATAAGCTAATGTTTAAGAATTAGAAGAAATCTTAAACTTAATGGGAACCATTATAATTGCAATAGTTATCTAGCTAATCCTAGCTATGACTAGCCAAATTCAGCATTAGTATTAAGAATTAAAGTCTGGCCCAACAGTCTATGGCCTTAATAGCACTAAACCATTCTATTTCAAATTACATTTTAGTTTTATGCCTCATTAATTGAACACTTACATCAAATTTTAACATTAGACTTAAATTCATTGTAGAGTCACATGCACAGTTTCACTGGCATTGCAAGCAGTTCTATATTTTGTTTCTTTCCTATAATGAATTATTACTGCATAAAAAGGAAATGTTTCCCAATTAGAATTCAATTGAGAGAGATCAGAGGGAAAAAGTTTAGGCCAAAAAGAACCTTCATGGTATTAGGAAAAGGTGACAACACTTTAGATGTGCAAAGAAAAAACTTGGGAAAAGAGAGAATATTCAAATAGGACATTCTCAAGAGGGATTAGATAAGGTTTCAGATTCTGGACATACTTTCAAAGGTTATAACTCTACCCCAAAATGCAGAAAATGTCTTCCTAATGTTAATTCAAAATTGTGTACACTGGAAACATGTTTATCAATTTATTACAAGTGTTTAGCATGCATAATGGCAATGGATCAGATTCTCTACATTTCATTTAAGAAAACACAGGGCAAGAGATTTGGATTTAAATCATTGACTCATTTTGCATTTTGATTAAAGGTCTATAATAAATGCATTTCAAAGATTAGGTTATTTTAAATTGCTTTTGGCACCTAAACAGATTTGGCTGCCACACTACTATTGACAACGAAACCACTTGATTTTTGCTTGTTATTTTGGTTTTTGTTTTTATTCATTTAATACAATTGAAATTATGCATCCCTAGCAAAGTCCTTTTACAAAGTCCTATCGAGTTCAGGTAGCTATTTCATGAAAATGTATTATTATAAGATTACACAGTTAGTGATATTAGTAGATCAATATACATTTATTTTTTCCTATTACTGTCCAGAGGAATAGCCCTGGCTTAGGAGACAGGCAAAATGAGTATGTTCAGTAATGTTAGTCTATATAAAAATATCTCAAGAAGCTAGGCCATTATCATTAGTCATAACAAGAATGTCTCCTGGAATGTGTAAGTCAAAAGAAAGTTTATGTGGCAGATTTATGTAAGGAAACTTACAATAGTGCCTGCCCACAAACCATGCAATTTGGAAACAGCCAAGAAACAAAACCATAGAGGAGGAGGGATAAATACAACATGTATTAGGGGTTATTATGCAACTACAAAGATTCAATATGACCCTGGCAATATAGCAAAAAATAGTTATGAAAAAGAAGCTATTTCTTATGCTCAGTAGCTAATTTTCAAACATAGGTACCTGTATTTGAAACTTTGAGCATTTCACACATTTTTCTGTATCTGAAAAAAAAATGGATCCAGACTGATATTGTATATCAATATAGCTGAAAACAGTTAATATAAAGGTAGCCAAAAGCAAAATTCAATAAGAATACTCAAAAAGGATATTATTCTCATTGCTGACAAAGTAATTCGGATGTACATTTTGCTCATATAGGAGAAGAATAATTTACTGTTCAATTTTCCTAGACAGGATGAAATATCTATAGTAATATGATTTTATAAAGGTTTTAATTAAATAAAAAGCTAGATTAAAGTGTCTAGATCAAACTGTAGGTATAATTAGAAACTTTAGATTAATATATTACTCCATTTTGACACTATATATTTCGATATCTAGCAGTTAATTAAATCTGCTTTTTACAAAATTTATGACAAAAACATCATATACTTCCATTTTTAAACTTTCAAGGGAATTAGATCTATTACAATAACACATATCTTTTAATATTCTGTCCTGGAAAATTAAGAAATACATACCCTTCAGGATAAATACATTGAATATAAGGAGACATAAGAAAAGTACATAAAATATTCCTCATGATTTTATTATTACTATGAACTAGAAAATACCTAAACATATTAATATGATTTGATGGAAAATAATTGTTGACAGTAGTGGTAGTATAAAAGTTCTTATGTTCCAGTCCATAATTCATATGCTATGACTCATTGAATATATAATATTCATAATATAATATATAATATATGTCCCCATTTGTGGGCATTTGATTGGGACTACCACATATTATACATTTTTAAAGGCAACAATATGAAAATTCTAGAGACAGTTTTAAATTATATGAATAGACTAGTGAACATACAACCAAAATAATTATAGTTTAAATGTTGGGCATGACCATCATATGGCCTAATTTATGTTGAAGATAGAATATTTATAATTATTGAACCCATTTAAACAAGGATACATAATATCAAGTCTTGAAATGCATGCTCTTTTTTTTTCTTTTTAACTTACTGCTTTGTAAGTTCTCTTTTGTCCAGCGTGTTTCCGAATTTGTTCTCCATTTGGTCCCGTTTCCACATGCATCGAATAAATAATGTCAAAGAAATCTTCAACCACAGCTACCCGTCGTAAAGACAGCTTCTCATCTACCCCTACGCCATCCTGGAAACAAAACAACAACAACAAAAACCCATAAGATTAATAAACTAATTTGCATTTAATACACAAATTGTTTAAAACAAAATGTTTTTATAACCTCAACAAAATCATCTATATAGGAAACGTCAAAAATTCATGAATGAATATTTCAATATTTTATGCATTACTTACATACAGAACTTGGAAAAACATGAGAGAAGACATTTGGCATAGTTAATATTGAATAAATCATGCTTACCCATCAATTCCATCTTTTAAGTTTTTATAATGACTTATTTGTTGCCATCAGTAAGACTTTCTTAAATTATTTTAAAATATATTTTGAGGCCCAGTAATTTTTTATTGTAATAATTATATTCTAGATATTTATTAATTCATCCAAACAATATTGAGTTGCTGGGCCCTGGAAATTGTAATTTGAGAAATGAAAAAAATGATACAGAGTTATCCTAGGTTATTGCATAACCTAGGAAAGAAAACACATTTATTATTCTATCAGTATTGGTCTAAAGAACAATATGTGGTAAAGGTTAAAAACATGAGCTCTAGAAATTATCTATGTGAAATTTAGATCTTCTACTTGGAAGCAGCATATTTTGTGCAAATCACTTAAACTTCTCTAAATTTCAGTTTTTCTCTCCTATAAAATAAACAGCCCACTACACAAAACTGTTGTAAGAATTAAATGAAATGACATATTTAAAGGATGTAATCCAATGTTTACCATATAATGAACCCTCAGTAATTGGTGGCTCTTGTCATTTTCAGGACCATGATAAAAAATATGCAAAGTACTATAAGAATTAAGAGAAAATATCACCTTCTGTTGAAGTAGATTCCAGGAAGAAATATAATTTAACACAGGTTGGAGTTGGAGTCAGGCAAAAGCCATTTTGCTGGGAAGTACAGCAAAGAACAAAGAGTTTTCATGGATAATAGAGAGGAGTAAGAAATAAGTTTGGAATGAGATAATAAAGTTAATCTTACATGACTGCAACATGAAAGGGCTTCCTGCTTGCAAACACACACATACACATACACACACACACACATACACAGACACACACAGACACACACACACACACACACACACTTCTTATTTGGACCCTGTGATATAATTTGAAGTAACATAACATAGCCATTAACCCCAGCATACAGCACAAGAGAGTGATTAATCTGGGCAAAATCATTATGCAGTGAGATGGCAAGAGTTTATTTGAACAGTAACCCCAGCAGACTGAGGTCACTGCAAAAACAAAAGTAAGTCACCTGGTGCTTTCTGTTAGTTTTTTGTTATTTATTTATTTATTTTTCTGACTTACGGTAAGCCTTGTGAGTAGTGGTGGCTGAAGCAACATATTCAAACAACTATATATAGGAAATCACATGTTAGGTCAAAGAGCTAAAAACACAATTTCATATGCCTCCTCCTGACCTATCCCCTATACCTGAGAGAATAACCACCTTTCCTAGGCTGAAAACTCAAATTCTAACTGTACCCACTAGTAAAACCACCCATAAAACTTTGTCTTCTTTGTTCCCAGCCATGAAATTTGTACAGTCTCCAGCAAAGGAACTGAGAGGGTTCCTTTGCTGGAAAAACAAAAAATATGATAATCTTTTACACTTAGTCTGTATTTATTGTTTATGGGAATAAATATATATTTGTCCTTTAATTCATTCACATGTTCACTCATTTTTCTAGCTAAATACTCAACTGTGAGTGATGTGGGGATCACAGTCTACTTACTCATTTTATCAATGAGTATTCAACAAGGCCCAGATACTACTAAACCCTCTGCTAGTAGCTGGAGTTAGCAAGATGTGTAAGACAGATAATTGAGGCATTTGTGAAGCTTACAGTTTAATGCAGAAAATAGGTATTAAATGGTTGCTAGGGTAGTATACTAATTTCTTATGGATTCTCTAACAACTTACTATAAAACGAGTGGTTTTCAAAAAGAGTACTTTATTTTCTCATAATCCTGGAGGCCAGAAGTCCAAAATCAAAATGTCCACAGAGCTATACTCTTTCTGGAAGCTCTAGGAGAGAACCCATTCTTTGCCTCTTCCAGCTTCTGGTGCTTGACAGCATTTCACAGCTTGAGGCTGCATTATATTACCATTGTCTCTTCTGTGCATCTCTCCTCTGCGTTTTTCTCTCTGGTGAGGACCCTTATGATGAGATTTAGAGCCTAATCGGATAATCCAAAGTAATCTTCTCAAGATGCTTAATAATATCTACAAAGGTCCTTATACCAAACAAGATAATGTTTACAAGTTTCAAGAATTAGGACTTGGTATCTTAGGGTGGCCATTATTCAACCAACTACCAATGGGTATGAGTTAGAGCATAGGAGATACAAATTGTGCCATAGGAGCATACATTTGAAAAGTTTCACAAGCATTTCTTAACAGTCAACATTGTCTCAAGAAATTGGAAGTTCAGTGTTTGTCAGGATAATATTAAAATCACATATTTGTGGAGGAAAACTGTCTATTATCTTCTTGTTATGTGGACCTGTTTACTCTCAACTATGATTTAAGCACAATACACCTGTACTCTATAAGTAAAAATCAAAAATGCCTTCAGAGGTTAGGTCTACCATATAAATCAGCCAAGTATCGTGAGTTAGACAGTAAGGTATAATTAAGTCATTCAGAAACTGGAAGAAATATATTTAATGAGCTTACAGCTCAACAAACCCAAAGTTTCAAAAACGCAAAAAACAAAAAAGTAAATAGACACAGTACAGTAGAAATTAAAACCAAAGGCAAAGACAAAAGTCTTGAAAGCACCAGGAGATAAAAGACCCATCACATATAAGTTAACCCCAATTACAATTAACTTCGCAAAAGAAACAAAGGAGGTCAGAATGCAATGGGATGACATATTCAAATTGCTAAATGTAAAAAAAACTGTCAACCAGGAATCTTATAGCCAGAGAAACCTATCTTTCAAAAATTAAGGTGAAGGCCAGATGCAGTGACTCACACCTGTAATCTCAGCAATTTGGGAGGCGGGGGGGGGGTGTGGATCACCTGAGGTCAGGAGTTCGAGACCAGCCTGACCAACATGGAGAAACTCCATCTCTACTAAAAATACAAAATTAGCTGGGTGTGGTGGTACGTGCCTGTAATCCCAGCTACTTGGGAGGCTGAGGCAGGAGAATAGCTTGAACCTGGGAGGTGGAGGTTGCGGTGAGCCAAGATCACACCATTGCACTCCAGCTTGGGCAACAAGAGCAAAACTCTGTCTCAAAAAAAAAAAAAAAATGTGAAATACACTATCCCAGATGAACAAAACTGAGAGAATTCAATGCTAGTAGACATAACATATGATAATGCTAAAGGAAGTTATTTGGGCTGAAGGTAAATGACATCAGACAGTAATTCAAATTCACATGAAAATATCCAGAGCACCAGTAAAGGTAAAAATGATATAATATAATACAAATTAATATAATGTAATATAATATATTAATGTTAAAGACAGTATAATTGCATATTTGTTCTTGAATGACTTAAAAGGCAACTGGATAAAACAATAGGTAATTGATTTATTGGAATAATAACATACAGAAACGTAACACACTTGACAATAACAGAGAAAAGGGGCAGAAACAAAGGTGTATTGGAGTTTGGAGTAAGGAAATGATAGCTTATGGTGATGCAGATCCGCACATAGAAAGAAAGAGAACCAAAAAGGTCAAATAAGAGAGTTGGCCAGGCTCAGTGGCTCAGGCCTGTAATTCGAGCTCTTTGGGAGGCTAAGGCAGGCAGATCATGAGGTCAGGAGTTCAAGACCCGCCTGGCCAATATGGTGAAACCCCTTCTCTACTAAAAAATACAAAAGTTAGCTGGGTGTGGTGGCATCTACCTGTAGTCCCAGCTACTCAGGAGGCTGAGGCAGGAGAGTCGCTTGAACCTGGGAGGTGTAGGTTGCAGTGAGCTGAGATCACGCCACTGCACTCCAGCCCGAGCCACAGAGTAAGACTTTGCCTCAAAATATATATATACTTTTCTACTTTCTTCCCTCAGCTTCTTTAAAACACATAAGATTATAAACAGCAATAGTTATAACCATATATTGTTGTATTTTAACATATATAGATGTTTTACATGTGTGTGTCCGTTTTATGACTTATCAGCCATAGAACAAAATATATATCAGTCACAGAACAAAAAAGTGGGGAAAAATATAGCTATATAAAATTAAAATTTCTTTACTTGGTTGTAACCAAAATACTATATATCTGAAGTAGATTCTGATAATTTCGAATGTATATTGTATGCTCAAGAGCAACCACTAAAATATAATTTAAAAATATAATTAAAAAAAGAGACTCATTTCATAGTAATAAAAGGTTCAATTCACCAGACAGACAAAACAACGATCAACATATATGGACCCAATAAGAGACTCCAAGTGACACACACACACACACACACACACACACACACATACACACACACACATCGATGAAGCAAAAACAGAATTAAAGGGAGAAATAGACAATTCAACAATAATAGCTGGAAACGTAAAAGCTCACCTTCCAAAGTAGAACAATTAGGCAGAAGATATATAAGGAAATACAAGACTTGAACAATACTTAAAAATTAAAAAAAAACTAATAGACATACATAGAACACTCTACAAAACAGTAACACATTTTTCATGAGAGACCTCATGCTATCATAAAACAAGCCTCAATAAATTTAAGGGATTGAAAATATATTTTACATGTTTTATGACCAAAATGGAATTAAATTAGAAATTAATGACACAAGGATATTTGGGAAAACTACAAATATAAAGAAATGAACATACTTCTGAAAACTAATTGGTCAGACGAATCCAAAGGAAAACTAGAAATACTTTGAGATGAATGAAAACAAAGACACAACATGCCCAAACCAGTGCTAAATGCCTGTATTAAAAAATAAGAAAAATTTCAAATCAGACTTATCTTTTCACCTTAGTAACCAGAAAAAGAGTAAACTAAAATCGAGCAGAAGGGAGAGAATATGTAAAAACTTGATGTGAAACAAATGAAATGGAGAGTAGAAAACAATGGACAAAATCAGCAAAACCAAAAGGCAATATGTGAAAACAACTTTTTAAATGACAAAGTTTAAGCTCTACTTATATAAAAATGTAAAAAGAGGAGGGAAGACTCAAATTACTAAAATTAGGAATAAAAGAAGGATCATTATTGACCTTACAAAAATAAAAGAATCACAAAAACCCATAAACAAGTGTATGTCAACAAATTAGAATTAATAATATAAAATTAACAATTCCTAGAAAGACTTAAATTACTGATAATGGCTGACAAAAAATTTATAGGCCTATCACAAGTATAAAGACAAAATTAGTAATTGAAAAAGCTATTCACAGCGGGGTGCGGTGGCTCGTGCCTGTAATCCCTGCACTTTGGGAGGCTGAGACGGGTGGATCACGAGGTCAGAAGATTGAGATCATCCTGGCTAACACAGTGAAACCCTGTCTCTACTAAAAATACAAAAAATTAGCCAGGTGTGGCAGTGGGCGCCTGTAGTGCCAGCTACTTGGGAGGCTGAGGCAGGAGAATGGCATGAACCTGGGAGGCCAGAGCTCGCAGTGAGCTAAGATCACACCACTGCACTCCAGCCTGGGTGACAGAGCGAGACTCCATCTCAAAAAAAAAAAAAAAAAAAAAAAAAAAAGCTTTTCACACACAGAAGCAGCCCAGGCCCAGACAGCCTCACTGAACCAAACATTCAAAGAATCAATGGAATTCATCACAAACTCTTTTAAAGCAATAGGTGACAAAACACTTCCCAAATTATCCAATGAGGCCAGCATTATCTTGATACAAAAATCAAATATATCACAGGATAAAAAAGATATACAAAACAATATATTTTATGAATATAGATACAAAAATCCTCAATAAAATACTAGCAAACCAAATCCAACCCATTTACAAGTTATTATATACCACAATCAAGTAGGATTATCCCAGGAATGCAAGGTTAGTTTAATACAATGAAATGAATTAATTTAGTATATTAATACAATAAAGGACACAAGCATATTATTATTTCCATAGATCCAGGAAAAAACTCATTTGACAAAAGCCAACATACTTCCCTGACAAAAATTCTAGGTAAATTAGGAATAGAAAGGAATCTCCTCAACTTCATGAGGGACATCTACAAAAACCTCCCATAACTAACATCTTATTTAATTGTGAGAGACTGAATGCTTTCCTCCTAAAAATAAAAGCCAAACAAGAATGTGTGCTCTAGCCACATCTATTTAACATCATACTGGTGAATCTAGCCAGGAAAATTAATCAGGGAAAAGACAGAAAATACACCAAATTGGAAAGGAAGAAGTAAAAATATCTTTGTAGATGCTTTGTGTGTCACGAATTACATGATCTCATACATAGAAAATTCTAAGGAATCCATTAAAAAACTGTTAGAACTAATAAATGAGTTCCAGTCAATATTAAAAATCAATTGTAGTTTTTATTAGCAATGAACAATCTGAAAATGAAGGGGGAAAAATAATTTCTTTTATAAGGGTTTCAAAACACTAAAATACTTAGGAATGATTTAGATATAATGTTAAAAAAGGTGTAAGACTTATACACTGAACATTATAAAACATTGCTGAAAATATTTAATATGAGCTAAATAAACTGAAATACACCTTACATTTATAGACTAGAAGACAATATAAACCTTATTTTGCAGGATCATTGAAATCACTACCAAAATTCCAAATAGCTTTTCATGAAAATTGACAAGTTGGCCTTAAAATTTATATGTAAATTCAAGGAAACGAGATTAGCCAAAATAGCCTTTAAAAAAAAGAAATTCGGAGTTCATATACTTCTTAATTTCAAAGCTTACTACACTAAAGTCTTTATTAGATAGTGTGGTATTGGCATGTGAATTGACATATAGATCAGTGGAATAAAATTGAGACTTCAGAAATAAAGCCTTCCGTTTATTCAATTCACCTTCAAAAGACATGTCAAAACAATGCAGTAGGAAAAGAATTTAACAAATAATGCCAGGACAACTATATACCCAAATGAAAAGGAATAGTCAGGTCCCTACCTCAACCCATACATAAAAATTAAATTAAATGATCAATGTAAATGTAAGAGCTAAAACTCAAAATTTGTACAAGGTTACACAGAAGTAAATGTTTGTAACCTTGGGTAATGCAAAGTCCTCATAACCGCCAAAATTAAAAGCAACAAAAGGAAAAATTATAAATTGAACTACAAAAATATTTAAAATGTTTATGATGCAAATAATACCATCAGAAAGTGAAATGACATCTCATACAAATGGGAGAAAATATTTGGAAATCATATATCTAATAAAGGACTTACATCCATAATATATGAAAACACAACTCAGTAATAGAAAGTCAAATAACCCAATTTAAAAACTGTTAAAGAATTTGAACAGACATTTCTCCAAAAAGATGTTTAAATGACAAACAAGCACAAGAAAAAATGCTTAATATAATTCGTGATTAGATAAATGCAAATCAAAATAACAATGAAACACTACTTCACATGCACTAGGATTGCTACATTAAATAACAAGTATTGGCAAGGATCTGGAAAAATTGGAATCCTCATACATTGCTGGTGGGAATGCAAAATAATGCAGTTGCTTTGAAAACAGACTGGCAGTAACAAAAAGTTAAACATAGACTTACCAGACGACTTGGTAAGCCAAAATCATGAATATATGAAATACACACACACACACACACACACACACACACATGCACACATACACACATTCAAAAGGAATAACATAAGTTCACCCAAAATATATTATACATGAATATTAATAGCAGCATATGTGTAATATCCAAAAAGTGGGAACTCAAATGTCCCTGAACTGAAAAATGTATAAGCAAAATGTGGCATAACCATACAAAGGAATATCTTTCTACCATAAAGAGAAATGAAGTACTGATTCATCCATGGATAAACCTTGAAGACATTAAGTTTCATGAAAGAGGCCAGACATAAAAGACCACATAGTGTATGATTCAATTTATATGAAATGTAGAAAATAGGCAAATGTATATAGATAGAAATAGGGCCAGATGTGGCAGCTCACGCCTGTAATCCCAATGCTTTGGGAGGCTGCAGAAGGTGGATCTCTTGAGCCCAAGAGTTTTAGACATAGTGAGACCCTCATCGCTACAAAAAATATAAATAAATTGGCTGGGCATGGTGACACATGCCTGTAGTCCCAGATGCTCAGGAGGCTAGGTTGTAGGATCACTTGAGCCCATAAGGTTGAAGCTGCAGTGAGTCATGATTGTGTCCCTGCATTTCAGCCTTGGCAACAGGGTGAGAAACTACCTCAAAAAAATAAAAATAAAAATAATGACAGTAGTTTATTGCTTATTTAGAACTGGGGAGGAGAAAAAAATAAGGACTGGCTGTTAATAGCCACAAAGTATCTTTTAGGAGGGACAAAATGTTCCAAAATTAGAGGATGGTGGTTGTACAACGTTCTGAACATACTAAAAATATTGAATTATACACTTTATATGAGTACTTTTATAATATGTGAGTTCTGCAAACAGGGACAATTTGACTTCCTCTTTTCCTAATTGAATACCCTTTATTTCTTTCTCCTGCCTGATTGCCCTGGCCAGAACTTCCAAGACTATGTTGAATAGGAGTGGTGAGAGACGGTATCCCTGTCTTGTGCCAGTTTTCAAAGGGAATACTTCCAGTTTTTGCCCATTCAGTATCATATTGGCTGTGGGTTTGTCATAAATAGCTCTTATTATTTTGAGATATGTCCCATCAATACCTAATTTATTGAGAGTTTTTAGCATGAAGGGCTGTTGAATTCTATCAAAGGCCTTTTCTGCATCTATTGAGATAAACATGTGGCTTTTGTCTTTGGTTCTGTTTATATGCTGGATTACATTTATTGATTTGCATATGTTGAACCAGCCTTGCATCCCAGGGATGAAGCCCACTTGATTATGGTGGATAAGCTTTTTGATGTGCTGCTGGATTTGGTTTGCCAGTATTTTATTGAGGATTTTTGCATTGATGTTTATCAGGGATATTGGTCTAAAATTCTCTTTTTTGGTTGTGTCTCTGCCAGGCTTTGGTATCAGGATGATGCTGGTCTCATAAAATGAGTTAGGGAGGATTCCCTCTTTTTCTATGGATTGGAATAGTTTCAGAAGGAATGGTACCAGCTCCTCCTTGTACCTCTAGTAGAATTCGGCTGTGAATCTGTCTGGTCCTGGACTTTTTTCGGTTGGTAAGCTATTAATTATTGCCTCAATTTCAGAGCCTGTTCTTGGTCTATTCAGAGATTCAACTTCTTCCTGGTTCAGTCTTGGGAGGGTGTATGTGTCCAGGAATTTATCTATTTCTTCTAGATTTTCTAGTTTATTTGCGTAGAGGTGTTTATAGTATTCTCTGATGGTAGTTTGTATTTCTGTGGGATCGGTGGTGATCTCCCCTTTATCATTTTTTATTGCGTCTATTTGATTCTTCTCTCTTTTCTTCTTTATTAGTCTTGCTAGCGGTCTATCAATTTTGTTGATCTTTTTAAAAAACCAGCTCCTGGATTCATTGATTTTTTGGAGGGTTTTTTTGTGTCTCTATATCCTTCAGTTCCGCTCTGATCTTAGTTATTTGTTGCCTTCTGCTAGCTTTTGAATGTGTTTGCTCTTGCTTTTCTAGTTCTTTTAATTGTGATGTTAGGGTGTCAATTTTAGATCTTTCCTGCTTTCTCTTGTGGGCATTTAGTGCTATAAACTTCCCTCTACACACTGCTTTAAATGTGTCCCAGAGATTCTGGTATATTGTGTCTTTGTTCTCATTGGTTTCAAAGAACATCTTTATTTCTGCCTTCATTTTGTTATGTACCCAGTAGTCATTCAGGAGCAGGTTGTTCAGTTTCCATGTAGTTGAGCAGTTTTAAGTGAGTTTCTTAATCCTGAGTTCTAGTTTGATTACACTGTGGTCTGAGAGACAGTTTGTTATAATTTCTGTTCTTTTACATTTGCTGAGGAGTGCTTTACTTCCAACTATGTGGTCAATTTTGGAATAAGTGTGATATGGTGCTGAGAAGAAGGTATATTCTGTTGATTTGGGGCAGAGAGTTCTGTAGATGTCTATTAGGTCTGCTTGGTGCAGAGCTGAGTTCGATTCCTGGATATCCTTGTTAACATTCTGTCCCGTTGATCTGTCTAATGTTGACAGTGGGGTGTTAAATTCTCCAACTATTATTGTGTGGGAGTCTCAGTCTCTTTGTATGTCTCTAAGGACTTGCTTTATGAATCTGGGTGCTCCTGTATTGGGTGCATATATATTTAGGATAGTTAGCCCTTCTTGTTGAATTGATCCCTTTACCATTATGTAATGGCCTTCTTTGTCTCTTTTGATCTTTGTTGGTTTAAGGTCTGTTTTATCAGAGACTAGGATTGCAACCCCTGCCTTTTTTTGTTTTCCATTTGCTTGGTAGATCTTCCTCCATCCCTTTATTTTGAGCCTATGTGTGTCTCTGCACATGAGATGGGTCTCCTGAATAGAGCACACTGATGGGTCTTGACTCTGTATCCAATTTGCCAGTCTGTGTCTTTTAATTGGAGCATTTAGCCCATTTACATTTAAGGTTAATCTTGTTATGTGTGAATTTGATCCTGTCATTAGGATGTTAGCTGGGTATATTGGTCGCTAGTTGATGCAGTTTCTTCCTAGCATCAATGGTCTTTACAATTTGGCATGTTTTTGCAGTGGCTGATACTGGTTGTTCCTTTCCATGTTTAGTGCTTCCTTCAGGAGCTCTTGTAGGGCAGGCCTCGTGGTGACAAAATCTCTCAGCATTTGCTTGTCTGACAATGATTGTATATCTAGAAAACCCTATTGTCTCTGCCCAAAATCTCCTTAAGCTCATAAGCAACTTCAGCAAAATCTCAGGATACAAAATCAATGTGCAAAAATCACAAGCATTCTTATACACCAATAATAGACAAACAGAGAGCCAAATCATGAGTGAACTCCCATTCACAACTGCTTCAAAGAGAATAAAATACCTAGGAATCCAACTTACAAGGGAAGTGAAGGACCTCTTCAAGAACTACAAACCACTGCTCAACGAAATCAAAGAGGACACAAACAAATGGAAAAACATTCCATGCTCATGGATAGGAAGAATCAATATCATGAAAATGGCCATACTGCCCAAGGTAATTTATAGATTCAATGCCATCCCCATCAAGCTACCAATGACTTTCTTCACAGAATTGGAAAAAACTACTTTAAAGTTCATATGGAACCAAAAAAGAGCCCGCATTGCCAAGTCAATCCTAAGCCAAAAGAACAAAGCTGGAGGCATCACACTACCTGACTTCAAACTATACTATAAGGCTACAGTAACCAAAACAGCATGGTACTGGTACCAAAACAGAGATATAGATCAATGGAACAGAACAGAGCCCTCAGAAATAATACCACACATCTACAACCATCTGATCTTTGACAAACCTGACAAAAACAAGAAATGGGGAAAGGTTCCCTATTTAATAAATGGTGCTGGGAAAACTGGCTAGCTATACGTAGAAAGCTGAAAGTGGATGCCTTCCTTACACCTTATACAAAAATTAATTCAAGATGGATTAAAGACTTAAATGTTAGACCTAAAACCATGAAAACCTTAGAAGAAAACCTAGGCAATACCATTCAGGACATAGGCATGGGCAAGGACTTCATGTCTAAAACACCAAAAGCAATGGCAACAAAAGCCAGAATTGACAAATGGGATCTAATTAAACTAAAGAGCTTCTGCACAGCAAAAGAAACTACCATCAGAGTGTACAGGCAACCTACAGAATGGGAAAATTTTTTGCAATCTACTCATCTGACAAAGGGCTAATATCCAGAATCTACAAAGAACTCAAACAAATTTACAAAAAAACCAAACAACCCCATCAAAAAGTGGGCAAAGGATATGAACAGACACTTCTCAAAAGAAGACATTTTTGCAGCCAACAGACACATGAAAAAATGCTCATCATCACTGGCCATCAGAGCAATGCAAATCAAAACCACAATGAGATACCATCTCACACCAGTTAGAATGGTGATCATTAAAAAGTCAGGAAACAACAGGTGCTGGAGAGGATGTGGAGAAACAGGAACACTTCTAAGCTGTTGGTGGGACTATAAACTAGTTCAACCATTGTGGAAGTCAGTGTGGCGATTCCTCAAGGATCTAGAACTAGAAATACCATTTGACCCGGCCATCCCATTACTGGGAATATACTTTAGGAGATTACTGGGGATAGCTTTAGGAGATAAATCTAATGTAAATGACGAGTTAATGGGTGCAGCACACCAACATGGCTCATGTATACATATGTAACAAACCTGCACGTTGTGCACATGTACACTAGTACTTAAAGTGTAAATAAATAAATAAATAAGAAATATGCAATACAGTCGGCCCTTGGTATCTATGAATTCCACATCCACAGATTCAACTAACTGATAATCAAAAATATTCAGGAAAAATAACAGTACAATAAAAATATTACAAACCTTTAAAAAATGTGAGTTCTAGCTCAATAAAGCTGTTAAAATAAATAGTTGCTAATGGTTTTGGATTTTGAGTTCAAGGATGTAAAAATTAATAAAACGAGGAGGGAGGGGAAGGGAGGGGAGGGAAGGGAAGGGAAGCGAAGGGAAGGGAAGAAACCAAGTGGAGGAGCTCATGCAATCCAAATTCAAACAATCCACAATGTAGAGTAGAGTGCGGAGTGAAAACAGAAGTGGCTCAACCAATACTATAGTGGTGATTATGAGAGTGTGCTGGTAACTATTTAAGAACTGTCTCTTGAAAACATATATAATACATAAGGTTATAAACAGTACTGATATAAAAGATGTGTAACATATAATTTATAAATAATAAAATATGTAATACCTCTTACTATAAACTTCATATAAGTGACCAATTTTCACAGAATACTTTCATTGATTTTTGCTGAACCCTTGTATATCTAGCCAACCTATGGTTTTGATTGAACTATGATATGGCAAATAAAACTTCATACCACTTTTGAATACTTTTCTCAATAATTTTTGTAATTGATTTGGTATGTGATTTACTGTTAAATTATTTCTCACTCTTATACAAATTTTATTCATTAAACTGAAACTTCTGGCCTGGAGAGTTGGCTCAGGCCTGTAATCCTAGCACTTCTGGAGGCCAAGGAGGGTGGATCACTTGAGGTCAGCAGTTCGAGACCAGCCTGGCCAACATGGAAAGGCTGTTTCTGCTAAAGATACAAAAATTAGCCAGGTGTGGTGGCACGCACCTGTAATCCCAGCTACTCAGGAGGCTGAAGCAGGAGAATCGCTTGAACCTGGGGAGTGGAGGTTGCAGTGAGCCAAGATTGCACCACTTCACTCCAGCCTGGGCAAAAGAGCAAAACTCCATCTCAAAAAAAAAAAAAAAAAAAATCCTGAAACTTCTTTCAGCTTTACTAAGACAATGGACAAAATCATAAATCTGTCCTGACTTATGTCATTTGCTAATTTCTATGTTGTATAAGTACTTCTACCATTGCTTCTTTCAAGCTACCAGTGGGAAATCACTGAACGTGAAGTTGAAAAGAGAATCACAATAATCCTCCATTATATGGTATTTTCACCATAATGATACTATAAACCAGATGAACCACCTCAAGAGTATAGACAATACTACACTATATAAAAATAATTATTCATGACGAGTTTTGAGCATATATTCCCTTTTAATATTAATTACTTAATAAGTTTATATCATTCAACCTTTGGTAATTACTGTGTTTCATAAATGGATTGCAAAATTTCCAAAAAGTTACCTGTTAGCTCTCATGAGTTAGTACAATCCAGCTCCAGGATATCAACATTTTTATGTCATTCAAGATGAGTAAATGACAGATTCACTGAATTCAGTGACGACTTTTTTTTTTTTTTTTTTTTTTTTTTTTTTTTTTTTTTTTTGAGACGGAGTCTCGCTCTGTCGCCCAGGCTGGAGTGCAGTGGCGCCATCTCGGTTCACTGCAAGCTCCGCCTCCCGGGTTCACGCCATTCTCCTGCCTCAGCCTCCCGAGTAGCTGGGACTACAGGCGCCCGCTACCACGCCCGGCTAATTTTTTGTATTTTTATTAGAGACGGGGTTTCATTGTGTTAGCCAGGACGGTCTCGATCTCCTGACCTCGTGATCCGCCCGCCTCGGCCTCCCAAAGTGCTGGGATTACAGGCGTGAGCCACCGCGCCCGGCCTTCAGTGACGATTTTATAGACTAGTTCCTGTGGTCAACTGTTGACATAAAAAGCTTCAAAGAACAAGAACTCAAAAAACTAACTGATCTAATGTGACACCTCAGGGTGCTATGAAAAACATAGCTACTACTGAAAAAACTTTACATTAAAGCTAATTTGATAGCAAAACTAACCAAATTTGTAAATCGAGTTAGTGATAGCAAGTCTGTGCTCAACAAAATGATGGGTTTATTTAAAGTTTTGTTGTATTATATTAACACACTGAAATGATTGAAGGAAAGAAAAGTTAGGCTAAAAACGAGTTACCCCTTATTTAACTTTATGTTTTCTCACTAATTGCCAATTGGTAAGATAATATACATGCATATAAAAATTTAATGCAATTGTATGAAGTTGTCAAATGAGAGACACTATGCTTAGAGATACTTTTTTATTACGATAAAATCAAAGTGCCCTTTACGTTAAAAGGCTGACATGCAGTTCTCCATGACTCTTCTCCTTATAGGATCTACTTGGAATATGCTTTTTCTGAGTTTCAAATTCAACTTCTTTTTAAATTCTGGACTTTCACCAGTATGAGGAAAACAGACAGGAAGAAATGATGCAGAAATAACCATTATGGAGTAGATCACTGTCCTGATCTTCTTCCTAACTCCTATTCTCCACAGGCCACTGTATCTGCTTTGGAGGTAATTTGGCAAGATATTGACAGACAAGAACACTGTTATATTGCTCAATTATACTAGTCAGATTGAAACAGGATAGTTTGCATGCATTTTCCAATTAATTAAAAATAATATTTGAAAGTCAAAATTTTGATATATCAAACATATACTGAAAGGTTTTTATGGAAATTGTAACAGAGAATTCAAACTAAGGTCAATATAGCAATTTTACCTTCTAGGACTCAGTGAATGAAAATAGTTATTACCTTTTCTAGTCTTAAGTATTATCAATCAGATATTCTAATGGGCAAAATCATCATTATAAAGTAGCTCGTGTAATTGATAGCAATTTTAGTAAAATATTTACAAATAAAAGCGGTATGATTTAAACTTTCTAATTTATAAACAAATAAAAGAATGACATAATATAAAATAGGAGATAATAAAATAAATATAAATTTCTAGCATTCAATTTTCAAGAGTCCTAAACTCAAGAATTTATAGAGATCATCTGTAAATAATATAATTTTCACAAATAGTATGTTTATAACTCTAATTAAGAATTTTTAATATGCAGCATTCCTTGACATCTTCTCATGTATTTGAGTTACTATTTTTAAAAAGGAAAAGAAAAACATAAGAATTTTAAATGAACATTATCTCGGGGAAAAGAAACAACAGTACTAAGTAACAGTAGCATAAAAGAAAAACTAACTCAATTTTTAACTTAAAATACTTCAACCAAAAAATTTGTTTCTGTGAAAAGCAAACATATACAAAAATTATTAATTTTATACCAGCAATTCATTTGCAAAAGCAGATAAAATTTACATCTACTCTTTCCAAAATTAATGATTTACCCAAGAAAACAACACTGAATTCCAAGGTTTTGTTTCTTCAGTGAGACTATGTATATATTTATATAAAATACTCACAATTATTTACATAGAATATTCATCTTCTTTCTAGCACAAAAAGTCCATGTTACTAGTTGGCCAATCCCCATGTGAAAAGAAGACTAGAAAAACACTGCTTGGCCATATGTGCAGATGCTGGCTAAGTGAGCTTTACTTGTTGGATATTGTCTTCCAAGGGACTTTCCATCGCATCCCTTACACTTGCTGTTGCTTCCCTTAAAATGCAAGTAATTTTCAAATTTGAGGTACTGACTAGCCATTTATTCAGGCTGCATGTTTCTCTGCTTTGTCATTATTTCACTGCTCTAGTGCCTATTAAACAGTTTATATAGTAGCATTTTGGTGTTTTAGTCGTGTCTTTGCCTATGCCTATGTCCTGAATGGTATTGCCTAGGTTTTCTTCTAGGGTTTTCATGGTTTTAAGTCTTACATCTAAGTCTTTAATCCACCTTGAGTTAATTTTTGTATAAGGTGTAAGGAAGTGGTTCAGTTTCAGTTTTCTGCATATGGCTAGCCAGTTTTCCCAACACCATTTATTAAATAGGGAATCCTTTCCCCATTGCTTGTTTTTGTCAGGTTTGTCAAAGATCAGATGGTTGTAGATGTGTGGCGTTATTTCTGAGGCCTCTGTTCTGTTCCAGTGGTCTATATATCTCTTTTGGTAGCAGTACCATGCTGCTTTGGTTACCGTAGCCTTGTAGTATAGTCTGAAGTCAGGTAGTGTGATGCCTCCAGCTTTGTTCTTTTTGTTTATGATTGTCTTGGCTATATGGTTCCTTATGAAATTTAAAGTAGTTTTTTTTTTTTCTAATTCTGTGAAGAAAGTCATTGGTAGCTTGACGGGGATAGCATTGAATCTATAAATTACTTTGGGCAGTATGGCCACTTTCATGACATTGATTCTTCCTAACCATGAACATGGAATGTTTTTCCATTTGTTTGTGTCCTCTCTTATTTCCTTGAGCAGTGGTTTGTAGTTCTCCTTGAAGAGGTCCTTCACATCCCTTGTAAGTTGGATTCCTAGGTATTTTATTCTCTTTGTAGCAATTGTGATGGGAGTTCACTCATGATTTGGCTCTCTGTTTGTCTGTTATTGGTGTATAGGAATGCTTGTGATTTTTGCACATTGATTTTGTATCCTGAGATTTTGCTGAAGTTGCTTATGAGCTTAAGGAGATTTTGGGCTGAGACCATGGGGTTTTCTAAATATACAATCATGTCATCTGCAAACATAGACGATTTGACTTTCTCTCTTCCTATTTGAATACCCTTTATTTATTTCTCTTGCCTGATTGCCTGGCCAGAAATTCCAACACTATGTTGAATAGGAGTGGTGAGAGAGGGCATCCTTGTCTTGTGTCAGTTTTCAAAGGGAATGCTTCCACTTTTTGCCCATTCAGTATGATATTGGTTACAGGTTTGTCATAAACAGCTTATTATTTTGAGATACATTCCATCAATACCTAGTTTATTGAGAGTTTTTAGCATGAAAGGGTGTTAAATTTTATCAAAGGCCTTTTCTCCATCTATTGAGATAATCATGTGGTTTTTGTCATTGGTTCTGTTTATGTGATGGATTACGTTTATTGATTTGCATATGTTGAACCAGCCTTGCATCCCAGGTGTGAAGGCAACTTGATAGTGATGGATTAGCTTTTTGATGTGCTGCTAGATTTGGTTTGCCAGTATTTTACTGAGGATTTTGGCATCGATGTTTATCATGGATATTGGCCTGAAATTTTCTTTTTTTGTTGTGTCTCTGCCAGGCTTTGGTATCAGGATGATGCTGGCCTCATAAAATGAGTTAGGGAAGATTTCCTCTTTTTCAATTGTTTGGAATAGTTTCAGAAGGAATGGTACCAGCTCCTCTTTGTACCTCTGGAAGAATTTGGCTGTGAATCCATCTGGTCCTGGGTCTTTTTGGTTGGTAGGCTATTAATTACTGCCTCAATTTCAGAACTTGTTATTGGTCTACTCAGGGATTCGACTTCTTCCCGGTTTAGTTTTGGGAGGGTGTATGTATCCAGGAATTTATCCATTTCTTCTAGATTTTCTAGCTTATTTACATAGAGGTGTTTATAGTATTCTCCAATGGTAGTTTGTATTTCTGTGGGATCAGTGGTGATATCTGCTTTATTATTTTTTATTGTGTCTGTTTGATTCTTCTCTATTTTCTTCTTTGTCTGGCTAGCGATCTGTCTATTTTGTTGATCTTTTCAAAGAAAACTAGCTCCTAGATTCATTTATGTTTTGAAGGGGTTTTCTTGTCTCTATCTCCTTCAGTTCTGCTCTGATCTTTGTTATCTCTTGTCTTCTGCTAGCTTTTGAATTTGTTTGCTCTTCCTTCTCTAGCTCTTTTAATCGTGATGTTAGGGTGTCAATTTTAGCTCTTTACAGCTTTCTGCTGTGGGCATTTAGTGCTATAAATTTTCCTGTAAACACTGCCTTAGCTGTGTCCCAGAGATTCTGGGACACTGTGTTTTTGTTCTCATTGATTTCAAAGAACTTATTTATTTCTGCCTTAATTTCGTTATTTACCCAGTTGTCATTCAGTAGCAGGTTGTTCAGTTTTCATGTACTTGTACAGTTTTGAGTGAGTTTCTTAATCCTGAGTTCTAATTTGATTGCACTGTGGTCTGAGAGACTGTTTGTTATTATTTCCATTCTTTTGCATTTGCTGATGAGTGTTTTACTTCCAATTATGTGGTCAGTTTTAGAATAAGTGAGACGTGGTGCTTAGAAGAATATATTCTGTTGATTTTAGGTGGAGAGTTCTGTAGATGTCTATTAGGTCTGCTTGGTCTAGAGCTGAGTCCAATCCTGAATATCCTTGTTAATTGTATGTCTTGTTGATCTGTCTAATATGGACAGTGGGGTATTAAAGTCTCCAACTATTATTGTGTGGGAGTCTAAGTCTCTTTGTAAGTCTCTAAGTATTTGCTTTATAAATCTGGGTGTTCCTGTATTGGATGCACATATATTTAGGATAGTTAGCTCTTCTTGCAAAAATATATACAAACTATTTTTTCCTTGAGAAATGAATTATTTAATATAAATATAGGGTTCCTCTGAAGATTTAATCATTTGAGCTATCTTTTTTAGTTATTGTGGCTAATTCAGTGTTTGACTGCAATTGAGAAGTACAATTACATCTTCCTGCATTTTCCCTTAATTAATAGGCATAATCATTGTGTGATAGAGCAGTAAATTCCTTTTTATAGCTTTGGGGATAGGATGCAGAGCAAAGAAAATAAAAATTAGGTTGAGACATGCTAATATTCATAGTGATTTTAATGATTAAAAATAGGTCAAAATATTTCTGGTGTCCATAGCCAACAATCTGTAATACATGAGTATACTGGAAAGAAATGCTAAAAGAATAAAAATCTTTAAAGACTTCAGAGATAAGTGTCAATCTTGTGAATAATAATCCCAGAAAATAAAAGGACTTTTATTTTGGGAAAATTCTGGGACTAGTAACTTTGTTAGGGTGCATGTGGCCACAAAGTAAGAATTTTTAACCTAAATACAAGGGAAAGGATTTGAAGCCTAGAGAGAAAGATTATTCTTTCACTACTAAATTAATCAGAATAGCTATGATAGTGTTTTAATAGGAAGTAAACATGAAGATTTAGCAAGTAAGATCTGTGAGAGAGATATCAAAACTTTGTTATCATCATACCCTATGTTTTTATTGATGAATAATATCCCATTGCATGATGATGCCATAATTTGTCTTTCTATTCTCCAGTTGATGACCATCTAGGTTGATTCCAGTGTGGAACCCTTTGGAGAAAGCTACTATTTTATTTTAACTTGTCTGTTCACTATATGACACTCTACACAATGAACTCATTAAGAGAAAATGCTTAGTGATCATTATTTTGAAAACGTAATACCTAGAATTGTCCCTGGTATATAGTACATAATCAGCAAATATTCAATTGAAGTAGAATTTATACCTCTATAACCTGGTTTATCTGAAGAATTTCCTTGCTGAAAGTTAGTTAATGCTGTAGGTACTGGGAGGTGATACCACATTATGTCCCTTTGAGGCAGACTATCGTATTCCTCTATTTACTACCTAAGTTGCCTTGGGGAATTTTCTTACATTTCCCTGGGCCTTGGTTTTCTCATCTAAAATATGATGATAATTATATAATATATCTGTTTAATTTATGATTAATTGAATTTTGCCCAGAATTTAATAAGTACTCAACAAATGTTAGTTATCTGTAAGTGTTAGTTACCCTTCAAATATCTGACTAAGCCTATTTCATGAAGAAAATGTTGACAATAGTGCCCTCAAAAAATGTGGAAGGAAATTTAAAGGCACCAAGTATAGCCAACACAATATTAAAGGAGAAGAATAAAGTCATAGGACTAACACTACTCAACTTCAAGGCTTACTATAAAGCTGTGGTAATCAAGACAGTATGTATTGGCAACAGAACAAACGAGTATCAGTAGAATAGAATAGAGAGCCCAGAAATAGACCTACATAAATATAGTCAACTGATCTTTGACAAAGGAGCAACAGCAATACAATGAAGAAAAGATCGTTTTAACAAATGTTGCGGAACAGCTGGATATGCACGTGTGGAAAAAAGGAGTCTAGACACAGAACTTACATTGTTCAAAAAGATAACTGAAAATGAATCCTAAACTAAACGTTAAATACAAAAAATACATACAACTTTTATCCTAGAAGATAAAATAGGAGAAAATCTACATGACTTGGGCATGGATATGACTACTTTTTAGATACAACACCAAAGTCATGGTCCATGAATGAAAGAATTGATAAGCTAGACTTCATTATAATTCAAAACTTCTGATTATGAAAGACATAGTCAAGAGAAGGAGAAGACAAGCAACAGACTGGAAGAAGACAAGCCACAGACTGGAAGAAAATCTGATAAAGGACTGTTATCTGAAATATACAAATAACTCATAAAATTCAACAATAGGAAAACAAACAAACTGATTTTAAAATGTACAAAAGATCTGAACAGACACCTCACCAAAGAAGATGCTCGACATCACATGCCACTCAGAAAATGCAAATTAAAAGAATGAGATACCACTACATAACTATTAGAAAGGCCAAAATTCAAAACACTAACACCACCAAAAGCTGGTGAGGATATGGAGCAAAAAGAACATTAATTGTTCATAGGATTGCAAAACTTTATAGCACTTTGGAAGAAAGTTTGGCACTTTCTGATAAAACTAAACATACTCTTGTCATATGATCCACCAAACATACACCTTTGTATTTACCCAAAGAGGTTGAAAACTTAAGTCTACAAAAACACCTACACACAGATGTTTATAGCAGCTTTATTTATAATTGCCAAAATTTGGAAGCAAACAAGATGTCCTTCAGTAGGTGAGTGAGTAAACTGGTGCACCCAGACAATGAAATATTACTTAGCACTAAAAAATGAACTATCAAGCCATGAAAATACATGAAAGAATCTTAAATGCATATTATCGAGTGATAGAAGCCAATCTGAAAGGTCTAAATACTATATGGTTCCAAATATCTGACCTTCTGGAAAAAGGCAAAACTAAGGAGACAGTAAAAAGATCAGTGGTTGCCAGGGCTTATGGGAAGGGAGGGATTAATAGACAAAGCACAACATATATTTAGGGCAGTGAAACTATTCTGTATGACACTATATTGGTAGATACATGTCATTATACATCTTTTTCCAAACTCATGGAATGTATAAAACCAAGATTAACCCTAATGTAAACTTTGGATTTTAGTGATATGCCAATGTGGTGCAGGATGTTGATAGCAGGGGTGCTTATGAGCTTGTGAGGGCAGGGGATACCTGGAAACTCTGTACTTTTGCTCAGTATTGCTGTAAACCTGAAGTCTATTTAAAATGAGAGGGGGAAAAGGATATACTCTTTGGAGGAGTGAAAGCCTTGCTGTCCTGTGTGGCAACAGAGGAAAGTTATTCTAGTGGACCGACAACCAGCTCAAGGAATTTTTTGTAAACTATGCTTGATCAATTTGAAAAATGAAAAATTCACATTAAATTAAAATATAATAATGAAATCTTTGTATCCCTTTTTAGTGCATGTATCACTAACTTTTTTTCCAAAACAATTCATATTGAAAAATAAAAATCTGCCAAGGATAGGAAATGAAACATTAACTTATTTTAATGTTATTTTTAAAAAGAAAGAAATCTTCCATTATAAAATAACTAGAAAGAATGACTAATTAGCATAGTTTAAAATGCAGAGTTGATAAAGTCAGGTAAATTTCTAGGGTCATGTGAGCAATGGGCCACAAGACTTGAAACAGAAATGTTCATGTAAAAATAGGACTCTTAAAAAAATGTCCACATGCAGTGAATGAATGAACTACTTGTAAATAGACATGACCAGGTGATGTGTCTTAGGTTTATTTGGCTCTTGGTTTGAAAACAAAATAGTCTAATCTTTTGCGAAAACAATGGAGGAAAATTAATAGAGCTATGAGACCTCAGATTTAAGAAACACAGTGAATCCCACACAGGATAATTTTGTTTGCAAAAATTCACTCTTGCATACATTACTATGTATAAAACTGCAGATAACCACAAACTGATTATATTTTAAAAAAAACAGCCAGAAAGATGAGACAGATCACCCTTATGGAACAAGAGTTTGTCTGACAGCAAACCTCTCAATAGTCACCAAGTGAGAAGGCAATACAATAATAACTTCACGACTCTGAGGGCAAATGCTGAAAAATACAGATTTATATAATCAGATAAATTATCGTGCAAGAAAGAGGGTTTTCTTCTGGCAAACACACCAAAAACATTTACCACCCTTATGAAGGGACTTAAAGGAAGTACTTTAGACAAAAGAAAATTGCTAGAAGATAATTGAAAGGGAATACTAAAAATAGAAGTGCAATTTATTTTTAATACCTTAGAGACTTTTAGCAATTTTTCCTCAAATCACATTGTAATAGATAAGTCATATTCTTAAGTAGTCAATAGTCAGGAACTATTATTACCAATTTTTAAGAAGAAAGAGAAGCATGGGACAGTTAAAATAAATTTGCCAAAATTAAGAGTTAGTTTTGCTCTTATGTGTAGGAAACAACGGGGTTGTTTCCAGTTGTTTCTATTAAAGGTAATGCTGCTATAAATATTTTCGTTATATTTTTCAAATACCCATGTACTCATTTCTTTTCGATACATCACTAGGAGCAGAATTACTTGGTCATAAGGTATATTTATATTAACATTACACTATTTCCAATATTTATAAAATAATAACAAATCTCTAGAAGGCTCGAATCATGAAACAACATGAACTTGTCTCTTAAATGTCCTTAATTCATATCCTCTTCCAATGTACATTGAGTTTCTTTGTTGTGCTATTGCTCAGTTCCATATCAGTTATTTACATTAAAACTATTAGGTGAAAATAATATTTGTTGAGTGCTTAATATGTACTCCAGACTGCTAAACACTTTACAAGTATTAACTCCTTTAGTGTTCATAATAATCATCTATTATTCCCATTTCACAAGTAACGAAGCTGAGACTCAAATAAATGAATACATTCCCCATGGTCAGATACCTAAGAAATGGAAAGCACTGCAAGATATAAATCAGTGAATATGGCACTTCTTGGAGATCATTTCAGTAGGTCAGGTCATCTCTGGAAAGAGTGATTAGCCAAATCAATGCACAGAGACACATATGAATTGCGATATTTATAACAAACTGTGTTAAGACAGAGACTATATTGTAATAAAGGAACCTCAAAATATTATAGCTTAAATAAGACATAAATTAATTTCTCTTTCATCTAACAGTCCAGTGATCCACAGCCAGCATGGTAGCTCTGCCATCTAGAACATGTGGTTGCCACGGTTTCCCAGACATTGCTATTTCCCAGCCGGAAGTAAAAGTGAAAGCAACATACAGGAAGTAAGTCGGACCCATTACTTCTGCTAGGAATAACTGGCCCAAACTTAATCACACAGCCATATGTAGAGCTGAGGCAGGCTAGAAAATGTAGTCAGAAGATTGGCCAAAAGGAGTCAGACATGTGTCCAGCTAACATTCAGAGGATTCCATTACTAAAAGGACGAAAACAATGAATATGAGGAAAAATTCATTTACTAGTCAAATCTGTTGAAAACATAAGACACATGCAAAGATGTAAGAGGAAACAGCTAGAAAACAGGTTAAAATCCAACAGGCAGAGGCTGAAGACAGTGACTTAATACAGTAGTTAATGACAAGTCTTTAAAAAAATAATTGAAATATAACTAAGACAAAATGCACAAAATATAAGTATAAAGTTTTATGAATGTACACATTAAACACTTCCACATACAGATCACCAAGTTCCAGAAATAGAAGAGTAGCAGCACCCCTACAAGCTCCCTTTGACTGTTTTCTAATCACTAATCTTGCTTACCTCCCCAGAGATAGCTACTACCTTAGCTTCTCAACATAGACTCGTGTTGCCTATTTTGTTATGTCATTATGTTTGTGGGATTCATACATGCTGTAGTGCGTAGAAGTACTTTTTTTATTGTTGCATAGTATTCCATAGTAAAATATGCAATAAGTTATTTAACAATTTTTTTCAGGAAAAACATTAGAGTCATTTATGTTTTTTAACTATTAGAATAATACTGCTATAACGGTTTCATTCGTGGATTTTTTTGTGCACCCATCACTCATGTCATATATATATATATATATATATATATATATATATATCTTTGTAAAATGTGCTAAATAGTTTTTCCCAAGTAGGTGTGTTAACTAAATGTCTCTCTAGCAGTGTACTAACATTCTGGTTGCTCAACATTCTCACAAACTCTTTGGAATGTCAATCTCTTTCATTGTTGTCATTCTGATACATGTGTGGATAATGGTTTTAATTTTAATTTCTCTGATGACTACTGAGGTTGTGGATCCTTTCTTACATTTATTAGTCATTTAGACGCCTTCTTTGGTTGAATATCTCTCTTAGTCACTTGCCCAATATTTTATTGGCTGGTCTCCCTTTTTCTTATAGTTCTCTATAAAGTCTGAATACGAATCTTTTGCCAATTTGTAACTTTCTTCTTAGTAAAGAGTTTTTGAATTTTTGAATGAAAGGATGACAAGAGTAGCTCCATACTTCGAAAAAATAAATCTGCCACAAATAAGTGAAAGTTGGTCAGAGAGATGTTAAAAATGTAACATATATATATATATATATTTGAAAAATATGAGAAGCTAATTTAGACAGAGGAAAACAACAATGAAAAGAAAGAAAAATGTTGAAAGGTATATTTTATAAAGAATCACTGATTTATTCAATAAATCAGAGAAACCTTGATAACTGAGTTGGAAAATTATGAGATACAGACCATTCATGAAGGATAGTAATAACTTGATAAAACAAGGCAGTCAATATTGGCTTAGTTGTGAATGCAGGAAAACTGAAGTTTGGAATTACAGTCATGCATTGCTTAATGAGGGGGATATATTCTGAGAAATGCACTGTTAGGTGATTTCCTTATCATGCAAACATCATAGAGTGTTCTTGCACAAACATAGATGGCATAGCCTACTACACACCTAGGCTGCATGGTATATTGCTTCTAGGTTACAAACCTATACAGCATGTTACGGTACTGAATATTGTAGGTAATTTTAATACAGTGGGTATTTATATATTTAAATATAGAAAAGGTATGTAAAATATACTATTATCATCTTATGAGACCATCATCATATACACCACTCATCCTTGACCAAAACATTATTATGCAGGACAAGATTGTACTAAGGAGTGTTTCTTATTGAATTATCAAGACATAAAGAAAATCACCAAGTAGTAGCAAGTCTCAACTTTTTCCAGCTTAAAGGTATTCTATTATTCTTGTCATGATTAAAAACTTCATATCCATTTTCTTTCTAATCACTGTAACAAGAAAAACAAAATGATTTAATGCAGGCTCAAAGAAAGCAAGATTAAGAAATCAGAAAGGAACAGAAAATGCTTTCCTATAGAAGGGTTTCCCCAAGAAGGGAGATTTGAGGAGCAACTATTTTGGATGCCTGTTTGTCAGAATATTTCCCATTTCCTTCCATGCTAGACATGATGCCTTTCCTCTTCTGATTCTTAGTCTTACTAACAAGTTACAAGGAAAGGCTGCAGAACTTCCCGTGCATTATATTAAAATGTTTATCAGAGTAAGATCTTACATCCTCTATCATTTTTCATCAGCAGCAACATCATCATCTAAAATTTACTGAGACTTGCCATATACTGTGTGTTATATGCATTATTTAATCCCCATAATATCCTGTAAATAATTATTATTACTGTTATTCCTATTTTGTAGCTGGAGAAAATGAAACAGAAAGGTTAAGCAATTTGCCCAAGTGACACTGCTAGTAAGTCATTGGAGCATGGCTATGAACCAAGGCAGCTTAAATCTGGAGCATACTTTCTTAACTATTGTTCTCTACCTTCTCCTTGTCAGGTAACATGTAACTATCATTCAGTTAAGGTTCTAAAAGTATAAGAACCATAAAAATAGGATTTATCGGTAAGGACTTGGGATGTGGAAAGCTCCATATGGCATGGAGTGCTCTAAGGACAGAAATGAGACTGACACACAATAGTGAGTGATAAAGACAAAAGATCACTGAAAATACCTCACCTCTGTTCACTCGTCTCCCTCTCTACTTCCGTACCACTGTCATCGCTGATCCGGAACACTTCCATTGTCATTAATATCCTCTCCACTTCCAAACTGTCACCATTCCAATTCATTCTCCACCCTACAGCCTAATGATCATCTATAAGTATGAAACAGTTCAGCCACTCTTAATAAAAACATTCAATGGCTTCCTGCTGCACATAGTATAAAATCCAAATTCCTCATCATGGCCCACAGAGTCATGCAAAATCTGTCCCCTGCCTCCTTCCCACACTCACTACACCCCACTGTCCCCTTCTCATCACGTATATTGGCTTTTATGTCATTTTCTTGAATACAGGAGGCCCTTCCCCACTGCAGGATCTTTGTGACTGCTATTATCTCTGCCTGACATGTTTTTTTTCTCCAGCAACTTACATGTTTGGCTTCTTCTCATTCTTCATTTTGGTTTAACACATAAAACTTTTTTGGACCATCCTGTGTAGAGTACTCTTCCCAGCTCTTCTTTATCATATAACACCTGGCTTATTTCTGTAGTAGAATTTACCAAAAGCTGGAATTATATTACTTGGTCATAAATACATTAATCTTTCTTTTCTACTAGAATTAAGCTTCATGACACTGTCTGGCATATGGTAGATGCCAGTAAGAAAATTTCATTAGATAAATATATACCTCAATAAATGGCCCTCATGCTTCTGATCTTGTGTAAGTAGGGGCATAGGGTCATTAACTGAGATAGAAAATACAATAAGAAAATCAAATTTTGGGTAGGAAAATAGTTCAGTGAGTCACAGGTTGAATTTGAGATGCCTGCAGGTAAGATATATAGAATTGTCCATGAAGTAGCTCAGAAAAAAGGTCTAGAGCTCAGAGAAAAGTTTGCACAAGATAACACAGATTTAGAAGACAAGAAAATAAGATGGCAGATAAAACAATTGATGTGGATGAAAAGGCCCAGGAAAATATGCAGAATGAAAAAAAAAAGCAGATCAAAATACAGTATCAAAAAAGGAAAAGAGAAAAGTAAAAAGACTGAGAAGGGACCTTCAAATAGGTCAGAGAGCACAAGAAGATGGGAAGAGATTATCAAGGAAAATGAGAAGTTAGATCAAGAGCGTCAAATTCTTATAAGAGGTTAAGTAGGATGACAAATGAAAGGGACCATTCTATTTGGTATTTAGGAACCCAGGTGACCTTTGGGAGAGGTAGGAACAGGGTAGATAGGACATTGAAGATAAACATGTTTCGAATTCATAGCTTTACCTAAGGCTTGCACTATATCAAAATCTCTTTTAGTGGCTTTGAAAACACCATGACACAGAAAGTGTGACAAAATGAAATTATTAAGTATCCCACCTATCAGCTTTAAAAAAAAAAGAAATAGTTATCTTGCATTGTTGGGATTTTCTAAAGAGGTAGTATCAAAGTCAGCTGAAAAGGCTTGTCTATTCAAACTTGCAGAACTATGTAAGGAAACTCATGATTATCAGTAGCAAAAGCTACCGGGGTGCTTTCAGAGAATGAAAGCTTTACCATATATACACTCAACAGAAAAGGAATTTGAGAGCAAGGGGTTGTGACCAACAGTAGTTCACAGAGCCTGCCAGGGTATGGCTGGCAATTCAAGATCACAGATGCCTCCATTTGCTCTAATCAGGGAGAGTCCTTTTTACTAAGTGCATTTACGTCGGTAGTCAGTAGAGATGCATCTATGCACTAAATCTTGCACCTGAGCTGAGTGTAAGTAGTCGAATATTTAATTTACCCCCCACCCTCGAGTTCAAAAACAGAGCCATGTTGAAATAAATCCCCTTGCAAAGTCAAAAACTGACCTCAAACACAGATGGATTAGAGTCCAGAAAAGAGATTTTAGCACTGGCATATAGAACTGGAAATGGGAAAAGAAGGGGCTTCTAAACAGCTCATTTTTACGTACTATGTATCCCAGATATCCTGACACAGAATTGTTCTACTCATTTGTCAAAAAGTGTTTATTTCAGGGGTGCTTAGCAGCAAGAGAACATTCCTATAAATATCTATATATCCTTCTAATGAAAACTAGGGATTCTACATATCTGCTGTAATACAAGAAACACACTACTTTTAAAATATATTTCTTCTGATAATTAAATAGGGCCCAGGACAGTGTTTTGTAGAATTAAACCAGCTGTCTGCTAATAGAAGAGGCGTGGCAGACGGTATAAAAGGAAGCGTTTTTCCATCCTCTAGACCATTTACTCTGGAAGATGCTGAGATACAAAATGTAGAATGGAAAGCCAAATAAAGAAAGGCATGGTAATGGAACAAGGACAAATGTTGGATGTCTGCCCTCTCACTTCCTGTTTGTGGGAGACAAGCGGTGGCAGCTGCTGGGTTAGAGTCCCTGGAAGAGATGCTGGGGCAAAAGAGAGCTCGGGTTGCTGTTTCTACTTCAGCGGCGGCGGCTGGAGCAGCGGGTACAGGTGAGGTTGCCCTGGCGGTGTCCATAGCAACGCTGGAGGGGGTGGCAGGGAGAAAGGCGCCCTCCACCCTGTCAGCCTCCTCCTCGCCTCCCCCGACCTGCAGGCGCGCTAAGCGCTCCGGGCGCCGCGCTCCGCGAGGGGGAGCAGTGCTCCCAACCCGCGACCCTCCGCCTCAGACATCACAGTTGCCGCGGCAACGGCCGGAGGAGGAAGGCCAAGGCTTTTCTCCCGCTGACGTCCCCCGCCCCCAGTACCCAGAGTGCTGGGGCCTGGATGAGATCTGCGTCCGCTTCACCCGAGCATGAGCGTGGGTCTCTCGGAGGAGCAGGAGACGCGGGCTCGAAGCCGCGGGCCTGACCCTGATCCGTGGATGCCGCCGCCGCCTTCTCCTCCCCTGGGTGGTGGGGGACAGGGCCTGGGAGGCACGGTCACGCCGAGTTTGAGCACGTGACCTTCCAAGAGCTTGAGAGTCCCCTAGAGAGCAGGCCCCACCCCAATCCATCCCGCCTCGCCGGAGGGGTCCCTCTGGCTTTAGTCCTTCTCTTCTAATTCCCTGTATGTCCCGACCCGACCAACGGCAGCACACTCTCCCAGTCCCTTCACTCCCACCTAGAATTATCTTCGAGGACTATAACGCCGGATCCTTTCTCCCTTTTTTCTGCCCTTCCCGGGTGTCTGGGGAGCAAAGGAAGGGTCAGAGGCCTTCAGAGAAGGTTGCCCGCTCAGACAAGACCAGAGAGCACCCAGGACCCGACCCCGCTCGCTGTAGGCCTCTCAGCGGGAGAGGGATGCGGGGAGGGGAGTGGGGTGGGGTGGAGTTGTCAGCTGGCCATATCCAGTCATCCCTGGCCAGGTAAACTAAGTGCTCAGTAGGGGCACCCGTAATGGACTTCAAAATTGCATACAGGAACAGATTTTGCTCAGAGCCCAACTGAATCCTGTTTTTATTTACTGGAGCAAAACAAACCCAGGCGGAGAAGGGTGTCTTTTCTGGCAGCTAAGTCAACGGGGACTCTTGCCTCGCTTTCCAATATATCAAAAGGAGGAAAATTTTGCAAGAAACTCTATCGTTCAGCTGTAGACAAAGAAAAAGGCAAAGAAACAACTTTTCAATTCTATATGGATTGAAAAAATGAAAATTTTTGAGGGCAGTTTTTCTAAAGTATACAAAATGGACCTATCCTCCTCTTGAATAATGTTTAATATTTTATTGCTGTAACCAGGGCTTTTCATGAAAAAAGATTTTATTGTGATATTTCAATGTAATTCTCAAAATTTTAAAATTAAAAAATATTGTAAGTAATAAATGTGTTTCTGATTATATATATTATATACTTGATTTTCCAGAGATTAATGGAGATGCTTGTGAATCTATGTATCATTGAATGATTGTTGGCTAACTAGCACCTATGGCAAAGATAACCTTTAACTAGAGAAAATGCATAAGGAAATGAAAAGCATTTGCCAAATGGAATTAGTGTAATATTTTGTTGAAGAAAGTTTTAAATGAATTCTTATATATGTGGTCATTTTAAATACTAAAACAAATGATCTTTTAATTAGAGTTTAAAAAAATTTTAATTGGCACAATAATTGTAGATATTTATGGGGTTTGGTGTGATATTTTATATATGTGTACAATGTGTAATGATCAAATTGGGGTAATGAGCAAATTCATCACCTCAAACATTTATTATTTCTTTGTTCTGGGAACAATCAAGATCCTCTCTTCTAGCTATTTATAAATATGCAATATATTGTTGCTAACTATAGTCACCCTGCAGTACGATAAAACATTAGAAGTTATTCCTCTTATATAGGCATAATTTTGTGTCCATTAACCAGCTTCTCCCTATTTTCTCTCCCCTTCACCCTTTCATCCTGTAGTTACCACTCTTCTATTCTCTACTTCTATGAGATCAACTTTCTTAGCTTCCACATGAGTGAGAATACGTGGTATTTATCTTTTTGTGCGTGGCTTATTTCACTTAACACAATGTCCTTCGGGCTCAGCAATGTTGCTGTGAATGACAGGATTTCATTCTTTTTTATGGCTGACTAGCATTCCATTGGGTATATATACCATATTTTCTTTATCCATCTGTTGATCGACACTTAGGATGATATCATATCTTGGCTATTGTGCATAGTGCTCCAATAAACATGGGAGTGCAGATGTCTCCTTGACATTCTGATTTTCTTTCCTTTGATAGATACCCAGTAGTGGGATTGCCATTCTATTTCTAGTTTTATGAGTAGCCTCCATACTATTTTCCATAATGGCTATACTAATTTACATTCCCACCAACCTTGTATAATACATCAAAAGGAGGACAATTTTGCAAGAAATAAACACTATTATGTTTATTCCCTCTTCTCCACGACCTCTCCAGCATTTCTTTTTGTCTTTTTGATAATAGCCATTCTAACTGGGGTAAGATGTTATCTCCTGTAGGTTCTGATTTGCATTTCCTTGACGATTAATGATGTTGAGATTTTTTTTTTCATATACTTGTTGGCCATTTGTACATCTTCTCTTAAGTGATGTCTATTCAGATCATTTGCCCATTTTTAAATCAGATTATTTCTTTTTATGCTGTTGAGTTGAGTTCCTTGTATATTTGGAATATTAATTCCTTGACAAATGTGAATTAGAGATTTGAGATTAGATATATGCCTTAAAATACCAACTAAAGTGTTACCTGATTGTTAATTTAGATATGTTCTGGTGTCTTTGCACTGAAATATTCAACTTTATAAGGTAGTCATTTCCATAGATTATTTTTCTAAGGAATTTCCCTTTAAATGTGATTCAGTAAATAGGAGACTAGTAAAGGTAATATTTATTTAATTTTTAATTTAATTATCCTCCAAACTTCTAAACTACCTGCCAAACTATTTCTATGCTGGCAGAAATCTACTATCTCCCCAAATATATTATCCATACCCTCAAGTGCCAAATTTGCTCATTTCTGCCCACGCTAAATGCAAATGTATATTTCAACTGTGAGACAGGTCTGTGTATAAATTAAAGACTGTGTATAAACCTAACATCACAATTAAAAGAACTAGAAAAGCAAGAGCAAACACATTCAAAAGCTAGCAGAAGGCAAGAAATAACTAAAATCAGAGCAGAACTGAAGGAAATAGAGACACAAAAAACCCTTCAAAAATTAATGAATCGAGGAGATGGTTTTTTGAAAGGATCAACAAAATTGATAGACCGCTAGCAAGACTAATAAAGAAGAAAAGAGAGAAGAATCAAATAGACGCAATGAAAAATGATAAAGGGGATATCACCACCAATCCCACAGAAATACAAACTACCATCAGAGAATACTACAAACACCTCTACGCAAATAAACTAGAAAATCTAGAAGAAAGGATAAATTCCTGGACACATACACCCTCCCAAGACTAAACCAGGAAGAAGTTGAATCTCTGAATAGACCAATAACAGGATCTGAAATTGTGGCAATAATCAATAGCTTACCAACCAAAAAGAGTCCAGGACCAGATGGATTCACAGCTGAATTCTACCAGAGGTACAAGGAGGAACTGGTACCATTCCTTCTGAAACTATTCCAATCAATAGAAAAAGAGGGACTCCTCCCTAACTCATTTTATGAGGCCAGCATCATCCTGATACCAAAGCCCGGCAGAGACACAACCAAAAAAGAGAATTTTAGACCAATATCCTTGATGAACATTGATGCAAAAATCCTCAGTGAAATACTGGAAAACTGAATCCAGCAGCACATCAAAAAGCTTATCCACCATGATCAAGTGGGCTTCATCCCTGGGATGCAAGGCTGCTTCAACATATGCAAATCAATAAATGTAATCCAGCATATAAACAGAACCAAAGACAAAAATCACGTGATTATCTCAATAGATGCACAAAAGGCCTTTGACAAAATTCAACGACCCTTCATGCTAAAAACTCTCAATAAATTAGGTATTGATGGGACGTATCTCAAAATAATAAGAGCTATCTATGACAAACCCACAGCCAATATCATACTGAATAGGCAAAAACTGGAAGCATTCCCTTTGAAAACTGGCACAAGACAGGGATGCCCTCTCTCACCACTCCTATTCAACATAGTGTTGGAAGTTCTGGCCAGGGCAATTAGGCAGGAGAAGGAAATAAAGGGTATTCAATTAGGAAAAGAGGAAGTCAAATTGTCCCTGTTTGCAGATGACATGATTGTATATCTAGAAAACCCCATTGTCTCAGCCCAAAATCTCCTTAAGCTGATAGGCAACTTCAGCAAAGTCTCAGGATACAAAATCAATGTACAAAAATCACAAGCATTCTTATACACCAACAACAGACAAACAGAGAGCCAAATCATGAGTGAACTCCCATTCACAACTGCTTCAAAGAGAATAAAATACCTAGGAATCCAACTTACAAGGGATGTGAAGGACTCTTCAAGGAGAACTACAAACCACTGCTCAGTGAAATAAAAGAGGATACAAACAAATGGAAGAACATTCCATGCTCATGGGTAGGAAGAATCAATACTGTGAAAATGGCCATACTGCCCAAGGTAATTTATAGATTCAATGCCAACCCCATCAAGCTACCAGTGACTTTCTTCACAGAATTGGAAAAAACTACTTTAAAGTTCATATGGAACCAAAAAAGAGCCCGCATCGCCAAGTCAATCCTAAGCCAAAAGAACAAAGCTGGAGGCATCATGCTACCTGACTTCAAACTATACTACAAGGCTACAGTAACCAAAACAGCATGGTACTGGTACCAAAACAGAGATATAGATCAATGGAACGGAACAGAGCCCTCAGAAATAATGCCACATATCTACAACTATCTGATCTTTGACAAACCTGAGAAAAACAAGCAATGGGGAAAGGATTCCCTATTTAATAAATGGTGCTGGGAAAACTGGCTAGCCATACATAGAAAGCTGAAACTGGATCCCTTCCTTACACCTTATACAAAAATTAATTCAAGATGGATTAAAGACTTAGACGTTAGACCTAAAACCATAAACACCCTAGAAGAAAACCTAGGCATTACCATTCAGGACATAGGCATGGGCAAGGACTTCATGTCTAAAACACCAAAAGCAATGGCAACAAAAGCCAAAATGGACAAAAGGGATCTAATTAAACACAAGAGCTTCTGCACAGCAAAAGAAACTACCATCAGAGTGAACAGGCAACCTACAAAATGGGAGAAAATTTTCACAACCTACTCATCTGACAAAGGGCTAATATCCGGAATCTATAATGAACTCAAACAAATTTACAACAAAAAAAACAAACAATCCCATCAAAAAGTGGGTGAAGGACATGAACAGACACTTCTCAAAAGAAGACATTTATGCAGCCAACAAACACATGAAAAAATGCTCACCATCACTGGCCATCAGAGAGATGCAAATCAAAACCACAATGATACCATCTCACACCATTTAGAATGGCAATCATTAAAAAGTCAGGAAACAACAGGTGCTGGAGAGGATGTGGAGAAATAGGAACACTTTTACACTGTTGGTGGGACTGTAAACTAGTTCAACCACTGTGGAAGTCAGTGTGGCGATTCCTCAGGGATCTTGAACTGGAAATACCATTTGACCCAGCCATCCCATTACTGGGTATATACCCAAAGGACTATAAGTCATGCTGCTGTAAAGACACATGCACACGTATGTTTATTGCGGCACTATTCACAATAGCAAAGACTTGGAATCAACCCAAATGTCCAACAATGATAGAGTGGATTAAGAAAATGTGGCACATATACACCATGGAATACTATGCAGCCATAAAAAATGATGAGTTCATGTCCTTTGTAGGGACATGGATGAAACTGGAAGTCATCATTCTCAGTAAACTATCACAAGGACAAAAAACCAAACACCGCATGTTCTCACTCATAGGTGGGAATTGAACAATGAGAACACATGGACACAGGAAGGGGAACATCACACTCTGGGGACTGTTGTGGGGTGGGGGGAGGGGGGAGGGATAGCATTAGGAGATATACCTAATGCTAAATGACGAGTTAATGGGTGCAGCACACCAGCTAGCACATGTATACATATGTAACTAACCTGCACATTGTGCACATGTACCCTAAAACTTAAAGTATAATAATAATAAAATAAAATAAAATAAAGACTGTTTATAGACTAGTGTTTAAAACCTCAGTTTACATCCTTAGTATCTCACAGCAGATGGGAAATGATCAGAACACCCATGTTCCAGCGTGTAGATGTTTAATTGAATGGGAAAGTAAGTAGAAAAGCTTTTAGTCTTCTGGACTGGTTCTTCTGCCATTTGAAAAGTTTGCCTAGCACACCACCCTTTGTGTATTTCACATAGCATTAGAAGCCTCAGTGGGTATCGCATGCTTTCCAGCTGGGTCTCAATGTTTGCATATTGAAGTGCTGCTTTATTTCTGTCAATGCACAATATATAGTAGGACATTAAATTACAGAGAGTAACAAATGTCTTCTTATGAAAGCTTTCAAAATGAATAATTATCTTATTTGACATTAGTGTACACTAGAATTAAGGAGACTAGGAAAAGTTAAGAAGTGATTTTAAAGAATCTAGAATCAGATATCATACCCCAAATATGTAATTTTTATTAATAGTAGACATCTCTAGATAATCAAACCAGAGGTGATTCTTTTTTTCTTCTGCTTTTTAAACTTTTAAATATATAATAAGCAGATATAATTGAATAATAACAATACTATATTTTTAAAATTGGTAAATGTTTAGGCTTTTTAAAGTATGTCATACATTTCTTTATTTTAATCTATTATTACTAACAACACTTTCTTTCAATATTTTAGAATGTTTAAGCTGTAACTGTGTACTAGAAAAAAGCCAATAGAATAAAAATTTACAAAATATGTCTTTCCAAAAGTTGGGAAATTTTCACAGTTTCTTAAAAACAATTACAGGGCCAGATAAACTTTAGTCTCTAGCTTAATTAATAAACAATATTATTATTTAGTCTCTAGCTTAATTAATAAACAATATTACAAGAAACTGTAATATTTTAAATATTCATTAATATTTGTATAATCTTTTCAAATTTTAAAAGCACATGATGAAATGCTGACAGTTTTTATCTACTGATGTTTCAGAATATAACCACATTATAGTTTATCTGAGCCAGTGGATACCAAGGAATTTATAAGTTGGAGTCAAAGTATTTGATGAAAAGGCATTAATAAAACAATAAAAGAACAACATAAAAATAGCCAACTTGTAATTCCCTCTCAACAAGGTATGCCACTTTAAACAATGGATCTTGTATCTGGAACTGAAGTAAGTAAACAGACTTTGTCTAGAAGAGGGAAAAGGAGAACTGAAAGGTATTTGTTTTTTACAGAAAGTAGATAATGTGAAAATTTCTCTATCTCCATTTTCCCAAAGTCCCATTATCAAAGATCTATCATTTGAACTGGAGCCAATGGTAAATGTCCATAAATGCAATCATGTCACTAACACAATAGAAAAATATTAACTAAAGCTCATAAATTTATAACAATCATGCTGTAACTTTAACAAATATGGAATAATTTACATACAGTTGACCTTTTGGGTCTGCAAGTTCTGCATCTGCCAATTCAACCAACCATGGATGAATAATATTTGGGAAAAAATAAAAATATAATAGTAAAAAAAAACAAATAAAATATAGTATAACAACTATTTACAAAGTCTTTATATCATATTAGGTATTATAAGTAACCTAGGGATGATTTAAAGTATACAAAGGGACGTGCATAGGTTATATGCAAATACTAGACCATTTTCTATCAGGGAATTGAGCATCACAGGAAGTTTCTGGACCCAATCCCTAATGGATACCAAGGGAATACCGTATAACGTTCAGTTCACCTTTAAAATAAGTCATCTTTGATTTCTTACACCTCCTACATATCCAGTTACTAAGTGTTAATTGTTAAACACTTCTCTAATCTGCCGATACTTGCTTGTATCTCTGGCTTGGATTACTTATTCAATTTACTACTTCTTCTACCTGTTTCATATTTTGGCCCCTTCATTCTTCTCTTAGGTGCCTAAAGTATCTTTCTAAAATGAAAAATCTGAGACTGTTTCTTCAAATAATTAGATAGATAGATAGATAGATAGATAGACAGACAGACAGATAGATAGATAGAGGTTTGTATGGGGAGAGGAAACAACCACATTTTAAATGTATTGTTAAGCTCACACATACGTATGTGAAATCTTCAAGGACCCCAAAATTAAAATTTAAATAAATGCTAAAATGAAACCAGATTAGTGAGCTATAACAGAAAACTAGAGCTGAGGCCTATCTGAGAGCAATTTCCTGTACCAGGAACCATAACATCTGAGGACTGGAGGGAGTAGGGAGAAGCAGTGAAGTCTTGGATTCTAGTAAATTTGGGTAAATGTAGCTGTTTTATAAGTGCAAGGAATTGGAGGGAAAGGAATAATATAAAAATGACTACATTTTCGACAATATCTTCACATCCATTTTTCAGTGCACTAAATCTGTTTTTAATGTTATCTAAGCTTCTATTGAAACAATTGAGTTCCTGCATTTTACATTTTTTTCTGTTTTATTTTATAAATCTGTCTAGTCACTTTAATATCTTTTTTTCTTGATTCAAGGAGATAATGAAAGAATTTTCTATAAGTGACAAAATCATGAATTCAGAAATTTAGGAAAAATGTCATATATCAAGTAGGATAATTATTTTAAAATCTACACCTAGAACATTGCAATGAACCTGTAGAATACCCAAAAAAAGATAAAAATTTTAAGACTGTCAAGCAAGAGACTGATCCTGTACTACAAAAAGACAATAAAACTGCACATTTCTCAATAGGAAGTAAAATGGAATACAGAAAATAAAATTATGTGTGTAAATATTCAAATGTTTAAAAAGTTAAAATAAGAGATATAAATAAATTTTTTTAGCCAGAAAATTAAGAAATTTTACCATTCACAGACTTTAACCAAAGGAACTTCTAAAGCAATAGTTTCAGGGGGGAAAAAAGGTCTGCAGAGTAAAAGCCCCACAGATAGGAAAAGAAAGTAGGGGGAAGAAAAACGAAAAAAACTAGTAAATTGGAAGATGAGTCTGAAAACAAGTGGATGTAGTAAGGATAATTGATATTTATGTTATTTATAATATATATTTTAAAAGAAATATAAAAGAAGAAGAAGAAGGCTATTGTCCATGTTCTGGAGTTCAAAAGAAAAAAATTAAACCCTTGATAACAAAAGATTTTAATTCACTACAATATGGTAGGAGTCAAAGGACTAGCAGAAATATTAAGATGTAGAATTTAATATGTTTGCATTTTCAAATTTAAACGGAAACTTCTAAGATAATTCTAATTTATAAATTCCAAACCAATCAAGAGGGAAGGTGAATAAAAAATAATTTTACACTTAAAAGTAGTGGATAAGGAAACATTAAAAAATAAACAAGATAGATATGACAAGAATACAAAGAATGTGATATTAAAAATAGAAATATACAAATACTTACAATATCTTATAAAAAATTAATGCAAACCAAAACACATTTTCAGACATACAAAGCTAAAATAATTCACTACTACCAGATCTGTTTATAATAAATATCAATATCCTTTAGGCAGAAATGTCTTTCAAGCAGAATAAAATGATGTCAGTTGGAAATATAGATCTATAAAAAGGGAAGAAGAGCACCAGAAATAGTAACCACATAAATATATGATTTTTATTGTTATTTTCTATAAATCACTTTAAATATAATTGATATCTGAACAAAATAACAGTGTATACTGGGATTTATCACATATGTATAGGAGAAATATATAACAACAATAGCATAAACCAAGAAGGAAATAGAAGTATTCTAAGCTCCTTACATCATGTAAGTGGCATAATAATTCTTGAAGGTAGACTTAAATAAGGTAAATAAATATACTGTAAACCCGAAAGTAACCATTGGTATTTAACTAATTTTTAATGTGCAGGAAAAAGAAGGTGAAGAAAACGAATAACAAATTGGGCAAACAGGAAAAAAAAAACAGCAAGATGATGATGGAAACCTAACCACATTAAATGTATATGTTCTAATGAACATCCAATTGAAAGTCAGACATCGGATTAAAAGGCAAGCTCCAAATATATGCCACTTACAAAAAATGTACTTCACATTTAAAGTACAAATAGTTAACCAATAAAGGGATAGAAGAATATGCACCATGCCAATACTACAAGGGCTAGGTTATCAATGGAATACAAGGTTGGTTTAACATTTAGAAAATCAATTGTCATCCATTGTATTAACAAACTAAAAAGAAAAATGTTCATCTCAATAACACAAAAAAACACATTTGACAAAATCCCACATCCATTTCTAATAAAAACTCTCAGGAAAGTAGGAATTGAATGGAACTTCCTTATCAGAATTAAGGACAAAATTTTACTATATTTTATACATAATATGCACTAATATACAATTATTTTTCTATTTTTAATCAAGTCTCTCTCTTGCTTTTTAGACTTTGTATATGCTGTTCTGTTTCTTCCATTTAACTGCCATCTCTGACATTCTACAGATCCTTTTTGGAAACTCTACTGGCAATCATAAGCATATTTTTAGTTAAATATCTCAAGGATAAAGGTAGAAACTTGCACTTTCCAACCAGTAGTCAGTAGCAACATGTGGGTATTGAGCCCTTGAAATGTGAGTAGTTTGAATTGAGATGGGCTGTTTAAGAACTTTTTTTTTTTTTTTTGAGACGAAGTCTCGTTCTCGTTGCCCAGGCTGAAGTACAATGGCGTGATCTCAACTCACGGCAACCTCTGCCTCCTGGGTTGAAGCGATTCTCCTGCCTCAGCCTCCCGAGTAGCTGGGATTACAGGCACCTGCCACACTGCCTGGCTAATTTTTGTATTTTATTTTATTTTATTTTTTTAGTAGAGAGATGGGTTTCACCATGTTGGCCAGGCTGGTCTCAAACTCCTGACCTCAGGTGATCCACCCACCTCAGCCTCCCAAAGTGCTGGGATTGCAGGTGTGAGCCACCACGCCCGGATGATAATTCTCTAAAACATAAAAAGTAAAATACCTCCCTTCATAATTGTTTTGAACTGATAACATGTTGAAATGGTAAAATGTTGAATATATTGGGTTAAATGAAATATGTTGTTAAAATTATTTTTATCTGTTTTTACTTTAAAATGACTACTAGAAAGTTTAAAATTACATCTATGGCTTACATTATATTTCTATTGGATAGTGCTGGTGTAGCCATTTTTAATAGACTGAAAATTCTCATTAGGAAATTCTAATCATACCTAAAAATGATCCTCAAATCTTGCAAATGGTCTTTAAAAAGAGGATATCAATATACATACTATGGCTAAGAACTATGCTTCAAGCTTATTACAATTTCCCCTATAATAGACCAAGATGTTGAGCAGCCTAAATGAACACTAAATATATAATGAGTGTATATTTATGCACAGTTCTACCAGTAAACATCCAGTTTGCTATAAATAAAATACAGTTTTCTATAATTAAGCTAACATTGATCAGCATTTTTAGCAGATAGAACATGACTTTGAGGGAATAAATATTTGAGGCTTTCTTTTAATTCATAGAATAAATGGTTAGTTAGCCTCTCATTTTCTTGTCCACATAAGAAAAATTTCATTATAACTGTAGTTTACCAGATGTTACATTTACTGTTATTAGTTCAATTCAGGTTTATTGGTTCTTCAGGTAATCATACAACACATTTTCTTGGTTTATGTTATGAAATGTGATGTAGATTTAGGTTTTCTCAGCCTTCTACCACTCTAAGATCTCAATCCCCCTTTTGTTGTTGTTTTTTGTTTTGTTGTTTTCATCAAAGGCTACCATTAAGTAAAGAAGGTAGTACACTTTGTATAACCATTTGATAGGCTTGGCTAGTTCAAGAAATAATACAAAAGGAGAAGTTTCATCATAGAATAGAGAATAAATTTGTAATTAATTTGCTCTTATGAGCCACCATATCACCTATGTCATTCATCTCCCTAAAATTTAAAGTAGCAATCGAAGATATTGTAGAGTTTCCAGAATATTCACTTTGTACCCTCCTTCAAGAAGAAATAGCCGAATACCTGAATGACCATAGTCTTACTTGTTAAAAGTCCAATTAGTTTAACAGAGAAAACCAAAGCAGAGGAAAATTGGGCCTAGTGTGAAGGGAAAGTCAACATTCTTCTAGTAATGCTTGCTCTTACTTCATTTCTTCCTCTTCTACAAATAAAGAGATGGTAATTGGATAGATATTTGAATGTAGTCACTCAGGAAAGTCAGAAACTTTGAGTCTGAGCCACATATTCTGACCATGACTTTTATCAAGTAGTATTCTAAGTCACTATTTTTATCAAGCAGCATTAAATTAAGACTCTTAGAACTACATTCTAGCCTTAATCAGAATTATACTCTCTATCCCAAATGGTAATCAAGTTCTTAAACATTACTAACTGGTGAACCATTTGGTGCAAAACTCCAATACAATACCCAGCAATGAAGCCTTGCCTGTACAAAAGAATGAGGGCTTTTGTACAAAAGGAAACACCTCAAAATGCGAACTTGACTTAACTTGTAGTTCTGGAGGCACAGAACAGAAGAAAGCTATGAAGAACGGAAGTCCTGGTTTTATGATATTTAATAAGGTATTCTAACATAAATGTAAAAGCTTTAAGATCAGGAACTAAAAGATTCATAATTATTTTTTCTATATCACTTGCAGCATTATTTAAAGCAAATGAACTAAATATTTTTGGATAACTACATCAAAGTATTTATTGAAATTAATCTTTTGACTAATATAACTGAATCACCCAGCTTTAAATGCTGATTAAAGTAAAAAATCAACTTATACTTCCAAGTAAATTAAAATTGTATTATTTTTTATTCCATTGTGCATATGCATGTGTGTATAAACATATACTATTTTCTTTATTCATTCATGTGCCAATAGACACTTAGGTTTGTTTTCCACATCTTGGCTATTGTGAATAATGTTGCAATGAACATGCGAGTGCAGATATCTCTTCAAGATACTGATTTCATTCTTTTGAATTTATACCCAGAAGTAGAATTGCTGCACTACATGGTAGTTCTGTTTTTAATTTTTTGAGGAAACTATACTGTTTTCCATAATGACTATACAAATTCACTTTCTCACCAACAGTACACCAAGGTTCCCTTTTCTCCATATCAACACTTGTTTTTCTTGCCATTTTGATAGCCATCTTAACAGGTATGAGGTGATATCTCATTGTGGTCCTAATCAGCATTTCCCCAATGATTAGTGATGCTGATGAACTTTTCATATACCTGTTGGCCATATTTACATCTTATTTGGAAAAGTATCTGTTCTGGTTTTTGCACATTTTAAATTGTGTTGTTTAGACTTTTTGCTGTTGAGTATCTTGCATTTTTTATATTAACCCCTTGTAAGGTATATGATATGAAAATATTTTCTCTCATTCCATAGGTTGTCTTTCAATGTTGTTGAATTTTTTTCTTTGCTCTGCAAACAGCTATTCAGTTTGATGTAGCCTGCCTTGCCTTGTTTTTGCTTTTTTTGCCTGTGTTTTTATTATTCAGCAATAAAAAGAAGGAAATTCTGCCATTTGCAACAACATGGATGAGCCTAGAGGACATTACGCTAAACAAAACAAGCCAGATGCAGAAAGACAAATACTGAATGATTTTACTAATATATGGAATGTTTTAAAGATCAAGCTCATAGCAGCAGAGTAGAACAGTCATTTCCAGAGGCTGGAGGATGGGATAAAGAGATTTTGGTCAAAAACATAATCTTTCAGTAATAAAATAAAGAAGTTCTATAGATCTAATGTACAGCAAGGTGATTATAGTTAACAATACTGTATTATTTGATATTTGATGAGAGGGAAGGTTTTAAATGTCCCTACCATATGCACACATACATAAAAATGTTATCTATGAATATGATGGATATGTTAACTTGACTATACACTTGTGCCATTACACAATGTATATGTGTATATCAGATTGTCATGTTGTATACCTTGGATATATAAAATGTTTATTTGTTAATTAATTAAAATAAAATAATAAAATAATGTTTTAAAGTTATTTGATATGAAAATAAATAAGTAAGGAAAAAATCAATTTCCCTCTGTATCCACCAAATAAATGCTGAAAGAATATTTTTAAAGTATCTGTTTAAGTGGTGCCAAGTTACCAACCTGCTGTGGGGCTCCACATATCTTGATCTGTCTCAGCCTATGACAGAGTGTTATATGAATTATTGAAAGGCAAATCTTTGCCATGTTCACAGATATTACAGATGTATGAATTTTAAATCTTGGCAGTGCCATGTGTTGTATGAATGCATTTTTACTAAGGAAAAGGATCCTCTGAACATGTGTGATATGTTCACCTTTTCTAATGTGAATGATATAATATCTATTTTAACTTCAACCGTAATCATTATTAACTACTTTCTCATTTAGGAGCCTCCAATTAATGCCGATTCATGATTCTGATTAATTATTTCAATTGAACTTTAAAAATCTCTTATGAAACATGACCTAATGGAGTGAATCATAGCCAGAGCAGCTGAACAGTACAATACCATGTAACAATAAGTGAAGTGGATGATGATTGGCAAACTGTCTTACATCATTCAATAAGTAGTGTCCTACCAATTTGCTTGCTCCTTTAGGGGGCCCGAAACTAAAGTGTCAGGCTAAAATTGTACTGTTCAAAGAAGGAAACTTAATCTGTACTATTTAAATCCAGGGCACAGAAGTAAAATCAGTGAAAATGGCAGAGAAAGAACCTCTGAAAATTTGCTCTTCATAAAACAATTTTAAAACTGGCAAACACTGTCAAAATCAACTTTTCAAAAACTCTTAATTTATCAAAGTTTCACAACAATCCAATAAGTATTTGTTAAAAAGAAATAAAAAAGCTAAGTCTTGGCGAAAAAACCTAAAAATTTGCGGTGTTTTAGCTTGCTCTAGATTCATCTTCTGCTCTGTATGTCTCAGTAGCCTTGAAAAATAATGGTCCACATTTTTTTCCTTTTTTTATTATGCTTTAAGTTCTAGGGTACATGTGCAGAACATGCAGTTTTATATTACATAGATAGATAGATGCCATGGTGGTTTGCTGCACCCATCAGCCCGTCACCTACATTAGGTACTTCTCCTAATGCTATCCCTCTGCTAGCCCCCCACCTCCCGACAGGCCCCGGTGTGTGATGTTCCCCTCCCTGTGTCCACGTGTTCTCATTGTTCAACTACCACTTATGAGTGAGAACATGCGGTGTTTGATTTTCTGTTCTTATGTGAGTTTGCTGAGAATGATGGTTTCCAGCTTCATCCATGTCCATGCAAAGGACATGAATTCATCCTTTTTTATGGCTGCATAGTATTCCATGGTGTATATGTGCCACATTTTCTTTATCCAGTCTATCACTGATGGACATTTGGGTTGGTTCAAAGTCTTTGCTATTGTGAATCATTGTGGCAACTCCTCAAGGATCTAGAACTAGAAATACCATTTGACCCAGCAATCCCATTACTGGGTATATACCCAAAGGATTATAAATCATTCTACTGTAAAGAACACATGCACTTTACATGTTTTTTACATATGTTTATTGCGGCACTATTCACAATGGCCCACATTCCTATACAGCCTGGTAGCCACCAGAGAAAGGAGAATGGAACTGGGGCCTTTTCAACGCCTCAATCCTAAAGAATTATCACATTATTTTACATGTCTAGTGCTTCCATGGAAGACACCACTTAACAGGCTGCCTCTTGTTGACCTGACTTGGATTTCACCCAGTGTGAAAAACCTTCTCCTCAGCACCCATGTAAAAAACAATTACAGGAAAATGTTTTATCTTTGCAGCTGCCTAAAGCTGTGGATAACAGTTGAATCAAATAGTAAACTAAACAAAAAGCTTAAAGGAAAAACTAGTGAATGAAAAAATCCATAGATTCTTGAAACTCTGCAGCATATTCCCTAGGAATCCAGATGACCACACATGTACAGATATATGTGCATGCTCAGAAAAAATCTAAGACTGGGCTAAGCTTTCACCTCTGACTGAACTTAAGGCACTGTACAAGCAAGAGGTAAAGGTTAGGAAAGAGCTCTCAACTTTAGGTGAATGTCAAATATTTGTGCTAATGTAGACTACAGACCCCATTGGCAGAGGCTGGAGAATGTATTGGTTCCAAGCATTAAAGGAAATCACTGTTCTATTATTAGATCACTATGCTGAGAAATGACTTCAGTTGCTACACATGACAAAGAATATAGACTTTAAAAATTAAATTTAGAAAATTCACTAAACAATTAACAACTATAAATACAATAAGCAGCAACAGCAAATCTTGGGGAGAGACAAGAATCTCATTCTAGAGATCCCATATAATATTATTTAAAATATCAATTTTCATTAAAAAATGAATGGCACAAAGGAACAAGAAAGTATGTTCCACAAGCAGGAATAAAAACAATCAATAGGAAATGTCTTGGAGGAAACTAGTTTATTGGATTTACTGGACAAAGACTTTAAATCAGCCAATTTAAATATGTTCAAAGAGCTAAAGAAGAATATAAGAACATTGTCACACTAGCTGGAGAATATTAATAAGAACACGGAAATTATTTTAAAAAATAAAGGACCAAGTGGAAATCCTGGATTTGAAAAGGAGAATCAATGAAATTAAAAATTTACTAGAGTATCTTAGTAGCATATTTGAACACGAAGAAGGAAGTATCAATGAGCATGAAGTCAAGTGATATTATTATCTGAGGAACAAAAACAAGAATAACAAAGAAAAGTGAACAGAACCTTAGAGGCCTGCAAGATATCATCAATCAGTCCTAGGAAACAAAAGAGAAATGAGGAGAAAGAATATGTGAAATAATAACAGAAGAAAAACTTCCCAAATTTGATGAACATTAATTTACACATCCAGAAAACACACTGAACTCCCCATAGGTCAAACTCAAAGAGGTCCACACACAGTGCTATGGACTGAATTGTGTTCCCCTCAATGTTCATATGTTGAAGCCCTAACCAAATATAATGGTATTTGGAAATGGGGCTTTGGGAGGCAATTAGGGCTAAATGAGATCATAAGAATGGGCTCTCATAATAGGACTGGTGCCCTTATATGTAGAAATATAGAGAGCATGAGCGCTCTCTCTCTCTACCATGAAAGTATGCAGAGAGAAAGTGTTCATCTACAAGCCAGGAAGAGAGCTCTCTCTAGGAGCTGACAATACCGTCACCTTGATCTTAGACCTGCGTTTCCAGAACTATGAGAAAATTAATTTCTGTTTGTTAAGCCACCAAGTGTATGGTATTTTGTTATGGCAGCCAAAAATGCTAAGCTACCTACATACATCACAAACTGTCAGTAGCCAAAGACAAATAAAAATTACTGAAAGCAATAAGAGAGAAGTAACTCATCACATAGAAGGGATCCTTTATAAGATAGAGTTGATTTCTTTTTTTTTAAATACAGGAATGGTCATAGTTATTTAAAATAGCCCCAAACTGGAAACAATCCAAATGTGCCCCAACAGACGAATAGGCGAATGATATGTCAAACCTACTGGCATACTAGTAGGCAATAAAAAGGTATAACCTATTGATGCATGTAACATGGATGAGTGAAAATAAGCAAGTAAAAAAAGAGTGCATTGATTATTCCATTTACATAAAATTCTAGAAACTGCAAACTACTATATAGCATAGTGACATAAAGCAGAGTAGTGCTTGCCTAAAGATAGGGATAGATGGGTCATGGAGAGGCAGGAAGAATGGATTACAAAGAGGCATTAGGAAATTTGGGGGAGTAATGGATATGTTCATTATCCTGACTGCTTTACATGTGCATCCATATGTCAAAATGTATCAAGTTGTACATATGAAATATGTACAATTTATTGTATGTAAATCATACCTAAATAAATTTGTTAAAACTTCAAATAATAAACTTAAACAAATCTAGCTGATATGGTTTAGCATGAAAACTGAGGCTGAGTGTGAGTCCCCTTTTGGCTGAATATCAGAACTAGAAAATACACATTTAATTAGCACAGGTGTGTTCAGGCTAGGCTGCTATTAGGTTTTTTGCGGGATGTTTTCAAGAAGATAGAGTTAATTTCTAATAAGAAATTAGGAAGCCCAAAGCAATGGCCAGACGTCATGGAGGCCAGAATGTACATAGTCAAAGCACTAAAGAAAATAATCCTGTCAACTAGAATTCTATATCCAGAAAAATCTATTCTTCAAAAATAAGGATAAATTAGTTCCCAGATAAACAAAAATTCAAAGAATTTGTCACTAGCATACTTGAACTAAAAGAAATGATGAAGGAATTTTTCAGCTTGAAATGAAGAAAACTAGAAAGTAATTTGAATCCACAAGAAGAAATAAAGACCTCTACTAATGGGTAACCACACAGATAAGTTTATGAAGGGAGAGTTAAATATAAATGATGTATTTTTTGTTTGTACCTCTTTTTTCCTACCTAACTTAAAAGACAACTGCATAATGCAATCATTATAACCTTGTGTTGATGGACAAACAATGTATAGAGATATAATCTGTGGCAGCATAAGGACTAGTTGAGACTATTTAGGAGCACAAGTTTTATATACTATTGATATTATGTTGGTATAAATGTTAACTAGATTGTTACAGATTAAGATATTAATGGTAATCCCCACAACAACCACTAAGAAAATAACTCAAAAACATATTGTTAAAAAAACAAGATGGAAATTAAAATGGTAAACAAAAAAATAACTACTCAATACAAAGGAAGACAGTAAAGAAGGAATTGTGGGGAAGAAAAACAGACACAGACATAGAAAACAAATAGCAAAATAGAAGCAGGTTATTTTGTATCAGTAATGATATTAATTTTAATGGACTAAACACAACAATTAATATGCAGATATTGACAGAATGGATTAAAAATTATCCAAAAATATGCATACAATGGACATATATGATATTCTGACACAAAAATGTTGAAAGTAAAAGGATGAAAACACATACGCTGCAAAGGGAAACCAAAAGAGAAGTGGAGAGGTTATAAAAATATCAGATCAAATATACTTTAAGGCAAAAGTTGTACTATAGACAAAAAAGGACAGTTTTTCATGATAAAGGTGTCAAGCCATCAAGAATATATGACAATTTTCAATATGTGTACTTAACAACAGAGCCACAAGATACAAGAATTAAAAACTGACAGAATGGAGGGGTGAAATAGTTCAGAAATAATAGTTGGAGACTTAACACAATTTCAAAAATGGATAGAATAACTAGACAGAAGACCAGAAAAGAAATAGAGAACTTGACAATGTGATAAACCAACCTGTTTGCACAGCTACAGAATACTTCATCCAACAATAGCTAAAATACGTAGTTTTCTCTATTGTACATGTAGCATTCTCTAGGATAAGTGATATTTTAGACTATAGAACAAGTCTCAAAATAATAAAAATGACTTAAATCATACAAGGTATGTTTTATGACCACAATATAATGAAATTAGACATCAACAACATAAATCAATTTGGAAAATTCACAAACGTGGAAATTAAACAACATGCTCTCAAACTAATAAGTCAAAGAAGAAGTCATAAAGGTAATTAGAAAATACTCTGAGATGAATGAAAATAAAAACACAACGTATCAAAACTTATAGGATGCAGCAAAATAACTTCTTTGAGCAAAACCTGACTGTGAATGCCTGCATTTAAAAAAGAAAGATCTCAAAAACAAACAAAAATAACAAAACAAACAAAAAACAGCCTTCCACCTTAATAAACTAGAAAGAAAAATCACACTAAACTCAAGACAAGCAGAAAGAAGGAAATAATAGTGATTATAGTAGAAATAAATGAAATAGATACTAGAAAAAACAGAGAATAATCAATAAGACCGTAAGTTGGTTGGTTTGTGGTAAAGATCAGCAAAACAGATACATCTTTAGCTAGAATAAATTATTTTTAAAGAAAGAAAATACTCAAATTACTAAAAGAATGAAAAAAAGTATATTACTACCAACTTACATTTTTAAAAAAGATTATAAGGTGATACTACAAACAGCTGTTTACCAAAAAAATAGATTAATATGTTTAATAATGAACAAATTCATAGAAAGACCCCAACTAACAAAACTAATTGCTATGGCCTAAATACTTGTGTTCCCCAAAATTCATATATTGAAACCGAATCACCATTGTGATGGTGTTAGGATGGGGGATATCTTTTGCCATGTGAGCACACAGCAAGAAGATACTCTCTGTGCACCAGAAAGCAGGCCCCTATCAGAAATTAAATCTTCCAGTGATTTGATCTAGGATTTCCCAGACTTCAGAACTGTAAGATATAAATTTCTTTTGTTTATAAACTATTCAGTTTATGGTATTTTGTTTTAGCACCCCAAATGGAGTAAGACAATCAGTCTAGAAAAAGTAGAAAAAAGGATAAACCTGTGATGATTAAACAGATTGAAAAAAAAAATACTTTCTACAAAGAAAGCCAAAGACCACATGGCTTCACTGGTGATTTTATCAAATATTTTAAAAAGAATTAACATCTTCTCTTTATATAGTCCTCCAAAAATTAGAAGAGGGAGAGGAAACACTTACCAATGCATTCTATAAGGCAAGTATTAGCCTTATCCCAAAATCATGCAACGATTTCACAGGAAAACAAAATTACAGAACAATATCCTTTATTAATATAGACACAAACATCTTCAAAAAATATTAGCATACCAAATTCGGCAACATATACAAAAGCATATGCTATCACCATATGGAATTTATCTCATATGGATAAATGCAAAGCTGATGGAATAGATAAAAATTAGCAATGTAATATCTCATAAAATAAAGTAAAAACACATGATTATCTAAAGAGATGCAGGAAAAGTATTTGAGAAAAATCCAACATGCTTCCATGACAAAAAAGCTCAACAAACTGGGGACTTAAAGAAACATCCTCCACCTGATTAAGGGGATCTACAAAAAACCAACAAGTAACATTAAGCATAATATCCCCCCAAGATCAGGAAGGAGACAAGAGTGTATGCTTCTGTCACTTCTATTCAACACTATAGTGGAGATTCTAGCTAAGACAATTAGGCAAGAAAAATAAAAGCATCCATGATGAAAAAAGAGGAAGTATATAACTATATTTGCAGATGACATGATCTTGTATAGAGAAAATCCTAAGGAATCCCCTGAAACACTGATAGAATTAATAAATGATGTCAATATTTTTAAAATGT